>NC_062218.1:52082264-52730514 GCF_902686445.1 Sciurus carolinensis
AACTGATAATTCTATTGTGCAATAATTACATGGGGTATAAAAAGTTAACTGAGACCATTACATTTACTACTTGTAAAACTTCTTACTAGTCACTGTTACATTTGTTGTAGACCTCAAATTGCTAACACTACATATAGATGCAACTCAGATGGATAGACGTAAATAAAACAAAGATATTTACTGCAACTAAATCTGTTCATAATAGTAAAGGGATGAAGTATTCTAATAAATTTAATGTGTAATAAAATTTTAAACATAAAACCCATTTAGTTTACCTATTATTTTGGAAGAAATTTCTATCTTTAGTTAACTTCCTACCTTTAATAATGGCTGTTATTTAAGTTCTCTGTGTAATCAGTTTCTTTCTCAGCGATTCAAAGTCATTATTCCAACCAGAAGTATTCATTGTGCCATATAGAAAACTTGTAGATTGTGATGAATGTATATTGATTTCCTATAACCTGAAACTTTGTGCTTTAAAAAATAATTCCCTCATTCCAGCATACAATGTAATGGTAAGATAACACTCATTTTTAATATATGAATGTATCCTCTTATGAAAAGGATAAAATTCATTTTAATTAGATCATTTTATTATTCAATCTATTATTTCAAGTATTAATTAGTCCTAACCCATGCATAAAATGTATGCATGACAAGTTTTGTGCAATATACCAAATTGTTGAAGAGCCGCTACAATGATTGAAATGACCAAAGCATCACAAATTTTAAGAAAACATTTTGAACTAACCATTACTCTTTATTATAAGTTCTTTGAGATCAAAAGTACTGCATACAATTCATTTTATTCTCTTGTTACTTTGCATTTTTCTAGTTTTAATTATGAAAAGGAAAAGTTTTTAATTAACAAAGTTTTACATTATTTATACAACCGAGTTAATTGAGTGTTCCAGAGCGTCTAACATATTGTCTTGCACACAACAGGTATTTTACAAATGCCTGTTAGATTTAATTCAAAATCAGCTTTAGAAACATGGAGGTAGAGTTAATTCAGAGTCTAAGAGGAAGAATAAATAAGTGTATTCCAATGAACATAAGTTAACTTTTATATGATGATTGGTAAAAATAAAAGAACTCAGATCACCATCTCATGCTTAAATCCCCCTACTCAACCCCCTTCCCATTTAATGCCCCCTGTGATAGGAAATTCTTCATCTCCAGCTCCTCTTTTCCATTTCTAGAAACACTTTGCTATCTGACAAGGAAACAGTAATGGAAATTTTGGAGTTTTAAGCACATAAGGAAAGTGGCAGAAAAGAAATCATTAACTGGCACAAATTCAAATTTAGGAGTTAATATTTGTAAGTGAAAATTTTGTGATTTATTTTACCTCTGTTTTCTCCTCCCTTATGAAGGAAATAAATTAGTGCAATGTAGTTCAAATCAATGTTACTTCTAAGTACACCAAAGAACACAGAAACAAATTACAGAAGCATATTCTCATATCATTAACTAAGGAAGGAAAAATGATTTCTAGATTTAACATAATTAATACCAAAATAGAGAGTTGTTCCATATATTAAATGAATTTATGCTTCCTTAGGAAACCAAATTCCTATTTCCCAACAATTAGGTTCTTGTTTTGTAACTAGTCTAATTAAACTACTATTCATAAACAGGACTTTTTAATTTCCTGGAATTATACACAACCTACTAGAAGAACATTTGCAAGGTAAAAATTTTTCCCTTAATAGAACACTATCAGATGTGTGTGGGGTGGGAGGATGAACTACAAAATCACCAGGCTGCATCGCCTTTTTCTTCTCTCACTGAACCGACTTGCTTTTTTTTTTTTTTTCAGACTGCATTTGTATTCATTGTACACAAATGGGGCACATCTTTTCATTTCTGTGGTTGTGCACGATGTAGATTCATACCATTCGTGTAATCATAATGTACATAGGGTAATGATGTCTGTCTCATTCCACCATTTTTCATACCCCTCTCATTTCCCTCTACATAATCTAAAGTTCCTCCATTCTTCTCTCACCTCCCACCTCCCTACCCCCATTATATATCATCATCCACTTACCAGGGAAAACATTCATCCTTTGGTTTTGGGGGACTGGCTTATTTCACTTAGCATGATATTCTCCAATTCCATCCATTTATCTGCAATGCCATTGTTCTTCTTTATGACTAAATAATATTCCATTTGCTTTTCATGATACTAAGGAAATGCACCTGATATACAGAAACCTCCCCGGATGCTTTCTTTTTCACCTAAGTTTTTTTTTCACTTGAGTTAGTACCAGGAGGGGCAGCAGTACTGCATAAAGGCACTTCTCATTGCAGTCCAGGACCCTACGTGCAACAAGCCCTCCAGATGTTATCCCAATGGGAAATAGCAATACAAATTTTGTAAGCTTGAGATTTAAATGGATATCTCAATCTGATCATTTGAAAAGAATTTGTCTTTGATTCTTTCCTCACAAATCATCACAGTAAGAAAACTAGTGAGTCCACAAGCCACTACACTGACATACATGAGTAAAACCTTTCCAACATACCCAAAGATGGAACTCCTCAATTCCTTCTGTGGCTTCCCTACTTACCATCTCAGTTTGCCGTCTGAGCATCTCAGACACAGGCCTGCACTTGTTAAAGACATAGCTGATGATCTCAGAAGGAAAGGTGTGGATTAGCCTTCTTAACAAAGGTGTTGTGGGGTTGAAAAATCAAGTTTCATGTGTACTGTCAGAAAGTTGCTTTGGACCAGTAATGACAATTAACAAGGCTTCAAGTTATCACATGGTGAACAAATTAACTGATGTTTCTGTAAGGATTACTTCACTTTATGAAGACATCATGTTTTCGAGAAGGGGATACTAAACCTTGGGCCTTCAAAGACGATAAGAGTTTATTCTCTTCTATTAGTGTACCACCAACGGATAGTCCCAGTTTCTTTCGTGTTCTTAATTAGATAATAGTAATGTTGATAGCAAGGGTATTACTGCACCACAGCCTAGTCTGGCTTTTAAAGGTGGAAGTTTTGGTAACAAGAGAACCACACAAGGGAATATAGATATATTGTGAATCTCCATCACCTCTACTAGATTACAAACTGTTTTCTATGATAATGAAATTCCAGGTGATGTTAATCTTTGGCTTTCAGAAAAACATTTTTGCTTGTTATTACTAATGACTTCAGAGCTTTTTAGATTTTGATTTTAAGTGAGAACATTTCTCAAAGCATCTACAATAGCCATTTTTAAATGTCTTCTGCATCATAAGCTATGAGGGGGCTGCACCGCTAAGAGCCCTCCTAAAGAGAACCTGCCATGAGGAGAGTAAGTTAACTGGCAGCCCCCATAGCCACAGCTCTGGATTCATTTCATATGCATCCTAAGGGCGGCTTCCTACCAAGCAGCTCCCAGCCAAGGACTAAGCACAGGAGGGTACTAGAGCTGGAGGATTTCTGAGCAACTTGGGTCTCTGCTAACAGGCAGTCTTGCAGACTTGGTTGGCCATAAGTTTCTCACAACTGTACTTCAGACCAACACCTGTCCTATTCCGTACTTTTCCTTGCCGCTGTCCTTTCACAGGGGTCAGACCTATACTGTGGTCTGAAGGTTCTCTACTGCCTCTTCCTGCTCCCTCCTCTCACTATCTTTCACAGATATTTCCTTCAATAAATCTCCTGCATTTCAAAGGTCATTTGCTTCTTGGAAGACGCAAGTAGACACTTTTGAGCCCTAATAGTTTGTGCAACTATGTTTGTGTGTGTGTGTGTGTGTGTTAAACTAAATCGTTATTGATTTTAATCTTTAAATTTGTTGCACTTGAATTGTTTCACTTTTGACTTGGACATTAAATGAAGATATTGAGACTTAAGTTAGAATTTCTTCTCTTTTAATTGACTACATGTTGGGATATTAGTCACCTAAGTGAGACAAGAAGGAATAAAAGGTTCTCTCGAGTAGGGTTCTTTCTTCCACTATAATTGGTGGTTGATTGTTTTATCTCCTATAGGCATCGTGCTTGAGCCTTAAATTCATCAAGTTATCTTTCTGAATGGTTCTGTATAAATGGAAGGCTGTAATTTTTAGTAATTAAGAACTTGCTATTGTGGATAGAAGAACCAGATAATAAGAAACAGCAGGAGCTCAATCTCCCGCCCCAGAAAACTGAATGACAGGCTTTCAATGGTTAATACTTCTAGTCTCTTAAAACTACTGTCCAAGGGGCTGGGGTTATAGCTCAGTGGTAGAGGCCTTGCCTAGGATATGTGAGGCACTGAATTTGATTCTTAGCACCATATATAAATAAATAAAGGTCTATGAACATATATATATATATATGTTTTACGTATGCACAGTTATATATATATATATATATATATGTACAGTCCGAAGCAAACTCTAGAAATGGGCTTAATATTGCTCCTCACACATGGAAATACAAATACCCTACAGTAAAACTTAAATCTTGAATTTGAATATTTCCAAATAACATTTCTGTATTACCTTGGAAAACTTTCTATTTATTTTCTACTTATTTTTTGAATCAAGCTCTATGAATACAAGATATTCAGGAGGGAAAAATCCCATTTCTTGGCACCATAAACTTACTCTATGCCCACACGTACACAACCCCAGACAATCCCTGGACTGGGGATATCCTACATCATTCTAGAATTATTTCCCTAGCAGTTTTAATACTTCTTCTAAGTGTTTCCAGAAAAGTTATTTTGCCTGGGAGGTCTTTTTTCAGGTTCATACACCTATATTTTCTGTCATCATATTTTAATGATAGTTTTGCTGGATATGTACTTCTAAATTCAAAGTTGTTTTCTGCAACATTTTAGAAATTGTTCCACTGTGGTGCCTTGGGATCACCGTCAAGAAATCAGATGGCAAATTCATTCTTATTTCTTTTTAACAGGTGCTCTACACATTCCTTCTGGAAACCTGCAGTATTTCTTATTTTGTTTTGTGTCCTATTTAAGTGTGTGGCTTTTCCTTTTCTCTCTCCTGTGTTACACTCAATAAGATCTTTTGATCTGTCTTCCTTTCTCTTGGCATTTCTATTATATATTTTACCTCTTAATTCCTCCTATATGTCTTTTTCAGAGAGTTTCTCTGATATTTATCTTTTGCCTTCTCTATTTTTATTTCTACCATTCTATTTACTATTTCCCATGATTCTTCTTGGCTTATCCTTATAATACCTATTTCTGCTTTCTTTTAGTAATCTTCAAATCTTCCAAGATATTTACTATATTATATAACTAATAACATAATCTCAAGTGTATATGATGAAAATCATCACTATCCTGGAAAAGCAAATTTGCTATGATGTTCAGATTCTATTTTTATTTATTTTTGTCCTATGTATGCTAATTTTCTTGACAGTATCAGAAACTTTGGTTAATAATAGCTAACCACAGGATGGGTCAAAGACCTGTCAAAGATCTGGCCATGCCTGGCCAGGTATTAGGGATGGGACATACTCTAGGACTCTTCACCTATGTTTCATTCTGGATTTAAACACTCCACTCTTAACAGACAAATCTGCTTCATGTTATACAACCCTATGTGACACTGTCTTTTCAAGGTTTTTTTGTGTGTATGTGGTGCTGGGGATTTGAACTAGGGCCTTGTGCTTGTGAGGCAAGCACTCTACCAACTGAGCTATATCCCCAGTCCACTTTTCAAGGTATTTTTATCTTCATTTTAACTGCCCACTCTCACGGGTATGAAGGGAAGGATGTGAAAGAGAAATTTCTCAGGACCTGATCAATAACTTCTATGATTATTTGCTCTTCATCCAGCCAAGGCCTTCAATTCTTCCCTAATGTTGCCATTATAGTTCCTGAAACACTGAACTGGCATTGCTGTTTATCTGTCCTGTGCTGTTCATGGTGAAGACAAGGCGATCTGGAGAAAACCGGCACACCCAAAACTCTGGCAAAAGAAATTTTATTTCTCACAAACTTATGAGTATATCAGAAAGATATGATATTGAGCAGAGAAATGAGCCAAAAGATACTTGCCTGACACACTCTGAGGAATTGGTATGAGAGGCCTCAAGAATTTGACCTGGAAAAAATTCAATCAAGGCTGTGAGGGACCTTGATGTTTATCTCTCAAGATAAGGGAGGGATGGGGTGGATTGGATACTATGGTGCTTTTCCAGGTATCCTGAAATATATCCCAATCAAAAAAAAAATGATGACAGGTATAATTTACTTGTCAATTGTCATTTTCTAGACTATGGTTCTATTTCCCACTTCACCACCAAGTTTCTAAATGTGACCTCAAGTTTGACTTCCCTTCAGTTCCAGTGGGTTCTCTATGCCAAAGTCATCTCTGACATCAGAGTTAATTCATTAGTAAAGGAATTGAAATTATTCCTTCTAGTTTTAACTCAGGCTCTCTTACCCGTCCATATCAGAACTGCAAGCTCTGTGGCCTGCTTTAATTTCCTTCCACACATCTGTTGACAGGAAGCACCAAATCAACATGACTGGGGGCATCTCCCTTCTGCAATAAAATATGCTGACAGACCCTCAGCAACAGAAGGCTAGTGGCAACTCACCCTTGATGCTGCAAGGGTGCTATTGATCTCTTCAATAAGAAGTCATTACTCCCTTGCACTCTGACAAACCACTTTAATTCACACAATGCAAATACTGCCACTCCACTGTCAAAGAAAACCTTGATAAGAAGGATCTAAAATGTTCTGAGAAATCCACATTCTGCCGGCCGGCCAAAATGATGTTCCAACTTTGCCACTCACCTGCCATGTAGTGAGGACAAGTATATTTAACCTCTTTGGACTTTGGTTTCCTAATCAATAAAAATGAAGTCTCCCTTCTACTTCTAGCAGTATAGAATTTAATCCCTCTTTTAAAAAAATCATTTTCAAGGAAGTTTTTTTACCCACACCTTGATATTCACAACTTTTATCTTCCACATCACTAAGCTTTGTTCTCCTCTTTCCCTTTCTTTTCTTTAATTTCCACACATGGTACAACTTGATAAATTTACAACTTTGTCTCTCACCAGTATAAGCATAAAAGTTTACCTTATCAATAAGTAGTTTAAAATGGAAATTTAGGTCAGAGTTTTCTTCTTGCTTCAGAATATCTCCTTAGACTGATCATCACCGAGAAAAATAAAATTTTACCTTTAGAATGGCATCCCTCTGTTTTGATATGCTTGGATTAGAATGAGAAAAGGGTCAAAGTAAGAAATGGCCATAAGGTACACATTTTGGTAATTAACCACAGGTTCTCTGTGTTCTCAACCAGAAATTTCTAAATGATAAATGGCCTGTTAGGAAATGCTTTGCAAATAGCAGTTTTTCCAATGACTAAACATTCCTACATTTCTGACCACAAGTTGATAAGTTTAATTTATAGTGTCTGGGACATGGGGAATAATATAGGGAAAGACCTGGAAAGTAGAAGGAATGTTGTGAAGAAACTAAAATTATTTCAGTGTAGCCAGAGCACAGAGTAGAAGGTAGAAGTGGTAAGAGATGCCACTGGAGGCACAAACCAGGGCTAGACCATGACAGACCTTGAAAACCACTATAGAAAGCCTGCAGGCAGTATAAGATCACCAAGAGATTGCAGGTATGAGAATATCGTGAGCATCTTTGACTCGGGGAAATCATTGTAGTTTGAGTATAGAATCTTTATTTGAGAGGAAAGAACTTTGGTTAGGAATCCTATTAGAAGGTGATAGATATATTCCAGGCAAGTGGTAATTGTGGCCTGAACTAAGTAGATGGACAGAAGTGAGCCAGTTTGTGAGTAAGCAAGAAAATAAGAGGATGTTGTTATTTTAATTTGTTTAGAGAAAGGAAAAGAGAAAAATCAAAGAACTCACCCAGTTTTCTGGCATGGGAAATTGAGTGAATGTGATACTACTGATAAGTCATGAAGCAAAAGAAATAATATAGATGGAAGTTTGTGGTCAGCTGAGAGTTGGGCATTCAGAGGTAAAGATGTCCTTTAAGAGTAAGCACAAGGTCTTTGGCAAAGTTTTCATTAGTCCAACCAACAGTATTATCTGCAGTGGTCTTTCTTCCTGAATTGAATGTGAGCGTGTTCACTGATCCTGAGAACATAAAGCACTATATCCATGGCACAGAGCCTTGCTCTGTACAGAAACACTGTTCCTAAGAGGACCTCCACCTTGTGTTCTTTCTCTTGAAGGTCCTTCTGCATCACAGTCTTGTTGCTTCTATGTACCTCTCTCTCTAAAGATAATGTTTTTAATGGAATCTTCAATCAATACAACTCTGGGGCAATAAAAAAGAATCCAGGTAATATTTCCCAACTCTTGCTTCTCTCTTCTTTATAACTTTGTGATAGAATATATAAAACAAATCAAAACATTCTTACTTATAAAATACCCAAAGTCCTCTACAAATTTGATGCAATTCCCATCAAAATTCCAATGGCAGTTTTCACATAAATAGAAAAAAAGCAATTCTAAAATTTGTATGGAACTGCAAAAGACACTAATGAGTGAAAAAAGAAAAATAAAAAAGTCTTAAGCAAGAACAAAGATAGAGGAATCACACTCTGTGATTTCAAACCATACAGCAAGACTGCAGTAATTGAAATAGTATAGACATATAGAGCAGTGGAACAGCCAGACATAAATTCATTAATATATGATAATCTAATGTTTGGTAAGGGTGCCAAGAACACATAATGGGAAAAGGAAAATCTCTACAATAAATGGTGTTGGTAAATCTGGATATGCACTTTCAAAAAAATGAAATTGGGACTTTACCTTACACCATGTGCAAAAGTTAACTGGAAATGGATTAAAGAGTTAAGAGTTAAATTTAAGATGTGAAATCATAAGCTCCCAAAGCAAACATGGGTGAGAGCTCCTTGACAGCAGTCTTGACAATGACTTTTTGAATGTGACACAAAAAAATATGAGCCAAAAAAACAAAATCAAATAAAAGTAGAACTGCATCAAACTAAAAAGTTTCTGCACAGAAAAAGAAACAACAAAATGAAAAGGCAATCTATGGAATGGGATACAATAAGAGGTTAGTATCTATAGTATATTTTAACTCAAACAACTCAATAGCAAATAAATAATCCAAGTTTTTAAATAGGCAAAGGACCTGAATAGACATTTTTCCAAAGAAGCTATGCAAATGGGCAACAGGTAGATGAAAAGGTGCCAAACCTCACTAATCATCAGAAAAATGCAAATTAATGAGATATCACCTCATACCCATTGGGATAGCTACTATGAAAAAAAAACAAGAGATAATAATTGTTGGTAAGCCTTGGTAGAACCATTATGGAAACAGTGTGGAGGTTCCTCAGATCTTAAAAATAGAACTACCATATGATCCAGTAGTCCCACTTCTGGGAATATATCCAAAGAAATGAAATAAGTGTCTCAAAGAGATATCTTTATCCCTATTCATTGCAGCATTATTTGCACAATAGCCAAGATCTGGAAACAAACTCTCCATGACAGAAGAATAGAGAAATTGTGGTATACACACACACACACACACACACACACACACATACACACACACACACACACATAGGAACATTATCCAGTCATAAAATGAAGGAAACTCTGTCATTTGCAACAACATGAATGAAACTGTAGGACATTATACTAAGTGGAATAAACTAGACGCAGAAAGAAAATATCACATAAACTAACTTGTATGTGAAATCTAAAAAGGTTGAACTCTTAGGATAAAAGAATAGAGTGATTGTTGTCAGGGTCTGGGGATTGGTAAAATGGAGATATTAGTTAAAGAGTACAAACTTTCAGTTATTAGATGAAGAAGTTTCTGGGGACCTATTGAACAGAATGGGTGGCCATGGATATACTGATTTTAATTGTGGTAATCATTACATTATGTAATCTATATCAAATCATCCTATTGTTAACCTTGAATTTATATACCAATTAAATGTCTTAAAATAAAACTTTGAAAAAGAAAAAACAAAGACCATCTTATTTGGTTTTTACATAATGGAAGTCTTTCCAAATAAAATTTGTGAAGCCTAAACAGAATCCTGGTTTTGAGCAGTGTTCCTTTGTTCTTCTAGGCTAACTATATCCTAAGATAGAAAAGAACTGGAAAATTTCTCTAATTTCCTTAAGTTGAAACTCTCCAAGTCTGCATTTATGACAAGAAGGCTCTCACTTGTGATATCTAATATTTATAGCTGGAAAGAAGGTTTTTTAAAAACTCCAGGAATAAACCTGGGAGGAGGGTAGCATTTATTGCTGCAATGTATTTGAATAAACAGCTACACTTTTAAAACTACAATGTTCTCAGGAAGAACTAATTTTTCTATGAGTTATTCAGTATTTGAACATAAAATCGCTAGTTATAACAGCAAAAAGGGACGTTGGAGATCATTTGGCCCAATTTTCTCACTTCACAAACAATGAAATTGAGACCCCAAAAAGCTAAATGCTTTGTAGAGTAGCAGCAAAGCTATGCATTAGAGCCAGGTCACCTAAATCCAGGCCTGGGACCTTACCACTAAACTATATAACTTCTCCATGAAATAACTCATAGGAAAATCTACAGAATATAAAGAATATAAAAATATAAATCTAAAGAATATAAAAACTGACTGCATCCACCTAATTCCCTAGTGTATGTATTTCCAGTAATTTACTCATGACTTGATATGAAAACCAGAGGTTTCTGCAACCATGAATTCATTGTTTATGTAAGCCCTATCAGCATATCAAGTGTCCAAAGTGCTTCATATAATACAAAACAAAGAAAACAGTATCAATCCATAGTCAAAGTCAAGCTTAGTGATTCTCAAATAGAGGCAATATTGCCCCCAGAGGACTGTTGTCAGTTACTAAAGATATTTTGGATTGTCACAAGTGGAGAGTTACTATTACCATCCAGTAAGTAGAGGCTAGGAATGGTTCTAACCATCCTAAAATAAACACAGCAGCACCCCACAGTGAATACCTCAACTAAAATGTCAATAGTGCTGAAGTTAAGAAAACTTGGTCTAGATTATACAAGCAATAATTTCAAACTCCTCTATCACTGACTAGAGCTGATAGTGTTGGTTTGAAAGAAATAAAAAATGAAGAGTGGTAGACAGACACATGGGAACAGATCAAATGTATTTCACAAGGAAAATGCAGCAACCTAGGAGACAGACTCTCAAAGGAAGTGTAAGGTAGTGGCTAAAGTCAGAGAGCCTAGATTCAGTCTTCTCGCCATGTATCTTTGGGAAAGCTACTCTAATGTTCCTGTTATGGTTTGGATGTGAGATGTTCTGCAAAAGCTCACATGTGAGACAATGCAGGAAGGTTCAGAGGAGACATGATTGGGTTGTGAAAGTCTTAACCCAGTCAGTGAATTAATCCTTGATGGGATTAATTGAAGTGGTAGGGTGTGGCTAGAGGAGATTGGAATTGGGCTGTGGTTTGGGGGTATATATTTTGTATCTGGAGAGTGGAGACTTTCTGTCTCTCTGCTTCCTGATGATGGGAGTTGCTTCTCTCTGCCACACTCTTCTGCTGAGATGTTCTGCCTCACCTCAAGCCCCTAGGAATCCAGCCTGCCTTCTATGGACTAAGACCTCTGAAACCATGAGCCCTCAAATAAACCTTTCCTCCTCTATATTGTGCTGGTCAGATCCTTTTAGTCATAGCAGCAAAAAAAAAGCTGACTAAAACAATCCCTAAATCTTGGTTTCCTTAGCTCAGAAATGGAAGTTAAAGTAATTGTACACCTTTTCCAGGGTAGTCATAGAGATTAAATGAGATAATATTTATTGTTTCATATGATGCCTGCATCTAGTTAATGCTTAATAAATAGTCATAATTAATTGTCACCAAATTTAGAGATTAACAGCATTATTTAAATCCAATTTGCCCATTTTATAGATGAAAATATTAAGTCTTAAAAGGAATAAACTTGAGTATTTTGTATTTTTGCTATCATTCTATCTGACGATAGACATTGAATACATATTAAGTTGTTTTGTCACTAAATCCTCAACATCTCAGGAAAGGAAAGGAAGAAAATGTCATTGTTGTCCCTCTTCACAAATGGACATCTGAGATCAAACATTAAGAATCTTATCCAAGGTTGCCTTGTAGCACAGTAAGGACCCTGATTCTCAACTAATAACCAAGGGTTCATTTGTTAATATTAGCAGAGCACGTTTCAAATCATACCTATTTTTTTAAGGCATCACTCCTAGTTTGATCAATTAGACCATATTCATATTTCCCTCAAAGGTAAAAGCTCCCAAATGAAAAATAGATGATTGATTGCAGATAGCATAAATCATTCATAGGCAAGAGCTCCAACAGAGTTCAGTTCATTTGATGTCTTCTCAACAATAAAGTACATTAATCCACTAGCTTAATAAACCTTGTATCGATTTATCTAAATTCATCAAGAATAATAAAATGTCAGCAGTTGCAATGCCAGTGAGCAAACTCTTTTCTTCATAAAGACTTTGGACTAGTGGTATTTTTGAAAGAGAGTCTATGAAGCAGTTCAAGACCCACTATATGTGATACTCTCTGTAGTTCTCCCAACTCTGGGTGGCTCAGGAGTTTATCTGAAAGTCACAGAGAGGAGTTCTAGGAGTTCAGACCAAGAAATAAAGTCTTCAGTACTAAGGTAGAGCACATGACTTCCTGTCCTACTCTATCCCAGGCATACAGAGAAAAGTCAGGTCTGAGGGCTGCAAGAGCCAAGATCAGGGATACACTTCTTCCAATTTGGAAGAATAAAGGAAAGATACAAGAGAACCCTTAGGACTCAAGGCAGTATCTGCCCTGGGAGTTCTCCCTCTGCTTTGTTTGTTTCTTTACTGAAGTGCTAGATGATTCCTTCTATAGTTGTACAACTATATTGGAACAAAAGAATAGCTATTCCAAAACCTGACATATCACAAACCTTGCTTTAAGCAACTCTATTGATCCACCAAAATTACCATACCAAAAGGTACCATACAGCCAGCTCAAGGCCACTATAAAGAAAATAAATCAAGAGAAAATATTTGCCTATACTGTAATACTCCCTCCTTCTGACCTGTCATGGCTCCCCATGGGCAGAACCTAGAAGCAAGGGCATCTGACGATGCAGTTTAAACCTGTCATAGTCTTGGAAGCAGAGAGCAGTATGGTAAGGTTGCAGACCACATCTGGAGAGACACAAGATGTCCGATACATTTATTGCAACCTGAAAATCTCTGGCCATCTCACAATGAGCTCAACAGTCAAAACGGAGGTATCTGGACCATTGCAATCTGGGTATGAAAACAAAGTCTTTCATTAGCCATCCATATGGTCCTAAACAAATAACTTTATTTCCTTAGTTTCCTCATCTAAAAGATAAAGAAAATAATAGCGAATAATTTGTACTGTATCTAATTTATACCAGTCAATTCTGAATGTTTTAAATATTTAGATGTTAACTTGGTTGATCTTCACCATGACACTGTTCCTATTATTCCGATTTACAGATGAGAAACTTTGCACAGAAAATTTAGAAATGTGCTCAAACTCACACAGCTAGTGTAGTAAATGACATAGTCAGAATTCAAAATCAGGTAGGTAAGACCCAAAAGTCATACCTGTAAGCATTATGTCATGCTGCACCTCAGTAATACTAATACACATACGTCACAGGGTTGAGTTACAAATAAATGCGTGGAAAGCAGTTCATATTTAACAAGTAAGGAGCTCTCAAGGGACATTACCTAAAATTATTCCCACCACTTTTTAAATGTCCTAGACTGTTTCTGATTCTTCTTAGAGCACCCAATGTTTAATAGATCAAAAAATAAGAGTACTTCCCCAAGATTGAGGGGTGATAAGGAATATGGTGTTCCTTTGTTTGGCAGAAACATCCTGATACCTAATATTGCCATCTAGGAGCCTGGTAAAGATGACTTTGCCCTTTTCTCCAAGAATAGGGCAGGATCAAGAGAGGTCCTGACCCCAAAATGCTCAGAGTATTCAGTAGAGGAAAACAATTGCATTCTTGGGTTTTGGGGAAACGGTTTCTCATTTTTGATTCTGTCACTTATATCTCCCACCTTCCTTCCTTCTTTTCTTTGGACTCTTTCTCCTCTTGATTCCAGACTTCTCTTTCACCACTTTCTCTGCAAAGCCAAGAAGAACTACTCTAGTGGTATTATCTCCCCAATGTTTTCTGATCTGGATGTTTGGTGACTGGGAGACTAGGAGGTACAGGGTCTCTTTTTCTAAACTGTCACTCATGCTGCAAACTTAAATGCCCACCCCAAACTCCACCCCCACCACTAGAGGGAAACAGAAGGTTGTTAAGTTCACAGCAAAAATTCAACTCAAGTTGCAAGTTTTTCCATTATGGTTTTTTAAAATTCTTGTTTTCTAATTCTAGACTCTGCTTTTATTAACTTTTTACAAGATGTTTTTGCTACAAATCAAAATGTTCTTTGTAATTTGTAACTACAACTTAGGCCATGAGTCATGATTAAAAACTTTTCCAATCCTAGCCAAAATGAATAAATAAACAGGTCAGTGTGCACAGAATTTTACTATAATACAGGCTACAACATATGCTCTATAGTAGCATGCATTGTGAATTGCATGTCACATGGGTTTAGCTCTGTTGTCTAATTGTTTGACCTACTCAACCGTTGTGGATAGAAAGAGGATTGAACTGTCATTATTTTTGGTAGCTCAGTCATGTTTGATAGCCATGAATAAAGCAGATGTTTGTGAGAACAAATAATGAGAATGGTCCATGGAGAGAAAATGAGTGCAGGAACCACTGCTAAGGGCACTAGGGCCATGGTTCAGTGGCAGTGTGCTTGCTTAGCATATGTGAAGCACTGGGTTTGATCCTCAGCAGAACCACATGAAATAAATAAATAAAATTAAAACTATTCTGTCCATCTACAAAAAAAAAATAAAGAAAAGAACCACGACTAAGTTTCACACCAGGAGCATGTGCAATAGGAAAATGCCATAAATGCCACAAGTCTACAAGTATGTGAGCGCTGCTTTGGTTTTTTGGGTGTTTTTTTGTTTGTTTGTTTGTTTGTTTGTTTTTTGGTGCTGGGGATCAAACCCAGAGTTTTGCACATGCTAGGCGCTAGGCAAACACCGTCCACTGAGCCACATCTCCAACCCAAGGTTTGCTTTCTTAAGCTCAGAGAATTAAAATTTGTTTTCTTGCCATGAAGCCTGAATTATTTCATTTTAGTCTGTGGTTATGGCTCTTTGGAACCCTGTCAGAATTCAAAATATAAAAACCTTTATATTTCACATGAAGATGTGAAACAAATAAATTATGTACTTAAATGGATCATTCAGAATTTTTGATCTCTCAGTCCATCAAATTGAATCTACAGTTGGATAAATCCTGTAAAACTTGACATTAAAGCCATCTCACCATTTGTCCATTAATTCTCTGTGATTTGCATCATCTTATACTTTTGAGTATCAAACATTTAAGACCTTAAAACTCTGTTAGAAATCTGAATCCCAATCAAGTCCAAGTATCTTACCTTCTAGTGATTCAAAATATTCCATTGGATAAGTGAAGCACATTTCTGTATTGTATGACTATTTTAAATGTGAAAAGTCAATTATAGATGTGAATTGGTTAATAATTTAATAAACAGTTTACCATATTAGCTGTTTCCAAAACAGAACATTCCACTGAAAATTCTAGTCAACCCAGGTTATTCCTTAACCCCAATACTTTTTTTCTAAAAACAAAAAAACCTTCCTTTCGACAACCCTGATGTCCCCTAATGATTTTTCTCAAATTGAGTAGAATTCCAGACATTTAGATGATTCTGCTTTTTAAGGTTTGGATTGAATCACATAAACCAATTTGAATTAACAAAGCAAATGAACAGCAATTTTATTGAGTATAGCATCCTTTGTTTTTTGCTATGTGATCATGAAAAATCATCAATTATTTTAATATTTTACATTTTGGTCCACACTATTTTTTGAGGCTGTGTAGACACTAAAATGATTCTCATGGTAAGTACTTAAGAGGGAGAAAGAGAGAACTTTTCTTGCTGTCTTGTTTAATTTCTATGTACATCCTTATTATGTTTAAAAATAAACTTAAGGCATTTTTCAACTATATATACATTAGAATAAAAAAGAAAAACTTTGAGTCCAGTAATTGGAGGAAAATAACAATAAAACCAAGGAAAGAGATGAAGTTGAGAAGTAAAGTTAGAACAGAAACTTTATTGCTTACAGATAGACTACAAGTTAGGGTCTGACCTTTCTAACAGCCAAAATAACAGGGAGGAAAAACTATCAGTTAAGTAACTCATGGTGTTCGTAGATTTTTTTTTGTAATTTGAGCAAACACACAGAGGTAAGTAAATCCTGAGAGACAGACATCCTTCCCATGAGTCTTCACATAGAAGATTGTGCAAACAGCAGCAATCTGGAGATACTTCTAACAATGCCTCTCAAGGCAGGTCAATAAGAACACAATGAAAAATCCCAAAAAACTCCAGTTGAGTAAAAGTCTTTGGGGAGAGAAGGATGCTGAAATGATTTAGTAGAAGCAGCAGCTCTTTCTTGTCTGACAAAACATGAATACATTTTATGGCATCTAGAAGAGTAGCTTGAAGAAATGCTCTATCTACTTTTGATAAATATTGGGTAGTAGTGGATTCAAGGTCTTATTTCCCAAGAAATAAAAATAGAAAGGATTCAAAGTCTCTCCATAGATATTTATCTGGATTTCATTTTAAACTCTTATTTCTCTGAAACTTCCTTGGAGATAACCAATATTCTCAAGGATTATGAGAACAAGGTCCTCAAATGTGCTCCACCTTCACTCCCTGCCCAAGAATTAATGGCATGGCCCTTAATTCTTTCCTTTCCCATCCTTCATATTAAGAAAAAAAAAGACTACTCAAAACATTAATATAACATGAACAAAGCTTGACCCACCCACTTACCCCTGTTTTTATTTGAAATTAACCCATATAATAAAGATTAAAGTAATATCACAGAGTAGGATGCCAACCTCCACTATTCCTACCTTTCTTGGCTATTTGGTGCCAAACCTGCCATGTGACAGTTCACAAAACTCTGAGGCCTGATGTTAAGGGTACAGGTTTTTTGAAAATCCCTAGAAAGCAATTAGAATCAGCCTGGAATTTTAATGGGCTACCCAGTGTTTGTTCTGCCTAATAATCAAACCCTGACAGAATCCCTGTTCATCAACAGTTCCTAAAATGGACCACTATTTTTTTAACTTTGTAATTTTTCAATATTGTCATTAAAAAGGTATTTCTTTTGATTTAAAAAAGTATTCATTGTAAAACAAAATTAACCATTGTTTTAACCAAAACATTTGGTTCCATGCAGACCTGGAAGGCAGTAACTTGAAGTTATTACAGAGTGGGAGAAAATCTTTTCCACACGCACTTGGACCACTACTTTTAATGGATTTCCTCAAACCTAAGTCTAGATCCTAATTTGACTCAGAACAATTAATTAGGTGTAAACTTGTGCCCACGTATTATTTTCATAATGAGCCAGGGACAGGGTGCCAATTTGTTAAGTCGATTTTGGTAATCCATGTTCTTTTCATTCTTTTCAAACTCAGGATAACCCAGCTCAACGTATTAACCCTTATTCATGGAAATGGGACTCCAATTGATGCTAAATAATTTTTATAAAATTACCACTTAACCATCCAGGAAGCTATCTGAAAAGAGCTATAAACTCAGAGTAGTGCCAAAGGTTAATATTACAAACCCATCATCAGCCAAGTCTTTGGAGAAAAAGTTTAGTGTTTTAGCATTCAGTATCTTGGAAGGAAACAAAAGACACATTCAAATAAGATTTTGAAGGTAAATTAATGTAGAGACTATTCACACATGTGAGGCAAGGATTAAGAGAATAAAGAAAAGATACTGAAGCACCCCAGGGCTAATTGACAGGGCACTGTTTCTACCTTCAGGACTGAAACAGGAGAGAGGAGAAACATAAGCAAATTGAACTTGAAAAGCAATGAGGTTTCTGGTGCTTGCACAGATTACTAAAGGCCATCTTGGAAGTCATGAGGATGCAATTGTTATGGGGTCTGAGGACCCCACTTAAGTGTCCCTATCTACAGGCAGGTCTCTCTGTAAGAAAAAGTTATAAATGTTCTTTCTTTCATACACTCCATTGGAGGGAAAACACCTTTACACTGTCAAACAGAATTCTTAACTACTTGCTCATTTCATAAATGTTGCCTAGTCAATCTCATCTTCCAGTGCAACTGGGTTTTTTTTTAGATCATTATAGGGACAAAGTAGAGGTGTAAAGATATCCAGCAATGTGTTTCCCAACCCTGTAGGCTTATGGAAGAGAAAGGGAGAAAAACAAATTTAATCAAGCTGTACCCTGCTCCTCATTATAGATTCCAGTTTGAAGTCCTTTTTAATTAGCAATGCATAGATTTATTTATTCATTTGTTAAGAGAGTGGGGGAGGAATAAAGACAAAGAAAAGAGAAGCTCTGCAGAAGGATGCTATCAAAAACTCTTTACCTACACACCACGGTCCACACATCCGAAATGTAATTTGTACGTATTCAACAAGGAAATTAAAAGTAATTTAAACTTAAGCTAAACAGCTGGTCTAAAACAAAAGGTGGCCTTCAGGCATTTTTTTTTCAAAGTGAAATGTAAAGCTTGGAAGAACACTTCCTCAAACACCCCCACAGCTCACATTGTTCGTGGAAATTATGGAAATGGTGACACAGCCCAGCATATATGCACCCAATACTGTTCCAGACAAAGAAGAGGGAAACTAAGGTCATTAGCAAGAATTTAAAGGCATTGAAGTTTAAGAATTATTCCAGACACCTTGGCATTCCCCGACTGGAAGTTAAACTGGAAACTGAAGTGTTTTTCTTGCAAGCAGGTGGCTTATATTAGATGAGAATCACTACAGATCTTTGTAAGAATCTCCTAACCCTGGGAAGTCCTGGTGGATATGACTGCAGAAATCAAGATCATAATTATATGAGGCATGGATTGCCATGGGACATACAAGGTCCGTGTTATATTGCATTCCTTCATTTTTTTCAAATTAATTAGAAGTAACTCAAGACTCCTTCCAGTAATGTTGGCAGGAAGATTGGTCCCAGGCATTTGGTCTCTGCACTCTCCCTACAATTGCAAAGATAGGTTGATATGTAGGTAACAAGGTAAAAACTGACCTGGTCTTCCAGTTCTCTACCAGGGAGAAGCCTCAATCTGTGGTTGCCACCATTGCCACTTGCTCTTTGAGACCACCGCACGCAACTGTGAAGACTTACCTTTCACCATCTGTCCAAGCTTCTGTTCCACCTGTGACCTAAGCCAACCAACTCTATTTCCTGATGGGCTTCTCCGCCCTATTAGGCATCATCCTTCAGACTCCTGGCACTCATGCTTGTAGCATCTAAGTGGATTCAGCCTCTACTTCCCAAGAGACCCTACTCTTGGGAGGATAAAACCTTTCACCCCTGGGAGATAATATCCACATTACATAATTTTTCTCTGTTCCACACTATAAACCCGGATTGGCTCCTTCTTCTCCCTTTTGAGAAAATTAAACTTAATTACTTTAAGGGCCTTTAAAAAATAAATAACTGATCACACAAAGTTATTTTCCCCCAAAGTTGCACGTCAGGCTACCAGTATCACTAAAGTGGAAGACCCTCAGTGGATAAGGAAAACTCAGATCCTAGGAATCCAAAGACTTAACCACTCTCCTGAGGGAAGAAAAACCTGTTTCCTTCCTTCCTGATGAAGTTGCTGAAAGAAAAAAAAAAAAAAAAAAGCACATTAATATCTCAGAAGGTGACCCTGCTATACTAAATTTATAATAGATCTATTTGTTCATCCATTAATTCAAAAACTATTGATTGATTTCCAATTGTCTCAAGCAGTAGGAAATACTGGATATGAAATAGTAAGGAAAGAAAAGTATGGACCCTCTTCTTATGGAGTTTATAGTTTGATTATCATCCATAATAAAGAGTGAACAAAAGCATGAGATACTAGCCCTGTGTGTGACAGGTGTTTAAACATAGCTAAGATACAGTATACACATAAAGTGATGGATCAACATGACTTATACTTTAAAAAAATGAGTAAAATGGTAGCTTTCGTATGCAATCCCAAGAGTGATTATATAATCGCCAGATTTGGAGAGATCAGAAATAATGTCAGAAGATACAGGCATTTGACTCAGAACTCAAGAGGAACCTTGACAAAAGGAAAAGAGAGGAGAGGAAATTCCCAAGTTACATCAGAAAATGAGAAAATGACTGAAAATTCAAATGATTCAAGAAACTTTTAAGAGAAACAAAAACATTTAGTTTCTTTTTTTGGTGGGGAAGTTACGAAGGATTGAACCCAGGGACTCTTAACCACTGATCCACATCCCCAGCCCTTTTTTATATTTTATTTAGGGACAGGATCTCACCGAGTTGCTTACAGCTCACTAAGTTGCTCAGACTGGCTTTGAACTCTAGATCCTGATGCCTCAGCCTCCTGAGTCACTAGGATTTCAGGAGTGCACCACTGTGCCTGGCCATTTAACTTCTTTTTAAAATATATGTCTAAAATACACTAACTCAAATTTTATTTATCATTTCACCCATTGTAGAACTGTTCTCAGCCCTGTTTGCAATTTGCCAGTATCTGAATTGACAGGAAAATAGTGGTCCCCTCTGCCACTTCCTCTCTGACTTCCATCAAGATGGTAAAGCCAGGCATGGTGGTACATGCCTATAATCCCAGTGGCTTGGGAGGTTGAGGCCGAAGGATCATAAGTTCAAAGCCAGCCTCAGCAATGCAGCTAGATCCTGTCTCTAAATAAAATATTAAGAAGGGCTGGGGATGTGGTTCAGTGATTAAATGCCCCTGGGTTCAATCCCTGGTACCAAAAAATCAAACAAACAAAAAAAAAAAAAAAAAAAAGGTGAAGAATCAGGTAGAGTAACTCCCCTTCCTAAACAGACACTTCATATAATCCCAATGGAAAAATAAATTGGCATGATCTTTCTGAAAGGTAATTAAGCAATAAGCATGAAGAACCTAAAACTTTTGAACTTTGGTTTTGGGGGATTGGTTTATTTCACTTGGCATGATAGTCTTCAGTTCCATCCATCTACCAACAAATACCATAATTTTATTCTTCTTCACAGTGAAGTAATATTCCATTGTTTATATGTACCACATTTTCTTTATCCATTCATTTGTTGAAGGGCACCTAGGTTGGTTCCATAGCTTTGCTATTATGAATTGAGTGCGATAAATATTGATGTGGCTCCATTACTATAGTATGCTGATTTCAAGTCCTTTGGTATACACTGAGGAGTGGGATAACTGGGTCAAATGGTAGTTCCATTCCAAGATTTCTGAGGAATCTCCATACTGCTTTCCACAGTCGTTACACCAATTTGCAGCCCCACCAGCAATGTATGAGTGACTCTTTTTCCTCACATCCACACCAACATTTATTGTTACTTGTATTCTTGATAATTACCATTCTAACTAGAGTGAGATGAAATCTCAGTGTAGTTTTAATTTGCATTTCTCTAATTGTTAGAAATGTTAAACATTTTTTTCAGATTTTTTTATCATTTGTATTTCTTCTGTGAAGTGTCTGTTCAGTTCCTTTGCCCATTTATTGATTGGGTTGTGGGTTTATTATCTTTTGTTTTTTTTGGTGTTAAATTTTTTGAGTTCTTTATGGAAGCTAACCAACAATAAGGGTGGGGGAAATAGAAGTTCAGTAGATTAGACAAAGGGGAATGAAAGGAAGAGAGGGAGTATAGGACTAGGAAAGACAGTGGAATTAATCTGACATAATTTTCCTATGTACATATATGAATGCAATGGTGTATCTCAAAACTGTGTACGTCTACAAGAACAGGGTTCTAATTAGAATAAGATATATACCAACTTGTATAATTACATCAAAATGGATTCTACTGTCATGTATAACGAAAAAGAACCAATTTTTTTAAAGCCTAAAACTTGGCAAACTACCTGGTCTGATAAATGTATTTCTAGGAATTTGTCTAGAGAAATAATCAGAAATTTTTGCAGAGTCTAGTGAAAAATGTTTATTGTAATATTTGTAACAATAACATGAATTTAAGGCAACTTAAATATCCAAGGTTGTAAATTTGACTAAATAAGTTATAGTATAGACATATAAATGAATTTCTGAAATTATTTCAGGAGATAAGAAAATTCTCACAAGGTGGAAAAAAATGAGTCTATATACTATCAACCTACAGAGAAAAGAGATCCAAAATGTTAAGATCTGTTATCTCTTGTGGGGAGTATTGTTAGTGAAATATATTCCTTCCTAATGCTTTCAAGTATGTCAGATTTTCTACATGAAAATTCTAGTTCTAAATGAGATCAAATCCCATGTTTTTGAACCAGCTGGAAAGCATTATTGAACCTTGAACCTGATCTGTGTTCAATTATAAACTTACAAATATTAGCCACCTCCAATAACTCTGCTGCTTCATCATCCATTTACCTGAGTGACCTGGAAAGTGAGCCCTATCCACTGAATCTGCCAAAGATGAAAAGAAATTCTGGCTTCCACCAGCAATATGGTTTTTCTTTCACATTGACTAAGATTTACTCAGCCACAAACCACCCAGGAATCAGACAGAGAAGCCCATTTAGACTTTATAGATTCTCCCTACACTGCTAAACAAGGTGTTAGCTTCCAGTTTCAGAAACCCACAGCCATCAAACCAATATCACCTGGGGAGATAACTTATTTTCTCTCTTGCTATGCTATAACATTGAACCATCCTCCCCACCTGTCTTTGAGACCACAGTGAACCATGTGGGAACACAATCTACAGACCAGTGTTACCACAGCAGGATCAAACTGAAAAGGGTCACTCCCATTTCCACACACAAGGAGACATAGAGATGGAAATAGTGTTACTCCCACACTTAAAACAGTGACAAAAAAAAAAGTTAGGCAAACTGTAAGTGAACATGTAAACATTTCTTGGGTATCAGCCAAAGACTGGGACAGCATACTACAGTGATGCAGCCACATCAATGTTCATAGCTGCTCAATTCACAATAGCTAGATTGTGGAACCAACCTAGATGCCCTTCAGTTGATGAATGGATAAAGAAACTGTGATATATATATTCAATGGAATATTACTCAACCATAAAGAAGAATAAAATTATGGCATTTTCAGGTAAATGAATGCAGTTGGAGAATATCATGTTAAGTGAGATAAGCCAATCCCAAAATACCAAAGGCCGAAAGATCTTTCTGATAAGCAGATGATGATACATAACAGGGGGTAGGAGGGAGGCAAGAATGGAGGAAGGATGGATTGTATAGAGGAAACAGAGGGGTGAGGAGGGGGTGGGGGAAGGAATAATAACAATGAGACAAACATCATTACCCTATGTACATATATGATTACACAAATGGTACAATTCTACTTCATGTACAACCAGAAAAACAACAGTTGTACCCCATTTGTGTACAATGAATCAAAATAAATTTTTAAAAAATTTTTTTGAATCCATAAGATAGCCAAAGTCTATCAACCAACCTAAAACCTATGGAGAGACAGGTGTCAGCAAGGAGAGACAGAACATAAACACTTCTCACCTGGAGAACATGGAGCCAGTCGACGAACAGAAGTTAGCTAGAATAGTAAATTGTTGGAGGCAGAGTGTGAGCTGGCAAGAGTATTTAGAACTCATATGGGCCATACATATGGGGAAATTTTGTACCATATTGCAGGCTCTTTAACTTCAGAACTCAAGTAGCACTTGTAAAAAGTCATCAGTGAAAATTAATCATCATCAATCATCTCTTGTTTTGGTTTAGATATAAGGTATCCCCGAAAAGCTCATGAGTGTATCAATGCAAGAACATTCAGAGGTGAAAGGACTGGATGATGAGAGTTGTGACTTCATCGGTGGATTAATCCAATGATATGTGGTAAGTGAGCAGTAGCTAGGCAGGCGGGGCGTGACTGGAGGAGATAGGTCACTGGTGCCTTTGGGGTTTATATTTTGCCTGTGATGAGTGGAACTCTCTCTCTGCTTTCTGATTGCCAAGTCCTGAGCTGCTTTCCTCCTCCACACCCTCCAGCCGTGATGTTCTGCCTCACCTCAGGCCCAGAGCAATGGAGTTGACCATCTGTGGACTGAGACCTCTAAAACCATGAGTGCCAAATAAACTTTTTCTCCTCTCAAGTTGTTCTTGTCAGATCTTTTGGTCACAGCAGCAGCAAAAAAAAAAAAAAAAAAAAAAAAAAAAAAAAAAAAAAACTGATTAAACATTCCTCTTGGTACAGACAGTGAAATATTTCCTTATAGTTTCAAGAGGGGAGACATAGACCCTCTCAGGCACAGCACGAAGGGAAGACCAAAACTGAGGGTCAAGCTGGCTTTAAAAAAACTCATTGGAAAACTGGCCCTATCCTAAACAGAAGGTATTTCTAGAAGTGTTGAAAGCCTATGATGCATAAAATGTTACTATAACAACAAAGAACCTCAATCCCAATTTGTAGTTGGATTAACTCAAAGCCTCACATAAAAGTTTAAGTAAGGGAAAGTCATATCTATATCCAAGCACAAAAACTATTCCCTCAATCACAACTGTCCTGCACAAGATGTCCAGTTTTCAACGAAGAACTATGAGGCATGTGAAAAGGCAAGAATAAACATCATGCTGACAAGAGATGAAACCATCAACAAAACCAGACTCAGACTCAGACACAGATACTGGAATTATCATGTGATCAATTTACAGTAATTCAGGTGCATAAGTTAAGAACTTTAAAATATTGCTTCTCAGCATTATTGACACTTTGGCTTAGGTAAGTCTTTGCTGAGGGGCTGTCCTGTGCATAGCAGAATGTTTGGAACCACAAGGTTCCAATAGCATTTACCCCAGGCCTGACAACCAAAAATAACTCCTGACATTGGCAAATGTTCCAGGAAAGTTGGGGAGAGGGGCACATGGAAGGAAAGGAAGAGGAGGAGGAGGAGGAAAAAGAATAGAGAAAAAAATAAACCTAAACCTAACATATGTAAAAAGACAGGGAAACACAGATAAAAATCACAACAGGCTCTTGCCAGGAGAAATGAAGTGATATACTTAAAATACCAAAAGAAAAAAAAAACTGAAACCGAAGTCTATACCTAGCAAAAATGATTTTTAAAAATGAAAGAGAAGTAAAACTTTCTCAGAAAAACAAAACAAGAGAAAATTAATTGTCAGTAGACTTATGAGAAATGTTAAAAATTTTTCAGGCAGAAGGATTAAAATACTTGACAGAAATTTGGAACTACACCCATACACAAAGATGAAAGTTACTACAGGTATTACCAGTAATGGAATAAATAAAAGTATAGAGAATTTATTTTCTCTTACCTGTAATTATTATTGCCTTATAAAAGATGACTATAAAAGATGACTGCCAAGCAAAAATAGTAGCAAAATATTATTTGTTTATAGCACATGCACAAGTCAAATTAAGAAAACAATGTCACAAAGGAGGGAGAAAGGAATTGAAATCCAACTGTTGTGAGGTCTTTGTACTATGCATGAGACAGTATTGTTTTCAGATAAAATGTGATTAAATGTGATTTTGCATGTGGTAAATCCTAGGCATCCACTAAAACATATTAACAAGGAGGTATAAATAATAAGTGAACAATGAAGGTAAATAATAATTAATGAAAAGCTCAATTAACCCTAGAGAAAGAAGAAAAATGGGGAAGGAAAAAAAGTAAAGATGAAATAAATATAAACAAATATAAAACATATGGTAGATTTTAATTCAACTCTATTAATAAACACATAAAAAATGAATGGCCTAAAAACATTAATTAAAAGATGGAAAACTTCAGACTGTACTTTGAGAAAACAAGACCTAATTGCTGTGTACAGCAACCCACTTTAAATATAAAGACATAGACAGAAATAAACAAATGGAAAATAATGTGTCTTACAGCTACTAGGCAACATAAAGCTACTGTAGTTATATGAATATGAGACAGACAAAATATTTTTACAGGACAAGGAATATGATCAGAAATAAATACAGACATCAAATAAAGATAGAAAAGTAAGTTTTCCAAGAAGATATAACAATTGCATCTGTGTAGGCACATAACACAGAGCTTCAAATTATATAAAGTGAAAAGTGACAGAACTGATAAATCATTAATTATAAAATTGAGGAAACAGGTATTTAGAAAATCAGGATAGATTAGACCTAAACACCACTATCAATCATCCTGATATAACTGTCATTTATACTATATTGACTCAGCAATTGCAATTTACACATTTGAGTGCATATAAAATATCCACCAAGATAGATAATATTATGGGCAAGGAATCAAATGTCAACAGATTCAAAATATAAAAGTAGTATTAAGTAGTCTCTCAAACATAATGGAATTAAACTAGAAATCAGTAACCAGAAAATATCTTTTCTGATGGCTAAATATATTGAGCATTTTTTTATATATATTTATTGGCCATTTGTCATCTTTTGTCAAGTGTCTAGTTCAGATAATTTGCTCAATTATTGATTGGATTATTAGTAAGGATTTTTTTGTTAACTGTTTTGAGTCCTTTGTAAATTCTGGATATTAATCCTCTGTCAGATGAATAGGTAGCAAAATTTTTCTCCTGTTCTATAGGTTTTCTCTTCACTCTATTGTTTCCTTCTCTGCGCAGATGTAATCCCATCTGTTGATACTTGTTTTTGTTTCTGGGCTTTTTAGACTCCTTGTCAAAAAATTATTTGCTAGGCCAATATTTTGACATGTTTCCTCTATATTTTCTTCTAGTAGTTTCAAAGTTTCATGTTTTACATTAAGGTCTTTGTTGCATTTTGAATGGCTTTTTGTTCAAGGTAAGAGAGGGGGATCTAGTGTCAGTCTTCTATGCTTGAATATCCAATTTTCTTAGTACCATTTGTTGAAGAAGCTGTCATTTCTCCAGTAAATGTTTTTGTCACATTTGTTGAGAATCAGTTGACTGGAGATGCATGGATTTCTATTCCATTGATCGAGGGGCCTGCATTTATGCCAATGCCATGCTGCTTTTTTTCACTGTGGATCTTTAGTTATGTTTTGAAATTAGGTATTGTGATGCTCCATTATTGTTCTTTTTGCTCAGGATTTCTTTGGCTATCCAGGGTCTTTTGTGATTCCATACGAATTTTAGGGGTTTTTTTCCTCCTTCTGTGAAGAATTTCATTGGCATTTTGATGGAAATAGCATTTAAACTGTAAATTGCTTTGGGTAGGAAGGTCATTTTAATATTAACTCTCCTAATCCATGAATCTGGGAGGTCTTTCTGCTTTCTAGTCTCTTTTCAATTTCTTTCATCAGTGTTCTGTTATTTCTATGGTAGAGGTCTTTCACATACCTAGTTCGGTTTATTCCTGGATATCTAATTTTTGTGTATGTGACCACCGTGAATGGGGTTGCTTTCCTGATTTCTTTCTCAGCAAATTTATTATTGATGTATAGAAAGGCTACAGATTCTTGTATATTCATTTTTTATACTGCTATTTTACTGTGTTTATCAGTTCTAACAGTCTTTTGGTGCAGTCTGTAGGATTTTCTATAGATAGAATCATATCGTCTAAAACAGAGATTACTCGACATCTTCATATCTTATTTGTATGCATTTTATTTCCTTCTCTTGCCTAATTGCTCGGGGTAGAATTTCTAGTCCCATTTCTAGTTCCATAACAGGGGTTTTCAGCTTCTCAGGAGAAAGGCAGGGGATTGCAAGTTTGAGGTCAGCCTGGGTAACTTAGATCCTGTGTCAAAATTAAAAATAAATTAATTAAAAGGGCTAGAGATGCAGCTCTCTGGTGACCACCCCTGGGTTTATTCCACAGTACCACATAAAAGAGGGGGTTTAGAATAGATACACTTGTCTTTTTCCTGATCTTAGATAAAATTCTTTCAGTTTTTCCCATTCTATATGATGTTTGAAAGTGGTTTGTCATATACATATATAACCTTATAATGTTATAACCTATAATTATAGCCTATAATTATATAATGTTGAAGTATGATCCCTTTATCCCTGATTTATCATGAAGGGTGTTGGATTTTTATAAAACCTCTAAAATCATGAGTTAAATAAATCTTTCCTCTTTTAAGTTGATTTTTCTCATGTATTTTGTCACAGTGGCAAAAAGCTAACACAATGCCCTCCCAGCCTTTGGAGATTGCTAAGAACTCTGCTGTTAGTCTAATGGGTTTGCCTTTAAATGTGACTTGGCATTTTCTCTTGCAGCTTTTAATATTATCTCTATCCTGTACTTTGAGCAGTTTAATTATAGGCTCCGTGGAGAGGTTCTTTTCTGGTTCTAAATGCCTCCTGGATCTGAATGCCCAAATCTTTCTGAAGCTATGGGAAATTCTGCCATCACGTAGCATGTAGTTCTTCTCCTTTCAGTGTGCAGAGTATGCACATGTGTCATGTTTTAATGGTGACCCAGGGGTCTTTCAGGTTCTCTTCATTCTTTCTTGTTTTTTCTTTATTGTTATCCAAATATAGTTTTTTTTTTTTTTTTTTTTTTTTCAGTGCTGGGGATTGAACCCAGGGCCTTGTGCTTGCGAGGCAAGTACTCTACCAACTGAGCTATATCCCCAGCCCCTAAATATAGTATTTTGATAGCCTTATTATCAAAATTCTTTCTTCTGCTTGACTTAGTCTGTTATTGTGACTTTCAACTGAGTTTTTTAATCTATTTACTGAGCTTTCCATTTCCAAGATTTCTGTTTGGTTCTTTTTCAAAATCTCTCTTTCTTGAATTGTTCTTTCATATCTTGCATTGTCTTCCTTAATTCATTCAACTATTCATTTGTGTACTCTTAGGTTTTATTGAGCTTTTAAAAAATCATTCTTTAGAATTCTTTTTCTGGTACTTCATCTACTTTGATGTCTTTGGAATCTGTATCTATGGAGTTATAAACGTTAGAAGGAAATATATTACTTTTTTGTAACTCTTGTGTTTCTATGTTGAGATTTGCACATTTGATGGGATGGCTTCTCTTCTGTTTTTAATCATGTGACCATCTCAGTATGCAGTTTTCTTCTGCTATGTGTCTTGGGGTATTCATTTATGTTGTAATGCTGTACTGTATCAGAGTCATAGAGACCCACTGTCTCTGCAAGTCTTGCAAGAATGGGAACCCTTCAGGCAGATATGGTATAGGAAACACAGTGTATGGAATGCACCCTCTGTGGTTATGCCTACTAAGGGAAAGGTAGTCCCTATCAGGAGTTGAAGTTTCCACAGGGACTGTTGATAGTAACTCTGTTACCTGAAAGGGATTCTAATACTGGTTGCTCCAATTATGTTGAAGGGCATGAAGATCTTTCCCTCTAATTGGAGACTCCTGAAGATCTAGGTGCTTCATGGGGAGAAATGGGAGGTAGAATTGCAGCATATCTTTTGCAAGACTAACTCTCCATCTTTTTAGCCTTATGTGATCTGACCAGGTATTGTTGCTGTCCATATAGAGAACTCAGATAAATGCAATGTTGGCAACTATTGTGTTTATTTTCTCTGCATCTACTAAGGGTGTACTTTCCTAGGATGAGGACCTCAGCCTTCTCCTTGCTGTGCCTGCATGGGGAGAGTTCTACAGCTTGGTGCTTAGGTCCTCCTTTCCACTAAGTAGAAATGTCCATTAGAGTTCAAGTTGGGTTGTGGCCAGAGATAGGCTTAATTCCTCTCAGTTGAGATGGGAGTGTATCTCTGAGGTGGAGTACATGCCCTTTACACCCAAAGCCTTGGAATCAATATCAGAAAAAGAAATAAGTAAAGAAACAATAAAGAAATAAAAATAAGGAAATAAAATGGAGAATAGGAAAATGATAAAAAAATAGACAAATATGAAAAAGAAGAAAAATAAGAATAATTAATTAAGAGTAAAACATAAAAGATAGAATAAATGAATTGTTAAAAGAGTCAGAAATTTCCCCACAAAGGTGCTCAGAAGTGCAAATAACAGTGAATGATTACAGGTTATGCCAATCTAAACTCTCTGGGTCTTCAAAAGTTGGAAATTGTCAGTTATGGAAGGTGGCAGTGGGTGTGGTTTCAGCTTGTTGAAATTCCTATCAACTCTCACCAAATGAGTTAAGACCAGATGCAGGCTGTGCTAGGCACTTCTCACTGAATGGGTTAAAGTGGAATGCTAGGCATACCCAGGGTATGTTTTAGTTTGTACACCCAGGAGTATAGCAAATGCCACAGCCTCCTGAGTCTTTATCCCTGGCGAGTTGGGCAGAATGCAAGCCAGTCCAGGTGTATATTCACTTTGGAGGGTTTCAGTATTTGTGCCCAGGGTACAGCAAGTGCCTATCCCCAGTGGATCCCCAAATGCTTCAGAGGGTGGAGGAAAGCAACTGAACCACCAAGTTCTGTGCTAGAGGGGAGATATGGAAACCAAAGGATCTGCACCCTCATTCCCAGTCCCCCAGGAACTGGTCCCCATGCAAAACTACACTCAACTGATGTCACCTCAAGCCACATAAAGCAGGTTCTTCTGTCAGAGGGCAGTGTCCTCCACTTTCCAACCTGCCATAGCCCATGCCCCTCACAACATAAAACTCTCAGCAGGTATGTGTTAGAGTCATGCCCCCAAGCCAAGATTGTCCTGTGCTGCTGCTCAACCAGTCAATGAAGTACATGTCCATGGGGACTTCAAGACATGATTATGATGGACCTTCCTACCCCAGAGCAGCGTAATCTCAGACAATAGTGTAACAAATACTTAGACTCATTTTAGCCAATGTCCAAAGAGTAGCTAAACGCAGGGTTAAAAAAAAAATTTTTTTTAAACTTGGCATCTCAGTCTTTATTTTGCTTCTGTCTTCTTTTCTCTGGTCATTTTGAATTCCAGTAACAACAGGTTTGATCAATAAATATATCATGATGAATTGAATCTATCCCCCAAATAAGAGCAACTTTCTTATCACTGACAAGTTCCCACCTGATCAATTCTTAGATAATGATGGATTGGGACATGCCTGACCAAGATCACCTACTTTGCCAGTCATGCAAACTTTCTAGTTATCCAAACCCCCAACCCATACCCTCATTTCCCTTCTGTAAAACCTCATAGTCATTGTCAAGCCCCTCAAAGACAGGGGCGAGATGTTTAATCTCACTTTGCCTTCCCAGTGTGGTTGTCCTTCCCATATTGAATAATATTGCTTTCCTGATTTTCACCATTACTTTTTCCATTTGTCCTATGGGGCAAATGCCAGACCTGAGTCTAGTTCTGACCCAGAACTCCATTGACAATAGAACCCTTTTCAAGATGGCTCCTGGTTACAGCCCTCTGAGAGTTTGCTAAGAGATGCAGCAATTTTCTTCTCTAAAGCTAACTCACTGTGCTGACACTAGGTCATTTATTTACTCAAACTGTTTTTATGCAAGGTGCAACCTTCTTGTCACACCATTACCATCTTGGAAGGAAGAGTGCTATTCTCCCAGGCATGGAATATACTGCATCTCTTACTTGGTTATTCTTTTCTAACCTCTGGATTTCATCAAGTTTTTTTTGTTTTGTTTTGTTTTTCCCCTTCTGCTGTCAATTTCCAAAGCTCACCTATGGCCACTCACCACCTCATACAGTTACATACCCGTGACTTTCGTTCTAACCTTTGGAGGAGTGGACTAGTGCTAGGTGCCTCTCTTCCCATTTCACTGACTCCTCCAACTCCTCCCTTTTGAACAAACTACTCAATAGACAATGTTGGTACTTTTTGAAACAACTCACTTCCTAGTCATTCAATTAAATAAATAGCTTGGAAATACTTCTGTGGGGTAATTTCACCCACTAATTTTCCTTATTATCTTAACCTTTCTCTCAGCTTTCTCCTCATCTATCACCAAGTTGAAAATTCCTAGGAATGTCCCCTTTGTATTTGGTTACTCATCAATGACAGTCCTTCCTCTCTGTAGCTGGGCCATTTCTGCATCTCTCCAGAATTACTTCAGAATTTTCAACCTAAAAAATGCCTGATGCAGAAAACATGTATGAAGCCAGTCTGCTCTTATGTTGTATCCTCATTGCTAGATATTTGGCAAAAGTTCAGTAAATATATTGAGAACATATCTTTACTCCAATCTTTAAATTTCAGGAAACTCTTGACTGACAGATGGGCAAGATGTCAAAGTAGTATGGATGGCTTTGTAATTCCCTACACATTCACTTTCAAAGTTCTTTAAAATTTGCAGGAGAGCACCTAAATTGTATGTATTCTGAACAATTAATATGTTTACAAAGATAATTTAGACCACAATTCTATTTCATTTATAATTAAGTATGTCAACTATTAAAATAGGAAATATTACTTTATAATATTAACAATCTCCAAGTTAGAGCTTTAAGATCTTAGTTCCTAACCAAAACAGCATAGATGCAGATGCCAGTGGATTTCTCCTCTGGGGTAACCATTCTGAATATTTTTGATGCCATTATCCAAGGTTCATACCACAGATTAGGCAACAATAGTGGTTCCATGTCTCATGTCAAACTCTGTTCCGATCAATGGAATTCTGTCATAAACTCAATTATTATTCAACAAGTAAATGAGAAATTATGACTTACAACTTGCAAATGAAAAACAGAGAAAGTCCGTATTGCTTGAAATCCTTCAGTTTTATCACAGCTACATTAGTAGAATTTATAAAATCAATTTGAGATTGACTTCCATTGTATACTATGATTAATGCTTAATGTAAATTTCAAGTTAACATAAGTGAATTTAATTTTATATCAATAAAGAAATATGCTTTAATTGAAATGATGACATGAGATTATTAGTGTTTATTAATAGAACAGTAAAATTATTCCTCTGGGATTTTTCATATTACTTAGGAGATGGGAGATAAGGAGAAATGATACAGCAGAACATTTTGTACACCAGCAGCATTTGCCTGTTTGACTTTATATTCCTTTCTCCTAGGAGAAAGGAATTCCTTTCTAGGAGAAAGGAATATAAAGTCAGCCTCTTACTTTTACCCCTACAATCAATGGGGACAAGGATCACTAATCAGCATGTAACCTTAGTATAATCTCTTAAATTCTCTATATCATTTTGCATCTGTAAGGAACTCATATTTATTTGAAAATCTTCCATCTTTATATCACAGGAATAATACAGGAATTATATGACATTTTATGTGTGAAAGTTTCCAGAAAAGCTAAAAAGCATTACAAAAGCAAAGTGAAGTTTATAGCATTTTTGTCCTTAGAATCTTCCTTAATATGAGCATTACTTCTTTGCTAGCCATAAAAGTACCTTTGAATTTTTTTGAAAAAAAATCACAAGAAGGTGATCACAAACCCATTTCACTAGAGGATTTCTCAAAACTCATCACTATTGACATTTTGAGCCCTTGTTGTGGGGGCTATCCTGCACACATAGAATGTTTAGTTGCATCTCTTAAGTCCACCCACTAGATGCCAGTAGTGACAATGAATGACTCCACATTGCAACATATCCCAGCTAGGGACCACTGATTGTTAACTTATTTTGTGCATGTGACCATGAAAACTATTTTGTTGAGAGTGCACCAAAATTTATAAAGACACATCTAAGTATGTTAAATTAAAAGTTATATGTGTGTATGTGTATGTAAATGATCGTGAAGTAAGTGATCAAATTTCCAAACCAATCTAAAAAGTAGTAGCATATTAAGTTAAGCATCATGAAATGGTACACATAGAAATCGTCAGAGTAAGAATGAGATATTAGAAATTCAAACCAATTTGAATATTCAAATATGATCAGATATTATATCATTAAAATGTACATGTAAAATAAGCAGATAAATCAATTTAATATTAATATTTTCCTAATTTGCTCAAATCAAAAATTGCAATGTTGTTAGATGACACCAATCAAATGTGTATGTTTGAGATGATTAAGGCTTAACTATTTAAAAACAAAGAATAACTGCCTGGACTCTTGATAATTTGTGAATTTTACAGTCAGCTTTTGAAGTACCCATTATTTAAAGATAACTCTTTCAAGATCAAAATTCAATAAAAGGCAGACAGACAGAGACAGAGGAAAAAGTGATTTGCATCAAGGTCAGGCAAAGGGTGAAGTAAGGTTGAGGGGAGCTACGTGTTCTAATTTTACTGATTAACCAAGCTCATTCTTAATTCTTATGCATTATCTTATTTCTTTAAAATAAAAGCTCTATCATGTGGACAATGGTCATTTGTAAATGTCCTCTTACTTCTCTCTTAGGCATTCGAAAAGGCCATTAAAATGGCAAAGTCTGACTTCTACTTAGCTCTGTCTCTTATTTCATGTGATTAAAAATAGGAGATTACATCTAATATTAAATATGATTTTTCTCCCTGCTCTACAACTACAAAACCAATGTATGTGCCACTCAATGTTACTACTGAACATTCATTCAATAGTAAGTTCATAGCAGACTTTTTGCTGTCCCCAGAAATTATCCCATTTAATCTTAGCACCAGGTTAGAAGAATTGGTCATATTTAGGCAACCAACTGGAATATGGGAGAACTTTCTGTAATAGAAAATTGATTTAACAGTGGAACTCAAGACAGAGTGGGGAGAAATGGATGAAGAAGAGAAGAAAGGAATGGAAAACAATTTAGGAAGCTAGAACAATTGTGCCATGAGGAAGGCATAAATAAAACCTAAATGTTTAACGTCTTTCAGGCATAAAATAAATCATAGAATGGAAATGCAGGAGGAGGATTTAATTTTCTTCTTTTTTTAAGTGGAAGAAGCATGTATGAGAGACATAACTATGGAGGAAAAGGATTGGGTAATAGGAGGAATTGGGGATGAATGGCTAAATAAGCTAGGAGTCAGTCATTCCCTTGGATCTAATTTAGTACACAGACAGACTACCTAGCTTTAGATATAACCAGAGCAGGCTGACAGTTCAAGCATCCTCTCTTACCAAGTCACTAGTACAATTTTAGTCACATTAACTATTCTAGATCCTATCTACCCTGCGGAAGTCATTGCCCCCACTCCTGTTTCTTATTATCTTACTCCTTACTTTAAAAAAGTATGAGGCACAAATTCTTTCCTCTTTGTCAAAGTGCCAATAATGAATGAAGGTTCCTACAGCTCCTTAGAGAGACAATGGTGACGTGAACTAAATCAGCAACGGCAAGCCCTGAAAGGTACTCACATGCTCTGGTTCACCATTCCCTCAACTTTGAGTCATGCCAAAGGTGGTGGAGAAGCAGTCAGGAGAGTCAGATAAAGGCATCATGTGTCCTCTAACTTCAAGATCAAACTCCAAAGCAACTTTCAACTAATGTAACCTTTAATTCTATTCTTTTCCCTGGCTCCCAGGTCACAATGCTGCAGTCCAGATTTAATCTTGATTCATCATCTGGGGCATCCATCTACATAGGTAACTCTCAAATAAAACCACTGATGGGGTGGTCCTCATCAAGTGTCTTCCTTCCTCCAGAAAGCTGTTAAGTTTCTGTTAAGAGCTGTTAAGTTAATGTCTCTGCCTCTTTCTCCCTTCATCTCCTATCTCACAGAATGTTCCTGTCTCAAAGTTTAATGCTTCAACCTCTTGCCTTCCTCAATATATGGCTCCTTCAATTATCCCCTTGTTCTCCAGAATTTCACTTCTTCCAGCCTTGAATTTTCCTTCTATATTGTTTCCATTTTCCTAGTCTCTACAGACATAATGATCTCTTTTTATCTGAAGGAAAATAAATAAATAAATAAATGTTGATATCTCAAGACTCTTCCCTTTCATTCATCTAATAACATATACTTTAAGGCTAATGTTCCACATGCACCAGCTGTATGTCCTCTTTTGACCCCTTATCTCTCAGCAGTCTAGATGTTTTCTTCCTTTTTCCTACTCTTGAAATCAAATTCTGGAAATTTATCAAAGGACCTTCTTTTGCTTCTAAACTAACACCTTCTCTTCTTAATTTTGCTATTTCTAATCTATTCCAATTTCTTCCCAAATCCAGATGTACGATTCTTTGTAATGTCCCCTTTTATATTCTATCAGTCTCCAAGAGCTCCAATCTCTTTTCACTCCTCTAGTAGTAATCCCTTCCTTTTCAGCACTTCCTTCTTTACACTAGGCTAAGGTATTCTAACTTCAATCAACACATAATTGTGTGAGAAAGCTTTTGAATGATCTCTTGTACAAACTAAGGAAGGTTTCTTGGATATTTTTCTTCTTATTATCATCTATCTACATGTATAAATGTATGCACTTAGAAAACTATTACTCAAAAAACATGGTACAACTAAAATTACATTATTTCATTTGCTTATATATGTATAAACATATATATACACACACACACACACAAAAACATATATGTATATATACAAATATACTATAAGCATGGGAATAAACTAAAGAATGAGATGTTCATTAGTTATTTTGTTTTTAGAATGTTATACCAATTGACAATATCTTTATTAGAGAATTTAGAACATTTCATTCTTGCTTTCTAAATGATAAAAGTTTCTATTGTATGTCATTATTGTTAGTCTGCTAATAAATTTTGAAAAGGTATATAGAAGACTGCTATGGTTTGGATTTGTAATGTTCCCCCAAACTCGTGTGTAGAAAGCATGGTTTCCAATGTAGCAAGGTTCAGAAATGGAGCTTTGGGAAGTGATTGGATCACGAAGGTGTCATCAGTAGATTAATCCACTAAAAACTGTATGGACTACAGAGAGGTGGGGGAAACTGTAGGCAAATGGAGCATGGTTGGAGGGAGTAGGTCACTGGGGTGTACCATTGGGAACTATATCTTTTTCTTGGTCCCTTTTCTCACTCTGTTTCCTGGTTACCTAAAATGAGCATCTTTCTTCTGCCATACCCTTCTGCCATAATGTTCTGCCTCACTTCAGGCCCAAAGTCAGTCCGGCTAACCATGAACTGAAACCTCTGAAACATGAGCCAAATAAATCTTTCCTTCTCTAAGTCGTTCATGCCAGATGTGTTGGTCACAGTGATGAAAAGCAGACTAAAACAAAAACAAAGATTTTAGAAATGAGATATACAGTCCACATTTTCAGAGACTAATAGGGAAAGCATGATGGAACAAAGGAATACCTTTATTTTAATAATTTGTGCCTACTTTCTCACTTTCCCTAAAACTCAAAGGGCAGCCAAGCATGTGGTCCAGGTACATTATTATAATGGCACTTCATAAAATTAAGTCACAGAAAACCTAAGTGTCTGAACTAAGGCATCAGTGATGGTCACAAGACTTCCTCTTGGCTTCTCAGTAAAGTTCAGAGCATACACTGAAGATGCATCATCTTGGCCTTTGTTCATTGACTACCAGCATATTTGTGATCTTAACCAAAAGAAGAAGTAGTTGGAAGTGACCTCAGCTATTTAATATGATGTCATTGAGAGGACACTGAAATGTTTAGTCAAAGTATAGCTTCTGTATATTTTGTATTGACTAGGGTGAACTAATTGCTATTCAAACAACACCAAAATTTCCCTTGACTGAAATTAAGCTCAGATTTCATTTCTGTTCTTATCATAGTCCAAGGCTGGTTGGTGGGGACTGTGGTAGGTGAAACTACACTCCACATAGAAATTCAGATATCCCTCCCTTACACCTGTGGTCCCATTCTCCTTTAGGTCCATGGAATCTTCTCCATTTAGCTACCAAATAGAAAAAGAAAGTCACTGTGGAGATTCTAACTCTCAAAATTGTGATATCACTCAGACACATACCAAAACCACAGGCCAAAACCAGCTTTGTCAATACATTGAAAAGAGGGAAATTAGAAAACATAGATTAGCTGCAGAGCCAAGAAGAAAAGGGCTCAGATATTAGTAAGCACAAGTAGACTCATAAATAATATGATATTTTAATCATATAGAAAGCATAGACACTACTGTCACTGCAATTTGTAATTATTATGGTTGTTTTTAGGATTATGGAGGCCTACCCAGATTCTCTACTGGACTGAAATGCATCAAGATCTAGCCAACACTTTAATGCATGGCCAAATCTGTGTATATCCATACACAGATCATCAGTACACAGTAGCAATATGCATATGTCAGTCCTAGTCTTTATTTTAAAAGTATAGACAAGTTGGTATTATACTGAGACAAAAATCAAACAAAGATATAGCTAGGACACAAAAGGACAAATATCTCTTCAGAATATAGATTCAAAAACCCTAAAAAAACTAGCAAATCAAATCCAAAAAAGTATATCAAGAATTATATAGCTCAAGTGAAATTTATACCAAGAATGTAAATTTAGTTTTACTTCTTAAAATAAATCTGTATAATATATCATAATCAATAGAATAAAACATAAATGCACATTCACACAGAGAAATCATTTCATAAAATCCAACATCCTTCCATGATGAAAACTCTGAACAAGTTGGGAAAATAACCTGATAAAGAGCAGTTATGAAAAACTCATAGTTAATGTCATAAAGTACAAGGCCAAATGCTTTCTCTAGAAGATCAGGAACAAGACAGGAATTCTACTCTTACCGCTTTTCTTTAATTTTTTACTCTAGGTTCTAGCAAGGAAATTGGGCAATAAAATAAAACAAAACTTCCAGATTGGAAAAAAGAAGTAACACTATTTATTTTTGCGGTTGGTATTATGTTGAATACAGAAAATGACTAGTACTAAAAGATCTATTAAAATAAACAATTTTAGTGAGACTTCAAAATATAAGATCAATATATAAAAATTAATTATATTTTTATAGACTAACAATAAACAATTTGAAAAAATAAGAAAACAATATATAATAACATCAAAAAGAAATGACTAGGAATAAATTTAACAAAATAAATGTAAAACAAGCACTCTTAAAAGATATGAAAATATTGATAAAATAAATTAAATCACACTAAAAATAAAGAGAAAGATGCTCCTACCCATGGATCAGAAGATTTAATACTGCCATTATAACAGTACTCTCTATACTGACCTACATATAACTATTAAAATCCCAGCAGCCTTTTTTTCTGAAATTGAAAAATTGATCTTTAAAATGCATATCGTGAGGCACTGAGTTCAATCCTTAGTACCACATAAAAATAAAATAAAGGTATTGTGTCCACCTATAACAACAGCAAAAAAATTTTTTAAATGCATATGGAATTGTAAGACACAGAATAGCTGAAATGATCTTTTTTATTAGCACAATTTATTTATACATAATTATATGTGACATATTCATACTTTCTTCTTTTTTTTTTTTTTCTTTTTTTTTTTTTTGCTGTACTGGGGATCGAACTCAGGGCCTTGTGCTTGCGAGGCAAGCACTCTACCAGCTGAGCTATCTCCCCAGCCCTCAAACTTTCACATAACATATTTTGCTTCATTTCATTCCTCAGTATTTCCCATTTTTCTCTCCTTTTCTCTCCTTTTCCTCTTCTAATATATTAATTTCCCTTCTATTTATTTTTCTAATTGGCACATTATAATTACATAAAGTAGGTTTCTTTGTGGTATATTCATACATGCACATAGATTAATTTGGTTGATTTCATTCTTGAAAGAAAAAGAACAAAGTTGGAAGACTTACATTTTTCAATTTCAAAACTTATTACCATACTATAGGAATAAAATCTAAGTGGTACTGGCATAGGATAGTCATACAGATCAGTGGAATATAATTAAAAATACAGAAATAATTCCTTTCATTTATGCTCAATTTATCTTCATCAAGGGTGCTAAAAAAATCAATAGGATTAAAAATAGTCTTTCAACAAATGGTATTTGTATGAGTTAACTTTTCATCACTAACAAAATTTCTGACACAAACTGCTTAGGAAGTAAAGAGAAGTTTATTTTGGATCATAGTTCTGGAGGCTCAAGTGTATGATTGGGCAGCCTGTGTGTTTGGACCTTTGGCTCACAAGTCAGGGTAGGCAGTCACATCTCAGGGCAGGAATCAGAAACTGAGGTGGGAGGATCCTAAAATCCCCATTAAGGGTCCCCATTGAAAATAGGCTCCCCTCTCAAAGGTATATAGTGCCTTCTAATATTGCCACCCTGTTTTCAAAGCCTTTAAATATGGGCCTTTGGAGGAACTCCGAAATTACACCCAAACCATAGCAGCATTGGAAATGGAAAAAACAAAAAAACTAAAGTTAAGCTTCTCTCTTACAGCATACACAAAAATAACTGAAAATGGATCAATTACCTAAATGTAAAGCCAAAACTAATTTTTAAATGCCCTTAGAAAAACAGGAATAAATAAATCTTCATGACCTTCTTAGATACTACATCAAAAGCACAAGTGATAGAAGAAAAACAAAGACACATTGAACTTCATCAATATTAAAATCTTTTACTATACAGAAAGTGAAATGACAACTACTATGGCCTGAATGTTTGTGACCCCCTGCCCAAAATTTACCCGTTGGAGTTATAACCCCCAGGGGAGATGGGTCCCTTTGGGACATGATTAGGTCATGACAGCAGAGTCCTTAGTCAAAGGACTACTGCCTTGTCAAATAGGCTCAAGGGAGCTCTTTTGTCTCAGCACAAGGTTCTGTCTGTAAACTAAGAAATGGTTCCTCACCAGATATTGAATCTGTTGGTGCCTTGGAGTTTTCTCAGACTCCAGAACTCTGATGAATAAACTTCCTTTGTTTACAAGCTAAAAACACATTACAATCCTTTTGCTGCAAACGATAGCAACAAGAAAGTGAAAAGAAAATAGGATTGGAGAAAAACTAAAAAAAAAAAAAAATCTGGTAAGAGTCTAATATCCAGAATAAAGAAATCTTTAAATTCAATAACAAAAAAGATTTTCTGGTTTAAAATCAGCGAAGAATTTCAATTGCCATTTATCTGAAGAAGATCTGCAAATGACCAATAAACACATGAAAAGATGCTTAACATTTTTTGTCATTAGAGAAATGCAAGTCAAAACCACAATGAAACACTACTTCAGACCCACCATGATATCTACCAAAAACAAAAAAATAGAACCAAAAAAAAAAAAAAAAAAAAACCAGAAAATAACAAGTGTTAAGCAGAATAAGGAGAAATTAGAATGCTATTATTTGGGGGAATTTAAAATCCTACAGTGATTGTGTAAAAGTACTCTGGAGGTGTCTCAAAAAGTTAAAACACAGAGTTACCACATGATCCAGCAATTCTACTTCTAGGTTTATAACCAAGATTAATGAAAATATATGCCCACACAGAAATTTATGCACTTTTTTTGTACCAGGAATTGAACACAGGGGTGATTAACCACTGAGCTACATGGGGGTCTCACTAAGTTGCTTAGAGCCTTCCTAAATTCAGCCTTGCTGAGTCTGTCTTCAAACTTGTGATCCTTCTGCCTCAGCCTCCTGAGCTGCTGGGATTATAGGCAGCTCACTGTACCCAGTTTATGCATGAGGTTTTAACCAATATTTTTAATAATAGCCAAAAAGTGGAAACAATCCCAATGTTTATGAACAGATTAATAAATGAATAATAAGTAGTATGTCCTAAAAATGGGATATTATTTGGCAATAAAAATAAAGTATTGCTACATATTACAACATAGATGACCCTTGAAAACATTGTACTAAATAAAAGAAGCCAGTTACAAACACCATGTGTTATATGATTCCACTTATCTGAAATGGGATAATCCATAGATTTTCCCTTTTATCAGAAAGGGAAAATCCATAGAGACAGAAAGTAGACCAGTGGTTGGCCTAGAGGTCAAGGATCAATGGAAAGTGGGACGACTGCTAATGGATGGAGGTTTACTTGGGGGTGGGCAGTGATGAAAATGTTCAAAATTGATTGTGATGATGGCTGTCTAGTTCTATGAATGTACAAAAAAACCTTTGAATTGTACACTTTAAAGGAAGTAATTGTGAAGTATGTGGATTATATTTCAATAAAGCTCTTTTCAAAATAAAACTATACAATGTACCAAGATGGCAATATTTAACATAGTAGGGAGTTAAATTAATCTTAACTTGCCAAGGCAGTTTTTTCTACAGTGTAGAATACATGCTAGAGTTTCAAGGTTATAGGAATATATGCAATTTGATAAAACCTCACTTAGGTTTGCCTGTGACCTGGCTGGGTATTATCACGAACTTGTTGAATACTAATATTTTTAATATAAATGAATCTCTGGACAGGAAATGGGGAAAAAAAAAACAAACCTAGAATTTCAGTATACGAATCACCAAATTAACAACTTCCTGGCATTTCCTATTTGAAATAAACCCTTTATTTGTCCAAGTGCTCATTTTTACCAAGCCTTGAATTCATGGTAACTTTTCAAGTCATCTTCTGAAAACCTGCAAAAAAAATCGCAACATCCTTCCCCTCTATCTCTGTATCCCTATATATTTTACTTGAGTTAATTTTTTTCTAATTTGTCACCTGACTATGAGTGAATGTGTGTGTGCATGTGTGTATTTTGTTGTTCTTATTTATTTTCTGTGTCCTTTCTAGAATGTAAACTCCGTAAGGTATGAGATTGTGTTCATTACTTTTCAGTATACAAATTATCCAAAGTTTAGTGACTTCAAATAACAACAATTTATTCAACTTGAAATTTGGATTGAATGAAATTGGGAGATTCTTCTGGTCTTGGCTGTGCCTGCTCTTGTGTCTGCAGTCAGCTGCTGAGTCAACTGGAATATAGTTGGCCCAGGAGAGTCTCAATTAGAATGACTCCTCTGCTCCATCTGGTCTCTCAGCCTCTAGCAAGGGAGCACAAGCTTGTTCACATGACAGTTGGGTAGAATTCCAAAGGAGCAGGTGGAAGAGTACAGGTCTCTTGAGTTCCATTATCAGAATTATCCCAACATTGTTGCCCCAAAGCAAGCATCGGCTCAAGGTATAGGAAAGCAGCCTCTATATTAAAAAAAAAAAAGTATACCTTACTTCATATACTTAGCATTTTTGTGTGTGTTAAGAACACTTAAAAATCCATTCTCTTAGAAATTTTCTATTACCTCCAAATCTTGTTAGAAGAAGCTGAAACTCACATTATCGAAGAAGTGTACACATAGAAGGGAATCGTGATGGTCATTTTTGCAATGTACCAGAGATACTTCATCCAGTCCATCTGCTGCTATATCCTGAGTATGTAAAATAGTGCCTGGCTGGTAGATACTCTAGAAATATTTATTTAATGAATCAATGAGTCATCTTTCCACTACTCCAGAGCCAGAACCTCTCCATTAAATCACCCCTTCTTACAATATACTATATACTTGCAATATAGTAGAATCTTGTATCTATTGTTCCTTCAAGATTAAAGTCAGCTTTTATAGTCTGCATTCTATCTTCTTTAGTTCTTGCAAAGTCAGCCTAATTTCTTCAAGAAACTGTGAAGCACATCATACTTCATAGTATGCTTGCAGAAGTTTCCAAACATGTCCCCATCAGTTTCCATAGCCTTGTAACAAGAGAGTTGAGTTCCATTGTCTTTTCCTTTTTTTTCCCCTCCTTTCTGCCCCAACCCAGCCTGTTTCCCTTTCTGTGTTCAAGGATGAAACCAGCTTATACACAACAGAACAACCACTTGCCACTGCAAATGAGAAACGTTTTCCTAAAAAGTTGACAGGTTGCATACAAACAGGAGGCATGGAAATGTCTGAGCTAGCATCAAGCATTGAAGCATCTATCTACTGGACTCATTTTCACATCCCTGCCATTGCCACACAAACAAAGCAAATTGGAAAAAAGAAGGAATTCACTGGATACTTTGGCCTTACTATTATGGTCTGAAAGTGTGTGTCCCCCAAAATCCAAATGTTGAGTTTTAATCAGCAATGTGATAGTATTGGCAGGTGTGCAGGGAGCTTCCATGAATGCTATTAGTGCTATTAGGCCTGAGAGTTCCATTTTCCCTTCTGTCACATGAGCATACAGTAAAAAGATGGCCATTGATGAACCGAGAAGGAAGCCATTACCAGGTACTGAACCTACTGGTGCCTTGATCTTGAACTTCCCATCTTCCAGGACTGTGAGAAATAAATTTCTGTCATCAACTGTTCAGTTTATGGCATTTTGTTATAGCAGCCCAAATTAAGACACTGATGGGACTAGATTTTCTAAGAATAACCTGTGTAAGGATCAATAGGTCTTCTAGGGTTTCTGATAAGCATGCTTGAAGAACAAACTGGATTGCCCTGTTCTCCACTTGGTCAACTAGACTGACCCAACATTTAGCCTCATGTGTCACCCTTGACACACTGCCTAACTTGGTATTTTGGGGTTACTATTTCTGGAAGGCTTTGCTCCTTGGAACTGTACCCTCTTCAAAAATTAACTAACATGTTCTACTGAGAAACAAAAAAAAGTTACAGTAATCAGAGGATTGATCCAACCACAGCTCTGTGCAATGGCATTCCTGACATACTTGCCTAATAGCAGATTGTTCAAATGCTGCAACATCAGTTAATATTTTTCCAGCAGGCCCCTGCCATCTGGTCTGAATCTTCTCATTGCAGAAGACAAAACCTTTTCACATTTACAGATGAAGTCACAAAAGAAAAGTTCCAAAGGAGAAGCAACAACCAACTTCCTTTCTCTGTCATTTACCCAAATCTCCCTAGCTCAAAACCTCATCAGAATCTTTAACTCTTTCCCTCTACACAAACAGACCCTGGTGTTTTCTTTATTAGTGGTCCCACTGACTAAAACTGTAGCTCTGGCTGTTTAAACTGGCATTTGTATGCCCCCACATATGATCATGAGTGCCTTTTTCTGTACTTACTTACTACTATAAATATTATGCTCAGGCTAAAATGGCCTAATTGGGATTTCTAAATTAGAGGAACTATTCCCTCAAATTTAAATGGTATGTTGTGTGTGAAAATCACTTGGCAAAATCACAAACATTGCGTAAGTGTGAGTTCTTTTGTACTTAACTCTGGTCACCCTGTTGTCACTTTCTCTGCCCTTACTCTGCTCAAAACATTCTTCCTCTTACCTAGTTACCCCAATTCTCATTCCTTTGGCTTCAGATACATCTTCTCTTTTCCTCCTGGACCCTTCAGATTGACCTAACACATGGGGATTTAATTCTGCATCTCTATCTAAAGTTATCACCTGCATAACCACCCTGATGTTGATTAAGTGTTAATCAACATTCAGACAGAAATGTCTTCATCTCAGGTCCACACTTGCCAGGAAGAAGGGATCAGAATGTCTTGTCACTTCATAAAGAATGTCTGCCTTTTCTTACCAACGGCCATCTGTTGAGAACTCGGTCCTGGATACCCAATGCCATTTTCCCTACCTACAATTCCCTATCTACCCCAGTTCACAGTGATCTTTGCGCTCTGAAAGATTATAGAGTCAAACTCCGTGATTCATCTTGTTATTACAACACTTTTACCCTACCATGAGTAGTTATATGGTTTATATGGTTTATTCTCCTCTATCAAAGAATGTAGAAGCTCCTTTAGGGTAACTATTTTTTTCTAATTGGTAGTCCCATATTTCAACAGTTGCCGACTCATGCTCACTGCTCATGGTTAGGGACCTGTTAATCATACCAGAAGTGACTAGTAACAATTCCCTCTCTCAGTTGTTGTGTTAATAGAGGCCTCAGGAAGACCTGTGGAAAACAGAAAGCCATTGTCTCCATGGAGGAAGAGATGCCAGAGGAGAGAGCTAAAGTCAAGAACAGAGATAATCAGAATTCAAAAGGCAAATGTGTGGGATTCAGCATTTTACACAAGGGCAGCATACATTTATGTAACATATTTCAAATGAGAAACTCCAGAGACTTCTCATTCTCCATCACTGAGATAATGTATTTATCTACATATTTCACCTAAACTCGGATTCATGCAGCTCCTGAATGTTCTCTGCTGTGGCTATAACAACACTGACCTCTGTTTACCCTTGAGGTTTGCTTTCTTTGCCCTGCAGCCATCATTCTGACACACACACACACAAAAGCAGTAAGATTAACAAATACAACAATAGAAACGAGAGGTGTTACTGATGATCCCAGTAAGGGGGAAAGAGCATAAGAATTATATTTAACATAGTAGTGAGTCTTAGAACCCCATTACCAAATTAGACTCAGTCGGAAAGGAAAATGCTCCTTTACTTTCATTAGAGGTGACGACCCCCCCAAACCATGAGCCGCTTCTTTGAAACCTAAGGTAATTTTCTTCTAGCTGGGTGCATAGGAAAGACAGAGAATGCATCTCTGTACTCTCCCTGCTTTAAAAAGCAGGATGGGCCTCTGTTGCTTCTACTGGAGCTGCATTTCTCCTCTATGTGACTCTCACCCTATCCATATTAATTAGACAGATGCCTAAAGCCTATCTGCAAGGGTCAGTCAGGGAAAATGCATGATTTCATGCCTAAACCGTGAGATGGAACATCCTCTTTCCAGAGACAGAATTTTTTAAGAAGAAACTACTCATCTAGGACATGTTTCAGTGTTGTATAGCAGGGTCTTCCCCTAATAACTGTATTTTCATTTTTAATTTTAAAATTTTGCAAGTAAACACAAGTGCACAGAGATTTCAATTAAATAAAGATGCATGTTTTAGTGATATCAGTTTATTGTAGCATTGCCATTATTGAAGTCCTTAATTGTTACAAGGAAAAGTGAAGGCCAATTTTGATGCATAAATACTTTACCTTAATACAAGTACTTTAAAAGAAAAAAAGCATCAGGGATCTTTAGAGCTATGCAGCTCTTTTGCACTTATTACTTTAATTTCTCTATTGCTTGGCAATTACACTCCAATTGAATGTTTCTTTCCCATTCTTGTGTAAAGCCTCTAAAGCAGGAAGAAATGTCCCCAAATCACAGCCATACAATCCTGTAAAAGACAAAAGTAAGTAGAAATTTCAAAATTTCTAATGTAGTATTTGTTGGCCAAGGCATAATTTGAAGGAGCAAATTTGGGGTTTGGATTATTTTAAATATAGAATTTGCTATAAATTTAGTAAAACATACAGAAAAGTTTGTTTTTTCATATAATCCTACTTAGATTATTTTCAACAACAACAACAAAAAAGAAATAGACTTTTCAAATGGATAATCATTGTATGGAAGAAGTCTGCCTTAATTTCTTCACCAGGGCCCAGCATCAGCATTTCATATGCATAGACAAGCTATCCTCAAAGTTCTTAAATTTTCCTCTATTTAAGTGGATTACCATACCTACTCCCAGTTTAGAGAGAAAGAAACCAAATAGAGGCTTTGTTCGGTTTGACAAACAATACAATGGCTTCACATAATAGAGCTGTTCTTTCACCTTCTTACACACAAGTGAACATTTCATTGGCAATTTTTGCAATCTGTAAAAATACAACACAGTTCTCAAAACGACAGATGCAAACATTCAAAACATACAGTTGAAGGAAGAGGAGAGTAAGAACCAATTACTTTGTATAATTACAGGAAAACAAAACCATTATTCTTCCAAAAATTAGAAGCTAGGATCTAACTATGACAAACCTCTGGATCTCATCATGTGACTGGAAATTTACATTCAAACGGAGCACCGAAAAAATTTCCTTTCCTGGGGGCAGCAAAGATCATAACTGGTTTCTCAACAAAAGTGGTGAGATTAGGGAGAGAAAGCTTTGAGTGCTCCATGAATTCTAAGGACACACAGCCGGATTCCCAGTAAACCCCAGGTGCAGAACGACCAGAACAGGCAGCAAATATAATACCCACAAGATTCTCAGAGATTTCCCAGAGATCACCTCTTAACCAATCGGTTAGGGTCCCACTATTTAAGGTGTCTGCCTCTGGGATTATAGAGCGTTCTAACCTAGTGGGACTCATTCGATTCAAAGTTCAATAATTCCTATATGAAAAGCAAAGTTCTGCTAACTTTGTGTGCTGGACGTCTTGAACAAATCCAGTGCAGTGTTTGGTGTTACAGGTTGAACAGAGCTGCTTCCTGATTGGAAAGGGACAAAAGGGTGAGTTAGGAGGGAAAAGTCTGCATCCTATGGATTAAAAATGCTGTTTCGAGTTCCACGGGAAAAGGAGCTAGAATCCCGGCACGCGCACCTTGGAGAGCCCTTCTTTGACTCCCTGCGAAGCCACCTCATAGAGTTTTGTAGCGCTTAAGTTCCCAGAGCTCCGTGGGACCTAGCGCCCGCCAGTTTCAGCAAAGCCTAGCTAATTGTTTATCAGCACTTTAACCCATCCTTGAGGTTGAGCAAAATAACTTGAACCCTGTAAGTACACGGCGAGCTAGCCGAGCACACCGCTGATGAGGAGCTTGGAGATCAGACCTCTCAGTATTTCCAGCACACTGGGGCCGCCGGGCGCCTCCCGCCACAGGTAAGTGGCGAAGCCAGGACATACATACTCGCCCGAAATCTATACAAACAAAAGTCCACTTTTCCCACCGATTGTCAGTTTCTTTGGTGAGTGCTGACACCAAGGCAAACCCAAACAAAAAGGTCCAAATTCCTTCCTCACTCTCCACCCCCTGGCCCGGCCTTTTACTTACAAGTCCACTCAAAGACACACCTTCTAGCCACTTGTTTGAAGTCCAAGAAAACACAGCAAGCAGGAGCAGTGCATCTCAGAGTTATTCTGTGAACCTACGGAGTAAGACGGTAATTCCGGATGCACTACTAGCAAAGGGAAAAGCAGACCCTACCGCCTTTCCAGACGAGCAACGGCATGTTTAGGGATGGAAGACTGCAGAGAGGGAAGCGGGGGAAGGAAAAATAGGGATGAGACCATGAGACGTAAAGAGTTGCCGCCTTTTCTAGGGCAAAAGAGCGAGAGAGATGGAGCAAAGTCCTGAACCTTAAAGTCCAAGTTCTAGAAGTCGTGCTGACGGGTGGAAGTTGTCAGTGAGCATGGAGGATGTGTATAGTTTATTTTGTTTGAATTTTTCTGCCTTGAAAGGTTGAGGCTTAAACTTCCACCCCGACGTTTTGGGGGACAAGAGGAAGCAGGTGATTGCTGGAATCAAAACTAATGCTGAGACCAATGCCCTTCTCATAGACCCTGCGAGTTCCCCCGGCTTTTGGCCCCACAGCCTGGGACCCTTCGCAGAGAGCGCCCTCCGCTGGCGTAGTGGGTGTGGAGGGGGAGAGATCTGGAAGCCGTGGGCCGAAAAGCTGAAAAAGAAGAATAGCAAGTTATCTGAGGTGTTAATTCCAGAGTGCTTGGAGAGGCAGAGTGAATGGGGAGGGTCCTGTGACCCCTACTAGCCCGATACTCTTCAATTATCATCATCGGCGGCAAAACTTGCACTTGATGATCTTCTTAAACGCGTTTTGAAAGTCCTTGTTGAAGTAGGCGTAAATGACAGGGTTGAGCAGAGAGTTGGAGTAGCCCAGCCAGTTGATTATGGCACCTAACAGGGTGGGCATGTGACAGCTGCTCTCACAGAAGGGCAAAACCAGAGCCACGATGAAAAAGGGCAACCAGCAGAGGATAAAGGTGCCCATGATGATGCCCAGCGTCTTCACCGTCTTCCTCTCACGGGCCAGGGCCATCTTGCGCTTGGCCTCGGCGTTGCGCTCATTTTTCCTCTCGAAAGAGGCGGGGGTGCAGGGAGTAGCACTCACCTCGCTGGGCAGTGGCAGGTGCTCTTTGGAGTTGCCCACGCGGTGCACTTCAATTACCTCCAGGGCGGCGCCATCGTCTCCCTGCCTCACCGCGCCGTTGGCGCACAGAGCCCCCACTGACTTGTTCTCCACGCCCCGCCTCCAGTCTCTGCTACCTGGCTGTCCATTCACGCTCTTCTTGGGTTGAGGGGCAGGCGATGTTCCAAGGCGGGTGTCGGCTCCAGTCTTCTCCACCTTCTTGACGGTCTTGCGGATGCGGAAGCGCGCGGCTCGAAAGATGCGCCCATAGAGAACCAGCATGAGCAGAAGTGGGATATAGAAAGCGCCGAAAGTGGAGTAGATAGTGTAGCCGTGGTCCTTGCTGATCGTGCACGCATCGGGGTCTGAGCGGTCTTCTGGGGTGCGCCAGCCCAGCATGGGCGGGATGGAGATGAGAAAGCCAATGAGCCAAGTGAGTGAGATTAGCGCAGCGGCGCGCCGGGGCGTCCTCTTGTTCACGTAGTCGATAGGGTCTGTGATGGCCCAGTACCTGTCTAGAGCGATGGCGCACAGGTGCAGGATGGACGAGGTGCAGCACAGAACATCCAAGGCGATAAACAGGTCGCAGGTGACCTGGCCCAGAGTCCACTTGTTGAGCACCTGGTACAGCGCGGCCATGGGCAGCACAAGCACTGACACCATGAGGTCAGTGACCGCCAATGAGCCGATGAGATAGTTGGCCACATTCTGGAGGGAGCGCTCCAGGGCGATGGCAGCCACTACGCACGCATTGCCCAGCACCGCGCAGAAAATGAGCGTGCCCAGCAGCAGAGAGGTGATCACTTGGTAGCTGAAGGTCACGTCGGAGATACCAGTAACGTTGCCGCCTGTCCCGAAGGGTCCCTGGGACGATGTGGTATTGTTGCCCTGGCCAGGGCTGAGCACTTCCATGCCTGCCTGCACGACGGGAGGGGGAAGGGGCTAAAGACTGCAGGAGGATCTCCCTCGCCCCTCCCCCTAGGGTCTTCTGCCTCTTTTCCTGAAGAGTTTCAGAGCGAGGGTATTCAGGGAGTCAGGCAGGAAGTTCTTACTGCTCTGGCGAAGGCAACTGGAAACAGCAGCTTCTAGGGGCTTCCTTGACTCCCGCGGTCCAGAGGGCTCAGAAGCTCCAGCTAGAAAACTAGGGTTTTCCAGAGAGCAGTTCCCGGATCTCTGGGCGGCGGAAAGGTGGCTGGAATGTCTGTCTCTCGCGGTCCATTCTACTTTCTTGCTGCCCAACTGGCTGCTGGAGTCGTAGTCTTTCCACTAGCAAACAGTCTCCAATCCCAGAAGTATCTGGAATAGAGAAACCCCATCCTCCAGGGTCACTCTGTGACCCTCCTCTCTTTCTTTCCTTCCCACTCCCCACTCTCTCCTCCCGTCTCTTCTCTTTCTTTTCAGCTTCCTCCTCTCCACTTCGTCCTGCTAGCCTTCCCTTTTACTCTCCCTCTTCCATCTCACCTTCCTTTCTTTATCCCTCTATGTGTGGCTCAGTCAGTCTCCCTCCCTCCCACGCTAACCCTCCCCTCCTAATACTTCCCCAACCCTGAGTGTCTCTTTCCTCTGGGTCCCCGCCCTCGTCTCCTTCTAGCTCAGCGTCTTTACATTCAAGTCCCTTTCTGCGGACAGACTCAAAATTCACTTACAGACGACTGATCTGCTGGTCAGACCGATGTTGTAACAAATAAACTCCACCTCCCAGCCAAACTCGAGGAGGAAAAATAAAATCCCTTTCCAACTACCACTGGCTCTTATTTCTGACAAATTCTTAAATAGAGCCAACATCCCAAAGTGGCAATAGGAAAATGAAAAAAGGAGACATAGATTTAATGGGAAGGTGGACGCCTTGGATCAATCTGTAAGTTGTTTTTAATTAATGAAAGAAGATGGAGTATATCTTAGATTTTTTTTAAAAAATCGCCCCCATTAATCATCTAACAGTCCTGCCTGCCTGACATCCCTGGAGGACGTTGTCCGACTTTTTTCCCCCTTTTAACCATGGTGAGTTTGGGGAGAAGGAATTATAAAAGATGTGTCAAAGGATAAGGACCGGTAAGCAGCTGAATCTCAAAGTGATGAAAAAAATCAGCTCGGTATGTATTACACACACACACACACACACACACACACACACACACACACACACACACGCTTTTCAGTTACCGATACCTATTACAATGCACCGAACCCTGCCACCTCCCATAGCTTTGTGGCGAGTAAATTCAGAATATTTTACCTATGTATTGTAAGTGAGATCCTGCATTTTATGTGGTCTTTTGCATTTCTTACAGTACCTTGCAACCTCTGGGGAGAGAACTTGGTGGAATCCCTGGTCGCTAGCCGCCGAGCTTCACTTAATCTCTGTAACTGGTTTCAGCACCTGGGACAGCTCTAAAGCAATAAGGGCTTATGCCGCCACCTTCTGGCAAACACTTTAGAGCTCCATCTAGAAAACCCTTGCTTGTCCAAATTAAGGAGGTATTTCAGAAATCCCAAGCTTGATGAAAAAGGAAGAATTTTATAAAAAGAAAAATAGCACTGACTTATATCTTTTAAATTTCTCTTCAAAATTTTTTTAGTGCCTTCTTTTGCTCTTAACCTTGTGAGCCACACTCCTTTTGAAAGCCTGCAGCATCTGTCACTCAAAAGTTCTAAATTTAATAGCCCTAGGTGATACGTTCATCTGTGTTAGATTTGTGCTGACATAGCCTGTACTTTGGAATTCACACATTTACAAATATTCACCATTTATTGCATGGGAAACAATACTGAATTTTTCAAATGGAATGATTTAACATTGAAAAAAAAAGAGATTTCCATGCCTTTGTTCCAGAAACTGTTTTTCTTTTTACCAAGAAAATGAAATTTAATCCCATTCAAACATAGGTGAAGAATGGTACTTCTAATGAACTAGAATAAACATATAATGCAACAAGATTCACATATAGTTTCTGATTATATGTCTGAAATGAAGGAAAAGTGCAGAATGCAGGCCCCAAAGCAGTTGACTCTAGATAACTTGCAAAGGCTCACTACAGATTGCAATAGTCTTAATACAGTGTTCAAATTTGAGCTTTAAATTTCATAATTTGGGATTTTCCAAGACCAAAAAACAAAAAAGAGCAATCACTAAAGCATCTAAGAAAATCCAGTCAGGTCAATATATACAGAACAGGACAATGTATTTGGAGATAGATTAAGCTGGGCACAGTTCCCATTCAATCATTTCAGCATACCACAACAATGAAACTGTCATTCATGATGATTCATGGCCTTGAAAAGAAAAACGTTAAGTGTGCTTGGCAATACTGACTACAGACTCTGAAGAAGTCTTTTTAAGATTTGTGAAGGCATCCATTCCCCCTTTTGAAATCTCCTCACAAATATAGAACTAAATAGTTTGGTAAAATACAGTTGCAGATCCAAAGAGTATAATGAAAAATTATTTAAAATCTGAATTCTCTAAAGATAAAACTGAAAATATAGTTGAGAACATAAACACAGTAGAAAAGAAATTTAAGTTTTAAAAATTAAATATATACATTATCAAGAACCTACTTGAATAAAAATTGTCAGATTTAGCAATATGTAAATGTAAAAAATTAGTATATATGTCACTGAGCAATTGCACTTTCATCTGTTGGATTCTAAATGTTTCAATAAATAATGAATTATATTTTTTTCCTTTTCAAGAAAGCTACAGAACTTTAAGTAGCATTCATATTTATGAGGACTGTCATTTACTAGTCTACTTAAATATGTGTCAATATAGCATTTTTAACCAAATTAAAAGAAATCCCAAGTAGTTCATATTTTTCCTCATAAATAATGTGCATAATACATCAAATATTTAATTTTATAAAATTTAAAACAAATTTTTAAGTACTTGGATGAATGCTAGGAAGAAAAGTATGGACATAACCATGCTATAATTCTATAGCTTACAGGTGACTAATAGTTGTATATAACTTTTTATTAGACTAATAATAATGTGATATACAATAGAAGCAGAATGATGTTGCATTTCTTCATGTCCACACTTTGCTATCTCTTCTTTATTAAAGAATAATTATTTTATTATGTTAAAAATACAGAATCCAAGATAAGTCTGACCAAATGGTGCAACCCGAAGTTCCTCAATAGAGTTAAGCTCTTATTCTTTAAGGCTTCTGAATTTAACCTAAGGAAAAATTAGCTTTATAACAGACACTATTGATGATATCATTTGAAAACAAAAATTCCAATCATTCTGCTTTTACTCCTTATTTTAATTTACTAGATATGAGTATGAACTTGTCAGGTTATGGATTCGGGGTACAATACATCATCCATCATGTGAAATTTCTCTAAAACACTTCATGAAGGATAAATACTTTTGAACTTTTCACAGTAAATTTGAAATAAGACCAGCATTTCAGTGTAGTTAGTGATAAAAGATAGAAGGATGTTAAGCCAGTTTTGTTGTGAACCTTGAACTTCCTGTCATTACTGAAGGCTCAGTAATAATTGGAGCATCTCAGTAATTGATGTTTTTAGCCATCATTCCCAAATCATAGCAGATTTTTTTAATGAAGGAGAAAATAACCCATATGATAAATAGTTGAAATTTTACTTAGAAGTTTACAAAATTGATTTCTAAAATTTTCAATTAATTTTTTAAATTTTTTCCAAGTAATTGAAACCAAGATGAATTGTTTTAAACTAAAAACACTATTCTAAATTTATTTATCCCTTATCCTCAAGTACCAAAGCAGTAGGGTAATTATAATTTTTCAGAACTGTGGATTTTGATTGCAAATCACTAGGGAAAAAAGGCTTAAAAAGATTAATTTTGCTTAATTTGGTAAATGTGATCTTCTGATCATTATTGAAAATTTACAAGAAATGCAATCAAAATGCCAGATAAATTATTTTTTAAAACTGAGCATCTAATCATCCCCATCCACCTTCCTCTGATGATATCATTCCTTCCCTGCTCTTTATCCCTGTCAGGTACTTCCTGCAGGCCCAGAATTGCACTGGGATTTCAGTGACAAGACACAAAACAATGGAACCTTAGTCTCTACTCCTTAGAACTGAAAATTAGCTTAATTCATTTAGCATATATGCTGTACACAAGCATATAGGAAGTGAATAGAGAGGTAACATATATTCACTGTTCAGTTGACCTTGGTCAAATTAATTAGCCCATTTGTTTCCTCAATAGTTAAATGGATATGATAACAAATTTGTGAATATTGAAGTACATAATACAATTCACTGGCATGTAATAATCTTCAATAAAGATTAAACAATGATAGTAATAATAGTAATAAAAAGTAATAGTATTAGTGATCTCTCTACTGATAATTTCTCAGAAGTGTGGAGAAAGAATTGGATGGCCTTTGTGAAAGAGAAAGAGCTTGAAATTAAAAAATAAATAAGGAGGCCTGGGTTTGTAGCTCAGTGACAGAGCTCTTACCTTGCATGTATAAGGCACTGGGTTGGATCCTCAGCACAACATTAAATAAATAAATAAATAAATAAATAAATAAATAAATAAATAAATAAATAAAGGTATTGTGTTCATCTACAACTAAAAGTATTTCTTTGTAGGAGTACTGGGGATCGAACCCAGGGCCTTGTGCTTACAAAGCAAGCACTCTACCAACTGAGCTATCTCCCCAGCCCCTAAAAATATTTTTAAAAAATAAATAAAGCCCTTTCAGGTGAGGAACTATTATGAAAATAATTTGCATGTGGATATTACATTCTCCTCATTCTTTAAAGTATTTATTAAGTTTCCAATTCTCTAGGAAATCCTAGGTAAAAAAATAAATGGAGAAAAGATTTGATTCTGAAACATCTTGACTTAAATCAGAAGTTATTGAGGGGAAAAAAGAACATACCAACAAAAGTTTAATAACTGGTATTGAACAGGAGTCTGCCCTTTCCCTGGAACTCAATCATTTGTTCAAAAGCATGAAATAAATACTTGAAATTTATGTTGTCTAATCAAATGATTGAAAGTAAAAACCAAAAGTGGTATTTTGTTGTGAGAAATTATCAGATTTATAGTGACAGGTATTAATAAATTACCTTTTAGAGTTCAATTCCTCTACAATGCTATCTTATTGTAAATATTTTAATTATTCACTTTTCAAAGAGTAAGAGCATAGATGTGATGAGACAAATTTTTGAAATGTTAGTTTAGTATTTCCTTTTAATCTAAAGAGAGTTTGAAAGCAAATTCAATCAAATAATTACTTGAAACAATTCAGTTACTGCATTTCATCTAACAATGTGTGTGGGGGGAGGTGCCTATAATTTTATTTGCTTTGCAAGTAACATTTTTTGTTACAAAACATGAAACCAATGCTCACTGCATTATTTTAACTTTTTAGAACATGATGCCTAATTAAACACAATTTTGATTATGAAAAATTGGTCTAAAAATGTGCCTTTTATTTCACTGAAGCACTAATGTATTAGTTGAGAATAATGGTTCAAGGCCAGAGTTCTGGATTCACATAATTGTTCCAGCCTTGAATTTTTCCCTTAATATTTTCATTTTAGTATGCATTATGTAAGATTCACTAAAAATTATAAAAATAATATAACAAAAAATGTGTGTTTAAGAAAAAGTTTAAAGAAAATGTATAGTATGGATTCCATTGAAGCAAAGTCCCATTTACTCTTTTTTTAAGTATTTTTATTGGTTATTTTCAGTAATACGTGGCAGCAGAATTAATCTTGATATAATTATACAAGCATGAAATGTATCTTATTATTAGGACCCCATTCTTGTGGATGTACCCAATGGTGTTGTTCACTATGGTGTACTTATATATGTACATAGGAAAATTATTTTGAATTCATTCCACTGTTTTTCCTTTTCCTATTCCCCCTCCCTTGCCTTCATTCCCCTTTGTCTAATCTACTGAATAGATATTCTTACCCTCTTCCACCTTATTGTGGGTTAGCTTCCACCAGAGAAAACATTCGAACTTTGGCTTTTGGGGACTGCTTATTTCACTTAGCATTATAGTCTCCATTTACTCTTGAATTTGGTGTTTATCATTCCCACAAATGACTTTATACTTTTACATCATATGTATGTATCATCAAGCAATATGGAAAAGGTATCATTATATATGTATTCTTCTATGATTTGGCTATGAGGGGTTCCCCCCAAAGCTCCTACATTAATACAGAAATGTTTGAAGGTGAAATGATCAGATGACAAGAGCTGTAATCTCATCAGTTCATCTTAGTTTGAATGCACTGTGTGGTAACTACAGACAGATGAGGAGGAAGTGGGTCACTGAAGTGTGACCTGGAAGGGTGCATCCTCCCTGTGGCCCTTCCCTCCCCACTCCTCCTTCCTGACCTTGCCATGAAGAGGACAGTTTTCCTCCTCTGGTCCCTTCCCTCATGATATGCTACCTCATCTTGGGCCCAGAGTAATGAAGTTGGCCATCTACAGACTGAGACCTCTCTGAAATTCTGAACAAAAGTTAACTTACTCTCCTCTAAGTTGTTCTTGTTGGGTATTGTGGTCTCAGCCACACAAAACTGACTAGACTAGCTTCTTATACAACTTTCTCATTCTAGATTAGCACTGGGTCCTAATCCAATGACTTAGTATCCTTATAAAATGAGGAAAATGTGGATACAGACACATGGAGGAAACACTACATAAAGATACCAAAATACATAAACACAAAGGAAGAAAATCATTAAGAAAGAAGCAGAGAGCAGAATTATAAGACCACAGACCAAGGAATACTGAGGACTGTTGCCAAACAAAGAAGCTAGGACAGACTCATGGAAGTCTGTCTCATTTGTTCCCTACAGCCAATAGTCTGTTCTGTACCAACACTTTCTCTCAGATTTACAGTCTCCAAAACTGTGAGACAACAGATTTATGTTGATTTTAGCATCTTAGTTTGTGGTTCTTTGTAAGGCAGCCCTAGGAAACCAATCCAACCACTTAAAATATCTATGTGCCATTACTTCATTGAGGTTCAATGTTTTTCCTTGTTTCCTCACTGTGAAGTATCTGATCGTATCTTTTGCTTGTTAAATTGGGTCCCATTTTGTTGTTGATAATGGTTTTGGAAATCCAGTATCTATTATGGATATTAAGATTTCCTCATTTGTATTATCACAAATTTTTTCCCAATCTTTTGGCTCAAATTTTCAACTTTTGAGAGTATCTTTTGGTGAATAATATTTTTCATTTTAGTGAAATTGGATATTTCCTACTTTGGTTTGTGCATGCTGTGTCTTGTTTAAAAAATCTTTTTCTATCTTGAAGTCATTAAGATGTCAGTCAATGGTTCTTTCCAGTTTCATATTTAGGCTATTAATTCACATAAATTTGACTTTTAAGTATACTGTGTGAGATAGGGATACAGATTAATTTTTACTGTAAAAATAAAATATTTACCCAGCACCATTTACTTAATAGTCCATCTTTTCTGAGTTGATTTGCAGTCTCCTCTGTCATATATCGCATTTTCATAAACATGTGGAATTTTTAGTCTCTGTTCTAGTTAATTGATCTGTTGGTCTACATCTTTTCCAAAAACACAGAGAATTAATTTTTACAATGAGTTTGATATCTGATAGATCAAGTTTCTTACTTTATTCTTGCATGTAAATCTCTTGGCTATAGTAGCCCTTTAAGATTGGGCTTTACCTTTGAATCAACATTTCAATCTCCCCCCAATATGCATAGTCAAACTATTATAAAACATTATTAGAATGATAATTTGGGAAGAACAGACATTTTATGTTATTGAATATTCTTATTCATGAATATAATAATGTTTAGTTCTTTCTTGCTTTCAATAAAGAGTTTTAATTTTCTTTATTAATGGTATGAACAGCTTTAAGTAGATGTTTTTCCCCTAGCTTAGTAGATGCTTATTTTTTGTGGTCATTATCATATAAGTGATATCTATTTTAAATATATAAATATTTAATATTTAAATATATAAACATATAAATACATAAGCATATTTCAAAAGTATATATTATAAATTATATATAAATGTATATATATTTATATATAAATATAGCTATATATGTGTGTTTATATATAAATGTATGTATTATATGTTACATAATATAAATATAAAATGATTCTTAGCTCCTTTATGTAATAGAGAATAATGTAATTCCTAGATCATATGACAAAATATGTATAGTTTTGTGAGAAAGTACCAAAATGTCTTCCAAAGCTATCATATGTACCATTTTGTATTCCCACCAGCAACGAATGAGTTTCTGTTATTCTACAACCTTGCCAGCATTTGATGCTAGTGTTCTGATTTTAGGTCATTCTAATAGATATATAGTGATGTCTCAACTTTATTTTGATTAGTATTTCCCTGATAATATATATGGAGCATCTTGTCATATGCTTGCTTACCGTTAGACTGCTTTCCATTACTGTAACAAGTATCAGAGATAATCAACTCATTAGGAGAAAGGTTTATTTTGGCTCACATTTCTACAGATCTCAGTCCATGAATGACTACTCCTATTGCTTTGGGTCTTTGGTAGTAGAATACATCATGATAGAAGCACATGTTTAAGCAAGTTTCTCACCTCATGGCAGGAAGAAGAGGAAGGACTGGGGTCCCAATATCCTCTCCAAGTTAATGTCTTCAATGACCTAATTTACTCCAATTAAGTCCCATCTCTTAAAGGTTCCACCACTTCCCAATAATACCATGAACTGGGACTAAAACTTTAACACATGGGCCTTTGGGACACATTTCAGATCCAAACTATAGAGCATACCAATTGTACATCTTCTTTTGGAGAAGTATCTGTTAAGGTCTTTGACCTATTTTTTAATCAATGTTTTTCTTATTGATGAGCTCTAAGTGTTCTTGGCATACCTTGGATGGCAGGCCTTTATCAAATATGTCTTTTACAAACATTTTCTCTCAGTCTGTGGCTTATCTTTTCATTCTCTTGTCTTAGACAAGAAGAAATTTTTACTTTTATTGAATTCCAACTTATCAATTATTTCTTTCATAGATTGTATCTTTAGTATTGTATCTAAAAGTCATTATCAAATTCAAGATCATCTAGATTTTCTCCTGTGTTTTCTTCTGGAATTTTATAGTTTTTCATTTTATCTTTATATGTGATTCATTATTAATTTTTGTGAAGGTGTACAGTCTGTATGTAGATTCATGATTTGCATGTTGTATGTAGTTTTTCCAGTACTGTTTGTTGAAAACGCTATCTCTTCCCCATTGTCTTGCCTTTGCCCTCTTGTCAAAAATCAACTGACTATATTTATCTGAGTCTATTTCTCACTATTTCATTCCATTGATCTATGTGTCTATTATTCTGCCAATAATAGTCTTTATTACTGTTTCCTTATAGAAGTCCCAAAGTCAATTGGTCACAGTTCTCTAACACTTCTCCTTTAAAACCATGTTGGCTATTCTGGAATTTTTGTCTCTCTATATAAACTTTAGAACCAGTTTGTCAATACCCACACCTTTGTTTGCTGGCGTTTTCATTGGGATTGCATTAACTCTATGGATTTTTTAGAAGAACTGATGTCTTAACAATATTGAGTCTTCCTAAGAACATGGAGCCTCTATTTATTTAGTTCTTTGATTTCTTTAATCAGTGTTTTATATTCTCCCACAACAATTTGTTTGTAGTTTCCTTTTCTTATAAATGTTTTGGTCTGGTTTTGATATTAAGGCAATACTAACCATAAATCCCAGTTATCAAGAATACAAGTAACAATAATTGTTGGTGAGGATGTGGGGGAAAAGATACATTCATACATTGCTGGTGGGACTACAAATTGTTGCAGCCACTATGGAAAGCTGTATGGAGATTCCTCAGAAAACTTGAAATGGAATCACCATTTGACTCCACTATCCCTCCTCAGTTTATACCCAAAGGACTTAAACTCAACATACTACGGTGATACAGCCACATCAAAGTTTATAGTAGTTCAACTCACAATAGCTAAACTATGGAACCAACCTAGATGTCCTTCAATAGATGAATGCATAAAGAAACTGTGGTATATAAACACAATGGAATATTACAAAGAGACCACAAAAAAATAAAAAATAAAATGGTGAAGAAGTACTTCTTTTGCATCAATTACCTGAAGGAGGTTATAGAGAATTGGCAAAATTTTTCTTAAAAATTTGATATAAATTCACCATTCACCTGCCCTGGGTAAATGGTACTTTTTAAAAAAATTTTTAAATTTTATTTGTTCTAATTAGTTGTACATGACAGTAGAATGCATTTATACATTTTGATAGATCATACATAAATGGAGTATAATCTCTCATTTTTCTGATTATACATATTACAGAATCACTTCAATCATGCAGTCATACATGTACATGAGGTAATAATGTCTGTCTCACTCTACTATCATTCCTTCTCCCATACCCCCTCCCCTCCCTTCACTCCCCTCTACCTAATATAAAGTAATTCTATTCTTCCCTATACCCCACCTCATTGTGAATTAGCATCTGCATATCAGAGAAAACATTTGCCCTTTGGTTTTTGGGTTTGGCTTATTTCACTTAGCATGATATTCTCTAACTCCATCCATTTATCAGCAAATGCCAGAATTGCATTGTTCTTTAAAGCTGAGTAATATTCCGTCATATATATAGAACCTATTTTCTTTATCCACTCATCTGTTGAAGGGCATCTAGGTTGATTCCATAGTTTAGCAATTGTAAATTGAACTGCTATAAATATTGATGTGGCTGTGTCACTGCAGTAAGTTGATTTATATTTTTTAAATTACATTTTCAACTGCTGCAGGGATTACAAGGATGCAATTAAATTTTGAATTGTTTTTATTTTAGTGTGCTTTGTCAATTTTAATAAATTATAATTTCTTCATTCTTTATTTTGACAACCAAATCATCCACAAATACTATAACATCATTTCTTCCTTTCTAAGATTTTTGCTTTAATTACCTTTTATTTCTTAATGAACTGGCTAGGACTACAGTTTAAATTTCCAAGATTCAGTTATAGAGTATACTCTTCTCATTCATATTAGAAAGAATAGTTCTAAAGCTATACCACATACTACATTTCTGAAAAGTATGTTTAATCATGTCAAAATAAGCCCTACTCCTGGTTCTATTTCTATACTTATGTTACTAATATTTTGTTTTAGTACTTTTATCTAATATCATGAGTGGAATTTATTTATAAGTTTCCTGTCTGGTTCTGTCCTACCCTGCTACCAGTACCAAAGTCATACCAATCTCATAAAAATTAGTTATGGAATATTCCCATATTGTATTATTCTTTGAAAAAAAATCTTTATTAGACTTCAATTATCTGTTCTTTGACTATTTGGTAACTCTTGTAAGTAAAAATTTTTGAACCTTTTTTGTTTGTTTGTTTGTTGATTTTTTTTTCTATTTTTGATGAATATGTGTTTAACTCCTGATTAATGAACTTTAATGACAAATTGAGTCTTTAATGGCAAATTGAGTCTTTATTATTCTTCTAGGACTTACTTTAAGTTATGGTTTCTTTTAAAATTTGATCATTTTTACTAAGTTGTTTGAAACAGTGATCTTTCCTATAACCACAGCAAGTCTGTTTTGGTCCTTATTATTTGTGTGAGCCTTTTCCCTTTAATTTATCCCTCATTCTTGGTATTTTGTAGTGGAGAAGAGTTTAGTACACAGAATCTGCAATACTTAACCAGAAGCAGAAGATTTTTTTTAAAGGCTGCTTGAACAATTTGCACCAGCAACAAAGTAGGTAAGGCAGGAGAATAGTTTAGCACTGAGTTTATTATGTGTTCAATAAGCGTCAGTAAAAGAAAAACCTTAATTGGTTTTCCAAAATAATTTCTATATTGGGCTTTGCTCATCTTTTCCATTTATGTGAAATATATTTGTTATACAAAGAAAATAAATGTCCATCTGCATAAATAATAATTAGAATATTGTGTTTTATATTTTACAAACCAATTATACACAAATTAACTTATTTAATGTAAAATAAGTATTAGGACATTATGATAAATAATTTGCATTTATAATCAATGAATTAAAAGTTCTACAGAAAAGGACTTCTTTAAATAAAATTAGTCAAAAAGTATTGTCAAAGACAATATCTTATTTGAAATTACCCAAGAAATAACATTTTGAAAAGTGGTTAGAGTTCATCAGCAACAGCCTTTAAAGTCTATGATATCCATTTTCCAAAAATACTTTATTCTTAATTTCTAATACCACCTCAAAAAGTAAAAATAAATAGCATATTTAATAAACAACACCTTTCAATATGTTTATTGTGCACAATAGGTCCTTTATTCCAGCCCCATCCCTTAATGGGAAATAAAACAAAAACAAACAAAACAATGATTTTCCAAAGGCATAAATGTGCATCCTGCCCCAGAGCAGGGGAGGTGAGTATAGCAGAGTATCAGATTGTCACTGAGTGCTGTGTTGATACCATTTTGGTGTCAAGAACAATAATGATATCAAATTTTTCTATGAAAAATCTAAAAATTAAAATTTGACTCCAGATTGAGTATATCTTTGTTTTGGATTAATTTTGGATTTTGCAGCTTTTTCTAATTGTTTGGGAATTATAGCTGGGCTTGTTAATATTCTGTAGCATTTCAACTGAACAAGATGGTGGTCTTTGTGTGCAGTTCTGGATCTCACCCTTTGGACTTCATAGCCAACTGTTCCATGTTCAGTAGAAAGAAATGGAACTAAGTGCCAGTATTGGGAATTAAGTATTTTGGCTTCTGGCTCAAGATTTCTATAAAGTAATAACAATGATAGCCAGCATGACTGAGTGCTTATTATACACCTGGCACTATGCTAAGCCTTTGCCATGTACTGATATTTAACCTTCACAACAGCCTAGACCTAATCAATTTTTAAGTAAATAAAAGGAAGTCCTTTTTAAGCGGTTTAATATGTTGAGAAAATAGAATTTCCAGCCCTGAAAAATTCCTTATTAAACGTAGCTACCTAATTGTAGCAGTTGAAATTGCTTATACATTCAAGATCACCAACTATGAGCAGGAGGAGCTGGGCAGTAGTGAGCAGAGAGGAAAGACAATGTAAGTGTCCTATCTAGGAATCTCAAACTCCTGAAATCATTCCTTCCGGATGCTTTATCTCTCTTTCTCTCTTTCTTTTTTTCTCTTTCTTTCTTCCTTCCTCTCTTTCTTTCTTTCTTTCCTTTCCTCTTTTTCAGTACTGGGAATCAAACCCAGAAGTACTCTACCACAAAGCTACATCTCTGGCCCATTTATTTATTTATTTATTTATTTTTGAGAGAGGGTGTTGTTAAGTTGCTAAGGCTGGCCTCAAACTCATGATTCTCCCACCTCAACTTCTGAAGTTGCTGACAGTACAGGCAAGCACTGCCACACGCAGTACCTGGATCATTTCTAATTATCATGTATTAAAAACTGGCCCCTGGTCTCTTGGGAGGATTCTGAATATTTCCTGGATTATCTGCTTGAAAACTTCCTCAATGTCCCTTTTCTAAGAAATTTTCCATCTATTTATAAAGCAGATCCTATAGCTGATATTTCAAAACAGTAAGAACTGCAGAACATTTTCAATCCAAATTTATTCGATTTGCAGAAAAGAAAACTAATACTCCTCATAGCGATTTGCCCCAAAATGCACAATTTTTGTTTCATATTAGCCTGATGCATTTTAGCCTAATGAATCAATACACGGCTGACATTATTATGCAGGTTTCAAACTGAATTGCCCATTTGTGTCCAATAATCAGTTATTTCCTTCCTCTTCTATTTTTTTTATTCAGCAAACACTTATTGTACATCTATGATAGCCAGGCAATATAGCATCCACTAGGACTATAAAGATAGAAAGACAGCATTCCTGCCTTAACTCATTCATTGGAAGTATGTTCCCTAACCAGACTTGGGGAGTCTAATTATGGGTGGGGAAGTGCCCTGACACAGCAACTCAGTTTTCCCATCAATCTTCCCTGTGTATTGAGTTCTGACTACTTTTTCTAGGCAATGATATAATGTAATGAACATTTCAACCTTTGGGTCAGCAGGGCAAAGAGGGGCAGCCAATTCCGTGACCAGTAGCCTCTAGTGGTTAGTAGTTTCTTCTCTTCATCCCAGTATGTTTTACAAATATTATCATTTCCTATATACCCCATAATCCATGATAGGAAAAAATATTAAAGAAGCACTATTCAGGTTGAAGAGAAAATTCAAGCAAAAGGAAGGCATACAAAATCAAGGTTGTTTTATTAGGTAACAAAATGTAGTGCATAATAGGTGAAGTGGAAGAAAATGAGGCCAGAGAGTTGGCAGGAGTCATGTCATATAATCCCTCACAGCTTAGGTCTGAATAGATGCATGCATGCATAAATAGCAGATGGATATTAGAGTTTTATTTGTCTACTTCCAACAAAAAAATTAGATATATTTATATGTTAAGACCCATATTAAACAAGTTTATCAAGATACAGATTAAAAAAGAAATACTGAGTTGGGTATAGTGGCAAGCGCCTATAGTCCCAACTGCCTACAAGCTGAGGCAGGAGGACCACTTGAGCCCAGGAGTTTGAGGTCAGCTGAGCGAAATAGTGTCAGGAAAAGAAAAGTAAGAAAGGGAAAGGAATTCAAAATAAGAAAATAATATTAAGAACAGAGAGAGAAAATTTTACCTGGAGCCTAGTTTGAGTTTCTGTAATCAAGCACAAAAATTAATACTGAGTTTCCTAGTAGCCAAAGTCTAAAATAAAATTGTCTTTGTCTCATTAAAGGAAGCATGAAAATAATAGTAGGTGATACAGATTTTTCTTGATACCAAAAATGGGAGAAATTTATTGCAAGACTCCTTACCAAGTAATGTAGTAAATTATGTATGTTCCTGACATGTTGCCAAAGTTTAAAGAAGTAATTTTCAAATGTCACCTCATAAATGCTAACATTATATCTTCATGAAGGTTTTTCATCAGAAACTGAATATCTGGTTCATATATTCATATACATTTTTTGGAGGTGAAATCTGACCAAATTTGAATGTATTTACCTTCTAGATCCCACCAGGTGTTCATGCCTCAGTGGCACTATTTACAGTTCCTTCAACCTGACATATTCATCCCCATCTTTTCCAACAATGAAAATCCCACCTCAACACCATGCCTGAGCCCAAACCCTTAGTGCTACCTAATGATTCTCTTGCTAGAACCTCGCCTAGGGAACTTTCTAATAGGAATCATAATTTCTGAAGAATTAGGGCTCGGTGTTGGTGTTTTTTAAGTTCTTCAGGTGATTCTAATGAGTGAAGAAGGTAAAGAATTGCTGATAAGTCAGAGCTGCCTCCTTATCATTGGCTCCAAATAGAATGCCAAGTTTTGCCTTTGCTACCCAGGTCAGAGGACTCACCCTCCTAGGAGAGGAAGAAGAAAATAACCAAACAGCTGCAACAGAATATTTCATGAATGGGAGAGCCTCTGTGGTCACCTACTATGGTAAGTAAATGAGTAATTACCTCTTTGACCTTGTATTTAATGAGAAAAACTGCATAGCAAATCTGCTTTGGTTCTGGTTTTGCTTCAAAAGCTGTACAGAAATAGATATTGGAATGAATCCTGTTAGCCATATTGTTGAGAAAAGAGTAGAAATCATTATAGAAGGAACAAATTAAAGTGTCTTTCAAATCTGAGTGGACATCAAAATCATTTAAAGAGTTTGTTAGAAATGCAGGCTCCCAGGCCACAACCGCTAGTGGTTCCAATGGGTAGTTCTAGTGTGGGTCCCCAGGATCTATATATTTTAACCAGCCCCCTGCATGATTCCGATACCAGTTTTCCATAGGCCTGTGAAAACAGGCATTTACAAAAAGCTGCCCCTTTTCTGTAATGTATAACTTTTCCTTCCTGATTCTCACACAAACCTGGGAGGCCACTTTTGAAACTAAATGAAATTAGGAAAGCCTAAATTTAGAGGCAAATTTCAAAGATGTCAGCAGAGTCATGCCAGGCGAAGGAAAAGGTCAAAGGGGGGAAACTGGGTCAGGCAAATACAGCTGGGGACTGCTGGGGAGCTGAGGGCTCAGGCAGTGGAAAGGTACTCAGGCAGGGACGCCAAATCTGGGTTGGAATGAAGAACTGTGCTGTCAACTCCAGGCACTTCTCTGTGGTGAGCATGCAGGAAAATAATCCCCCAGCTGCTCTCCTGGAAGTCAGATGTAATAATCCTCCCCTTCTCAGATGCCAGCTCTTCTAATCAAGCTGTGAAAAAAATACTAACTTTGGTCTGCTATTGTTGGCCTGAGGCTAATTTGGTCATACCCTGGGGCTTCAGTTCTCACATCCTTAATCTGAAACAAACTGCTTCAAGTTTAGGAAATGTGAGCTACAGAAAGTTCATGTAGAGGTACACACTGACCTCTCTGTGAGGCAGAGGCAGGAGAGAAACTGACAGCCTGACTTCTCTAGTAAAGCCATCAAACAGATTATGGATTTCCAGCATCCATTTTCTGCATCACGGTAAGCAAAAAGGAACAGAATTCCTCTGAATATGAACATAAATAACCATTTATCCCTTCATTCATTACCTCATTTGTTTACATTATTTATTATTTCATTCTAAAATTATTTGTATATGCTATATATGTTTTAGTTCAGTTCCCTCCAAAGCAGAATCTAAGGCAAAGAATTGGATACAAGTAATGCCTTTGGGATGTGATGCCAAGGAACAGAAATGAGGGCACAGAGAAAGAAGGAAAAGGAATGGAGTGAAATCAATGAATAGGAGAGTGCATTATTAAGGACATCACTGTGGACACCTGGTGGACTCGATCCTGGTGGGACTCTTAGAGATGCACCAGCCTGTTCCCTAGAATTGTCTCCCTAAAGGATGGGAGGAAGGAGCAATTATCTGAGACTCTGGTTTATCACTGTTGTGATTCTTAACTTCTTCCATTCTTCTAAGCTCCACATGCTCTCAAGGCTAAGGAAGCATCCTCCATTTCCCTTGCCTGTGTCTTAAATTCAGAGGAATCCAGGACAAAAAGAGAGGCTAGAGGCTAGAGGCTGTTGGCTAGAGCGAGCTGAAGCCTATTGAGATATCTGACCCCACTGAAGCTAATATCAGAGGGGAGATCAAGATGTTAGTGGGAGTTCTGTTTTGCTCCTACTAACCTACGAAAGTGAATAAACCATAACCTCTTTGAGACTTCTAAGATTTCATGAGGTTGTAAGAGAGAAAAACAGCAAAAAAAAAAGTAACATTCAATATGAAACTGCTGTAAGAATAATATCTGAAGAGGTTTTTTGTTTTTGTTTTGTTTTGTTTTTCTTCATAAATAGGAGGGGAAAACACCAGTTGGAAGGGAGATTTGGAGAAAGGAAAGTTGTGAGAACTTCACCCAAATAAATGAAAGCCAGTCCCTGGAAGACAGATCTTCTATTTGAGCAAGAGAAAAACAAAAGGACTAGTGTTCATTTAAAAGAGCAAGGTATATGCTGGAGCAAAATTTATGAACATAGCATTTATGCAAGAGAAGCAGAAGAAATGAAGGTAGACATCTTTTCTCCTGAAGGCAGTAAAAGGGCCACTGAAGCAGGAAAGTTACTCAGGAAGTTGTTTCCATTCTTAGCAAGCTTTCAGAAAAGATTACACAAGGGTTATTCCCAGAGATTTGTTCATTAAACAAATATTACAAAGAATGCATTATGTACCAGGGGCTATACCATGTGCTGAGCATAAGATGTGTTCCTTGTCATCAGTTAGTTCAGAGTCCAGTAGTAGGAGAGATGAAACCTTTGTAATATTGTACAATCAATGCTACTTTAGGTCTCCATGCAGGGGACATATGGGAAGGTCCCCTCATCTGGTCCATCAGCGTCCCTGGATATTTCCTGTGTAATTGGCAATGTTCATATTTCAGAAGTTAGGAGGCTGGAGTGTCCCTATATAGCATTGCAGGGGAAGCTGTCTTGCAAGGCAGTGTCTCTGGGGAAAAGCATCATGAAGCAAATGGTGGTATTGGGCTAAAGCAAGACTCAAGAAGGATGTTTGTGGTCAAGAACACTTTTCTCTTGCCTCTGTCCGACATGTTCTCCTTCATCCCCTTTCCTGGCTGGTTCACTCAACCTTCAGCTTCAAAATTTGTGTTGCTGCCTCCTGGAGACTTTCCTTGATCCCTCAGGTCTAAGAGATACAAATGAAAGGTTCAAAAGCTTTCAGGAATTATTTCATTTTTTCTTAGTTACCAAAAAAGAAAAACACATGTAAACAAACAAAACTTAAACTTTCAACCTTCTTCTATTTGTGGTAAGGACAGAAATTCGGCTCCCTTTTACGTGCTGTATGATGTTCTGATCTTCTCATGATGAATCAGGTGCTAAAAGAGGAAGGGAAGACTAAAATAATATTATTTATATCTATTTGATATTCACAGGATAGTCAGCTTTTTTGCCATTGTGGCCAAAAGATCTGACAAGAACAATTTTGGAGGAGGAAAGTTTATTTGGGGCTCGTGATTTCGGAGGTCTCAGTCCATAGGCAGACAGTTCCATTATTCTATTCCACTACTCATGGTGGAAGAGTGTGGTAGAGAAAATCACCTCAGGACATGACAATCAGGAAGCAGAGAGAGACTGCTACACTCACCAAAGACAAAATATATATCCCAAAGGTCACCAAAGACAAAATATATATCCCAAAGGCATGCTCCCAATGACCTACCTCTTCCAGTCACCACCTGCCTGCCTAAGATTACCACACAGTTAATTCATTCAACTGTATTCATGCACTGATTAGGTTGAGGCTCTCATAACCCAATTATATCACCTCTAAACTTTCTTGCATTGTCTCATGATACATGAGCTTTTGAAGGACACTTCACATCTAAACCATAACAGGTACTTAATAAATATTTGTTCAAGGAATGAAAGGCTCTTATAATCCACTCATTTTACCTCTAAATTTTCTGACATTGTCTAACACATGAGCACTGGGGAGACACCTAATATCTAAACCATAACATCACACATTCCCTCTCTGTTAGAAATCCAAAGTATTCTGTAAGTCAAGAGCAAGATCTCAATTGTCCAAATATCTGCCTTTTGGCTCTATGCCTCAGACCAAACTTCCTATCAGAGCATTGATGTTCAATACAGCAAGATGCATTCAGTCCCACATAGAACGAGACCAAATTTCACACTCAGATACTCTCCACAAGTATGGTACACACGAGCTGCTGCTACTCTGCTGTTTCTAGTAAGCTGACTTCCTGGAGGTCAGACACTGAATGGTTTGAAACATTTGGTCTAGTCCCCATCTCCACACAAACATCCCAAATAATCAGAAATTACAGTCCCCTTTGCTTCTAATAAGGTTATCAACAACTAACATTTAGCAAATTCCATGCATCTAGCATTGTTCTAAGTGTTTTACACATATTAGTTCTTTTTCTATTTTCAACAACTGTATGAGGTGGAGAATATTTTTATTCCCCTTTTGAAGAGGAGGAAACTGAGGCTTTAAATGAAGTAACTTGCCAGGTCACACACCTGTTAAAAGCAGTAGATCAAGGATTTGCAACCTAAGAAGCCTGGTTCCAGACTCTGCAACCTTAATCGCTTGAAAATCCTTTGACACTTTCTCACAGGAGGACAGTTTCACCCATCTGGAAATTGTACTGAGTAAGTTGTTTTCAAGAACCAAGATGTAACTGTACTTTTAGCAGTTCATGTAGCAATCTCCCTGTATCTATTCACCTAGTCAATACCCCTTGGTCTAAGGAACTTTACCACTGTCAGTGGTGGTCTGTACTTGACCAACCTCCAATTGTGCTTTTCTTCAAGGCAGAAACCTTCCAGATTTCACTGGTGTTTTGCATGCACTGTAATCACTGAGTCATGTTCTTTAACTGAACCAAAGTGGCCAGGCATCAGGCATCATTTCATTTCATTTTGCCATCATTTGGTGGTTAACTACTAGCTTGTCACAGCAAGGGACAGTGTCAAATTGCTCTCAAATTTGCTACTTTACTTTTAAAGATAACCACTCTATATCCCTGGTCTCTTTGCCTCAAGAGTTATTAAAGCTTTTCCAACATTTAGAAAAGTTTCAGAGCTAACTGGAATTTAACTCCTTTTAGAAGAAAATTGGTCAATAGCTATGACAGAGTACATTAGATTTCAAACCTCTGTATCTGGAGAACTAACAAAAGAAAGGATTCTTTTCCTCTCAATAATAACAATAATCACTAACATTTATTGAATACTTATTACATACCAGACACTGCTAAGTGCTTTTCTGCCTTATTTTGTTTTAGAAATGAGAAAACTGAGGCTTAGAAAAGCCAGGTACCTTGTTTCACACCACAATGGGTAGCCATTCCAGAGGCTATGCCTTCCGTACTCTCCAGCTAACACACAAATCTCCTTCTTTCATAACCTGTGTTGTTCATTAATCTACTACAAAATGCCTTGAATGTGAGATGGAGAAAAGATCCCCCATCTCTATCCTGAAAAAGGAAGGACCCCATTTTTAAAGAGTTTTAAAATGTGATCTTAGCTCTATGGAATTTCATCTTTGTATTTCATCAACATCTTTGTTCTTTGTCAACTGCTGAACTTGTTCCACCTGTTTTCTGAAGTGGAAAACCACTAGTTTTACTAGCAGTGGTATAGAGCTCTATCACCAACCCTCCTTTAGCTTTGGGATGCACAAAAGCTATCACTCAAACTAAACCTCAATTAAAAGTTAAGAACATTAACAGTCCTAACAAGGATGGAGACAGGGTGGGCTCCAGACACAGGACTTTGAGGATTAGTATCCAGTTTTTTATTCTTGGTTCACTTTGGGGTTCTCTTTGTACTACCTTATTCCTCAGAATTACTTCTTATAGAAACTGAGAAAACACTTTTTCACATCTATTAGCAAAATAAATAAATACATATGTACATATAAGTAAAAGAAGAAGAAGGCGATGAAGAAGAAGAAGAAGAAGAAGAAGAACAACAACAACAACAACAACAACAAAATACTTCTCCAAATATGGGCTAAAAGTCATTCTTTTGGTTAGGTGGCCAGCCTCAGCCTCAGTCATATGCCCTCCTTTGGAAGGAAAAACCATATGATTTCTTCAATTAATTCAGGCAAACAAACTTATAATAAAATCCAACACTCATTCACAATAAAGCAAATTTTTTAGACTTAGGTTATAAAAATCATGTCATTTGCCTGATAACATGACTATAACTAAAATTTACAGCAATAACCAAAAGCCACTTCTATTGGTGAAACTCTGGGAACATTCCCCCAAATCAATATCATACTAAAGGCATTAAGCAGTAAAGACAAAGAACTAGGAGACATAATAAATGAAAAGTTAAAGCAAAAGTGACATTATGTGCAGGAAATATTATCTTCATGAAAAAGTGAAAGAATATCTATAAACCATTAGGACTAATAAGAAAATTCAGAAGTGTTGTGAATTACACTTACAAACAAAAGTGAGAGCATTCATATTTACCAGCAATAATTAAGAAATGTAAAGCAAAATATTCATATTAGCATCAAATACATAATGCACTTAGGAATAACTAATAAATGGTATGTACAATTAAATTCAGTGTATTTAAGAACAGAAATATAATCCAAGTAAATGAAAACATCAAGTATACATGATATTAGATTTAAAGTCATAATATGGAAGATGTCCATATTATCCAAGTTAAAAATTCAATGAAATATCCATTTAAGTATGTTAACAAAATAAATGATGTTTAGGTTCACGTAGAACACAAGACATGACTGAAGTTAAAACTAAGTCACAAGTAGAAAATATTTGCCATATATTTATACACATATACGTATATAAATAGATATGTATACCCACATATATAAGACAAAAGTTTAGCATCTAAACCCTAAAAGAAATTTTATATAACATGTATGAAAGAAAAACAATCATTTTAATCCCTGGAAAATAGACAAAGGGTATGATCAGGAAATATACAGTTTAAGAATGTAATTAACATATGGAAAAATTCTCAGCTTCTTTAATGATCAAGGAAATACAAAATTAAAACAATAATGAAACACCTGGTCATAATCATCAAATTGCCAAAAATGTAAAGTTTGGCAGTTCCAAATATTGGCAAGTTTCTAGGGAAACAAGGACTCAGAAATCATAGGTGGTGAGTATACTTTTGTATACCTGCTTTGAAGGGCAATTATGTCTTTGAACTGTTTTGAAGCACAACATTATCTACTAAACTTGATTACTTTTAGATGGAGAAAAACTTTAACCATCCAGACCCAGAGGCATGTGCCAAATGCTAATTATGACATTGATTATAATGACAAAAATTAAGATGGGGTAATTAGTCTCCATCCACAGAAGCACACTGATAGCTAAGTGATAGCAGAATTATAAAGCGATTAAAGTGAAATAACTAGATTTAAGTATAGTCACCTTGAACTGCTCTCAAACCAATATTTAGTAAAAAATAGGATTCTCATATAACTTAAGAAATTTTTAATATCCACATGACAAATTTTGAACATCCATATAAAAAATATATATATATCATGTTATACACATGTACACATGTATGTATGTATGTATAAATAAAATTTATGGGTAAACATGTAAAAAGCATGAACTCCCAGAATATTTACAAAATTCATGATAGTAATTGGTGGAAATAGAAGCAGAAATGGGACTGCAAGGGAAAAAATGTAATCAATCAACCTTTAAATAGTGTTTCTTTGTTTAAGAATATATCTGAAACAAAAATAACAAAAGTTTAATATTTATTAGTATAGATAGTAAAATCATACATATTCAGTAATATAGATTCTGTACTTTTTTCTGTATCTATAAAGCTTTAGAAAAATTAAATATTTTTTCCTGGGTATTTTAAATATAATAATTAGGGGCTAAAGAAAAATAAAATGAGGGACCATAGAGTGAATATCTACATATTTTAAAATCCTTTCTTTCCCCATAGCTAAATGAGTAAAGTAACTCTGTCAGTGTTATTTGAACTTAATTTCATGATGGATCTGGAAGTTTGGAAACATATTTTTATCTATCATATAATGCCTTTTTTCCAAGTCAATAAAAAAGAAAGTATCTATGGCTAGCAACTTGAACACACTCAGAAGCATCGCTTCACAAACTATTTTTTCTAAGAGCCCTTAGCTCTACATTTGTTGAATTCACCATTAAAATTGAGTTCTATAATTCAGCAGAAATGTGCTTGTAAATTTTAGAAATTCCAGAAGATCTTTATTTTTAAAAGCTCATGTTTAGCATATAAGCATGAAAACATCAGCCTCTCAGAAAACCTGTCAAAGCAACCATGTCCAAGGAGACCTCCCTCTCTGTCTTTGCTCAGAGAGGGAGTCAAGGTCACTTTGATTAAGCTCAAGTTGCATCTTCTCATTAAGACTAACACTATTTTAAACATGGTAGCATTTGCACCCAGTCATAGCCTAATAACCAGGGCAGAGAAAGTCCTCGAAAAAGGATTTCCTCAGAAATGATGAATTTTATGACCTAATAAAACTTAAGAAAATATTCTCAAATTCTTCCAATGACTACAAATACCTAAATTAATCTGTATATCTCTCTTGAGTGTAATTTTGTGCCTTATTATTTCAAAATAAATTTTAAAATTTATAGAAAGTATGTCACAAGAACTGTATAAAGAACTATTGAACATTTTACACATACACATGCATACACATGCACACTGCTACATTTTTTCAGAGCTATTGGGCAGTAAGTTGCAGATATGAAGACTTTAACTCTGCATACTTCAATGTACATTTCCTAAGAACAAGTACATTCATTTATGTAATCATAGTAATTGAACAGTGACAATATTAGGAAATCAGCACTGATACTATTCTTATTTGATCTGAGTCTTCATAATATGATCTATTACTATAACAATGTCTTCCATAAAAGAGTGGAAGGACAGTCCAAAATCCCATATTTCCATTTAGTTGTTAAGTTTCTTTTTGTTTCCTTAAATCTAGACATTTCCTCAGTTTGCTGTTTTCTAATACCTTGACATTTTTGAAAAATTTGAAGGTCCAGGTCAAGTATTTGCTAAAACATTTCTCAATTTGAATTGATGTGATCACAATGATCCTTGTGATCACAGTGACATCATGCATCTTTCCCAGGAATATCAGTTTCTTTTGCTGCTCACTATTTCCTTTTCCTGTTATGCTTGGATTTATTCCTTTGAGCATTTCTGAATTGCTTTGGTTTGGATATATCCCTTTTATAAAATATATAGTTGGAACTTTCTGTGTGAACCAAATTGAAAATAATTTTATGTTTTAATTTAGCTAAGCTTATTCATATGCATTCATATGACTAATATTTTGAGTCTCAATTCTGCAATTTTTGTTATAAATACAATCTATAGCATTTGCTCTATATTTCCTCAACTTTTACTCAGAATTCCTCATGTTCTTACAAATTTCAAATGGTTTTTCTTTATAGTCTTGATATTTGAACAGTGTCTTGGCTAGATACAATAAAATACTCAAATTGCAAATTCTTTCCTTGAATTTCTTGAAGCTATTGACTTATTGTTGCTTTTCTTCAAGTTTCTAGCTTTTGCAAGTGATTAGATCTTTTGTTTGAGAACACTGGGATGTTCTTCAACTTTGAAATCCAAAGTTTTACAAAGATATGCCTCAGATTTGATCACTCTATGTCAATTCTCTTAAGTACCCAGCAGGCAACATATAAATGCAAGTTTTCTTTTGTTTCTGTAAAATTATCATAGATTATTATTCTAAATGTTCTGTTTCATTGCTTTGTTTTTCCCTTTGGGGACTTCAATTATTCATGTATTGGATATTTGCCTTTTTTCCATCCCAAGCACTATCTTCTGACCTTTTCTTTCTCTAATTTTTATTCTCTTGGTGATTGTTTTGATCTTCTTCATTTACTTTATTAAGTTTTTATTTTTGTTTATTGGACAACGTATGTCTCTTTTTCTAATATTTCACCTTCAAATAAAAAACAAATGCTCTTGGGTTTAGCATAGATAGCTTTTACAATGTTGAGGTTCCTATTATCCCTACTTTTTCTAGTATTTTGAACATGAAGGGGTGATGATTAATTTGTCAAATGCCTTTTCTACATCTATTGAGAGGATCATATGAGTCTTATCTTTAAGTCTATTGATGTGATGCATTACGTTTATTGATTTGCATATGCTGAACCAACCTTGCAGCCCTGGGATGAACCCCACTAGATCCTGGTGCACTATCCTTTTAATATGTTTTTGTGTGTGATTTGCCAGAATTTTATAAAGAATTTTGGAATCAATGTTCATTAGGGTTATTGGTCTGGAGTTTTCTTTCATTGATGTGTCTTTGTCTGGTTTTGGTATCAGGGTGATACTAGCTTCATAGAATGAGTTTGGGAGGATTCCCTCCTTTTCTATTTCATGGAATATTTTGAGGAGTATTGGTATTAGTTCTTCTTTGAAGGTCTTGTAGAACTCAGCTGAGAATCGGTCTGGTCCTGGGCTTTTCTTGGTTGGTAGAATTTTAACCAATTAGACCAAAGAAAGAAATTAAAGAATACAAATATGATAAGAAGAACTCAAACTATCATTATTTGCTGATGACATTATTCTATAATTAGAGGATTCAAAAAATTATACCAGAAAACTTCTAGAACTAATAAATGAATTCAGCAAAGTCACAGGATATAAAATCAATACCCATAAATCTAATGCATTTCCATACATCAGTGATGAATCCTCTGAAAGAGAAATTAGGAAACTACCCCATTCACAATAGCCTAAAAAAAGTAAAACAAAATACTTGGGAATCAATCTAACAAAATTAGTGAGACCTCTACAATGAAAACTACAGAACACTAAAGACAGTAGTAGAAGAGCTTAGAAGATGGAAAGACCTCCCATGCTCCTAGATAAGCAGAATTAATATTGTCAAAACAGCCATACTACCAAAAGCATTATACAGGTTCAATGCAATTCCGATTAAAATCCCAATGTCTTTCCTCATGGAAATAGAGAAAGCAATTATGAAATTCATTTGGAAAACTAAAAGATCCAGAATAGCCAACACAAACCTTAGCAAGAAGAGTGAAGCAGGAGCCATCACAATACCAGATCTACTACAGAGCTATGTAACAAAAATGCATGGTATTAGCATCAAGATAGACAAGTAGACTAATGGTACAGAATAGAAGACATAGAGACAAACCCACATAAATACAGTTATCTCAGACAAAGGTGCCAACAATATACATTGGAGAAAAAAATAATCTCTTCAACAAATGGTGTTGGGAAACTGGAAATCCATATGCAGCAAAATGAAATTAAATCCCTGTCTCTCATCCTGCACAAAACTCAACTCAAAGTGGATCAAGGACCTAGGAATTAGCACCTAATAGAAGAAAAAGAAGGCCCAAATCCTCATCATGTCAGCTTAGAAACTGACTTCCTTAATAAGACTCCTAGAATGCAAGAAATAAAATCAAGAATCAACAAATGGGATGAATTTCAACTAAAAAGCTTCTTCTCAGCAAAGGAAATAATCAATAACATGAAGAGAGAGCCTACAGAGTGGGAGAAAATCTTTACCACGTGCACTTCAGATACAGTACTAATCTCTAGGACATCTAAAGAACTCAAAAAATAAATAAATAAATAAATAAAAACACCAAAAAAACAAATAACCCAGCCAATAAATGGGTTAAGGAACTGAGCAGACACTTCACAAAAGAAGATATACAATCCATCAACAAATATATGAAAAACTGTTCAACATCTCTAGTAATTAGAAAAATGCAAATCAAAACTACTCTAAGGTATCATCTCACTCCAGTCAGAATGGCAAATCAAGAATAAAAGCAACAATCAGTGTTGGTCAGGATGTAGGGGAAAAGGTACACTCATACATTACTGGTAGGACTACAAATTAGTGCCACCACTCTGGAAAGAAGTATGTAGAATCCTTAGAAAACTTGGAATGGAACCACCATTTGACCCAGCTATCCCACACCTCAGTCTATACCTAAAAGACGTAAAATGAGCACACTACAGTGATACAGCCACATCAATGTTTATAGAAGATCAATTCACAATAGCTAAGCTGTGGAACCAACCTAGATGCCCTTTAATAGATGAATGGATCAATAAACTGTGGAATATGTGTACAATGGAATATTACTCAGCCTTAAAGAAGAATGAAATTATGGCATTTGCAGGTAAATGGATGGAATTGGAGAATATCATGCTAAGCAAAATAAGCCAATTCCAAAAAACCAAAGTTCAAATTATTTCTCTAATATGTATATGCTGATCCATAATGGAGGAGGAATGAGTGGAGGAATTTTGGACTGGGCAGAGGGAAGTGAGGGGAGGGAAGGAAGCAGGGGAGTGGGAAAGATAATGAAATGAGATTGACATCATTACCCTAGGTATTTGTATGATCACATGAATGGTATGATTCTACATCATGTACAACCAGAGAAATGAATAGTTATGCTCCATTTGTGTACAATGAATCAAAATGTATTCTGCTGTCATGTATAACTAATTAGAACAAATAAAAAATAATTAAAAATTTAAATATAAAAAAACGCTCATTTCATTTCTTCCCTTTTTTGTATCTGTTTTGCTCTTAGAAAAGTTATTCAAGGCACATATTTCTCATATTTTCAAATGTTTGAGGATGTCATAGAGTTATATGACAGGGTTCTTCTGGCTTATGGTTATTTTATTAGAGAAAATTTTCATCAGGTGAAATGTTTTGATAAAATTCTCTCTTCTCAGTATAGGTGAAATGGACTTGCCCCTCTGCATTTGGCAGCCAGGTATGATAATTTGGAAGGTTTACAGGACCCCTTGTTCTAGAGCACCCTCTTTTGTCAGTGAAGCAAAGAAGAATGCTTATTTTAGTGTCAAGGACAAATGGGAAAAGTTTACATCTTTCATCTTTTTTTTTTTCCTTTTTTTTTTTTTCTTATTTGTTGCTTGCTTCTTTTTGCTCGCACTATGCAGTTTCAAAGGGTTATTTTCTGTGGTTTTTACTTTTATCTCTCCATAAGTGTTTCCCTAAAATTCTCTCTTTTCTTTTTTACATTTTTTTTACATTATGGTCTCTGAAACTCTTGGGATGGGAAGTTAAAAATAACTCTACTGAAGCCTAATGTTTATTTTTCTATTTATGATAAATAGAACCTTGCTGTAACTTATAGTCATTCAAAAGAATGGGATTTGCATGGCTTGAATCATTATTTTAGTTGATTTTCATGCCTTTTAGAGGATGTGTTGAGACACTAAGATTCAGGTGGCTGCCATTCATTGGCTGTTTCTTTGCATTCTTGATTCCTTCAAATCCCCAAGTTGATTTTTAAAAAATAAGATTTTAAGATATTAACCATGATAGGACATTCCTCAAAGTATTAATCTATATCATATTTTACAGTCTTTTAACGATTTATTGTTAGCTTCAACTCATGTACGTGCAACCCAGTGATCTTCAGCTATCACTCTCTCTAGGTATCCCTCTGTCAGCTCTAACAACTCCTCTCCTGGCTCTCACTCTCCAAATAGAATATGTTTTTAAAAGAAAAAGCTCTACATAAGGTACTTACCAAAAGTTTGCCATGAGTATTTGGAGATACCTTGCAAGAATGTTCAGGGAATGTATGTCAGCTTCAATATTATTCAAAAAATATTCCATAAAAAAATCCACAGAATCTACATTTTGAAGACAAGCCAATTACATGCTGATACCCATTAAACTCAGACTCATGTTCTGAGGAAAATGTCATGAGATTCAACATGTTTTTGGCTGATCCCCTTGAGTTTGCATGCTTTACCCTCGCCCATCACCGTCACTATTCATTTCCCTGTATAGTAGACAGGATCCATACACCCTTAGAACTCCCCCTACCAATGCATGCCAGAGGAACCAATGCCATAGGAACCAGAGTAAAGCCATTGCTCAGAACAGACCCAAAGTACCCACTCCCAATCACATGGAGGAGTTGATAAATAAGTACCCCAGCTTTCCTTGAGCAGAACAACACTGAGGCATATTCTCCACAACCTTTCAGAGCTCCTCACTAGGCACTGAGCCCTACTTGCCTGTAGTGATGAAATACCCTTCCTTGGCTCACAGTCACCTTCCCAACCAGCACTTCCTGGCATCATCTCTCAAAGGAATTATTTCCATTCAAGCTTCTGTCTCAGGATCTGCTTACAGGGAAACCAAACCTAAGACATACTTCCATGACTCCATAAAAATTTATATTCTCTTTCCCAAGACCTGTGGTCCCACAATGAAGATGAAAGAGGGTTATTTTTTATCTTCTAGAATATCAAGTTCTGCGGGAAGGATCTTAGTCTAGACTGTCTAGATTTGTAGTCATTTAGCCCCAGGGACTTAGATTCACTTTGAAAGTTCTAAAATCCTCAGAAGTCATGAGGATAGTACTTAAATTGACCTGATTAAAGTGAGCTGCAGTAAATATCCCCAGATAACTTCAAATGGAAGCACATCTATGATACAGCCCTTGGTAAGCTATGTAAACCATGAATATTATCCTAAGAAAACAACAATCTATACTCGGATACTAAATAGATAGTCTTGGAAAAGTCATTTTGCCTCTCTAACTTCAGTTTCTAGTCAGTAAAATGGGGTTAAAATACCTTTTGAGAGCTTGCAAAACTCTTGGCTCTATGAATCTAAAATAGGTTAGTGAAATCCATCTTGTTTCACACACATATCCTTTTTTTCCTAATTATGTTTCTTGGAAATGCAACTTACCAGTAGTGTCCTTTCTCAAAACCTATTTATAATTTAAGTTAGTTCTGATCATTCAGATAGCCGAACTTCCCTGGAAAGTTTCACTCATCATTAAGCAGAACTTTTAGGTGTTATAGCCACCAAGTTACCCAGAAACATTTTGGTCTTATTTTATTACTGAAAACAAGATGAGATCACACAGAGAATTCATATATCTTGAGCAATCTAAATGCATGGTCTGAATCTTATCCAGGTACATAGCAGGAATCACATAGAAGAATTTTTCAATAGTAATTCCACTCCTTTTCAGATATGAACTAAGAAACTGAGCTTTGAAACCAGTTCCTCTTAAGTAGGACATATTGATCCAAGAGATTGTCTGACTTGAATCAAAGAGAAAGGAATCAAAGTGAGCTAGCTAAAGAGAAGGAATTAAATTTGTAAATTTGTCAGAGTGCAGACACATTAGTTCTTGAGTAGAAAGACAGGTAGCAAGAGTAGGAAAAGCCAGTGGAATGATTGGCAATCTTTAAACCACAAGAGTGAAAAGAGCTAACAACATAGTGGAAATCAGATCAAAAAAGAGTTAAGAGCTTGGATTAAACTGCACCACACTTATTACACTTATTACACTTATTACTTATTAACTTATTACAACTATGAGTATACTCATAGTTGTCCAGAAATTCAAACTTCACCTAGGGCAACAGTTTAAAAATAGGAAATGAAAATGAAACAAAGAGAAAGTCCTAATGAACTATTTCTAGAAGACCTAGGGAAAAGTTGGGGGAGGAGTTGCGATATAAAACAAGAAGTATTCAGTGAAGGGGAAGAATATAATGGGTACAAGTTAGTCTGTTCCAGTAGGTTCAGAGAGAGAGATTGAAATCTTCTATTGCTTCTTTGCTGATCAGATTAATTTTAGGTAATAAACAACTTCTTTACCATCTACACTGTCTTACTTGGTCTACTTGTCCATTCACTTCTTATAAGGAAATCCCAAGCAGCATCTGCACCACAAGGAAGAGGCCCTGCTGGTTTCCATGTGGCTGGGTTGAACTGGTGAAACACTTCACTGGACACCTGCCTAGGAAGGCCACAGTAAGAGATCCATTCAGTCTTTGAGCAGTAGGGAAGGTGTAGGAATGTGACATGACTTAAGAATTATGACTTTGTGGACATAGAAGACAAAAATGTAGCTGAGGGCGCTTTAAGCACCCTGCCTCACTACCAGCTTCCTGGAGTGAATATCAATGTGGAAGCAATCATAAGCACAAAACCTCAACAAAGTTGCTAATGGGTAACATCAGTCCCACCTGTACCAACAAAGAACTTCAGGACAAGGTTGAAGAATATGGTCCGGTCATTGGATGTGACATCGTGAAAAAGTATGTCATTATATGCATAGAGCAGGCAGAGGATATAGTGTAAGTCATCAGGGACCTTAATAATACAGTTTCAAGATGGGTGGATGTGGGCTGAAGTGCCCAGCTATGATTGTGTGTGAGCACACACACCAGTCTTCAGGATATTCTCTGTTCTATTCCTTCAGTCCCTCAGAAACTTTAGCCCTAAATTTACCTTGTCAAGTTCAGACCTTCCCATTTACTTTTCTGGCTCCTGCCATTTTCCTGTTCCTCCTGCCATTCAGTACTTCTGGAGTTTCCCATTCATGCTGTTTTCCCAGCAGCCTCATTGCTTGCAGAAACTGTGATTTCATGGCTAGCTCCTCCCTGTCTCCTGCTTCTGGCGGAAGTAAGATTTGGGCATGACCTTAGGGAGACTGTCACTGCTCCTGGAGTCTTTTTGACCCAAAGGCTAGATCTATAAAGTTAGATCACTTTTTTTTTTTTTTTTCCTTTCCTGAAAAATACAGTTTTTAAGGAAGGAAGAAGGGAAAGAAGTCCCAGAATTCAGAAACTGTAGATAGGAATAGGCAAATGCTATTCTCCAAGAGCATAGACTCAGAGCAACATAGATCTGCTGCCTGGGTTGTGGCTTCATCCTTGGCTTCATCATTGAGGGTGGTTCAGGCAGGTAAGGGCCCAGGGGGCATTAATTTGTCGACCATTGTCATTACTGTTCGAAATGTATAAGCTAAGGGTCAAATTTAGCTTTAGAATTTGAAACTAAAAAGATAAACTAAGACAAGGAGTAGGTCTAAAAGCAAAACCAAAATGTGGACATAGTCAGATTGGAATGGCTCTCCCAGTCTGCCAAGGCAGTTCACAGTCCTCAGAGTTACTTGGCCACAGAGAACTAGTCCATCAGTCATGGCAGGCCTAAGTGATGCATTCACTGAAGAGATTTGCTGGTCAATTTAGCTGGCAAATGCAAAGACGGCTGGCAACACCTGCACAAGTAGAAAAGGAAAATAAAACCAACAAAAGCAATCAGAAACTAGGTTGAAATCAGCTGTCCAACTTATCAGAAAATCATTCCATTTCACTTTACTTGTGTATGTAAGCATATGCAACCTCTGAACAAATTGATGGCCAAAGAGAGTCATCCTGGTGTAGTGGCTAAAAGAGAAATTATTTTTTAAAAATTGAACAAATTTAGCTTCAATTTTTTTTTTTTTTTTTTTTTTTTTTTTTTTTTTTTTTTTTTTTTGCAGTGCTGGTAATCAAACCCAGGGCCTTAGTGCTTGGGAGGCAAGCACTCTACCAACTGAGCTATCTCTCCAGCCCAAGCTTCAATTTTTTATTCAGCCACTTAGTTATGTGATCTTATGATACTGCTGATTACCGGTGACGAGTTCTGCTTCCTCAAATGTTGAAGTTTGAACATTAGAGAAGCACACCAAGGCAAGCATATTAAGCAGGTTTTATTTAAAGGTAATAACAGACTTCTCCTAGCAGGAAGAAGGGGGCCATGGCTGATGTTCTAAAGTCCCAAGAAGTGAGCATGCCCTACATCTTTTATGGTTAAGGTCTCTTTTGTTCTCCAGTTCTCTCCCCGCTTATCTCTCCTTCCTGCCTGACTAGGCCCGGTTTTGCAGGTGAGATGCAAAAGGTGAGATGGACAGGGGGAGAGCCAAAGTGATTCAGGCAGGTAAGGGCCCAGGGGGCATTAATTAGCAGCTCCTTGCCTGTAGTTCCTGACAAGGGCAGGTAAATTTGGTAATCAATGGGCTCCAGAGATCCTTGACATTCCATTCTCCCAGGGGCAGTCTCCAACTTCCAGAGGTAGATGGCTCTTGTGGCCTCCATCTCCTCAATTTGACCCAATCCCCTATTTCTACACTAACTGCCTGTCCCCAGTTCTGGTTTCACTTAGATGACTTATTTAGTCTCAATTTCCTTTTCATGTAAATTGAAAATAGTTGTCACTTCCTTGAAAAGGTAAGTAGGGGAAAGAGCTTAAAGAACATATAGAGGGCTGGAGTTGTGGTTCAGCAACAAAACACTCATCTGGCAAGTGTGAGGCATGGGGGTTCGATCCTCAGCACCACATAAAAATAAGTAAAATAAAGGTATTGTGTCCATCTACGACTAAAAAAAAAAAAATTTGTTAAAGACTTAAAAAAAAAACATATAAAGGGTTCATTATATGGTACCAGTGGTAATAGCAAGAATATTAATAAATGTGCCAATGTTGATAATTATTGTCTTCATATCTATTATGAGGATGTCATTTTTATATTTTTCCAATGAACATTGTACCCCCTTCATGGATTGAAAGACTGTTCTGATATTTTTCAGTTGATTTTTTTCCCTGACTCTGCCTCAGGGTGAAGAGGAAGGAAAATACCTATGCTCCGATATTTACGGAATTTTCAAGAATCATTGTCTTGTTAAGTTGCTTTAGGTTTCCAGATTCTTACTTTGACCATCTAAGACTAAAGCTTCCCAAGCCAGATTCAATACCCAATGTAGGTTGAATGTGTAAGCAAAAATAACCAAAACAAAAACAGACCTCAACGGATCAGCAAGCTTTTTATTAAGCAGTGCTGGAATGGCACATTTTCAAAGGAGAAAATGGCAACTGGTTATAAGAGGGGTCTGTTTTTATAGGCTTTGAAGAGAGTTAATCATAACAGATTGTTTAGTGTGACTCAATCATTAGAGACTTAAATGCTGGTTCAGTCAGGAAACTAGTTGTACAGGTTCAAAGTCTAAATCAGGAAAATAGCTGTAGAAGCTGGAAATCCATTGTTACTGGGATGAAAGTCCAGAGCCCAGAGCCCATTGTTTGCCTTCTTTCTTCCTGGTGGTTGTTATTTCATGTCCTGGGTAGTGAGAGATGGTGAGAGGTTATTTTGGTCTTTTCACTAAGGGTTTTAATGTAAACCAAGACCTAACACAAAGAGCCACAGTATAGTTTTAGTTAATGAAGGGATCATGCTCCAGATTGTAGATACTGTCTAATATCAGAAGGAACAGGTTCACTTTTCACTTAATGACCAGTGTTAGTTCTACAAATAAACACGTAATGTCACATAGTTAATACTTTTAGCAGCCTACCAGTGAAAGGGAGGCTAGCCTCAACACGTGAGTGGGAACAGGAGTAGATAGAATACTGACCTCAATAGTGGCTGACAAATAGGGAACAATCCACCAAAAGATTATGGCAATTCAAGTTCCTTTCCAGGAAGACAGAAAATCAGATGAAGCAATCCAAAATGAGAGAGAAGATCATGGGAGCCCTCTTTGGCAATGGGAACAGTGGGAGCTTCATTTGAGGGTCAGACTGTCCAAGAGAATCTATCTAAAAGTAAGAGGAGGAGCTAGCCCAATTCCTTAGATATGAGACAAAATGTCATGAAGCTGGCAAAGGCTTCATCTTGCTGGAGGGAGTACATGATGAGCTGAAAATCATTCAGCCACGTGAACATGTGACTGTGTACCAGCATTAATCAAGGAAACATGAAAGTGTTGCCCAGAGAGTTGTGAGAAGAGCCTGGGAACAGAAGAAACATGGTACACATTTTTTGGAATAAGGTGCCTTGTTCCTTATTCCAAAAAATAGATGGTATCACTCACAGTTAGCTCGATGCTCAACACAAACAGCTAAGACAGGCCAGGCCAGGGCAGAGACTCACATTAAACCACATATGACTCATTTGTGCATTGGGTGCATCTTATACTTGTTTTGGTTGTTATATAATTATGAGAAGGAAATACTTGACTCTGTAATCACATTCTAGAATCTAGAACATTAGACTGCATACTTTAGGTTGACTTATGAGTCTCTTTGGATGCTATTTGGCTCTTCATGTTGGAAAAGAACATTTGAAACCTACAAAGTAAAATGAGGCATAACTCAATATCTTCTAAATATACTAAAAAAGAAAATCATAACATAATTGAGGTCTTCCTTACCAGTGTTAAGCCAGCATGAAGCTATTTGGTAGTTCAAACTAGAAAGAAAACTGTGTTTGCTTTCATCCAAAGATATCATTCCAACCCTACTGTGGTTCTAGAAATATAAGGAAATAAGTTGTAGGACTGAATTTTTAAAAACATGTTAAAATTCCTATATCTAGATGAATGTTTTCTTCTCTAAAGCAGCTACTTTGGAACACTCTGTAATAATTTCATAAAGCTACCGCATTGATGATGTCAATAATTTCCACCCCATTCAAAACATTTCTCTGAAAACCTGTCATTTATAGCCTGGAGAAGTGCAAACCTATTTGCTGTATAGCTTCACTTGGGTTACTGGTTCTAAGGATCTCAAATGCAAAAGTCTGGCTGGAGTGAGATGAGGCAAAACAAATAAGCTGCTTACTGGGGAACCCAGGCTGTGACATGAAAAGTTGGACAAAGGCTGTTAGGAATGCATACAACTTAGTCACAGTCAATCAAAACCATTTCTTGACAATTTAAAAGGTCACTTTATCTAGACTTGGACCATAAACTCTTGTGACTGACTTAAAACATTTTGCTATCATAGAACCTCAAAATAGCAAAGAACAATTCTATTAGAAGGGGAAAAAAAAAGTCTATGAAGTCTTATTCTCATCTCTCAAAATTGTATAGATTTTGCAGTATAACATGTTTATTTGTTATAAAATCACTAATTTCAATTTCATATCTTTTCCCCAAGGTTTGCAAGTAAAAGGAGTAGTATCCCCATCCCCAGGAAAACTTGGCCTGTGACCTTTGCATACCTTCTCACCATATGTACTATCCAGAAAAATTGAAACTTGGGGCAATATTGAAAGTGGAAGTGTAGGGAGAATGTAGAAAATGGGAGGAAGATAGGAAACAATATCACACAATGAAATGATAGTTTCATATTGTAAGACTGGGCCATATAGCCATCACTTTCTGAGATATTCCAGAGGTAAGTTGAAATTACCCAAGCCCAAATTACAAGGGAAAGTGTTTCTATCTTTGACCTTTGTTTCTTTCATATTTTTTGTCTGCTATAGGTGGAAGAAAGAGAATAAGGCCACCAATACTGTCAATTTCAGAAAAAAAAATTCACTTTACTGATCAAAAATCTCAAAGCTTGCTGTTTATATCAAGTCAAATCAATCAACAGTGCCTTACACTCCTATTCATTCTGGAAAGGCTAGCCTAGAAATAAAAGCAACTGAGATAAAACCTATAATGCAAAAAGAAAAAAACTAATCCTAGAGGGAAGGTCATGTCAAGATAAAAAGAAAAGCAAAAGTAGTAACTCTTCTACTTTCTATATGACCTTCACATTTCATATTGGAGGATGCTGAAGAAATTCACAACTCCTGGAGCTGGTCTAAAACTGTATCAACTTTGGAAATAATTTGTCAATCAATTAATTCTTATTTGATGAAACATTTGAACAATAGTGGCAGTAACTTTTCTACTGTCCACTGTTTATCTCTTTTGTAATTATTCTGGATATTTATTAAACCCTAAAGCAACATTGGACTTTCCAGAGTTTCCTTTGTAGCCCTTATTTCAGGCAGGAATAAAAAATTCCTCATTACAACCCTATGTATATGTATGATTACACAAATGGTGCAACTCTACTTCATGTACAACCAGAGAAACAACAGCTATACCCCATTTGTGTATAACGAAGCAAAATAAATAAATAAATACATAAATACATAAATACATAAATAAATAAATAAAAATTCCTCATTACAACTTAGAGTGATGAAACATAGAAAGTAATGGCAACATTTTCTTAAGATCAAAAAGAAGAGAACAATGTTGATATACACAGGAACACTATTAATCATGTTATTTTATTTTAAATATTAGCACTTATTATTTTATCACAGAGATTTATTTGCCAATTGCATAACACTGGCTATGCTAAATCCTAATGATCCTGGCTCTTAGGGGAGAAGGAAACCTTTCAAAGAAGATCAGCCCTTCTGAGGTCAGAATTCTCTTCCCCTTTTTCCCTCTAATCTAGTTGGAATGCCTCTTGGGATCTGTCAATTTTGAAATTCCCCAAAGGAATTTTGGGCCTTCAAGTCCCCAGAATAACCCAAATCCTTTGGAAGATTTCCTGATTTTTTAAGGGCATTTTAAAATTCATTTTAGATATACAAGACGATAGAGTATATTTTGACATATTATACATACATGGCATATAACTTCCCATTCTTGTGGTTGTTCATGATGTCAGGTAACACTGGTCATGTATTCATATATGAACATAGGAAAGCTATGTTCAATTCACTCTACTGTCTTTTCTATTCCCATTCACCCTCCCTTCCCTTCATTCCCCTTGTCTAATCCAAAGGACTTCTGTTCTACACTCCCCTACCCCTTATTTGGACTTTGAGTGTTGGGGATTGGCTTATTTCACTTACCAAGATAGTCTTCATGGTACTAGCAAATGCCATAATTTCATTCTTCTTTAAGGCTGAGTAATATTCTAATGTGTATATATATATATACCACATTTTCTTTAACCATTCATCTGTTGAAGGGCATCTAGGTTGGTTCCATAGCTTAGCTATTGTGATTGAGCTGCTGTAAACACTGATGTAGCTGCATCACTGTAGTATGCTCATGTTAAGTCCTTTGGGTATAAACCAAGAAGTGGGATAACTGGGTCAAATGGTGGTTCCATTTCAAGTTTGCTGAGGAATCTCTATACTGCTTTCCAGAATGGTTGCATTCCCACCAGCAATGTATGAGTGAACCCTTTTTCCCACATCCTCACCAACATTTATTGTTGCTTGTATTCTTGATAATTACCATTCTGACTAAAGTGAGATGAAATCTGTGTCATTTTAATTTGCATTTCTCTAATTGCTAAAGATGCTTAACATTTTTCATGTATTTGTTGACAAATCATACTTCTTCCTCTGTGAAGTGCCTGTTCAGTTAGCATTCCTAATATTAATAAACTTACTGTATGATATTTCTTATAATGTATTTAGAGAACTTACAAGGTAGAGTTCTAAATACCACACTCGCGTGTATGTAGATTAGATTTCTACCTCAATTGTTTTCACAGAAATGTAAGAGAAGGAAAAAGATTATCAGGATCACCCCCCATGGGATTTTCAAAGTGCCCATGCTATGAGACCCAAATGCAATGAGTGATACTTGATTGCATCCAGGACATTATAATAAAAACCATAAAGAATATTTTAGGAATGATTAAGAAAATTTGAATATGAACTATAAATTAGAAAATATAAGTGTGAAAATGGTATTTTAGTAATGTAGGATAATACCATTTATAGGTAATACATGCTTAATTATGAGAGGGTATTAAGTTTTTATGTTGTCTGCAACTTGCATTCAAACAATTTTGTTTGTAATTTTTGTTGAAATAAAAATATTTCTGAATGCTCAGGCATTTTGATACTTTAAAAGAAACTGGAATCTGATCAAGAGCAACAGAATATCAACACATAAATTTGAGTGAAGTATTTAAATAGTTAAAGAGGAAAGCCTTTGCACTAATATTTTGGAAAGATGGTAGAGAGAACAGGACGGAGGGAGAGAAGTCTTGGGAAAATCTCAATAGAACCTATTTATGAGAGGCTTAAAATCTACCTTTGGACTTTGATTCTGAAGTATCTAAATTACTCAGGAAAATCGGGCAAGAAGAAGAGACAAAACTCAGTGATTTTTACATTTATGTTCAAAGGAAAAGAGAGTTCAAAGGGGTCTCTGAGACCTTCTGCACAGTGACTAAGAAAGCTGGCCTAAAGTGAAAATAGAAGAAAAGTGTAGTCTCCCCAAATGACCCAGTTCCATTTTTGTTACATTAAACTAGCTCCAAATACTTGTGGTTCTTTTATTTATTTTACAGGAAGAAGTGTTTACCTGACAAACTTGATGAACATATACCAGGAAGATCATGATGCTGTTCAGATGCACAGCAGTATGCCATATGTCACCCCAGATCCTATTTTCTCCCTGTTTCTTTCACTCATGTTGAATTATAATAATTACCATGTTATTGTAAACCCACCATGTCCAGCACAGTGCTAGGCATCTCATATGCTGTCTATCTTACCAACAATCCAGTAACTATCCCATGAAGTTGGAATTTCTATCCCACATTTTATAGATGAGGAGACAGAAGTTCAGATGAAGCAGTGTGGCTAAGTGCACCCTAGTAAGTGCTGGGTTAGATTCAACCTTAGTCTGTGTCTGCTTACTGAACGCACTGCCTCCCGTGTGACTAGTTAGACTCTCCTACATCCTGGCTGCTCTAGTTCTCAGGAAACAAGTCACTAATTCTGATGAATTCCATTTCATCCTTGGCATTCCCTCCCTTGCCCTATGCCACAGCTGTTCACAGACTATCATTAACGGCACCCTAGAGAAGCTCCCAGCTTCTCAGATTTGAGCATTCAGGAAGTTTGAGGGACCCTCATGTCCTCCTCGTGCAGGTCAATTCTGTCCTGAGAGGACACAGGCAGCCTCGAGAGTCTGTATCTCAGCACAGGCTGCCCTCTTCCAGAAGACTTTCTCACATCTGCTTCAATTAATCTTCTCCACGTAATCATATCTGATACGGTTTTCTGCTCTTTCAATAAAGGAAACTTAATCAATGGTGATTATAATTCTCTAATTAGTTTCTTAATGACATTTTAACAGAACAGTATAAAAACCCTGGGCATACTTCTCAATAGTTAGAGATATTTTCCCCAATAAGCTCTAAATGCCTTATTTGCCCTCATATGTCCCTGAAGGATATTTTTAGTGTTAATTGAGTCATCATACAAAGTTAATCTGCATTTTCCACTCATCCTAAATTTCATTAATGTCTTACCTCCTTTTAGCATACGTTTCTTTGCCAACTTCACACACATGATTAGTTTCAATCATTTATCTCTGAATATTTAACACTACCTCTGTCACTTTGCAGTACTTAGTTTGCTTTTTTTAAATATTATTGACATATTCATGCATGGTCATTGAATGGATCAATTTTCAGTTAGAGTCTTGGAGTTAATTGTATTAGACATGCTTGAGAAACATGCTCAATTCCTGACATTTTCTTTGGATGTTGTCATTACTTGCAACTTCTGCTGGTGGACTTGAGTGGCTGTTTTGCCACAGAGCCTTGTCTTTGGTTATACTTGGATCAAAAATGGACACTTCAACCTGTAAAAACCAAACCACAAACCCATCTATGGCAGACCAGTTATGAGGGGCAAAACTAATAGGCTTATTAAGGAAGTTAGTAAAGAGAGAATAAGAATGGTGAAAACACAGAGAAGTAAAACTTATAGACCTTGTCATCACAATAACAAAAAGAGGACACCATCACTTCCATGATTTCAAGATGCTTGGTTCTACTTTTAGTAGATGGATATGTTGTGAGTTTCTTCTGATCTTTTGATTGCTGCTCCATTTCTTCTCTTACAGATAAGAAAAGTGACTGTCATCTTTACCAGGGATAGAGTATAATAATAGGACTAGGTAGCAAGGATATAACTAAAGCTGTTCTAAGAATCTGGATATGGTCACAGCCAGATCAATCTGGCTGTAAGGAAAGAAATGTTTTCAGTTTAACCTCAAAAATTGAAACAGAGACTGGGGTTCAAGGAATCAGCATGAATATGAAGAAACAAGTATGTAAAGAAGGGAACATGTGATGATATATAATGGGGATGGGGGGTGGGAGGTAAGAGAAGAGTGAAGGAACTTTGGATTGTGTAGAGGGAAATGAGAGGGGGGAGGGACAGGGATATGAAAGACGGTGGAATGAGACATACATCATTACCCTATGTACATGTATGATTACACGAATGGTGTGAATTTACAAGGTGTACAACCATAGAAATGAAAAGTTGTACCCATTTATGTACAATGAATCAAAATGCAATCTCTAAAAAGTTTTTTTTTTTTTTTTTTAATTTTTTAAAAGAAGGAAACAGAGTTATGCCAAGAAATACCGGTTAGCAAGAGTTGGGCCCCAGAACAGAAGTTTAAGAAGCACAAAAACACTGAAAAATTCTGTTAGCAGGTAGAAAGCGCAGCAAGGAAGGACTGGCAAAGGGAAGTTATAATGGAGGAAGATGTTTCAGGAAGCTAAATAATTGGTGAAATTCTCTTAAAAATAAGGTAGTATCCATTAAGTTAGGAGAACACAGCTGGAGTGGCAAGATTAGGCCAGAGGTCACAGGTAGGAGTGGTAGTAATGCCTGATAGATATTAGATGGAATTGGAATGAGGAGCCAGGTTGATCTTGAGAGTGTCTGACTTCTTGCTAAACATTATACCTTCTGTGATTCAGACCCCAGACGTAACAGGTCATTTGGTCACTGGCAATGAAGTTGGAGTAGAAGGAGTGCAGCTCAAGACGAAATAAAAAACTCAGTCCTTATTCTGGAAGTAAATATTTGTTTCATAGATAATCAGTTGAGCAGGTGAGGTACAGCAGGAAAACACTGGCAATGGCTGTGGTCAGGGACCAGATGTGTACTGGAATCTTCTAGCAGTCTCTGTGGTACATGCTAGTTATCAATGGGAAATAACTGGCCAAGTCAAGGCAAGATCCTGTAGCACCAGACAATAGTCAGGGAAGAAGAGGAGAGCTCTATCTGAGGATCACCCATCAGGGTTAATGTCGCAGGGACAGGCGGACCAGTATCATGAACATGAACCACACATGAAAATGGGAAAACGGTAGGATGGTTGACTCAGAGCTTACTTGGGAGCCAAGTCTGCTGTCTGTCTGAAGAAATGCATGCCCCCTATGCTTCCAAGTAGCTGGTTCCCTATTCCCATCTTCTAAGTCTGCTGCAGATAGAAAATACTTGGTTCCCAAGTCAGCTGTGATATCCACCATCCAATCCTGTTCCCATTTCTTCATGTGATTCATATTCAGGCAACAGGCTGGGTTGTTCCAGCAACATTAACTCTGATGGGTTGTCCTGCTTCTAACTACTAGGATGGAGTTCCATTCTGTCCAGACATTTCAGCAGAGAGAAAAGGCCTTCCTCTAGACACAGGCAGTTAAGATAAAGCCTCCTACCAGTTTTGACTCACAGACTAGGTTTGTTATGCACCCGCAAGTTAGGGCCATCAGAGTTCAACTTCAAGGAGGTGGAGAAGTTAGAGATGGGGAATGTGGGCAGCACATCACAGCAACTCACTGCCTGTTCATCTCCCCTTACACAGCAGACTAGAAGGTAAGGGTCAGGGGATGAAGTTTGGGAAAAAATTATAGGAGCTGGAAGCTTCCTTGTTTACAAATGACAGGCTAATAAGTAGAAAGAACCATAAATTCACTGCACAGTCTTCTCTGAGGTAAACTGTAGCCAGACCTGTTTCCTTCAATGATCTTCATGCTGAAGGATATCCTACTTCTCAAAGCATAAAACACACTACAAGTTCCAGTACTGACATTCCATTTTCCCAGAAGCAGTTCTGACCACCTCAGATTTTTAAATGCAAATTAATTCAGATGGATTGCAGATATGCAGTTATTTATGGTAAATGCAAATTGCCCTATTCTTTTCCTATCTAGTAAAGAAGATTGGTCCCTCAGTCTTTCTGTACTTTGTCATTTTCAATTAACATCAATTTCCTCCATGAAATGATACCAGTAGTCTCTGGCTCAAATTCCTCACCCATATCTTGGACTACCTTGCATTCAGTCTTTCAGATTAGGTTGTATATCCTACAAAGGGAAGCTGTCCTGGGCTCTTTGGCATAGAGAAAGTATCTTCCTGATCTTCTGATCTCTCCTAGTTTCAAATTGCACACACACACTCCACCACCACCATCTCTTTAGAAATGTCCAGTGAGGAATTATCTCTCCTGTACTTCCTCACTATACATTGGTATTCATACTATTAAGATCTGTTCCTGAATGAAATATTTTATGAGTGGTGACTAAATAGTGACAATGTTATTTATCTTCTTATAGAAATGTGGCATCTTAATATTCCTGTAATGAAATTCACTCTTGTTAAAGGCTGACAATTACTTGCATCCGTGGTTTCTAAAATGTCCACTGGGGATCCAAGATGGTGGACTAGAGGGAGGCTGTGTTCCTTGTTGCTCTGTAACTCCGGTTTCAAGCAGAGGATATCTGTTTCTTGGTAAGGCAGTTTTTGCTGCTTATCGATCCACTGCTGTTTAACCCATTTGTCTGCTGTGATCACCTGCAGTCTGCCAGCATATCGACGCATTTTTTTAGTGCAGATTGCTCACTGTCAGGCACCTATCATCCGCCATTTGCCTGCCTCTCGCCTGTCCATCACCTACCTTACACCTATCCATCACCCAATGCACAAGGTTCACCTCCCGATCATCCGACAACAGTCAGCAAACTGATTACCGACCGCCAGTGGAGCACCAGCTGCTTGCTGTTGCCTGGAAGTTCACTGTTACAGTACCTGCAGGTTTGATTACACGTGGCTGCCGCCATTTTGAGACAACAGCCAGGCCCCGTAGGACCCCTGACCAGACTGACTGAGCCCCATCTCCAGGATCCCTCAGCCCGACCGATCACTCCCTGCCTCTGGGGCCCTCACATCAACTGACTGCTCCCTGCTGCCAGGACTCCCAGACCAACTGACTGCGCCCTATCACCAGGACCCCAGACCGACTGATTGCAACCGCCCTCCAGGATCCCACAACCACACCAAACACACTCGACCTCCAGGACCTCCTGCTGACCACGGCCACACCCTGAGCTGCAGCTCCCCATTTGCCAACACATTTCAAAGCCAGAGCTGCCATCTTGGATAATCCTGGAAGCCGTAGCTCCGATCTTTAGGTGGGGCAAAACCCATCCTGAGACGTCTGCTGGAGGCTTGAAGCTCATTTTCAGGTACCTCTCATGCATCAGGTTACTGAACACTGGGAGGTTTCATTACTATATGACTGTTATACTGTAGATTTTCTTTTTTCTCCTTATTGAAAAAAATTTAAGTTTTATTTCTTTACTTTTCTTGCTCTCTTTTCCTTTTGTTTACCTGTTCCCTCAGAGTGTCTTTCTCCCTTTTTTGCATGCTAACATCCAATTTCTTTTGATTACACTCTCACCCTTTCTATTATCTAGAACTTCTGTATATTCTTTTCTTATCCCATTAACAGCCACATTCTACATCCCTCTGCATCCTCTTTGTCCTCCATTTGAAACTGCAGACCTTATTGCAAATTTGTTTGTTTTACCGAAGATAATATTTGAATTCATTCTGTTTATTATGACAATTTTGTTATTGTCCTCATAGGGGCTATTTGGTCTAGGATTGCATAGTGTCTGAATTGGGCACTGCTAATATTGATCTCCCCTTAAAGAAAGGGTTTTAGAAACCTACAGGGCCACTATAAGCCTATAGGGGGAAATCTGCAATACCCCAGACCTGCACTGCTAGAGGGGAAGATACATGAACAACATGAAAAAACAAGGGAAGAAAATGATCCAAACAAATCTAGATTCTATATTAATAGAATCCAATGACAGTATGTTAGAAGAAATGTCAGAAAAGGACTTAAGATTATACATGATTAAGATGATTCGCAAAGTAAAGGATGAGATAAGAGAGCAAATGCAGGCAATGAATGATAATATCAATAAACTGAAAGAGCAACTGCAGGAAGCAAAAGATCATTTCAACAAAGAGATAGAGATTCTCAAAAAAAAAAAACACAAACGGAAATCCTTGAAATGAAGGAAACAATAAACCAAATAAAATGTCCACTGTGACTTTTCTCCCAACCTGACACACAATATCCATCCTATCTATTCTGCAGCTATCAAGAAAGTTAGAACAAGTAAACTCTCCCCTCTAATTCCAGGTTTTGTTTATTAATTATATTTATTTTAACTGGTACATAAAAACTTAAAAATTATACATCTCAATGGGGTACCATGTGATATTTCAATTTGTGGATATATTGTATAGCATTTAAATCAGGTTAAGCATATCTATCTCTTCAAATATTTATCATTTCCTTATGGTAAAACTTTCAAAATCCTTTCCTCCAGCATTTGAAATTCATATCATCCATCATCACCCTATTGTACAAATAGCACACCAAACCTTTACTCCTACATAACTATAACTTACTACTCACTGATCCACTTCTCCCTACCCTCTTCCCACCCCTCTCCAGTCCCTGGTAACCACCATTATACTCTCAACTTTCATAAGATTAAATTTTTTATATCCCACATATGAATGAGGTCATATAGTGCGTGTCTATCTGTCCCTGGCTTACTTTACTTAATGATCTCCAGTTCATTCATGTTGACACACAACAGGATTTAATTCTATTGTGTGACCAAATATTATTCCATTGTGTACATGTACCATGTTTTCTTTATCCATTCACTGGGTGGTCAATGGACACATTCCATTTCTTCATTTCTTGGCTATTGTGAATAGTTCTGCAATGAATTGGGAGTGTAGATGTCTCTCCAACTCACCAATTTCATTTCCTTTAGATATATAGCCAGCAGTGGAGTAGTTCATTTTTAATATGATAGTTCTAAAAATAGAAACCTCTCTACTTTTTGAGAAAACCTCAAAAAGAGGTTTTTGAGAAACCTCTCTACTGTTTTCCATAATGACTGTACTAATTTATATTCCCTTCAGAGCATGAAAATATTCACTTTCGGCCACATCCTGGCCAGCAGTTGTTATCTATGGTACAAGGTGTCACACTCCATAGTGAAGAAGTCTCAAAAGTGTAGTGCATAGGGACCTGTAAACCTTGTCCATGGGGAAGAGATTCCAAAGAATAATGACATTAGTCTGCTTCTTTCGGGTTTTAAGGAAAACAATAGCATTAATACTAGTAGTCAATGTCTATTTATCAATAAGAAAGAGGTGAGAAAAAGAATACAAGACAATCTGTGCTTCTTACTGCTTCCAATAAAGAGAAAAATAGGGTAAGAAAAGTTCATGCTAATATGCAATAAAATTATATTCTATAAATAAATTATAAAGATAAATCTAAACAAGGACAAGCTGGGGCAACCATCTTGTCACATAATTTTTTTCCAAATTTGAAAAAAAAAATGCCCTGACTACCAGATTATTTTCCATGGAAGTAATGTCAACTATACCCATAGGAAAAAAAAAATCAGAAAAAAAGAGAATTACCAGTAATTTGTGAGATTAAAAGCAAGATTGTAGGGATGTTATAACTGTCCATGGGACGATGAGAAATAGTGACCTGACAAAAGAACCAATGTAAGAAAGAGTAGGTATCTCTATCAATCACCATCTGAATGAGAAGATCAAAGAGAGACAATATCAAGAATTAACATTTATAAATACCAAATATAAATAACTGTTACAGGGCTTCTGAGAAACTGAGTCAATGGAAAGACCGCCCCCCCTGCTTACAACTGATTCTTGTGACTAAGTCAGAAAGATTTCAGATATGTTGCTCAGAATAACATGAATGAGTTTATTAAAGGGATAGGAAAAGGGAAAGGAGACACTTGAAAGGAAAAGAATTGGTCCCCTCAGAGTGAAGAGGGACAAGTTACCTCTCCTGCACTCCAGTTTTATTGAGGATCCCAGAGAAGTTTCCAGAGAGTCCTGCTCAGGTCCACCTCTTGACTTCTGACTGACAGCAGGGTGACATAAGACTTTCAAGTCTTCACTATCATAGCAACTCTAGGTCACCTTGGCCCATGCTGACAGTTCTAATTGGATTCTTAACCCTACAGTCTTACAGATTTTATGGTTAGGAGAAACTATCCTTATCTTCCAGAATCTGGTCTGTGAAAAGAGGCACAAAAATCTCTCCCTTTAAAGTAACTTGTGTTCCTCTTATCAACGTTATTTCCTGCCTGCATTTCCTTATAGATAACAGGTAGTTTGCTCAGGAATGTGACACATCCTGTCCACTTAGACCAGGCAGTGCTGCAGGCAAATTGCTTTTTGGCAAAGAAAGCGTGTGGGAGTCAACACAGTGGGCCCATTTTATAGAATTAGTCTCTTAACTTTGTGTTCCCATCATCCTCTTCTCTGTCCCCTAACATAACAAGAGATTTACCCTTATTTTTAATCTGAGAAATAAGTTCCTTCATAATTGTGTGACTCTCAAAAGTTCCTATTCAATCCGTGGACATCTATGACAGAAGCATAAGTAGTGAAGACTCTAAATGAATTCCACCAAATCACAGGCTGAGCCAAAGAGGTCAATGCCTACCACCTCTTAGCTAGCTCCATAGTTACTGCCAAACATGTAGCAATTTTGACTAAACCTACCAGTCAACTTATCAGAGCAATCTGACTCAGCTGCCTCATTTTGGTGGGAGTTCAGTGGCACCTACACTCACTCCATAGGCGGTGAAGTCACTTAGATCACACTTCTAGAAACTTTAGAGCCATTCTCACTTCATGAGATGGAGGGATGGGGCTACTCCTCATCACGAAGCTCAGGGTAGCTGAATGATCAAATTAATTCAAATTAGTTCAGATACTGAATACAAAAGACTGCCTGAAGCACTAGGCAAAAAAAAAAAAAAAAAAAGTTACTGCTGCAATCTTATTTAACAACTTCATTAGAGAACCATAAACAAGAATAAAAACTGAGCTATAAAATTTGTAGAAGAAAAGGTAAATTTGAATTCACTAAATTTAAACAAAAAAGTATAATGAGAGAAATTTTGGAAAGATCCAGAATCAAGCAATAAAATTAAACATGGTACTATATAAACATCTGACTGAGAAGAAACAAACTTTCAATACAGTCACATCAAGAACCAATGATAAATTTGCAACAGAATACAATGGTTCCCTCACCCAGTATTGTCTTGGGTTCCTGAGGGGGACATAGCCTATTTTTGCCCAGTTTTAGTAAAAGAGCCATTTATTCATGAGAATATGACAACTTCTTCCTGTCTGTCTGCACCTGTGCTTGCCTGTTTCTTGCTGTTTACTGCCAACCAGCTGGCTTCAGCCACCACTACTCATAGCCTGGAGACAGGGTCCTTTCAGACTAGCTCTCTCAACCTTGGGAGGAAATCAGTGGCAGCTCTGACTTTAAACTTGAGATGGGTTTATATTCTTGTGCTTTCCTTGAAGGGAGTCCTAAGAATATGTTTTGTTTGCTTTTCTTACCCTATTCTAAGAGAACAGCAATTTTTTTTAAAAAAGGAAAATAATACTTGAGAATACAGTGCTTTAATATAAAGAAAGATAGTTTTAATCATGGAATTAAAGTAGAATTTCAAATGCTACATACACAGTTCATGAGATTAATACATTTGTACAAAGGAGACAATCAACTGTCTTAGAAACTTCCCACAGATTGTCTTACTTGCCTGAGAAGAAGCCTGCTGCCATTCTCCAAAGCAGATGGTGAGCAATTGCTAAGGTGGAAAAATAAAGTTTTGTCCCATTTGTCTTTCTACATTGGTCTACTAGAACCTGTATATCAGCAGTTATGACTGTCTACATTCTGTGCAAAACTTACTACTCAAAAGAATCCCCCATCTCTATCACCAACCAAACTGTAATGTGCTTCTTAACAAGATTAGCAGAAGAACTGTGAGGGAAACAGATGAGAGATGGAAGATTTGGGAGCCTGCGACCCTGGCCTCCAGAGGGACCTCACTGAAAAACTTTATCTCAGGAGGATCACAAGACCCAAGTCTCCAGAGGAGGCACCCAGAGGAGCACAGGACTAAATTAAAGGAGATGAGAAACTACTATTGGCAAGTGTGATCTCCCCTCCAGCTGTGTTGGAAGTCCACAGCACCCACCTTGTCTTCTAGTTATTCTCAATCATAGAAAATACTAAGTTCAAGAATTAAAGAAGAGTTTATTTCTTGTCATGGTCCATGTGCCTAGGCTAACTTAGCTGAAAAATGTTTTTGTTAGTTACTACTCCATTCTACAATTCTGAATAATTTAATTATCACTTCCCAGTTTCCCCCAAAGTACACACATTCTCAAGGGCCATGTAGTATCTTAATTACCTTTAATTTATTTCCATTTTCAATTCCTTACTCTTCTTCTCAATAGGCAATTACTTCCAAGACCATTCAGACAAAGGGAAGATCACCTTATAGTTCACTTGTGCCATTTTGGTGCACTCTACGAGGTCTTTCCAGGCTAGGGACACTCATAGACCCTCTGCCTCTGATCTGGAATTCCTGTTTCATCCTCTTGTTATTTTGTTTTCCTAATCTTCTGACTTTTATCCTTCTCTGGGCTTCTATACCAATGAGTCTTTGACCTTCTACCAGATCCACATTCCTATGTTTATACTACTCTATCTTTTCATTAAGTCTATAGACCATTCTGCCAATGACACAGCCATGGTTTGGTATAGCACCAAGACTGCCCCAAATTGCAGTAGCAGAAAGGTCTCCAAAAAGTCAGATACTCTCCCTGGCAGTGAGATATTTACATTATCCACGTGAAAGGTGAGAGTTATCTTAGGCAAACACATGTACATATACACAGACACACAAAAGAGGATCTAAATGCAGTATGAGCACTATATTGAATGTGTGTCATGCCCTGTCAGTCTAGACAGACCTCAGAGCTATTTACATTGTTATGTATAGTTTATACATTTGTGTTTCTGTGTACCAAGTTAAACAGGACAGGAGGAGAAGGATAAACTAATTTCACCCTGGATTTTGTAATTCTTTCTACTTCCACTTTATTTTCTGGGTGACTACTGTCATAAGGAACTTAATAGATATGTTGTCTTAGCTCTTTGGGCAGCCGTAACAAACTACAGACTGAGTAGCTAGCTTGTCATTCACCACTCTAGGCTGGCAAGTCCAAGATGGAGGTGCTGGAAGATTCTGTGTCTGGTAAGGACTCTCTTTCTGCTTCATAGATGTTCATTCTCTTGCTGCAGCTTCTCATGTGGGAAGGAATCAGGGAGCTCTCTCAAGTCTTTTTTTTACAAGGGCACTTAATCTCATTCATGAGGGCGGAGCCTAATCAGCTCCCATAAGCCATACCTCCAAATGCCATCACCTTGCAGTTAGGATTCAACATGAATTTTGAGGAGCTACAAAAGTTGAGACCATAGCAAATGTCTAGCCCTTACTAAGTACCTGATACTGTATGGCATGGTGGGAGATCCAAAAATGTGTAAAACATGACATTTAACATTAAGAAGGTCATTTTCTATTGGAAAAATAATACAAAATAAAATTTTTCTGTCTCTTGGCTTTTATGGCAAGCAAATATTGGATTCTTATTTCAATGAAAAAGTAGAGGTACGTGGACAAATGTAAAAAAATATTGGTAGCTTATAGGCTATCAAAGGAAGGTCAACAGAAAGCAGGAGGAGGACCAAAATTCCTGGCCTCAACCTATGAGAAATACTGTAGTTTGAATGCAGGTGGGACCAAACTCCCAAGTTCCCAGGCTCCTTGGTATTGTCAGTTTTTACAGAAAAAAATATCAGATCAGTTCCTTTATGGTTTTAGCATTTAATTTCCTCTCAAAATCCAAACAACAGCATATTAGTGTTAAGGGAGAGGAAAAGCAGGCATTAAAACAATTACTGGGACAACAGACTAGCACAACTGTCATTTGAAACAGCAAAACACACTGAAAATTGTTGCTTTAAACTGGGACAGCATAAACTAAAGCATGAAAAAAAAAAGTAAATGCTCCTATTTTTCAGTGATAGCATGATATTTTATTTTGCACTGGTGCACACAATTTCTCATCAATAACAGTCTGGAGATATTTATAGCAAAAAAAGCCATGAATCCCTCACTTCTATCATTTCTGCCTTTTATCCCCTTTATGGCCACAGCTTTTGGCTCTGTGTAAGATGGGTCGATAGTGCTATCTCAAAGTTCTAATAGAGTTTTGCCAAGTTTCATGTTCTTGGGGTCAACTCAATTAACACAGCCAGGGACAAGAGGCAGATTTTATAACTGGTCCAGATGCCTGGCCTCAGTGAGGAAGGGTCAACTCACATTTATGTTCACCAAAAGTAGATGACTCTGTCCCAAGAACCCTAAGGAGCCAAATCTGCCTTCTACCAGCCCTCCACAGTATCTCTAATCCCCATCATTAGAGTGACCCATTTTGGTTAGTTACACTGCACCTGCAGCATAGTGCCTAAAAGAGGTGACACATTTCATTACTCAGATTGGCTTAATAAGTTTACCAGATAGGAGAGGTAGTCAGCCAGGAGAACCCTGATGAAAAGGGACACAGATCTCTCAGGCTGACCTAGTCATTAGTATAAGTTCCTTATCTTACTTGTAATTCAATTTCCTTACCTATAAAGAAGAACTCCAAAAGAATTACAGATTTGAAAGCATCTCAAAATGCTTTAAAACTTAACCTGATTAAAAACTAGCAAACCATTCAACTAATAAGCTTCTATTTTTCTTCTCTACTTCAGTTTTCACTTCTTTTTTAATTTAAATTTTTCGTTGGCGCATTATAATTATACATAATAATGGAATTCATTACATTCTTGTACATACACACAATACAATAATATAACTTTGTCATTTTTTTTTAATCCCTATACACTACATCATGTTTTCAAACTTTAGGATACATCAGAATCACTTGAAGAGTTTTTTAAAGACAGGTACCTGGGCCTTGTGTCCAAAGTACAATCCAAGAATCTACATTTCTGACAAGTTCCCAGGAGAATCTGATGCTGCTAATGGGGGCCACCATCTGAGAACCACCTCTCTAAAATATAAGAATGAATTTTCTAGGCCATACTTCATATTATAGCATGGTATAATGAACAATTAATTATTCTAATTATCTGCAACACATCTTAATTCTTACAAAATAAATCTATACTTGCTCATTATCAAAACCCAGAATAATTCATCAGCAGCTCTGGAATTTTTTTAAAAAATCTTCTTTAAGCAACAATTACTCCAGAATCTCACAGTTTAATTTACAATCCTTTGAATTATCCTACCATTCAGATAGAAGAATTATATAATAGGGAGATAGTTTTCAAAACATGTTCATTATTTATTCATATATTCATACATTCCTTCAAGAAAACTTTTTGAACACCTGCTTTGTTCCAAATGTGGTAGAGGCCAGGAAAAACTCAAATCTGTTTGTCAAGAAGCTTTCAGGCTAATATGAAAAGACAATTGTAATAAAAGTAGATACAATGGCTAATATTTGTTTAAATATTAAAGTATGTAAAAATACTTTTATATTGTATCTTCTTTGATTCTCTCTGGATATTTGTAAGATACTATGACTGTCTTTTTAGAAAGTTAGGAACCTGCAGTTCCGAGATAATAAATGACATGTCCATTGTCATTCCACTAGCAAGTGGTTGGGCCAAGGTGCAACCCAGGCCTTACAATGCCAACACACACGCTCTTTGCAAAGCTCTGCGCTGTGGTTCTCATCCTGCATGGTATATAGAGAGATGTCAAATAACTGAAGATGAAGAGGGCCAGGAGTTAGAGAACCTGAGGGAGAAATCAAAGCCAACGATCATGAGAATTAATGAAAGAAAGTCACCTTAGCCAGGGAAAAAAAATAAGTTGCAACACTGTTCTCCAAAGTGGGCATGATCAATTCTTATATAAAGTCAGTTGTTATAAATTTCCTATATTGGGCTGGGGATGTAGCCTAGTGGTAGAGACTTTGCCTAGCACACATAAGGCTCTGGATTCAATTCCCAGTACTGCAAAATAAATAAATAAATAAATAAAGTCTATATTTCAATCATTATTTTAAAAAAAAATCCTGCCAGGCATAGTGCAGCACACCTATATTCCAGCTACTTAGAAGGCTGAGGCAGGAAGCCTGGCACAGTGGCCCATGATTATAATCCCAGTGGCGTGGGAGGCTGAGGTAGGAGGATCATGAATTCAAAATCAACCTCAGCAAAAGAGAGGTGCCAAGCAACTCAGTGAGACCCTGTCTCTAATAGAATACAAAATAGGGCTGAGGATGTGACTCCGTGGTTGAGTGCCTCTGAGTTCAATCCCAGTTACCAAAAAAAAAGAAGTCTGATGCAGGAGGATTGCAAGTTTGAGCCTTGCCTAGACAGCTTAGGGAGCTCCTTTCTCAAAATAAAAAATAAAAGGGCTGGGATATAGTTCAATGGCAGAGCACTACTGGGTTCAAATACCAATAATATAAAGATTTTTAAAAGTCATATATTTTAGTCTAAAATATTCATTTAACTGCCTCACCAACCTTTTTTTTTTAAAGTCAATTTTATTGTTTTCAGCATAGTAGGACACAGTATGAATCCACAATCACAGGGGGATTCTGTAAAAAGAAATGTGTTTTCCTACACAATATAAAGTATATTTAATAGTGCATTCCCCTCCTTCTCTTTTTTTCTATGACAAGAATTATTTCATATAGTTTTCCCTAGGAATGCATTATCTAATTTCCCTAGAAAAGATAACTAATGTTGTCTTTAAGTGACCCCATACCACCCTGTGTTTTGTTGCAAGGCAAGTTCTCCCTGAAGTTCCTGAAAATAATGAGATAGATTCTTCCTTATGTACCAAACAGAACAAAAATGAGTGTCCTTCTGATGCTGAAGACTCTGTAAGCTTAGGAGGAAACCTGAGGAAAAAGGCCACTCAGCTGGTTTCATGCTGCTTGAGTAACTTTCCAGAAACATAGGAGACTCTTTCTACTCAGGGGGTCAGAACCTAGAAGTCCAAGGTTTTTCAACCCCGTGAGGTAGAGTAACCATCTCCTATCAATACCCATGCCCTATTTAAATCCAAAGGTTATAGGATAGTGCAATACCAGAGATGAATGCCTTAGAGATAAGAAATTATGTATTACCCAATAACAAATGAACCAAACAAATAAAACTGACTACTATTGTAAACTCCATTTCATAGCTGAGTAAAATGATTTAGAGAGATTGTTACATGTTTAAATCTTTAATTTAGGAGTGATCTGCAGACTAGAGAGGCTTCAGGTAAGGAGAAGAGGAAGAATATATGACTAAGTTCAATGAACTTAGTCTTTACTCTAAAATATACTCTATACTCTAAAATATTCCATACCCAAGTGTAAAAAACAACAACCAAAAACTAGAATAACTAAAACTGCTTTCTTTGTGAACATACTTAGTAAAGTCACTTGAATTTATTTAGTATTGATCATACCTTAAAATCAAGTAAGGATTCTCAGAATCTGTTTTCACTGCCCTCTGCCAGCTCAACATCAGATGGATCCTATTGTAAAATGCAGACTTCAAGGAATCAGAAATTAGTAAGTAAAGAGCAAATGTCAATTGGCTTTAGGCCCTTCTTTTTCTTGACATTCTAAAGAATGAAAAGATTTTTTAAGAATTTGTTCTGTTGTTGAATTTGGAATTGTCATCATTCAATAAATTGAAATATTTACAACCTTTATAGAACTACTAAAGATGTTTTCTCATTAAAAGAACATGGTTAAGAACATGTCAGGTATGAAAACAACATTCAACCCAAATTTAAAAGTGTGTGCACCAAAGTAGAAATAGCTGGATTCATCAGTTTTATTTTTATAAAGAACTACCTTGTATTAAGCATGGTTGACTTCTCAGCTCTGTAAAGCAAAGTTGCAACTGAGATCTTTTTAAAAATATATCTGTTCTGTTGTTCATTAGGTAAATATCATTGCCAACACTTATCAGACTCAAACACCAATATTAATTTCTTTCATATCTCCTGTGAGTTAGAAATTTGGGAGTTAAATGGCTGGGTGGCTCTACCCTGGGATTCTGCAGGAGGCTACTATCAGATGGTGTCTGGGACCGGTGTGCTCTGACACATGTCTGGGGCTGGGAAGAGTTGAGCAGAGTCTGGTAGAAAAAGACTTCTCAGCATCTCTGTGACTATTTGTGGTCCCTTCTTTTAGTCTCTCCAGAATGGCAACTTCAAGGTAGCCAAGATTCTTACACAGCAGCTCAGGGATCCGAAGTTTTGTGTCCAAAGAGGGAATCATGGAGAAGCCAAATCACATTCTATAAGCAAACTTCAGAAGTCACAGAGAAACTTCCTCCACATTGTAAAGATTAAATATGCAAAAAATAATTGCCCAAGGTGAAGGGGTAGGAACATAGAGCCCAAATTCTCAAAAAAGTTGTGTTAACATCACTTTGAAAAAAATAAGATTTTTCCATCTTCAGAAAATACAATACACCACCTAATGAATTTTGTAACTTTGAATAGACTCGGTTGAAGTTTACAAATCAAATCATTTCCATAGTCTTTAGAGAGTTAAACTTGGTCTGCACAACTAACTGTGGAAGCTCTCAGCTTCTGATACACAGCTTCAGTCAGAGCATTTCCTTGGCAAGTGTCTATTATCTATGTTCTAGTGGGAAAAGGAACTAAGTCACATCTGGGTTCTCTCTAGTTCTTCTCTAACATGTTGTGTGAATAATTTTGACTCTCCATATTTTTAACTAATCTGTAAAATGAAGACCATACTAGCTTCAGACATACAAGAGGGTAACTAAAATGATAGTAGAACTGTATTCTATCTGTCTCTGATCCCATCTGGAGAATTTCAGAAATTCCAACCCTATTCAAATTATTCTTAATAATATTTGGAAAGTTCTGGGAGCATGATTGGCATTGGCTGTACCATTTCCTTCTCTATAAATCTTGAACGTGATTTATTAGGATGATGCTACTTTGCTCAAGTAACAACACCACTGGCATCTCCATTCATGAAGGAACATAGCCTCGGGGTCCCTGTGACTTAGCCTTGGGGCTGAGATAAAGAGAAATTGTATAAGCAAATTCCATCCTGCTTTCAAAATCCTTTAACAGCAGCTTTCCCTCCAATGGAGTTCTTGTGTATTGATACCTCTTCCTTCCATTAATCTCTTCACTCTTCCTTGAGACTAGAAATGCAGCTAGTCTGCCTCACAGGCTGTCGACACATGGACAAACTCTCTCAATCCCCAGATTAATTTCACCTCTCAGGCCAATTCCAGCTCATCACATATACCTAGGTTATTAGAGTGACCTAGGGGAGACCCTACAGTCAGGAAGAGGGCCTTAATCATTAACATTGTCTGCTAAAAGTACATGAGGAAGCAGCTAGAAACAAGAAATCTCAGTATTATTAAGAGATGAGCATGAGTCAACACTTTCATTTACTTTAAAATAAGATAGTACAAAGAGTGTTACACAAACTTTGTGAGTTAAACTTAAAACATGACAGATAATGCCTTGTCGCTGATGTTCTTCTTAGGGTACTGAGCTCTCAGGAGTTGATTCATGTGGTACTGGGAGCTATTTCCCAAATTTTCAAATGTGTTATGGAAATAGCTACAGTAAGGATTCACAGGTAAACTAAAATCATTTTCTTTTTGACCTTTATATTATTTCAGTGAGGTAACACTAATTTTAATTATTTATTAGAAATTGCTATTGGCAATTATACATGTTTTTGAAGAATTAAAAGCAGTGAAACTTTCTTAATAATTATAATTTATTTTATGTATAATATCATCGTATATAGGGTGTGTATAAGATTAAACTATACTACAAAGGGCTGGGTGGTGGTAAGAATAGTAAGAATTACTTATGGGAATCAAAAACGATATTATCAGCAAGATTCTGAACAGTTGCCCTGGAGATTAGAATTACAGATTGTCTTTATTACTACTTACATCTATAAGACCAATATTTAAAGACCATTATTCTACTAATAAAAAATTGCATTGCAATAAATAAATACTTTGGTATCTTACAATGGATTACCTCTTAAGAAATCATGTTTGGTTTTGATTTCACTGGGGGGGAAATAATAGAAAAAAGTTTGTTCAAAGATATTCAGCTTACTTTGGGCACTTGAATTTTTAGATGATATATTTTCATGGACTGTGGTTGAATCCATTTATATCCTGTACAGGGGGGGTATTCATGGAAAGGGACTCATCTGATGTTACTTGCTGCCTTGCCAAGTGACATTTCTTCTGTCATTAAACTATATATGACTCTACTAACAGAACCCAACAAGATATGTTCAGATGAGAGCCCATACTTATGCCTTGGAAGACTTACAACTATTTCTTCACCCCAGTTATGCTCTAGTTAGTTTGTTCTCCGGTCCAAACTGAGCACAGTACATACTCTGATGGAAATGGCACTTGCTGCCTTGGTATACACTGGCTTTAAACTTCCATTTCATCATGGGGCTGCCTTTTATTTGTTAGCCTATTAGTGCTCCCTGATTTGAAGTTCCAGATATTGTCATGCTCCTTGAGAAGCCACTATAAAACAACTACAAAGCTAGAGCTCTCTTTATATAATCTCATGTCAAAATAGGTAATTAAGCAATCTTTTGAATCACAAGACCCACGTAGCCACATATAATACAGAACTTACCTTTGGTTTGGAAGAGGCATGGAAATTTCTTCCTCATAAAAAACTTCTCACTGAAAAAGAGGAAAAAAAATAGTTGGTTCTGAAGGACTATGCTAAATTGTGTGAGCAATTTGGAGGTCATAAAATTTTGACATCAGAATTCACCAGAGACTCCTTGCTGTGTCTTATGGGGGTAGTAGTTGGGGATGACTGGTTATGGTAATATTTGCTTCTTAGTGATACGAACTTGAAATACCAGCAGCTTAGATTAGTTAGTGTACTTCTCTCTTGTATTAAGCAAAGAAATAAGATAAGCAGTAAGGACTTTGGATGATGTTACATAAAAATTAGAAACCTGGGTCCTTCTCTTTTGTTGTTTTTCCTTCTGCAATATATGGCTTCTACCTCATGGTCTAAGATGACTGCTTGAATTACAACTATCAGGTCCCCAGTTTAGCTAACAGGAAGAAGAAAGTGACAGATGAGCCTCTTCTTTTTAAAAATACTTACAGGAAAACATATGAATGACATGTTTGCCTCTCTGCTATCACCAGAGTTTAGTCACATGATCTTACCTGAAATGCACTGGGGGAAATAAAATCTTTATTCTTTACATATACAGACAAAATCTTAGCTGTGTTCCCAGCTAAGAAATGAAATTTCTATTATTAAGGAATGAACAGAAATTCAATATTAAAAGTCTCAGGAAATGAGAAGGAGGCAGGTTATAAAAAATGGTGGAATGAGACAGACATCACTACCCTATGTACGTGTATGATTACAGGAATGGTATGAATCTACATCGTGCACAATCATAGAAATGAAATGATGTACCCCATCTGTGTACAATGAATTAAAATGCAGTCTAATTAATTAAAAAATTATTTTTTTTAAAACAGTCTCAGCTACAAGGACTATGTGCTAGGTAACTTTAAGGAGCTGAAAGTACTCAACAGTTGGGAATGTTTAAATGAGTGAAGGAGGACAAAGGTATGTCATTACCTGGTTTGGTTGTTTAAAACCTGAAATCTGAGCTGCTTCTCTGTGATTTGACCATGGCTCTCCTAGATTCTCAAATAGTCTTTTGAAGTTACAAGGCCAATGGAAATGAGGTATACATTCTGAGGTAGCTGCTGTCCTGTGGTGACCTTCCTTGCTTTTAGATTTTTCTGTATTTCTATAAAACCTCTTCTGTTGCTCATCCAAATATGCTACACTCTTGGCTCTACTGATAGAAGTTACTATTTTTTTTTTTAATTAGAGCTTTATATTTCTACGTAATAGTTTGGGTTCATCCAAACAAAAGCATGCATTCATGGAACTTAAATTCAGTTCATGATTCCCCCTTATCCCTCCTCCTTTTTCTTCCTTTCAATTGTCTATTTATTTATATCTGATTGGTTCATTCCACCTATGTATAGAGGTGAAGTTCCCTGTGGTACATTTATATACGCACATAACATGATTTTTTAAAGAATTCATTCTGCATTGCCTCCCCTTACCTATCCCTCCACTCTGCCTCTTGATCTCCTTCTTCTACATTACTGATCTTCCCTTTAACTTTATGATACCCTATCCTTTCCTCCCCCTTTACTTTATTTTACTCTAGTAGAAGCTGCTTTTAATGATTCTTCAAACCATATATTACATTCACATAAATAATATAAGATCAGTAGAATCAAACAGATAGGCTAGAGACAAGTCTTAGGATATGTTAAAATTTAAATGAAGGTGCATCATAAATTCATGAATTAAGGAGAATTTACTACATAATTTCATATTCAACATAACAAAAATAAATGAGAGAAAATGGGAAAGCTCAACCCTACTGTTATGGTTTGGATATGCGGTGTACCCCAAAAGCTGATGTGTGAGACTGCAAAAATGCAAGAATCAATTATGGAATCCACCAATTAGGACTGAGTGGATTAACTGGGTGGTAACTAAGTAGGGTGTAGCTGGAGGAAGTAGTTTACTGGGAGTGTGCCTTTGGGGCTTATTTTTTGTCTCTGGCAAGTATAGCTCTCTGCTCTGCTTTCTGGTTCTCATGAACTATGCAGCTTCCTTCCACTATGTCCTTCTTTGTGATGTTCTGCCTTACCTAAAGCCTAGAGTTGTAGAGATGGCCAGCCATGGACTGAACCTCTGAAACCATTAGCCTACTTCGTACTATACACCTAAATAAATTCTAGTTGGATTAAAATGTTAAACAACACCATAAGCATCATAAAATATCATCTGTAATCTACTTTAAACTAATATAGCACAGTGTTACATAAAGTATGTAAGTTAAACTTAAACCACAACCTAAGGTCTTGATAACATTTGAAATAATCAGGAATCTAATAACTTCCAGCACTGGGCAGGTGGCAAGGCCTTCAAATATCAACATCTAAATCTGCACTAGAGGGTTTTTCTAGTACCACAAGAAACCTTAAAAGTAAATTTTCACTAGTGAAGTTAGTGATGTTTAAGATAAATGTTTAGCTAGGAAATTTATACAGACACCTCTGTCCTTCACCAATGAGGTCTAGAACCAAATATAAGCCATTTCTCTCTATCTCCTCGTGTGCATATTTTTAACAATTCCTATATGTTTTGATCAGTTTTATTGCTGCTGTGACTAAAAGATCTGATCAGAATAATAGAAGAGGAGGAAAGGTTTATTTGGGGGCTCAGAGTTTTAGAGATCTCCGTCCATAGAAGGCCAGCTCCATTCCTCCAGGCTTGGAGGTGAGGCTGAACATCATAACGGGAGAGTGTGACAGAGAGAAGCGGCTCACATCAAGATCAGGAAGCACAGAGAGTTCGCCACTTGCTAGATACAAATATGTACCCCAAAGCCACACACTAATTCCAACCTCATCCAGCCACACCCTACAACTTCAGTAACTACTCAGTAATTCTGACAGGGATTAATTCACTGATTGGGTTAAGACTCTCACAACCTAATCATTTCTCCTCTGAGCCCAATCATTTCTCCTCTGAACCTTCTTGCATTGTCTCATGTAAGCTTTTGGGGAACACCTCACATCCAAACCATAATACTGTAGATAATTAGTTTTTCCATTTTAAACTACCCACCTTTCATACCTACCAAAGGGATTACACACATCAGAGTCCCTAAGATCTAAGGACACAAACCCGTTAAGCTACCCAGTGCTTCCTTTACAGCTTTACAGTTGTAGTGTGCAACCTGATGTCTCTAAAACCCTAGAGCACTCACACCCTGTTCCTCTTCCTACCTGGTAAGGAATGAATGTAGGATTACCAAACATTGTCTTGTTTCCCTTTTCTGTTTTCAAATAGGGGATAAGTATATGTTTGGCATTAGGTGTTATTCTCTGATGAATTTAGGATAACTTTCTTCTCAAAATGCTGTTGAAATATATTAAAGAAGCTAAGTGAATGCAAATACACCCATGTTCATGAATCAGAAAAATGCAGTACTTCCCAAATTATTCTACAGATCAAAATCCTAACAGGATTCTTTCAGAAACTGGTAAAATGATCCTAAAGTTCATGTTAAATTTAGGGGATCCAGAATAGCCAAAACAATATTGAAAATGAACAAACTTGGAAGGCTCGTATTTCCCAATTTTAAAACTTAACTACAAAGCTACAATAATCAAAATAGGGTGGTACTGGCATAAGAATTACCATATATATCAATGAAATAGAATTGAGAGTCTAGAAACAAATTATTGCAGTTATAGTCAATTGATTTTCAATGAGGGTGCGAAAATGATTTTCTGGGGAAAGAGTACTCCTAATAAATAATGCTGAGACAACTCCATATGGAAATGTACATTTTCATATCCATATGGGAAAAAAGAAGTTAGACCCCCACCTCATACCATAAGCAAACATGAACTCAAGGTTTAAAGACCCAAATTTAAAAGTCAAAACAATCAGAAGAAAATATGGGTATAAATCTTCATGACCTTTCAATTATGGAATAGTTAGATATATCATCAAAAGAACAAGTAACCAACCTAGGTGCCCTTCAACAGATGAATGGATAAAGAAAGTGTGACATATATACACAATGGAATATTACTGAGCCATAAAAAGAATGACTTTATGACATTTGCCAAAAAATGTATGGATCTGAAGACTATTATGCTAAGTGAAATAAGTCAATCCCAAAAAAATCAAAGGTCAAATGTTCTCGCTGATATGTGGATGCTAACAAAAACAAGAGTGGGAGGGGAAGAATAGAAACTCAGTAGATTAGACAAAGGGGAATGAAGGAAAGGGAGGGGGAATAGAATAGGAGAGACAGTGGAATGAATCTGACTTAACTTTTGTATATATATATATATATTTATATATATACCACAGTGAATCTCCAAAACACGTACAACCACAAGACTGGGAATAATTAGAATAAAACATACTCCATGTTTGTATAAATATGTCAAAATATACTCTACTATCATGTATAAAAAGAACTTTTTTAAAAAGATACAATCTAGTGAATTTTGACAGTTTTAGTCACCAAGGACCGAATCTTCACAATCAGATACAGAATATATCTGCCACCCACCAAGATTCCTGAGGTCCCTTTCAGTCAATTCTACCTTCAGTCCTTATCCCAGATAGCATCATAGGTAATTTTTTACAATGAATATAAAAGGGACACAGTTTGTAATCTTTTGTGCTTTGCTTCTTTCAAGCATGATAATTTTCAGATTCATCTAAGTTGTTGCATTTACAGTTTTTTATTCCTGAATAGCATTCCATCATATAACCATACTACCTTTATTTTATCGATTTTACTACTGATGGATGCTTAAGCAGTTTCCAGTTTGGGACCATTGTCAATAAAGTTTGTCATGAATATTCCAAAAAAAAACACAAATAAAAAAAGAAAAAATAGATAAAATTGATCTAAATTTCAAAGTTTGTTTTCAAAGGATCCCATCAAGCAAGTTAAAACACAACGTGTAGAATGGAAGAAAGAATTTGCAAATCATATATTTGAAAATATTATGCTAAGTGCAAGAAGTCAATCACAAAAGAACTCACAGTATATGATTCCATTTATATGTAGTATACATAATAGGCAAATCTATATAGAAAGTAGGTTAGTGGTTGCCTAAGGCTGGTGCGGGGGTGGGAGGAGAGGAGAAAGCAGTTGGAAAATGAGAATAACTGCTAATGGATATAATATTGCTTTTGAAGGAAATAAAAATCTTCCAAATTTGACTATGGTATTGTTTGCACAATTCTATAAATATGCTAAAAACCAATAAATTGTACACTTTAAATAGGTTAATTGGATGGTATGTGAATTATGCCTCGTAAAAGCTACTATAAAAATTAAGAATACATTGTTAGACATCCCCAAAAATAAAATAAAATGACACGAATTTTAGTCCATTTTACAAGTAAATAAAATTGTATATCATTGCTATTTAAATTAAATTAGAAGAAACAAAGATGCACACATGCAAGTCAACAGGCTAACTTGAAAGAAACGCCCCTGGTCTCAAACTGGGTTCCCTCCTGTGTCCATGCATTTGATGGTGGATTTTGTTTCCTGAGCCAACTGGGTTCACTGATGCTGCTGACAGAATATTGCAGTATTTTCCTCAGAATGAATGATTCATGCAAGGTCCTTATCAGAACACCTAAAAAGGAGATAAGAGTAGGGGTTTTACCAAGTATATAGGGAAGATAATTCAGTGTTTTGTGCCTATGGATGGAGGGCAGGGGAACAGGAGAGTAGGATCATTAGTGGCAGTATACAGTTCAAGAAACTAATTTCATTTTAACAATTCACGTGATAGCAGTGTTTCAGAGCAGGAAGCGTATTTCCTATATTTCTCTAATTGTCAGAGGATTCTATTTTGCCAAGGTAATGGACAATTGCGAACAGTCGACTGGCCAACAAGTCAAATATGGAACAAGACTACTGATAAGTACAGTGCAGGAGAGAAGTTCTTTCTCTATTAAGCTGTTAATAAAGTGACAATTTTTACTACATAAGAAACCCATTTACAATAGTTAGCTTGACTTGGCTTGTGATGACTACTTTCAAAACAATATCTTTGGGTGTTCTAAAAATTTACAATTCTCAAGTACCATTACCTCTAAGTTCTTATCATTTTTAATTAAACTATACACCAGATAAAGAAAGGTCTTCGTTTTTCCCCTTTCTGTGCTTGCTGTGGGATCTCAGAGAAAAGTAGGTACCCTTCTAAGCTTCAGTCTTCCCATGGCCAGCATGAGGAATTAAACTAAATGATTACTAAGCTCTGTACCAGTTCATTAATTCATAAATACATTCGTTCAGTGATCATTTCTGATGTCTGGCCCACTTGAGCTCCTGGGCAGGAAGTTAGGACAGATGGGGAAACATAAGACTAAATGCAAGCCAGATTAAAGGGCAGAGTCTGGCCTCTAGAAGTCGAAGATGTAGTATATGAAGCATCATGAAAGAGTTGTAGCCAGGGTTGGGAAAATAAAGAGCATGCATTGATCCGTTCTACTAAGGACTTTCAAAGATTTAATGAAGAAAAGTACAGTCAAGCCTGTGATTCAAGAAGAGGTGGATTTTCAAAATAGAGGAAAGATCAGTAGAATAGACAAGGGGATTGAGAAGGAGTAAGAAGGACTGGGAAAAAGAAAGAGCAGGGGAATGGATCTGACTGAACTTTGATATGTGCATGCACAGATGTGACACAGTGGGTCCCAGCATTGGTGTATCCACAGGACGCTAATTTTAAAAAAAGTAAACTGTAAATGGATTGAAGAGGTATCGGTGGGGTGGAGGGAAGGGAGTAGGGGTTGGGGAAGTGCCTGGAGCTGAATTGAAGTGGATCGTGTTCCATGCTTTTGTGATTATGTCAGGGCATATCCTGGTATTGTATATAACTAAAAAGAATTTTAAAAAGAAGATTAGGTGAAATTTTGACAGACAGAAATGGAATTAGGAAGAAATGGTTATTAAGCACATGAAGATAATCAATGAGTATATATAACAAAATAATGTATTTCCCTCCTGATCAATTCTGGCCTTTTTCTGGAAATTTGGATTCATGCAACTATTTTAATGTTTACTGATGGAGCATAGATATCTTTCTGTTAATTATCTATTTATTTTTCCCTCTTAAGTCCATCATGGGTGAGACGTACAGCTGCCAATAGCTCTTGTAGTCAATGACTTGAGAAAGTGAAGAGGGAGAAAAGGAGTTACATTTTGTGTTAATTTCGGCACCTGTTTCTCAAAAAGGGAACAAAAAATAAGGAAGAAGAAGAAGGATGCCACTATGGAATACAAATACATACTACATTATATTATGGGTAAACAATGAGTAGAATTCCATGGATTTATTTCTGTATGTGTAGTTGTAAAACCAAGACAGATGCATTTTAAATAAAAGCTTATTAGAGGACTCTATATAGGTACACACATATAATAGGTGCTATTTTAAGCCCTATTAATGTATTAACTCATTTAGTCCTCCCCACAATGTGACTACCATTATCCCCATTTTATTGATGAGAGAATTAACACAATAGAATTAAGTAATTTTCCCAAAGTTACCACCAGTAAACAGCAAAGCCAGTTTTCAAGTCCATAGCTGTTTGGACCTAGATATTCTCTTAATCCCTCTCCACCTGACTGCCACTATTTCCCTAATTAACAAAGACAGATGCAGAGTTCTAAACCTGTTCTACCACATGTCTAAAATCAGTATCAAGCAAACCAAAGGATGAGATATCCTCATAATAGTTACTTCTTCTGAGATTCAATATCCCAGGTGCAAATAATCAAAAGGTATATTTACATACCATGAAACCTCAATAAAAGTCTAGGGAACGAACTGCCTATATAAATTAGATAAAACCTGAAGTTTATAGAGTCATTTAAGAATTTATAAACCCAAAGACGTTAGTTAACGATAGCAATGGGACTGAGACAAATGAGACGGTAATTTAAAACATACCCCAGGGAGATTAAATTATGAAAACTGAAAGCTGGCATTTTGAAAAATATGTATACACACATATTTATCTATTTATATACAAATATATACATATATACATATATATAGTGAGAGAAGAATTTTAAAGTCTGAGACTATTAAATAAATACAGCTCTCAAAAATTAAATTGGTACTGAAAATCTAAGTAAAATAATATGGGCAATCAGAAAGTAATAAAAGAAAAATATCTAAAGTGCCTGAAAATTGTCACTGGTTGTGGAATCTTCCAAGTATTCAGCAATTGAAGTGAAACTCATAGGAATAGCTAACATAGGGCTGGGGTTGTGGCTCAGTGGTAGAGTGATTGCCTGGCAAGTGTGAGACTCTGGGTTCAATCCTCAGCAACACATGTAAATAAACAAATAAAACAAAGGTATTGTGTCCCTCTACAACTAAAATATATATATATATATAAAAGAATAGCTAGTATATTGGACACTATCAGAAGTAATAACATTCTCTGTCTACCATTATAAACTCAGAAGAGTGGGTAAGAATGCTTACTAATTCACTCAAATCATCTGTAAAAACAAAACCAAAAGACTAACAATATATAGAGGACTAAAATTTTATATGGAAATATATTATAAAGATATAATTGTAATCCAATGATTTCATGACTCTATGTGAAAATTATTTTTCTGGTAAATAATGATCAATGTTAATTCAAATAGCATCCTCAAGGTAAAGAGTTCCAATTTCCACTACTAAAGCTTCTTTAGAATAGGTAAAAAAAAATAAATAAATTATTCTTATAGTAATAATTATGTAAATACTTACAAGCATGGTACTTCCAAAAGTTGTTTCAAAACTTAGAAAACTGATTGACCATAATATCATTATAAATCATCATTTAATCTGAAATTAGGACACAAACTAGTAACAATGAAAGTTAACATGAAAAAGTGATCTGAACATAGGGAAAAATCACCTATATTACACAATAAAAAGAGAAGATAGATGCTCTAAATAAAGTGGACATTTGATGCACTTTTAAGACAGATCGAGGCTGATCCTTAAACATTATGATGGAAACTGAGAGTGGAGTCTTATAAACCTAAATCAAATCTCTACATTCTCTGCTTTTCAGCTAGTTACTTAAAACTCCAAATTTCACTTTAGACATCTTTAAGAAGGAGATAATAACATGCTGAAGTAAATTGAATGTAGCTATCAAGGACTTCCCACAGTGCCTGGCACATAGTAGTGTGAAGCCAATATTAGTTGTCTTCCTTTCATGTATAAAGTTCTCTTCTCTGGAAAATATTTTAAATGGCAAAAGCTATAGCCTTTGAAGAGCTTGTAGCTTTGTTAGAGTGGTAAAACATATACTCAGGGAACAGCTAAAGAATATAAGTGCCATACATTAAACGTGAAGACTACAAATACTAAGTGCTCTCAAAAAAAAGCAGAAATCAAAGAACCGCATAAACTGTGGTCACCTGTAGTACTTCAAGAAGGAGATTGAACCTAATCTAATGCACATGTTCAATTGGAGAAGTGAGTGGGAAGAATGAGCCCTTTCTAAGCCAATTGGAGCAAAATGATCTGAGAACTGACCCTCTATCTTCATCGCACAGGGAGGTGACCAGATCAGCCAACCCAAAACTTAGCATAGGGAGCAGCAGTGCCAGGCACCATTTCCTTGTCAGAGTTCATTTCCTTCGGAGAACTTTCATCTCATCTCGGTCAGATACCAAATCCCCTTTTCCCACATATTTGCCCACCAGGGTCCTCCCACTCTCCAAAATGATTTTCTGCCCTAATGAGATGTATAAACAAAAAACATCAAAATTGGTTTTTCTGAACCAAGAGGTTAAGGATGTATCAGAATCCCTGGGACAGCAAGGCATGTGGAGAGGATCTGGTATAGGTGGTTCTGATGCCCTATAAGCCATATGAGGACACCTGTCATTATTATGTACCATTCTAAAGAAATCAATAAGAGTCAGACACTTGTAAGACAACAATGGAAATCAGACATCAGACATATGAACAGATTTGGGAAGTAAGACAAAAGAGCAGTATCTAGTAATGTATGTTCACCACAGGCAACTGTGTGTGATATTAGCTAATGGATACACACACCCAGAATACTGAAAACTTATTGAGGACTTTTCCACAGAGCATGGCCTAAATGGCTGAAAATACCAGGTTTCTCTTTCAACGTGAAAAAAAAAAAAAAAAAGTGCATTCAATCCTTTCCCTTCCCAAACCTGGGTTATAGATGAAAACAGACCTTTCCAAATCATGGCTTTCATTACACAAAGAATAGTCTTATGTATAACATGAAAGTATTTTTGGGTTTGTCTCTGAAATTCAGTCACAGTTACATACAGGTTATCAGAAAAAGTATGTAAAACTGCTAATCACAGCATGTGTTTACAAAATGAGAGTTCCCTCCCCTGCCGGTCACTGTGCCAAGATGAAGGGAGATGCTATATGTGGCTCACATTTATTGGTATGCATACCAAGTGTAAAGTTTCAGTGCTAAAATGAATGCAAATTGCCCTGAGCACTTTTTAGCCCAAATACACATGCAAAAATATGGTAATAGATGTGCTTTCTTTTATATCTAAACATATTGCTGCTGACCCTGAATTAGTAGGGCACACATTTGAAGTCAGTTTCCTCTATGGTAGGGAAAGATTTGCAGGCTGCCTATTACCAATAGCACAGATCAGAACAAAACAAATCAACCAAAGCAGAAATGGAGCCTCTGCCTCTGATTTATCAGAGCTTTTATTGGTACTTAGGGGTTACAGAGATTCTCTACAAACTCCTTGACCCCTGCCCTCAACTCCATTCTATTGCCACTCTGAGTCAGGGAAATAAGAACAATAATATTGCCTTTGGAGAGTTCAGCTTGAATATAGACACATAGTTGCACTGAGCTGGGAGATGCTAGGTTACTTTTGTGACAGCATGGCCTCTAGGTCTGCCAGACTTGGGAATGTTCTCAGGCATCGTTTTATAGTGCAGCTCTCCTGTGCACTACACATACACGTACACACACACACACACTACATCCACCCTCTAAGCAAACTCTTGACTTACCCAGACCCATTCTAGGCTGAGGTTAGGATTGTTGTTACAGAAAAGGGAGAATTCAAAGGAAGAACCAGGAATGGAAGACCAAAGAAAGAAAGATTTCCACTTGCTAGAGCAATGCCCAGGGTCTCACTCTGCCCTTCTTGTGGAAAATCTGGGTAATAAATTAAAATATTGTAATCCTCCTCCCCTTTTAAGTAAGAAGCAGGAGAAGAAGAGTCAGATCTTTGGAAATGGGCAAATGTCGGACTGGAGGAAGGGTTTGAGGTTTCATGGGACAGTCTCTGGGGAAATGGAAGGATAGTAAATAACTGGGAAAATAAGAGGGTTTGGGGGGCTGAGGAGTTAGCATGGGCTGGGGAGTTAGCTCAGCTGGTAGAGTGCTTGCCTTGCAAGCACAAGGCCCTGAGTTCGATCCCCAGTACCAAAAAAAAAAAAAAAAAAAAAAGAGGGTTTTGGAAAAGTGTTTTCTGAGTTTGCTTGGGTCACATTTCCTGTTCTGAGAGAGATTCAGGAAAAGAAGGGAAATCGCTCTCAAATTACTTCTTGTATCAGACAGCAAGGTTATTAAAGATGACTATGTGCATAGAATTAGCCATCCAAGGCCAAGAAAATTTTTATAACTAAAAGTTGATAAAGAGTACAAAAAAATAACATAGAAAGACTACTTTTTGATGTAGAATTAATCAAAGGTAGAACCAAAATAAAATGTGGGACTGATCAGTCAGGAACCAAATGGAACCATAGAAGAATTCTCTGCAACCGCCGTTTGCAGAGCTCTACAGGGAATGTCCAAGAGAAGGGAGTCCTGGCCCAAAGACTGCCCTTCTAGTTCATGGGACAGATAGCCTTTTGGTAGCCTAATAATTTATTACACTCTGATTCATTCGTATTTAGATCCTGTAAGTAACCCCCTGCTTCCAGTTCCATGCTTACCATGTATATTTTCTATGCTGCCTTGTAGTCTCCATTGCTCCATCCTATAGTATTAATTAGGACTCTTCCTGTCAAAAGAAACAAAAGTATTTAAAACGAAAATATTTTAAAGACTAAGAGAGCATACTTAAAATAATAGCTAGAATAAAAAAATACTGATAACCCAAAATGCAGCAAAGATGAAGCAATTACTATCACTAGAAATTTTACTGGTGGGAATCACTAGCATATTACTAGTGAGAATGTGTAATGATGCAGCCACTCTAAAAAACAGTTTGAAAATTTCTTTTCAAATTATGTTATATGCATGTATGAATATGCCAAAATGACAGCCACTATTCTATATACTTAATGTGTGTCAATAAAGAAAAACTCATGAAAAAAATGTGAATTAAAATTAAAATTAAAAGCTACTAAAAATGAAGTTATGATATGACCAAGCAACTTCTTAGGCATCTAGTCAAGAGAAATGAAAACTTCTGTTCATACAGAAGTTTGTATACAAATATTCATAGCAGTTTATTTGAAATAGCCCTAAATTGGAAATTATTCAAATGCCCTTCAATGACAGAGTGGTTAAATAAATTGTGATGCATGTATATATGAACTACCACTCAAAATATAAGGAACGAATTATATATGCAAAAATTTAGATAACTCTCAAGGTAATTATGCTGAGTGGAAAAAATGCATTCTCAAATGGTTATATACCATATGATTCCATTTATTTAACACTTTTGATTTATAAAATTATAGTGATATACAAGAGATTAGTGGTTGTGAAGAATTAAAGATGAAGGATGTGGGTGGGGTTGTGGACAATGGGTAAATGAAGCAGCCCTGCAAGGGTAGTACAGCAATGTATCTTGACTGTAGTGGCAGTTATATAAAATTACCCACATAATAAAAGTGAAGAAAACTTCACGCACACACAAGAGCACATATGTACTTGTAGTAAGTGCATAACAAAATCTGAATGAGTTGTTGGAATATATGTATCAGTTACCTCGTTTTTATATGGTTCAATAGTTACACAAAAGGCTGACTGAAAGGTACCTGGAATGCTTTCATTCATTTGTTGTGAATCTATAGCTATTTTAAAAGATAGTTTTAAAAATTGCCTGATAAACACTTAGGTTAAAAATCAGAGTCACATCCACATGATCACAATTATGAGGAGTATAGTTTACCTGTGTTTTCTGCAGAAAGAAAGAATCTAAGAGCATGATGAAACTACTACCAAATGGAAGATGATTGTCATCTCTTCTGAATATAAAACAGAATATTTCACTAATCATAATTATCGGTCTATGAGCCATAATAATAAATACCTTTGATATTGCTTATAAAGAATATATGAAGCATTCCCCTAAAAACTGGAACAAGGCAGGGATGCCCTCTTTAACCACTTCTATTCAATATTGTCCTTGAAACTCTAGCCAGAGCAATTAGACAGACCAAAGAAATTAAAGAGATACGAATAGGAAAAGAAGAACTCAAACTATCCCTATTTGCTGATGATATGATTATATACTTAGAGGAACCAGGAAATTCCACCAGAAAACTTTTAGAACTCATAAGTGAATTCAGTAAAGTAGCGGGTTACAAGATCAATGCTCATAAATCCAATGCATTTTTATACATAAGTGATGAATCTTCAGAAAGAGAAATTAGGAAAACTACCCCATTCACAGTAGCTTAGAAAAAAATAAAATACTTGGGAATCAATCTCACAAAAGAGGTGAAAGACCTCTACAATGAGAACTACAGAACACTAAAGAAAGAAATTCAAGAAAACCTTAGAAGATGGAAAGATCTCCCATGTTCTTGGATAGGAAGAATTAATATTGTCAAAATGGCCATACTACCAAAAGTGCTATACAGATTCAATGCAATTCCAATTAAAATCCCAATGATGTACCTTACAGAAATAGAGCAAGCAATTATGAAATTCATCTGGAAGAATAAGAAACCCAGAATAGCTAAAGCAATCCTTAGCAGAAAGAGTGAAGCAGGGGGTATCACAATACCAGATCTTCAACTCTACTACAAAGCAATAGTAACAAAAACAGCATGGTATTGGTACCAAAATAGACAGGTAGATCAATGGTACAGAATAGAGGACATGGACACAAACCCAAATAAATATAATTTTCTCATACGAGACAAAGGGGCCAAAAATATGCAATGGAGAAAAGATAGCCTCTTCAACAAATGGTGCTGGGAGAATTGGAAATCCATATGCAAAAGAATGAAACTAAACCCATATCTCTCACCATGTACGAAACTAAACTCAAAATGGATTAAGGACCTCGGAATCAGACCAGAGACCCTGCATCTTATAGAAGAAAAAGTAGGTCCAAATCTTCAACATGTCGGCTTAGGACCAGAGTTCCTCAACAGAACTCCCATAGCACAAGAAATAAAAGCAAGAATCAATAACTGGGATAGATTCAAACTAAAAAGCTTTCTCTCAGCAAAGGAAACTATCAGCAATGCGAAGAAAGAGCCTACAGAGTGGGAGAAAATCTTTGCCAATCATACTTCAGATAGAGCACTAATCTCTAGAAACTATAAAGAACTCAAAAAACTCTACACCAAGAATACAAATAATCCAATCGACAAATGGGCTAAGGAAATGAATAGACACTTCACAGAAGAAGATCTACAAGCAATCAACAATCATATGGAAAAATGTTCAACATCTCTAGTAATAAGAGAAATGCAAATCAAAACCACCCTAAGATTCCATCTCACCCCAATTAGAATGGCGATTATCAAGAATACAAGCAAGAACAGGTGTTGGCGAGGATGTGGGGAGAAAGGTACACTCATACATTGCTGGTGGGGCTGCAAATTAGTGCAGCCACTCTGGAAAGCAGTATGGAGATTCCTTAGAAAACTTGGAATGGAACCACCATTTGACCCAGCTATCCCACTCCTTGGCCTATACCCAAAGGACTTAAAATCAGCATACTACAGAGATACAGCCACATCAATGTTCATAGCTGCTCAGTTCACAATAGCCAGATTGTGGAACCAACCTAGATGTCCTTCAATAGATGAATGGATAAAGAAACTGTGGTATAGGCAGCACAACATACTCCGGCACACAAGCAACTTCAGGGACCAGGATAGGGCAGCCAGAGACCTCCCCAAGTAGCCTGGACCCCTGCGGTGGGAGGTGCCGTTCAAGGCTAGCTTCTCAGACCAGACCGCCCAGTGAGAGGTTTTCTACATAGAACCAGCCACAAGTCCCCGAACCAACGGAGAGCTTCGATCTGCAAGCAGCCTCTGGGATCAGGGCAGGGCAGCCAGAGAACTTTTCAGGCGGCTCTGCCCACTCGAGCTGCAGGCTCTCTTCACGGGGTGATCCAAGATGGCAGCCTAGAGGGAGACTGCACCCCCTGTCGCTCCAGAACCCAGGAGTTAAGAAGGGGAGGCATTGAGAGACTCGGACTGAAATAGAGCCACAGGTGAGTCTGCCCACTGGGTAAAGCTCAGCCTGGGTGGCAGGCCCAGATAGAGGTGGCTTATCGGAGCCGGGCAGGGCAGCTAGAGTCTTCCCAAGGTAGCCTTCCACACTCCGGCAGTGGGCTCCTCCCACACGGCCAGCTGCACGGCACAGGCCCACAGTGAGAGCATTTCCACACAGAACCAGTTCCAAACCGTGGAACCAGTAGGGGGCTAGGGGCAGTTTTCTTCGGATGCGCTGCTTTATCAGATTCCTCCAAGACATCAGGCTACTGAAGGCTGGGAGGTGATACACTGGAAATCTACCGGGACGCTATAAGCCAATAGCGGAAAACTGCAATATCTCAGGGTCCCACTGACAGCTGACCAATATGAGAAAACAAGGGAAGAAAATGTCCCAAACAAACCTAGATACTACATCAATAAAACCCAATGACAGCACAGCAGAAGAACTGTCAGAAAGGGAGTTCAGAATGTATGTAATTAAAACGATCAGGGAAGCTAATGAGGAGATGAAAGAGCAAATGCAGGCATTGCAGGAGGAGATGAAAGAGCAAATGCAGGCATTAAATGATCGCACCAATCAACAGTTAAAAGACCAAATACGGGAAGCAAGAGAATATTTCAATAAAGACTTAGAGATACTGAAAAAAAAAACAAACTGAAATACTTGAAATGAAGGAAACAATAAACCAAGTTAAAAACTCCATAGAAAGCATAACCAATAGGATAGAACACCTGGAAGACAGAACCTCAGACATTGAAGACAAATTATTTAATCTTGAAAGCAAAGTTGGCCAAAGAGAAAAGATGGTAAGAAATCATGAACAGAATCTACAAGAATTATGGGATATCATGAAAAGGCCAAATTTAAGAATTATTGGGATTGAGGAAGGCTTAGAGAAACAAACCAAAGGAATGAACAATCTATTCAATGAAATAATAACAGAAAATTTCCCAAATCTGAAGAATGAAATGGAAAACCAAGTACAAGAGGCTTATAGAACTCCAAACATACAAAATTACAACAGACCCACACCAAGGCACATTATTATGAAAATACCTAACATACAAAATAAAGACAGAATTTTAAAGGCTGCGAGAGAAAAGAATCAAATTACATTCAGAGGGAAACCAATAAGAATATCAGCAGATTTTTCAATCCAGACCCTAAAAGCTAGAAGGGCCTGGAACAACATATACCAAGCCCTGAAAGAAAACGGATGCCAACCAAGAATCTTATACCCAGCAAAACTTACCTTCAAATTTGACAATGAAATAAGATCCTTCCATGATAAACAAAAGCTAAAGGAATTTACAAAAAGAAAGCCAGCATTACAGAACATTCTCAGCAAAATATTCCATGAGGAAGAGATGAAAAACAACGATGCAAATCAGCAACAGGAGGCGCTAGCCTAAAGGAATAGCCAAATAAAGGAGAAACCAAATCATGTCAAAAACAAATATGAGTCAATTGACTGGGAATACAAATCATATCACAATAATAACCCTGAATGTCAATGGCCTGAATTCATCAATCAAAAGACACAGACTGGCAGATTGGATTAAAAGAAAAATCCAACAATATGCTGCCTGCAAGAGACTCATCTCATAGAAAGAGACACCCATAGACTAAAGGTGAAAGGATGGGGAAAAACATACCATGCACACGGACACAGCAAAAAAGCTGGAGTATCCATCCTCATCTCAGATAATGTGGACTTCAAACCAAAACTAGTCAGAAGGGATAAAGAAGGACATTACATGCTGCTTAAGGGAAGCATAAATCAGCAAGACATAACAATCATAAATATCTATGCCCCGAACATTGGCTCATCCACGTACATCAAACAAATCCTTCTCAATTCCAGAAATCAAATAGACCACAACACAATAATACTAGGCGATTTTAACACACCTCTCTCACCACTGGATAGATCGTCCAAACAAAAATTGAATAAAGAAACTATAGCTCTCAACAACACAATCAACAATTTAGACTTAACGGACATATATAGAATATACCATCCAACAAAGAACGAATACACTTTCTTCTCAGCAGCACATGGATCCTTCTCTAAAATAGACCATATTTTATGCCACAAAGCTACTGTTAGCAAATACAAGAAGATAGAGATATTACCTTGTACTCTATCAGATCATAATGGATTGAAATTAGAAATAAATGACAGAATAAAAAACAGAAACTTCTCCAATACCTGGAGATTAAATAATATACTATTATATGATGAATGGATAACAGAAGACATGAGGAGGGAAATAAAAAAATTCTTAGAAGTAAACGAGAACAAAGACTCATCATATCAAAATCTCTGAGACACTATGAAAGCAGTACTTAGAGGAAGATTTATTTCATGGGGTGCATTCAAAAAAAGAAGTAGAAATCAACAAATAAACGACTTAACACTACAGCTCAAAGCGCTAGAAAAAGAAGAGCAGACCAATACCAAAAGTAGTAGAAGACAGGAAATAGTTAAAATCAGAGCCGAAATCAACGAAATTGAAACAAAAGAAACAATTGGAAAAATTAACAAAATAAATAGTTGGTTCTTTGAAAAAATAAATAAAATTGATAAACCCTTAGCCACACTAACAAAGAGAAAGAGGGAGAAAACTCAAATTACTAAAATTCGGAATGAACAAGGAAACATCACAACAGACACGAGTGAAATAAAAAACATAATTAGAAGCTATTTCGAAAATCTATACACCAACAAAACAGAAAACCTCGAAGACATCAACAAATTTCTAGAGACATATGAATTACCTAAACTGAACGAGGAGGACATACACAACTTAAATAAACCAATTTCAAGCAATGAAATAGAAGAGGTCATCAAAAGCCTACCAACAAAGAAAAGTCCAGGACCAGATGGGTTCTCAGCCGAGTTCTACAAAACCTTTAAAGAAGAGCTCATTCCAATACTCCTCAAACTATTCCATGAAATAGAAGAGGAGGGAACCCTCCCAAACTCGTTCTATGAAGCCAATATCACCCTGATACCTAAACCAGACAGAGACACATCGAGGAAAGAAAATTTCAGACCAATATCCTTAATGAACATCGACGCAAAATTCTCAACAAAATTTTAGCAAATCGCATACAAATATATATTAAAAAGATAGTGCACCACGATCAAGTGGGTTTTATCCCAGGGATGCAAGGTTGGTTCAACATTTGGAAATCAATAAATGTCATTCACCATATCAACAGACTTAAAGTTAAGAATCACATGATTATTTCAATAGATGCAGAAAAAGCATTCGATAAAATACAGCACCCCTTCATGCTCAAAACACTAGAAAAAATTGGGGTAGTGGGAACATTCCTTAACATTATAAAGGCAATCTACGCTAAGCCCATGGCTAATATCATTCTAAATGGTGAAAAACTGAAAGCGTTCCCCCTAAAATCTGGAACAAGGCAGGGATGCCCTCTTTCACCGCTTCTATTCAACATCGTCCTTGAGACTCTAGCCAGAGCAATCAGACAAACCAAAGAAATTAAACGGATACAAATAGGAAAAGAAGAACTCAAGCTATCCCTGTTCGCTGATGACATGATTATATATTTAGAGGAACCGGGAATTCCACCAGAAAACTTTTAGAACTCATAAGTGAATTCAGTAAAGTAGCAGGTTACAAGATCAATGCTCATAAATCCAAGGCATTTTTATACATAAGTGATGAATCTTCAGAAAGAGAAATTAGGAAAACTACCCCATTCACAATAGCATCAAAAAAATAAAATACTTGGGAATCAATCTCACAAAAGAGGTGAAAGACCTCTACAATGAGAACTACAGAACACTAAAGAAAGAAATTCAAGAAAACCTTAGAAGATGGAAAGATCTCCCATGTTCCTGGATAGGCAGAATTAATATTGTCAAAATGGCTATACTACCTAAAGTGCTTTACAGATTCAATGCAATTCCAATTAAAATCCCAATGATGTACCTTGCAGAAATAGAGCAAGCAATTATGAAATTCATCTGGAAGAATAAAAACCTAGAATAGCTAAAGCAATCCTCAGTAGCAAGAGTGAAGCAGGGGGTATTGCAATACCAGATCTTCAACTCTACTACAAAGCAATAGTAACAAAAACGGCATGGTATTGGTACCAAAATAGACAGGTAGATCAATGGTACAGAATAGAGGACATGGACACAAACCCAAATAAATACAATTTTCTCATACTAGACAAAGGTTCCAAAAATATGCAATGGAGGAAAGATAGCCTCTTCAACAAATGGTGCTGGGAAAACTGGAAAGCCATATGCAATAGAATGAAATTAAACCCCTATCTCTCACCCTACACAAAACTCAACTCAAAATGCATCAAGGACCTCGGAATCAGACCAGAGACCCTGCATCTTATAGAAGAAAAAGTAGGTCCAAATCTTCAACTTCTTGGCTTAGGATCATACTTCCTTAACAGGACTCCCATAGCACAAGAAATGAAAGCAAGAATCAATAACTGGGATAGATTCAAACTAAAAAGCTTTCTCTCAGCAAAGGAAACTATCAGAAATGTGAAGAGAGAGCCTATGGAGTGGGAGAATATCTTTGCCAACCATACCTCAGATAGAGCGCTAATTTCCAGAATCTATAAAGAACTCAAGAAACTCTACACCAAGAATACAAATAATCCAATCAACAAATGGGCTAAGGAAATGAACAGACACTTCACAGAAGAAGATGTACAAGTAATCAACAGATATATGAAGAAATGTTCAACATCCCTAGTAATAAGGGAAATGCAAATCAAAACTACCCTAAGATTTCATCTCACCCCAATTAGAATGGCGATTATCAAGATTACAAGCAACAACAGGTGTTGGCGAGGATGTGGTGAAAAAGGAACACTCATACATTGCTGGTGGGGTTGCAAAATAGTGCAGCCACTCTGGAAAGCAGTGTGGAGATTCCTCAGAAAGCTTGGAATGGAAACACCATTTGACCCAGCTATCCCTCTCCTTGGCCTATACCCAAAGGACTTAAAATCAGCATACTACAGAGATACAGCCACATCAATGTTCATTGCTGCTCAATTCACCATAGCCAGATTGTGGAACCAACCTAGATGCCCTTCAGTTGATGAATGGATAAAGAAACTGTGGCATATTTATACAATGGAATATTACTCCGCAATGAAGAATGATAAAATTATGGCATTTGTAGGCAAATGGACGAAATTGGAGAATATCATGCTAAGTGAGATAAGCCAATCTCAAAAAACTAAAGGACGAATGATCTCGCTGATAAGAGGATGAGGACATATAATGGGGGTTGGGAGGGGTTAGCATTAGGTTTAGGGTTAGGTTTAGGGTTAGGCATAAGGAGAGCGGTAAGAATGAAGGAAAGAAGGACTGTATAGAGGGAAAAGAGGGGTGGGAGGGGTGGGGGGGAAGGGAAAAAAAATAAACATCATTGCCCTATGTAAACGTAAAAAAAAAAAAAAAAAAGAAACTGTGTATATATATACAATGGAACATTACTCAGCCATGAAGAATGATAAAATTATGGCATTTGCAGGCAAATGAATGAAATTGGAGAATATCATGCTAAGTGAGATAAGCCAATCTCAAAAAACCAAAGGACGAATGATATCGCTAATAAGTGGATGATGACACAGAATGGGGGGTGAGAGGGGTTAATGTTAGGGTTAGAGTTAGGGTTAGGGAAGGGGGCAAGAATGGAGGAAGGAAGGACTGTATAGAGGGAAAAGAGGGGTGGGAGGGGTGGGGGGAAGGGAAAAAATAACAGAATGAATCAAACAACATTACCCTATGTAAATTTATGACTACACAAATGGTATGCCTTTACGCCATGTACAGAGAAACAACATGTATCCCATTTGTTTACAATAAAAAAAAGAATATATGACACATTTTCACATATACCATCTGATTTGTATGTCATAACACCACTGCAAGGTAAATTTTATTATCTCATTTTGTAAGTGAGGAAACTAAGGCTAAAAAATTAGGTGGTTCACCTATAGACATAAAACTCTGAAACAAACATAAACAGGAGTCAAAACTATACTTTATTTCCAGTCCAGACTTTTTATACCATGCCACTCTATCTGTTGGTAAAATTATTATTTTATTTAGTTTATTAGTTTATTATTTTATTTTATTATTTTTTTATTATTATTTAATATTATTATTTTATTTTATTAGTTTTATTTAGTTGTTCAAGGAATAGCTGACTGAATACCTTTATGTGCCAGGAATTATTTTAAATACTAGTATAAAACAGGTCAAGATAATAGGAAAAAAAAAAACCCTACTGTCTCATATATTTTGATCATTAATGGGAGATTGTGGTAAGGGGGAGAAAGGCAACACTTTTAAATTAGTTTGTAATGTCTCAGGGAAAGAAAAGTGTTGTCAAAAGTGAATCTATCTTAGAGGAAAGAATGTGATAAGAAATCCTATTTCAGAATAAGTTCTCTTGGATGAGGTTGACATTCGAGCAGAGACCTAAATCTGAGGGCTCAAGCTATGCAGACATGAGGGGCAAAAGAATTCCATGAAATGCTTGGAAACCTTCTTTTTAACATCAGTAGCCCTCCTTGCAGAAACATTATTGGCAACCTTGCCTCCCATTAACTTGATGATCAACTCTAGACACAAAGAAAACGCTTTTTGTTTTAATAAATAAGATTCTCATAAAGGAAGGCAAAGATTAAAATAGTGTTATCGACAGAAGAGAAGCAAGACAACAAAAAGTTGCTGGGTTTTCCACATCTCATTCACATGGCTGTTCAATACACATGAATTTCTTTGTGGGACAGCATTAAAAAGTTTGGCTTCTTATTTCTTTTTTTAAAGAAATCTCACAAATCATCCATAGACTCACAGCCATCAGGCAATATTACTTGGATCTTTTGTATGAGATACTAGAGATCTTTATTATTCAATTATTTGGAGAAACAAAATGAGAAAGAATTATAGTAACTTAGGGAAATACATTAAAATAATTATTTGAGAAAGTACATGAAAAATAGTCAAGAGACATAGAAGTCTTGGTTTTCTTAAATGTATAAATTTCTTTTATGATGTATGACCCATGTCACTGCTGAAATCCACCATAATTTTTACCACTTGTTGAGCTCTTACCGTGGGACAGGCCATATGTTAAGTACTTCAGGCGCCATTGGCAAAATTCTCTAACAGTATTTGAAGTAATTATGATTGTAGTTCTCATTCTGCTGAAAGGAAGAGACAAAAGTAATCTACCCAAGATAAGTGGTAAATGGCATAGCCAAGATTTCAACTCATTGTAAGCCAGGGTACTTAAAGGACTTACTAGACTAACTCCCTACCAGATTCCATAGTAGTTGTCCCAGGCTCTCTAGTGAGGTTCTAACAACCAAAGATTGTCACAAGCAACATGAGATTTGACAATCATGCACAATCCATTTCCTGCAACTAAAGAAACCTCAAAATTCAAGGATAATTGCCTGGATAGCTCAAGCAGTTCAGCAAGTTCAATGTATATGAATTAGAAAGAGAGAGATTAAGGGTCAATCTTTGATTCATAAAAAGCACAGCCCTTCCTTCTTTCTTGACTGAATGCTGTGTGACCAAACACTATGACCTTCACCATGCCTAACATGATGCCTATGACATAGTCAGCACTTATATGCTGATGAGAAAAAGGAGGGAGGACAGAAGCTCCTATAGAGAGAACAAAGCCTACAGAGGATGAGACTTAAATCCCTTATGTGCAAACACATCACCCAGTGCGGAAGTGGCAGAGGGCATCCAGAGGCCCTCCAGCAAAGCTCAGAGGCAGGAATGAGCACCAGCAGGTAATCCCTGACTTTTGAGAGCTGCACTAGACCAGTCATGGAATAGCTTTTGCAGCTCCCTGCTTCCCTATCAATGTATGGCCTGACAGGCTCCTGGGAAATGTTCTGACATTATCATCTGTTAATTATTGTCTTTCCCCCAAAGAGAAATATTTTTCTGACAAGTTAAAAACCTCTCTCTGCAATAAAAAAAATGCCTTCAGTCTTTCCGAGCCATCACTATAATTTGAAGACTATCTTCTGGAAAGATGCGACAGCAAAGTCTCACAATTGTTTGCCAAACCCTTATCTGCCCATCAAGAGAAGCTGCCATTATTGTTATTACTTAATGCTCAAAGCAGGCTCTAAGTGTAACCCTGGGCAACCATGCATTTTCTCCTGTCCTGGGTTCCTGGTTTGATAAAAAAAACAATTCAAGGAAACAAATCCCAGAAGAGACAGGGTCTTGTGTGTGTGTGTCTATATGGGTGTGTCTACACCTGAACTTTTTCCTCCACCTCACATTTTATGAAAAGAATGGCAGGTTTGGTATAAAGTTGGCAGTCATATTATCAGGTACTAGAACAATAGTTTTAGATGGCAGTGAATGATGAATGATGATAAAGATTCCAGAGAAGAAACAAAGAGGAGAAAAATCAGTGAGGGTGGTGGGTACGAGCAAAGGGAGAATATATGGTCCGGAGATGATGAACTTCAAAGAGGATTAATAGAAAATGAACATATTAAAAAAATAAGCAATCCTCATGAAAAAGAAACCAAACAGAAATAACATCTGCATGCAATGAGTGAAATCTAAGTGGCTCCTGGAATTTAAAAAAAAAAAAATTAAGATACTTTTGAGACATTTAGGAGATAATTTCAAAGTATTTCACAATGCTACTAATGCAAAGAAAACTTTAGATTCAAAATCCAACATAATTTTTTGTGCAGAAAAAAAATGGGAAAATGCTTTTGGAATTATCCTTAGTGTTATTGTCTGTTTTGCTCTTAGAAATTACTTTTCATAAATAAATAAGGGAGAAAAAGTAAGATAGAAGAAAGGAGAGAGAACAGGGAGAGGGAAGAAGGAAGGGAAAGGGGAGGCGGGGAAATGGGGATTGAAATCAAATTTCTTGCATTATTTTGTCAAAATGAACCCAAATACTACGTATAATTACAATGTTCTAAAAAATAGAAAAGATTTTTATTGACATCATAAAGCTTTGCTTTGTGCACACCTAATTGAACTCCAAAATTTATTTTAAACAGCAATCCATGTTATTTTTGAAGTTCAGAGAAAATGCCATCCTGAATTTCATTTTGTACTTAGCTACCCAACTGACATTGAATAAATTTATTAGGGCTCTAAAAATAATCCCTTTTTAGCCAGTTGCAGTGGCATACGCCTGTAATCCCAGCAATTTGGGAGGCTGAGATAGGAGATTACCAATTCAAGGTTAGCCTCAGCCACTTAGCAAGACCCTTGGCAACTTAGGGAGACACTGTCTCAAAATAAATTTAAATAAAATAAATAGGGCTGGGGATGTAATTCAGTGGTAAAGCACCCCTGAATTAGATCCCCAGTACCAAAAGAAAAGAAACCAGCAGAGCAACTGTTGGCCTACCATGCTCACCCAAGTCTGCCCAAAGCATAGTTCACCAGAGTTCAGCCTAGAGCTAATGTCAGGTGTTTTCACTTGGGGATGGATTGGGAAGTGGACTGGAGATCAAATTGAGAATGAGGGATAAATAGAGATCTTCATGACTAGATACACCATAAAAATCACCAAGACAAGTCCAGGAGAAATTATACAGTGTTTGGTTCCCATACAAGAAGCCATGGTCCTCTCAGCTAAATCTATAAAGAGTAATAACACATCAAATTTTTAAAAATAATTCTATGATTCATAGTGATAAGAGAGAGAAGGAAGTATTTGGGGGGGGGAATTAAAGAAAAAATTACTGACATGGAGGAACTGTGCTAATACCCCATGGTCTCTAACCAGGTTGGATCAGAGGGTAGAACTGAGCCTGCAGGGAAAAGGAAATAGGGTACATCTATGTGGAGAAGGAGTCGGTGAGAGCAGGGATCCTAAAAAGACCTGAAGCACTGGGGAAGCAGCATCTTCCTATGCTGCCCCTCATCCTTTGATTCTGTCTTTACTGTCAGGTACTAAATGTTCTGGTTGATCTGCAAGTAGGGGTAGCTGAAAGGAAGGGGTCTTTGCCTCCTTTTGTTTCTCAAGTACTTAAAAGGATTTATAAGGATGACTCCCTTCAAAACAACATTGAACAAAAATAAATTTTAAAAATCTCTACAGTGAACTCATTTCAGGAGACACCATTACCTGAGAGCTGGAAAAATGAAACATTTCCTATAGAGTCCTATGTATGGTCCTAATTACCACAGTGTTAATGTTGCACACATAAACATCATTAAAGTCAGCAGGAGGGAGACTTTCTCAGGAGCCTCACGAACAAGGGAAGACCAGTAGCAAATATTTTATTTTCCACTGAGGTTGGTATTAAAGGCACACTTGGTCTGTGCCAGAATGAGATTTCTACAGAGTAGATAAGCAACATATAAGATGTGTAAGACCAAGGCAAAGACCTTACCAACCTCCAATGATACTGATACGTATGTAGTATCAAAGTACTGTCTTAAATGATGGGTTCTGGTTAGTGGCTATTAATTGGACACCTCTCTTCTTTCCCAAGCATGTATTCAGTTCTGGACATAGCCTCTGTCCTTGAGAAGCTCCCACTCTTTGTCATAATCACAAGTTCTTTTTTATTTCTAAATGTCCCCTTATAGGAAGCAACCTGAGCAAATGAACACTACTGAATAGCATGGATTGATGCTCAGTAGCCCTACACACACACACACACTTATATTTTTTTTAAGTCATAGGCCCTCTTTTTCTCCAACATATAATACATACATATAATCCAGCTCCTCCAATCTCTAGGCAAGATGTATAAACTTGATTTCCCTTGCCTGCGGTTGTTGAAAAGACACTTGTGATTTCTTGGGGACTGAGCTGAGCACAGTTTGCTTCACTTGGAGATTCCTCTCCCATACACCCTGTTTCTATTCTGTGCTGTGTTCATGTGAAAACATTCTCCTCATGATTTTCAATACTCACCACATTCTCACAAATCCTTTGAGGTTAAATTATTTTCTAATTATTGGAAAAACATAGATGTTCAAGTTCAAAAAATCACCCTTCTAGAATGTTCCTTCTACTCTCCTTCCACACAGAAAATTTCCCCTAACCCTTTACAGCAAGAGAATTCCTACTCTCCACCAGGCATGGTGACACATACCTATAACCCCAGCAACTCAGGAGGCTGAGGAAGGAGGATGGCAAGTCTGAGGTCAACCTTAGCAATTTAGCAAGGCCCTAAGCAACTAAATGAGACCCTGTTTCAAACTAAAAATGGGCTAGGGATGTGTTCAGTGGTTAAGTGCTCCTGGGTTCAATCCCTGGTACACCCTCACACACACAAAACAACAACAACCACTCAAAATTCCCAATCTCCTACCATTTTGCTAGCTAGCCACTTTCTTGGCTCCTGAGATTGTAAACTTTATATGTTAAATTGAATGAGCCACAGAGCATCCAAATATTTAGTAAAGTAGTATTTGAGATATGTCTGTGAGGATATTTCTGAATGAAATGTACATTCAAATTGGTATCAGATGCCCTCCCAATTGGGGCGGACCTCATCCAACCCACTGAGGATCTGAATGGGTCAAAAGAGTGAACAAGAGAGAATTTGCTCTGTCTAAAGGTCTTCAAATTCATCCATTGATCTCCTGCCTTTGGACACAGATTAGAACTCATATCATCAGCTCTCCTGATTCTTAGGCCATTGGACTGCAGATCTTGGGACTTACCTTCAGTAATCACATGAGCCAACAGCTCCTTAAAACAAAAATGAGTGTGCATGTATATATTGTGTGTATAAATAATTAGATAGGCATAAATACATGTATGTGTATACATATGTGTACATACATATGCATTTTTCAGATTGATAGAGATAGGTAGGTAGATAGATTGATATCCTATTGGTTGTTTCTCTAGAAAATTCTAATTTATAAAACGCTTTCCTTTCCCTTTTTCTCTCCCCATTGTCCCTCCTTGTTTCTTAGAGCAAAAGAACAATAGAAATCATTCCCACTTTCTCAAGCAAGGCTTAACCATCTGTTTCTGCTGCTTGGGCTCCTTCTATGCTTACCTACCCTCTATCTCCAAGGAGTGTGTCAGGTGTTTTCCCAGCACAAGCAGTTCCTTCAAACTTTCTTTCCTCCAAGGAATTCTGCTGTCAGTTGTTGAGAATACTATTTTCACTGTTGAACACATAGAAGGATAAACAGTGAGGTTTTCTCTTTGAGGGAAATGTGGTGAGCCTAGAGCCTGCCTGCTTCCTCCAGCGGCAGTTCTAACCTGAGCTACCCCTCCTCCAACTGCTGAGACTGCTCAGCAAACCTGAGAAACCTAGGTAGATCATCAAGTTAGTCTTCTGCCAGAGCAGAGAGCAGGTCCTTAGGGGGTTGAGGCACAGAAATAAAGACTGGACAAACATCTGAATAAAAACAGGTGCCTATGAAGTGAGATAGGGACAGGGCTATCAGGGGAAGCCAGGGGAGCAGAAAACCTCAAGGAACCCTATGCGAAGTATAGGAAAGGAAAAAAGACCCCAACATTCGCCTGCTGCTGGTCCCCATGCCTAGTGCCTTGCAGAGCGAGTTAAAGGTTTGATCTTTTTAGTCCACAGACATTACTATTGTGAGACCAAACAGCACTGTCAATCATAGACCTCTCACAAAGCAATTCAGACTACAAAGCAAGACGTATCTGTACATGATAGAAAACGTGGTTGGTAAAATATGTTGAGGTATTTCTTTAATATTTATGTTTTTGTATCCTATTCTACAATCAAAAAATAATTAGGGTGCAGATGGAGTGAAATGGTATGTTAAAGGAAGTCAAAATGGTCTTGGATTTACTGAAGGATTTACTGGAGTTTTGGAGGATTTTGTTTTTATTTTTGTTTTCGTATTTTCCTTCTCCCATTTTTCATAGCATAAGACAGATAAATCTCCTTAATGGATCCTCCCTCCTCAGAGTTCATTGAATCTGAACTATATACTACATTACCATACTCAGACTCTTGTTAAAATCTCACATAATTCTACAAACATCTGGAGGCAGTCTATAGTAGAGGAGGCAACACAGTGAATTGGCTTGGAGAATAGATTTAGGAAACCAAATGCTTGACTTTGATTTCAAGCTTTACCACTTAAAGTTGTATGACCTTGGACAAGTTACCTTATATATGTATCTCATCTATACAATAAAGGTAATAATAATAGTTACCCTGAAAGATTTCATTGATTAAATGTGTTCATGTTAATGAAGTGCTGAAATCAATGTCCAAATAACAGAAAATTGTACATTAATGTTTATGTGCAAGGCATTACATTGATTAGTTAATGGATGATCTTCTTTTTTTAATTTATTTTTATTGTAAACAAATGGGATACATGTTGTTTCTGTTTGTACATGGAGTAACAGCATACCATTTGCATATTCATACATTTACATTGAGTAATGATGTCTGATTCATTCCATTATTTTTTTCCTTCCCCCCACCCCTCCCACCTCTCTTTTCCCTCTATACAGTCCCTCCTTCCTCCATTCTTGCCCCCCTCCCACCCCCCATTATGTATCATCATCCGCTTATCAGTGAGGTCATTTGCCTTTTGGATTTTTGAGATTGGCTTATCTCACTTAACATGATATTCTCGAATTTCATCCATTTGCCTGCAAATACCATAATTTTATTATTCTTTATAGCTGAGTAATATTCCATTGTATATATATATATATACCACAGTTTCTTTATCCATTCATCAATTGTAGGGCATCTAGGTTGGTTCCACAGTGGGATGATCTTTGTGTTCATGTAGCTGATGGTCTGATGGTTTCCAGAGGTCTACAGATAACTATAGGAAGAGTTCTTTCACCAGGACAGTTATTACCTAGAGAGTGGCCCCTTAATGAAGGGAACCAAAACACACAGTAATTAATACAGTTTTTTAAAGTAAATTTTGGCCTAGATTTAATCTTTTAAAAATAAAAAAAATGTTTATTTTATCTTATATTTAACAAAATACAGGCATTAATTGCAACAAATAAATCATGTAGAACTTTTATGTATAATTTTTTTCTGCCAAATTTACACTATATGACACCTTCACTTCCTATTTAAATTGTTGTAACATTACCATGAAGAGTATCTCCTTTATAAAAAATTTTGCCTGCTTCATCAATTTTCCTAATGCTTAGATATGCAAATTATTCTCCTTTGATGTTCATGTCATCATTCTAGTTCATTCTTCCCATTCTTTTTAATCTTATCAATACTTTTGTGAACAATTCTGGCATTTCCTGGACATCACAATCTCCCGTACTTTTTTGTGAATTTTGCAATTTCACAGCAATCTATTCGCATAACATCAAAATTGTATTATTGTATGTTTACAACATCCAAAGACCAGAGAGAAAAATGTCAAAGATATTGTGGTGATTTATCACTTGTGATAAATGGGGAGAGATGTTAGGGAAATTGAGGTTAATAATGTAAGTTGTTAGCTAATTAGTGACTATGTTCACATTTTGTTATTTTTGTTTCCTCTCACAACTCATAACTTCAGAGATTAATAAGATGATTAATAATCATGTTTTTCATATTAATAATAGATTAACAGGGAAAAAAAATCAATGTAATAAAGTATATACCACGTTCTGTAGGAGTTTGCAAGAGAAGCAGTTTATTCTGCTTGGAAGAACTGAACCTGCCTCATGAAAAAAACAATGCATTTGAGCTAAGACTTACAGTTGAGTTAGGATTTCCACAAGGCAAAGATATTCTCAAATTAATAAAGGCAGAAAAGTCCATGGTGCTTCCAGGAAATAGTGAACAATAGCATAAGGATTGTGAGAGGGTTGGACACATGGATTTGAGATGCACATGAGAGGTTAAGAAATTACATGACCAAAGGAAAAAAAATGACTTGAGGGGTTGGGGCTGTAGCTCAATGACACAGTGCTTGCCTACTATGTGTGAGGCACTGGGTTCAGTCCTTGGCACTGCATAAAAATAAATAAAATAAAGGCATTCTGTCCATCTACAACTACAAAAAAATTTTTTTTTAAAGAGACTTGGGTTGCAATGTGAAGACTGAAGTAGAAAGATAAGTGACTAGAGACAAGAAGTGGGGAATTATTTTAATATCCTATCATGCCTGACCATGGTTTCTCAAAGAATCCTGTCCTTTCTTTGTTCTTCATTCTTCACCTTGCTCCCCCTCACTCTTTCCCTCTTTATTTCCTTCCCACACCCATTGTCCCACCTTACTTGTGTATGCATATATATCTGAGTCTTTCAATTCTAACTGTTCACAACACAGGGAGTGGTAGAAAAAAGGAACAGAGATCACTAATGTGCTCTGGACCATGATTTGCAGGGAGAGGGAAGCAAAGTTTTCAAGGGGATTTTATATACCCAACTGTATGCTGGCACTTCTTTTTTCACTAAATCTTTAAAAAGTCTATGAGTTAGAGACTCTTGGCTTCACTTTATAAACTGAGGCTTAGTTGGTGAGATAGGACTTCACATTCAGCTCCACTTGACACTACCCACCCATACTTAGACTCAGTGGTAAAAAAAGCATGGGCAAAACAAGGCCTCTATTTTGAGAACAATGGTTTGAAAGAGAAATTTAGACATCAAAAGATACAACGTGATATTCTAAGTCACAAGGTACTTCCTAGTTATTTCATTGTTGCTGTTGTTTTTTTTTTTTTTTTTTTGCTCAGAGCCACATGGTGGGAGATTGGTCTGGGTCTGGTGAGTGAATGAACTCCTTCCATGAATTTCTCAAGAATTCACATCTGAAGTCCAAATATCAATGGTATTACTTGATTCCTCACTTATCTCAGGCTTACCCTATTTTATACTCACCTGATTTCCTTAACAAATGAAACATCCTGAATTGGGTAGTCAGAGTCAAAATTTTGGAGGGAAATGAGAATAAGAGAAGGAAATGCATTATATTTTGAATATTGTCACAGACCTGACAGCAGATTAAGCACTAGAAAAAGAATAATTGTTCTTTCTTTCTTTGTGGTGCTTATGTTTTAGGGAAAAACACAAATCTTAAGAAATACAGTAACAAATGACAGTGGGAAGATTTCAGGAGAGGTCAGTATACATGGTAGTGAGATAGGGAGCTATAACAGAGAGAATATCCGCACCATCCAGCCTCTCCTTCCAAAAATATCCTCCCCACAGACCTACCTACACATTATAGGAACTGCTTTTGCAACCACCCACATATTTGTTCCACAAATCAAGTGAAGAAGTAGGTCAAGGAGAATTAGGCCATCCACCATATTGCGGATCAAGGTAATTCCAGTCTGTGTCATGTAATTTATTGAGTGATCACTATGTGGATGACCTCAAATAAGAAATCAAAATTAAACTAGTCAATTCCATAAGACCTAAGTCTGATATTTCAGTGGTATGCCAAAAGATTGACAAATAATAGGAATAGAAAAAACTACCCTGTGGTACTTCCTAAAGGGGAAAGAAAAGTATTCTGCCTTATGGACATGAAAAAAATGGCAGAGAAGCAAGGAAATTGTAGAGTGCTCAAGAATTCATCTCTATTAGGAAATTTAGACACAACACCAAGTGAACATTAGAATTTGTTTCCATTTAGAAAAAAAAAAGCAAGGTATCCCACAGTGCTAATGGAAAGAAGTATGTTCTGGCTCCTGGTGAGCAGGGAACATTCCTAGCATCAGTACTATCTCTTGAAATTGGAAATTGAACTTGTTATTCACCATAATGTTTCTCCTGGATTAAAAAGGAGGCTGAAGCCAGGGGACAGTGGTGCATGCCTGTAATCCCAGTAGCTGAGGAGGCTGAGACAGGAGGATCGAGAGTTCAAAGCCAGTCTCAGAAAAAGCAAGCTGCCAAGCAACTCAGTGTGACCCTGTCTCTAAATAAAATACAAAATAGTGCTGGGGATGTGGTTCAGTTGTTGAGTGACCCTGAGTTCAATTCCCAGTAACCACCCCCAACAAAAAAGGAGGCTGAACCTACCAACTCTCTCTAGCCCCCATGGTGGCCTTGTCTCCTCCTCTTGTTCCCTTTCTTTGTCCAGAGCCCTGGTCTTATCTTCACTGTTCCTGGGACACACCAGACAGGCTCCTGCTCTTCTTGCTTGCTGTTTCCTCTGCCAGGAATTATTCTCCCATAACTAGCCATAAGGTTTTTATGTCACTTTTGTTAAGTCTTTGTGCAAACATCACCTTCTCCAGGGTGGCCTCCCCTGGTCACATTATATAAATTACAACCCTCCCCCAACATTTCCTATCCTTACTGTCCTTCTTAGCTCTTGGTCTGTATCTACTGTGCTGTTTACTTTGCTCATATCTACTCTCTGCTAAAAATAGGCTTCTTAAAGGCAGGTTTTTTGCCTGTTGTATCCACTGCTGTAGCCTCAGGAACTAGAACATAGTTTGGCACATTATATGCATTCAATAAATTTTTGTTTAGTGAGTGAATAGATAATATAGACACCTACAAATAGAAAAATCTTAATGGAAGTACTTCCAGCCTGATCTAAAACTATCCAGAAACAGTGGTTCAAGAACTCCAAATATTTCCTTGAAAAAGGACTATCGACTCCTCCTTGTTCCTCAAACACCAGGAAGTACTTATTTTGAAACCTGCCTGGGATGTCAATATGATTTGTCCAATTTGCACCACACAACAAAGCCATTATAAGGAAGAGTCCTTGTATAGACACATGTATATTTTGCCCAAGTAGGTCAAAGTAAAACTATACCACACAGCCCTCGAATTATGACTGTAATGAAATACAAGCTACCCAACTAGTCCAACTCTCTTAAGATCCCTTGAGTTCCAGATAACAGAGTTGTCATTTTTCATGAGTAATTGCAGACAGAAAAATCATATTTATAGTGAAGCATTAAATTGGCCATAAAGCATATTATCAGTACTGCCCAGTAAAATAAGACTATGCAATTTATGATGAGACAGACTTTCATCAACAATGATGACCATTATTCTAAACATTTTATTTATACTGTTAAGAGCAAGCATCTTAAGGGAAAACATAAATATATTTGACTTTAGGTCACTGCTATGAAATAGTCATTGTTCATGGTAGGTTACTGCTTCATTCATGGCTAGTTTAGTAATCAAAGCATGAGTCTACAAGGATCCTACACTTAAAGAATATACCCAATCATACCTCCAGTTTATCTGTACTACCTACAGACAGATAAACTCTCTCTTATCTTTCCTCCAGGTTAATGTAAGAGAGGAAAATATAATCAATCTTCCAGGTATTCCCAAAATAACTGCTCAGCATTTTGGTTTGTGTCACAAATTCCATTAATAGAGACAAATTCTTTCTTTCACAATCAAGAATAAGGATTTTCAGAAAATATCCTTGAGAAAAGTGATTTAAATTTAAATTTAAGTAATGATTGATATCAGATCAACTTCTTAGAACTTGTTTTGATAATGAAGAGTATAAAGAGGAACTCTCCATTCATTCTTCTTACTGTCACTGTCTTTTAATGTCTGGTTTCTGTGATTGTTATTATTAGTCAAATAAAAATGCAGGATTTTTTTTTTTTTTTTTTTTTTTTTTTTTTGCTGAGAGGGAGAGAAACTATTGTGAACTTTTTGTGTGTGTGATCCTAGCTATTAGTGGAAATTGATAGAAAATACAAGGATAAAATTAAATAAGATCATGCATGAATAAGTACTTTGTAAAATATAAACAGATGCCTCCTTTCTCCTTCTAGCACCCGACCAGCATCCTGTTCTTGATGCTTTCCACAAATACAAAAATCTTTGCAACTGTTTAGATAAAACTGGGAGGAGAAAAAAATAACAATAGGAGTTGGGTAGGGAAGCAAAAAGGACAAGTATAGATTATATAGTTTAGGCAAGTTCAGGATTATTTCAGAAATTAAAATGACTGAGGGAAGGGGCAGGCACCAAGAACAGCACCTATAGCTAACAATGCCTATATTGGTTTATTATGTTCCCTCCCCACAATGTTCATACAGGAGGAAAAAAGTGTAATTTTATGAGCATCAAAACTAAAACAAATGCACACTGACCTTATAAAATAAGATTCTCAATTTCATCATGATACCCTTTTTTCCTATAAAATTTACTTTTTTGCTTTGAAAGCTTCTTCATGGTAGATTTACCCTTGCCCGGCAATTTCACTTCCTTTCTTGAATTGACTGCAGGCTTCTTCGAGGGGTTGCCACTAGGTTTCTTGATGACTGAGGGTGAGGGTCTGGCTTTCTTGGCAGGAGTTTTGGCTTTAGGAGGGGCTTTCTTGGGCAGGGGCCTAGCTTTTCCCCTCTGGGCAGCTAGAACTTTAGGTGTAGGCTTGGACCCTCTCTGCTTCACAGATACAGCCTTCCCTGGGGACTTGGTTGGGGTTTTCTTCTGCAACCTTCTCTTAGGAGGTGGCTCTTCATCCTCAGAGTTGTCTTCTGATGATTCATCTTCATCTTCATCCTCGTCTTTAAAATCATCTGGCTCTTTCTTTGGAAACAGAACTCCTGGGCTGGGGTAATATGGAAAACAGAGTTGGAATCGTGCCACTGAATACTTTACCAGAGGTCTGCTCCATCCGCCCATTCTTTTCACATTTCTGTAGTGTTTTCTTCAGTAAATGCATCTGATAGTTAGAATTGGTCCCTGCTGGAAGGAGAAAGGAGGCAGTGTAGCACTGACTTCATTGTAAAGCCTCCTACCTGGAGATGTCAACTATGGTTATAAAAATTAATTATTTAATCGAATCACTCCACTAACCCTTTCTCTCCAACTATAAACACAGAGACAACTTAGCTTTGGAAATAAGCCCAAGAGTGTGAACTCATTAGAATCTGAAAATACATGATTTCTTCGGGCCACTTCTCACATTGATCGATTTCTAGGTGTTTTCCACTGGCCCAGAGAGCATTGCATTCTCTTTTAACGACAAGCACAAGTTCTCTGTACCACTTAGTTTTTGACTAAAGGAGAAGTATAGGAATATATTGAATTTAATTTCTGATGTCACCTGTGTTACCAAAAACTAAAATATATAAAATCTTGATCAAATGTTAAAATATACTTTTGAATATTTGGAGCATGAGTTGTCACTTCCTGTTTGCCTTTTTTATAAGGAAGATTTGGAGAATTACAACAGTGCTAATGTAGAAATGTTAAGTGGAAAAACATACAATTTCCTCAAATAAACTAGGTTCCAGATTCATCTGTGGGTATTTTCCCCCTCCTTTCTTTCCATAGCACTTTTGATATTAAGCAAGTGGCTTCCTTTTTGAGATATTAAAAAAAAAACAAAAGAAAGAAAGCAAATGAACCCTATTACCTAACCCTTTTTTACTTGTATTTGTTTTAGTGTTGTGAAGTTGTGTTAAATAGCACTAGCTTTCTACTTGAGAAATACCGATTTCTGGTTATCATTTATCTTCACTATGGCACTTGACATTTTAATTGTCTTAAACTTTTTGGTGTATATCTTCTGGCCTCTTGAGAGCTGACCAGAAGAAAAAGGTGTTTGTTTTATATTCATTCCACTTGCATTGTCTCCTGGGATCCCTTCTGCAGCTTAAGTATGACTAGGAAATGGACTTGAGAAGATAGACTTGAAACAGATTAGAATCATGTGTGATCCCATCATGCATTCATTGGAATTTGTGTTGCATGTAAGGCAATCTTTCCCGTTGTAAATCTTCCTTTTTTTATGTACATATATTTTGAAAAATATGAATAAACATGAAATTTTTAAAAAAGTATAAACAGATGTGTAAAGAAGTAATATTTTAAGCTTAAAAGGAAGACTTGGCAAAGTTAAAGAGAAACTTCATTAACTTCACTTATTCTTTTAATTATTATTGTGGTAAAAACACAACATGAGATCAATAACAGTTTTTAAGTGTACAATACAGTATTCTCTATAAGCCAACTCTTGTATGGCAGAGCCCTAGAATTTGTTTACCCTGCATGATTGAAATTTTTTACCAACTGATTAGCAACTCCCTGTCTCCGCCCCCAACCCCTGGCAATAATACTCTATTCTTAGTTTCTGTGAATTTAACTATTTTAGTTACTTCATACAGGTAGAAGCATGCAGTACTACAAGTGCTTCTGTGACTGACTTATTTCACTTAGCATAATGTCCGTAAGTTACACCCATGTTGTCCCATATTGCAAAATCTGAATATTCCACTGTATGGATATACCATATTTTTTCTAATTCATTAATCTGTCAATAGACATTTAGGTTGTTTAAACTCCTTAGCTATTGTGAATAGCACTACAGTGAACAGGGGTATACTAATATCTCTTTGAGATACTGACTTCAGTTCTTTTGGATAAATGCCCAGAAGTAATTCAGCTGGATCATAAAGTGGTTCCAATTTTTAATTTTTTGAGGAATCTGCATATTTTTCTTCCTTTATCAGCTGCATGATTGTGGATTCCCACAGTGTACAAGCATTTCAGTGTCTCCACATCCTTTTTTGTTTGTTTGTTTGTTTGTTTGTTTGTTTATTTTTAACGTTTACATAGGGTAATGATGTTTATTTTTTTTCCCTTCCCCCCCACCCCTCCCACCCCTCTTTTCCCTCTATAGAGTCCTTCTTTCTTCATTCGTACCGCTCTCCTTAGCCTAACTCTAAACCTAACCCTAAACCTAATGCTAACCCCTCCCAACCCCCATTATATGTCCTCATCCGCTTATCAGCGAGATCATTCATCCTTTAGTTTTTTGAGATTGGCTTATCTCACTTAGCATGATATTCTCCAATTTCGTCCATTTGCCTACAAATGCCATAATTTTATCATTCTTCATTGCGGAGTAATATTCCATTGTATAAATATGCCACAGTTTCTTTATCCATTCATCAACTGAAGGGCATCTAGGTTGGTTCCACAATCTGGCTATGGTGAATTGAGCAGCAATGAACATTGATGTGGCTGTATCTCTGTAGTATGCTGATTTTAAGTCCTTTGGGTATAGGCCAAGGAGTGGGATGGCTGGGTCAAATGGTGTTTCCATTCCAAGCTTTCTGAGGAATCTCCACACTGCTTTCCAGAGTGGCTGCACTAATTTGCAACCCCACCAGCAATGTATGAGTGTTCCTTTTTCACCACATCTTCGCCAACACCTATTGTTGCTTGTGTTCTTGATAATCGCCATTCTAATTGGGGTGAGATGAAACCTTAGGGTAGTTTTGATTTGCATTTCCCTTATTACTAGGGATGTTGAACATTTTTTCATATATCTGTTGATTACTTGTACATCTTCTTCTGTGAAGTGTCTGTTCATTTCCTTAGCCCATTTGTTGATTGGATTATTTGTATTCTTGGTGTAGAGTTTTTGAGTTCTTTATAGATTCTGGAAATTAGCGCTCTATCTGAGGTATGGTTGGCAAAAATATTCTCCCACTCCGTAGGCTCTCTCTTCACATTTCTGATAGTTTCCTTTGCTGAGAGAAAGCTTTTTAGTTTGAATCTATCCCAGTTGTTGATTCTTGCTTTTATTTCTTGTGCTATGGGAGTCCTGTTAAGGAAGTATGATCCTAAGCCAACAAGTTGAAGATTTGGACCTACTTTTTCTTCTATAAGATGCAGGGTCTCTGGTCTGATTCCGAGGTCCTTGATCCATTTTGAGTTGAGTTTTGTGTAGGGTGAGAGATAGGGGTTTAATTTCATTCTATTGCATATGGTTTTCCAGTTTTCCCAGCACCATTTGTTGAAGAGGCTATCTTTCCTCCATTGCATATTTTTGGAACCTTTGTCTAGTATGAGAAAATTGTATTTATTTGGGTTTGTGTCCATGTCCTCTATTCTGTACCATTGATCTACCTGTCTATTTTGGTACCAATACCATGCCGTTTTTGTTACTATTGCTTTGTAGTAGAGTTGAAGATCTGGTATTGCAATACCCCCTGCTTCGCTCTTGCTACAGAGGATTGCTTTAGCTATTCTAGGTTTTTTATTCTTCCAGATGAATTTCATAATTGCTTGCTCTATTTCTGCAAGGTACATCATTGGGATTTTAATTGGAATTGCATTGAATCTGTATAGCACTTTAGGTAGTATAGCCATTTTGATAATATTAATTCTGCCTATCCAGGAACATGGGAGATCTTTCCATCTTCTAAGGTTTTCTTGAATTTCTTTCTTTAGTGTTCTGTAGTTCTCATTGTAGAGGTCTTTCACCTCTTTTGTGAGATTGATTCCCAAGTATTTTATTTTTATCGATGCTATTGTGAATGGGGTAGTTTTCCTAATTTCTCTTTCTGAAGATTCATCACTTATGTATAAAAGTGCATTGGATTTATGAGCATTGATCTTGTAACCTGCTACTTTACTGAATTCACTTATGAGTTCTAAAAGTTTTCTGGTGGAATTTCCCAGTTCCTCTAAATATATAATCATGTCATCAGCGAACAGGGATAGTTTGAGTTCTTCTTTTCCTATTCGTATCCGTTTAATTTCTTTGGTTTGTCTGATTGCTCTGGCTAGAGTCTCAAGTACGATGTTGAATAGAAGCGGTGAAAGAGGGCATCCCTGCCTTGTTCCAGTTTTTAGGGGGAACGCTTTCAGTTTTTCACCATTTAGAATGATATTAGCCATGGGCTTAGCGTAGATTGCCTTTATAATGTTTAGGAATGTTCCCACTACCCCAATTTTTTCTAGTGTTTTGAGCATGAAGGGATGCTGTATTTTATCGAATGCTTTTTCTGCATCTATTGAAATAATCATGTGATTCTTAACTTTAAGTCTGTTGATATGGTGAATGACATTTATTGATTTCCAAATGTTGAACCAACCTTGCATCCCTGGGATAAAACCCACTTGATCGTGGTGCACTATCTTTTTAATATATATTTGTATGCGATTTGCTAAAATTTTGTTGAGAATTTTTGCGTCGATGTTCATTAAGGATATTGGTCTGAAATTTTCTTTCCTCGATGTGTCTCTGTCTGGCTTAGGTATCAGGGTGATATTGGCTTCATAGAACGAGTTTGGGAGGGTTCCCTCCTCTTCTATTTCATGGAATAGTTTGAGGAGTATTGGAATGAGCTCTTCTTTAAAGGTTTTGTAGAACTCGGCTGAGAACCCATCTGGTCCTGGACTTTTCTTTGTTGGTAGGCTTTTGATGACCTCTTCTATTTCATTGCTTGAAATTGATATACTTAAGTTGTATATGTCCTCCTCGTTCAGTTTAGGTAATTCATATGTCTCTAGAAATTTGTTGATGTCTTCGAGGTTTTCTGTTTTGTTGGAGTATAGATTTTCGAAATAGCTTCTAATTATGTTTTGTATTTCACTCGTGTCTGTTGTGATGTTTCCTTGTTCATTCCGAATTTTAGTAATTTGAGTTTTCTCCCTCTTTCTCTTTGTTAGTGTGGCTAAGGGTTTATCAATTTTATTTATTTTTTCAAAGAACCAACTATTTATTTTGTTAATTTTTCCAATTGTTTCTTTTGTTTCAATTTCGTTGATTTCGGCTCTGATTTTAACTATTTCCTGTCTTCTACTACTTTTGGTATTGGTCTGCTCTTCTTTTTCTAGCACTTTGAGCTGTAGTGTTAAGTCGTTTATTTGTTGATTTCTACTTCTTTTTTTGAATGCACCCCATGAAATAAATCTTCCTCTAAGTACTGCTTTCATAGTGTCCCAGAGATTTTGATATGATGAGTCTTTGTTCTCGTTTACTTCTAAGAATTTTTTTATTTCCCTCCTGATGTCTTCTGTTATCCATTCATCGTATAATAGTGTATTATTTAGTCTCCAAGTATTGGAGAAGTTTCTGTTTTTTATTCTGTCATTTATTTCTAATTTCAATCCATTATGATCTGATAGAGTACAAGGTAATATCTCTATCTTCTTGTATTTGCTAACAGTAGCTTTGTGGCATAAAATATGGTCTATTTTAGAGAAGGATCCATGTGCTGCTGAGAAGAAAGTGTATTTGTTCTTTGTTGGATGGTATATTCTATATATGTCCGTTAAGTCTAAATTGTTGATTGTGTTGTTGAGATCTATAGTTTCTTTATTCAATTTTTGTTTGGACGATCTATCCAGTGGTGAGAGAGGTGTGTTAAAATCGCCTAGTATTATTGTGTTGTGGTCTATTTGATTTCTGGAATTGAGAAGGATTTGTTTGATGTACGTGGATGAGCCAATGTTCGGGGCATAGATATTTATGATTGTTATGTCTTGCTGATTTATGCTTCCCTTAAGCAGCATGTAATGTCCTTCTTTATCCCTTCTGACTAGTTTTGGTTTGAAGTCCACATTATCTGAGATGAGGATGGATACTCCAGCTTTTTTGCTGTGTCCGTGTGCATGGTATGTTTTTCCCCATCCTTTCACCTTTAGTCTATGGGTGTCTCTTTCTATGAGGTGAGTCTCTTGCAGGCAGCATATTGTTGGATTTTTCTTTTTAATCCAATCTGCCAGTCTGTGTCTTTTGATTGATGAATTCAGGCCATTGACATTCAGGGTTATTATTGTGATATGATTTGTGTTCCCAGTCAATTGACTCATATTTGTTTTTGACATGATTTGGTTTCTCCTTTATTTGGCTATTCCTTTAGGCTAGCGCCTCCTGTTGCTGATTTGCATCGTTGTTTTTCATCTCTTCCTCATGGAATATTTTGCTGAGAATGTTCTGTAATGCTGGCTTTCTTTTTGTAAATTTCTTTAGCTTTTGTTTATCATGGAAGGATCTTATTTCATCGTCAAATTTGAAGGTAAGTTTTGCTGGGTATAAGATTCTTGGTTGGCATCCATTTTCTTTCAGGGCTTGGTATATGTTGTTCCAGTCCCTTCTAGCTTTTAGGGTCTGGATTGAAAAATCTGCTGATATTCTTATTGGTTTCCCTCTGAATGTAATTTGATTCTTTTCTCTCGCAGCCTTTAAAATTCTGTCTTTATTTTGTATGTTAGGTATTTTCATAATAATGTGCCTTGGTGTGGGTCTGTTGTAATTTTGTATGTTTGGAGTTCTATAAGCCTCTTTTACTTGGTTTTCCATTTCATTCTTCAGATTTGGGAAATTTTCTGTTATTATTTCATTGAATAGATTGTTCATTCCTTTGGTTTGTTTCTCTAAGCCTTCCTCAATCCCAATAATTCTTAAATTTGGCCTTTTCATGATATCCCATAATTCTTGTAGATTCTGTTCATGATTTCTTACCATCTTTTCTCTTTGGCCAACTTTGCTTTCAAGATTAAATAATTTGTCTTCAATGTCTGAGGTTCTGTCTTCTAGGTGTTCTATCCTATTGGTTATGCTTTCTATGGAGTTTTTAACTTGGTTTATTGTTTCCTTCATTTCAAGTATTTCAGTTTGGTTTTTTTTCAGTATCTCTAACTCTTTATTGAAATGATCTCTTGCTTCCCGTATTTGGTCTTTTAACTGTTGATTGGAGCGATCATGTAATGCCTGCATTTGCTCTTTCATCTCCTCCTGCAATGCCTGCATTTGCTCTTTCATCTCCTCATTAGCTTCCCTGATCGTTTTAATTACGTACATTCTGAACTCCCTTTCTGACATTTCTTCTGCTGTGCTGTCATTGGGTTTTATTGATGTAATATCTAGGTTTGTTTGGGACATTTTCTTCCCTTGTTTTCTCATATTGGTCAGCTGTCAGTGGGACCCTGAGATATTGCAGTTTTCCGCTATTGGCTTATAGCGTCCCGGTAGATTTCCAGTGTATCACCTCCCAGCCTTCAGTAGCCTGATGTCTTGGAGGAATCTGATAAAGCAGCGCATCCGAAGAAAACTGCCCCTAGCCCCCTACTGGTTCCACGGTTTGGAACTGGCTCTGTGCTGAAATGCTCTCACTGTGGGCCTGCACCGTGCAGCTGGCCGTGTGGGAGGAGCTCACTGCCGGAGTGTGGAAGGCTACCTTGGGAAGACTCTAGCTGCCCTGCCTGGCTCCGATAAGCCACCTCTATCTGGGCCTGCCACCCAGGCTGAGCTTTACCCAGTGGGCAGACTCACCTGTGGCTCTATTTCAGTCCCAGTCTCTCAATGCCTCCCCTTCTTAACTCCTGGGTTCTGGAGCGACAGGGGGTGCAGTCTCCCTCTAGGCCGCCATCTTGGATCGCCCCGAGAAGAGAGCCTGCAGCCGGAGTGGGCAGAGCCGCCTGAAGAGGTCTCTGGCTGCCCTGCCCTGATCCCAGAGGCTGCTTGTGGATCGAGGCTCTCCGTTGGTTCGGGGGCTTGTGGCTGGTTCTATGTAGAAAGTCTCTCACTGGGCGGTCAGCTCCGAGAAACTAGCCTTGAACGGCACCTCCCACCGCAGGGGTCCAGACTACTTGGGGAAGTCTCTGGCTGCCCTATCTGGTCCCTGAATCTGCTTGCGTGCCGGAGTACGCTGCGATGCGCTGGCTCCGGGACTCAGAGCTTGTTCTGGTCAGAAAGGCTCTCCCTAGCGGGCCAGTTCCGTTCCCTCTCCACATCCTTAAAATCACTATCTTGTTTTTGTTTTGGGTGAAGTGATAATTTCACCATGGTTTTTGTTTGCATTTTGCAGATCAGTGATCTTAAGCATTTTTTCATATTCCTATTGGCCATTTTTTTTCTCTTCTTTGGAGAAATACATAGTTTTAGATCATTTTTAAATCAGGTTGTTAGGTTTTTTTCCTATTGAGTTGTGGGAGTTCCTTACATAATTTAGATATTAAATTATCAGATATATGATTTACAAACATTTCCTCTTATCCCAATGGATGCTTTTTCCATTCTATTGTTACCTGTGCTGTGCAGAGGCTTTTAATTTGATGTGCTCCTATTTGTCTATTTTTCCTTTTCTTGCCTACATTTTTGGTATCTTATTCAAGAAATCATTGCTGCTGGGTGCAGCAGCACACCCTTGTAATCCCAGCGGTTCGGGAGGCTGAGACAGGAGGATTGTGAGCTCAAACTAGCCTCAGCAATGGTGAGGTGCTAAGCAACTCAGTGAGACCCTGTCTCTAAATAAAATACAAAATAGGAATGGGGATGTGGCTCAGTGGTAAAGTGCCCCTGAGTTCAATCCCTGGTACCAAAAAAAAAAAAAAAAAAAAGAAAGAAAAGAAAAAGAAATCATTGCCATGATCAATATCATGAAGATTTTCCCATGGCTTCTTCTAGGAATTTTATACTTTTATATTTTATGTGCATAATCCATTTTGAGTTGATTTTTGTGCATAGAATAAGGGACAAATTTCTCTCTTCTGCATGTAGGTATCCAGTTTTCCCAAAAGCATTTGTTAAAGAAACCATCCTTCTCATTATATGTTCCTGGCACCCTTATCAAAGGATGAGTTGACTTATATAAGTGGAGCCCACTCTGTTCCATTGGTTAATTTGTCTTTCTTCATGCCTGTCATCGTCCAGTGGGACATAAAGACACGTACCCCTCAGATTGTCATGAAGGAGCTTTTTTTTTTTTTAATTCGGATAACATCCTCTATATATAAGCAGTCTCATGCATAAGCAATTTCGATCAGATATATCCACCCAATCATGTTAAAGGTCAAGCAATCACGAGCTCAAGCATACATGTAGCCAATTGTAATAGCTTCCTGTTTTTCTTCAGGCATACCAAGCACGCCCTTTGGCTCCCTGCCAGCCCACTTCTTCCCCTGTTTATAAAAAGACCGTGCCTGTCTTAGGTTGTCCATGACAGAGCAACATCCTTACCTGTCATCAGAAAATGAAGCTTATATCTTCATTCCCTGTCTTAGGTTGGTATGAGCTCTTCACGAATCTTACCCGTCTCTGACTACCGGTCTAGCATAGCCAAACTTGGTGGGAGGTTCCCACATAACCTGCTAAGTCGTAGGAGCCATTTGGGAAGGGTGCTAAGTCAGGAGAAAAGGGTACAGTAGGTAACCCTAATGTGGAATTAGTGGTAAGAATAGGAGGACATAGATTAGAAGAGTTAGTAAGGGGCAAAGGGCAAGGCCACACCTTTACTATCCCCCATAGGTAACGCACGGCTCCTCCATTAACATGGTGAGGGATCATCAACAACAGCAGTTGGAGGAACTTCCACATCTTCTTGTTGTTCTTGGTTTTCTATTGAGGAAGCCTTGACCAATCTTTCAGGCACCCAAATTGGCGATTGTGCATCCTGCGGGAAAACACAAACAGATCCTCGGGTCCAGATTAATACCAGATCTGGGCCTTTCCATTGTCCCAATAGAATGTCCTTCCAGAGCACTTGAGGTAGATGTTTTTTATTAGGCTCTGAATGACGGTCAGCAGCCGATCGGCCCTCAGAATCGAGATTTTAAAAATTTAAAATGAACAAGGCAACAGATAATTTGTCTTTTGGGGATCTGTATGATGCCCCTATTCCCCCTTTTTGTTTATAAAGCATGTTTTTAAGTGTTAAATGGGCATGGTCAACAATGCTTTGTCCAGTAGGATTATAGGGAATTCCTGTGACATGTTGAATACCAAAGGTGGAACAAAATTGTTTAAAGGTCTGGGACGTATATCCAGGACCATTATCTGTTTTAATTTGTTTGGGGACCCCTAGGATAGAGAAAGAATGTAAACAGTGTGTTATTACATCTTTGGTTTTTTCTCCAGCATGAGCAGAGGCCATAATAAATCCTGAAAAGGTATCTATTGACACATGGATGAATTGTAGTTTTCCAAATTCTGAATAATGAGTTACATCCATTTGCCAAATATGATTGGGCTGAAGCCCTTTTGGATTTACTCCTAACGAAGGGTTAGGAATAAGTGTAGCACATTTAGCACAAGACTTGACTATGTCCCGAGCTGTTGCCTTAGTAATATGATAGCATAAACGTAGAGTAGAAGCATTTATGTGAAATTTGGAATGAAAATTTTTGCATTTTCAAGTACATCAAAGATATGTGGGTCTCTGGTGGCCATGTCTGTTAAATCATTGTGTAAACTTAGAGGACCTGGAAGGCCAGTATGAGCCCGAACATGCCCAATAAAAAAAGGGCTTTTTCTATCTCAAATAAGTTTTTGTAAAGATTGTAAATACTTAGTGATGGTGGAAGTGAGGGAGAGCAGACCAGTTAATTCTAAATTTTGAATAGCATTAACAACGTATTTGCTATCAGAGACTAGGTTAAAGGGCTCATGGTGGGTTCTGAATACTTCTATAGCTACTAATAGTTCTGTTTGTTGTGCAGATAGAGTATTAAACAGCAATGTTTCTGTAACATTATTTACAGTAATAGCACCCATACCATTTTTTGATCCATCAGTAAATATAAGGATAGCTCCTATAATAGGTTCTTTTTGGGTGACTTTGGGGAAAATTATAGGATGTTGACTCCAAAATTGGAGAAGAGGATCAGATGGCAAATGATTGTCAAACACAGCAGAAGTACTAGTAAAGACTATAGCCCATGAATTTGAATTATTAATAAGATATTGTATCTGATCAGTAGTATAAGAAGTAGTTATTGTCGAGGGATGTGATCCAAAGGTGGAAAGGGATAATGTAACACCCTAAGGATTAATTCTGCCACAGATTCAGTAAACAAGGATAAGACCTTGTTAGGGGCATAATTCATGTGAACCCATAGAATAGGACCCTTTTGCCAAACACTCCTGTGGGTAACTTATTTGTGGCCAAGACAAAGAATGATAAAGGCTTAGCTAGGTCAATACGATCAAGATGAACCTTTTCCATAGCTGTTTCAACAAACTTGAGAGCTGTTCGAGCCTTAGGGGTAAGCACCTGCTTAGAAAGGGGATCAGAATCACCTTTAAGAGTGTCAAACAGGGGGCCCAAACTTGAGGTGGGTAAGTGAAGGTAAGGTCTAATCCAGTTAATGTCACCTAATAGCTTTTGAAAGTCATTCAAAGTCTTAAGTTGGTCTACTCGAATACTAATTTTTATGGGTTTAACCATAGTTGCATTTATGATAGATCCCAGGAAGTTTTTGGTGTCCATCATTTGTGCCTTATCAATGGCAATATGTAAGCCCCACCTTTTTTGTGACTTTATTAAGGAACTATAACAATTTTCCAAGACAGTTTTTTCTTTATGAGCTAACAAAATATCATCCATATAATGATAGATTAAAAGTTGAGGGTTTGCTAGGCGTATGGGTTCAATGGCCTTGTTTACATATATTTGAAACATAGTGGGGCTATTGGCCATGCCTTGTGGGAGAACTATACATTCATATCTTTTATCAGGAGAACTGTTATTAAGTGAGGGCACAGTAAATGTGAACCTTTTGGTGTATGAGGGATGTAACGGAATGAAAAAGAAGCAATCTTTTATGTCAATTACAATGGAGGGCCAATTAACTGGAATAGTTGATAAAGTAGGTAATCCTAATTGAATAGGTCCCATGGGCTCCATTATAGAATTTACTGCTCTCAGGTCATGTAATAGCCTCCATTTTCCTGATTTCTTTTTTATTATGAATATTGATGTGTTGAAAGGAGAGGTGGATGGTTTGATGTGTCCAGTCTCTAGTTGTTCTTTAACCAATTGTTGGGCTGCTTCTCATTTGTCTTTTAAGAGGGGCCACTGAGGGACCCAGACAGGTTTATCAGATTTCCATGTTATTTTAATTGCTTCAGTGGCCCCTAATGAAAATCCAATCCCTTTCTATCTTGTTTTGGAGTAACTAAAATGGATGAAGTAGGTCCTTGACTATTTTTCCCAAGACCTTTTCCCCATGTATGTCTTGGGCTAACATCATTTGATTAGCTTTTAGATTACTGTATGGGATCTCGGATGTGAGATGTAAATCCATCTGTTCCATGCTATCTCTCCCCCACAAGTTTACCGGGAGATGTTCAAGGATGTAAGGTTGGACGCTACCACTATGACCTTCTTCATCCTTCCATTTTAATATGGCTGTGCTTTAGTTAGGATCGGAAGCTATACCCAATCCCCTTAAAGTCTGATCTGCCTGTTGAAGTGGCCAGGTTTTGGGTCATTCTGTAATTTTGATAATACTTTTATCAGCCCCAGTATCTAATAAGTCCTCAAAACTTTTGCCTTCTATCACTAACTTTGTCATAGGTCTATCTTTTAAATCCAATGTTAACATGACCATATTTTGGCCAGTAGAACCTAATCCTTTATTTCCCCTAATAATATTCTTTGATGGATATTGATCATGGCAGCTAGGTAAGACCAACAATTGTGCTATGTGATCGTCCTGAGCTATTATTGCTACACCTCTTGGTGAAGAAGCAAGGATTTTTATTTCTCCTGTAAAATCAGGTTCTATAACTCCAGGGACAATATTTAATCCTTTTAAAGCAGAAGAACTCCTCCCCAGAACTAGTCCCACTGTTCCTTTAGGTAATGGGCCGACAACTGAAGTTGGTATTGGTTATACTCCCATCTCTGGAGTTAATACTGCTCTGGCAGAGGCACAGAGGTCCAATCCTGTGCTTCCTCTTGTTTGTCTAGTTGGGGAGTCAAGGGGTAATGGGTCCGAGGTACGGACTGGATAGTCCCGTATATTTGTGGGCCCCGAGGCCGGGGGCCCTGATTCCCATTTTTTGGAGGTAAAGTGTTACCATCTTTGTCTCTAGTTGATTTACAGTCACTTGCCCAGTGTTTCCCTTTTTTACATCGGGGACATAGTTTTGGCACAGGACCCTGGGGGCAGTCCTTTTTCATGTGTCCATATTGTTTACACTGATAACACTGTTGGCCTGGGTGGGAGTTGGCACTGCCTCTAAGACGCTGTGCAAGTGCTGCAACCATCACCTGACCTTGAATAAAAGCCTCATTAATATCCCTACAAGCCTTTAAATAGGCTCCAAGGTCTTTTTTTTTTCCCAAGGTCTTATTGCTTCTTTATACCATTTATTTGCTTGCTCATATGCAAGCTGTTTGACTAAAGGCATAGCGTGGTCTACATCTCCAAATATACGTCTTGCTGTTTGAATCAATCTGTCTACAAAATCGGCATAGGGTTCATTGTTGCCTTGAATAACCTTAGATAACTGTCCTTGAAGATCGCCAGCACCTGAAAGCGTTTTCCAAGCTTTAGTGGCAGCAGCACTAATTTGTTGATACACACCGGGGTGGAAATTAATCTGATTACCTTGCCCTTCATATGGTCCTTGGCCTGTCAGCATGTCTAGATTCCATTGAGGATTGCCCGCAACTGCATTACGTCAGGCAGTATCAGACCATAACTCCTGGCTGGCCACCTTCCACATAAGATATTGTCTCCCAGATAAACATGCTTTTGCTAAATTACCCCAATCAGTCGGAGTAAGATTTTGACTTGCAACATTCTCTAATAAAGAAATGGTAAATGCAGCTTGTACTCCATAGGACATAACTGCCTCTTTTAACTGTTTCACTAATTTTATATCTAATATTTGATGATACCTCTGATTGTTTTGATCTTCAAATCCCAGGAATATTGGGAACACTGATCGAGATTCTACATCAGCCCACTGTCTGGGGGCCGCCCCTGTGCAGCAAGTACACGCGCCCCTACAACTTGGAAAAGAGTGGTGACCTGGATTTTATGCTGGAGGGCACGGCGCAGTAGGGGCTAAATGCCACTGAGAGAATTTCTTTTCTAGCTCTGTCTCAGATAGTTCCTGTTCTTCAGAGTCACATCCCTGTTCTGAGTCTGAACATCTACTTTCTCTTTCAGAAGCTCGACTTCATTGTTCTTCTTTTACAGTTTCTAATATCTCTTCCCCTTCTCTTAGCTGTTCTTGAAATTTTGGTTTTTTGGAAGTCAGACAGAAACGAACTAATGTCCATATAGGCAAGTACCAAGAGGGAGAGGCGTTTTTTCATTTTGTTTATGGAGGTCCTTTTCCCAAACGCTCCCACTGAGGGACAGTAAGGAGCCCTTCTTCTAAGAACCAAGGACAGGCTTCTTCTATAGTTTTAAGGAATGTTGGCACAGTTTTAGACTTTAACAGAGTTCCATTTTCTCTTAACAATGCCTTAAGAGAGCCTTCCATGCGAATCCATGAAATTTCCGATTCCATGGCTATAATATGGCCTCTCTGATCACCACAACAACAACAAACAGAAACCAAACAAGAAAAAGTAACAAAAATATTAACACAACTGACACTTTACACACATTCATTTACTACAGGATGTCCTTTGCTGTCTCTTGGGACAGTCTTCTGTGAAGTTCCCTCACTAGGGGAGCCTTCCGTTAGTACCTTAAGGCCACTATGTCCTCGAATAGAGAAACCTGCTAGTTGACTGCTAGTTGACTGTGCTAGTGAAAAATTTTCTCTTTTATTACTTACCTGAGTGCTCACCGTTCCCTGTACAGGCCACCAAATGTCGCCGTCCAGCGGACATAAAGACACGTACACCTCAGATTGTCATGAAGGAGCTTTTTTTTTATTTGGATAACACCCTCTATATAAGCAGTCTCATGCATAAGCAATTTCGATCAGATATGTCCACCCGATCCTGTTAAAGGTCAAGCATTCATGAGCTCAAGCATACATGTAGCCAATTGTAATAGCTTTCTGTTTTTCTCCAGGCATACCAAGCACACCCTTTGGCTCCCTGCCAGCCCACACATGCCAATACCATACTGTTTTAATTACTGTAAATTTGTAATATATTTTTTAAATTAGGAAGTATGATGCTTCCAGCTTTGTTATCTTGCCCAAGATTGTTTTGGGCTATTTGAATTCTTTTGTGGTTCCATGTGAATTATTGGGTTTTTTCTATTTCTGTAAAAATTGCCTTTGAAATTGTGATAGGGGTTACACTGAATCTATAGATTACTTTAGATAGTTGGAGTATTTTAATTGTACTAAATCTTCTACAAAAACTGAAGTCTTTCTATTCACTTATATCATGTTGACTTTCTTTCATCAAAGTTTTGTGTTTTTCTAAAAGTCTCACTTCCACAGTGGGTTCTTTTTTTTTTTTTTTTTTTTTTTTTTTTTGGTGGGGGGAGGTTCCAGGGATTGAAACCAGGGACACTTATCACTGAGCCACATCCCCGCCCTTTTTGTGTTTTATTTTGAGACAGAATCTTGCTAAGTTGCTTAGAACCTCAATAAGTTGCTGAGGCTGGCTTTGAACTTGCAATTCTCCTGCCTCAGCCTCCTGAGTCACTGGGATTACAGGTATGCACCTACCACACATGCCTCCATGGTTTATTCTCAAGTATTTTTCTTTTTGAAGTTACTGGGATTTTTTCTAAATTTCTTTTCAAGTTTGTTATTAAAAAGTTTATTATTAAGAAAAGCAAATGTTATTTATATGTTGATTTTGTAGCCTGCAACTTTATTGGATTCATGTTTTATTTATAGCAGGTTTTTTGATGGCATTTCTAGGGTTTTCTACATATAAAACATGTCATCTACAAATAGAGACAATTTTACTTCTTCCTTTCCTTTTGAATGCCTTGTATGTCTTCTTCCTAATTGTTTTGCTTGGACTTCCAGTTCTAACTTGAAGAGAAGCTGTGAGAGTGAGCATCCTTGTCTTGTTCTGATATCAGAGGAAAAGCTTTTAGTTTGTCACCACTGAACCACTGAGCATGATGTTACCTGTGGGCTTTTCATATTTGGGGCTTTGTTATGTCAAGATACTTTCCTTTTATTCCTAGTTTGTTGAGCATTTTTATTATGAAAAGATGTTGAATTTTATCAAATGCTTTTTCTTTAATTATTGAGAAGCTCTTGTGATTTTTATCCTTCATTCTGCTTATGTGGTTTATCACATTAATTGATTTGTGTTCATTGAACCACCTTTGTATCCAATAAATTAATGCCTTCTGACAATGTTGTATGATTCTTTGAATGTTCTATTAAATTTTGTGTGCTACTGTTTCATTGAGGATTTTTTTCCACTAGTTTTCATCAGGGATATTGACCTAGAGTTTTCTTGTGATGTCTTTGGTCTTGGTACCAGGGTAATATTGGCTTCATAAAATGAGTTTGGAAGTGTTCCTCCTCTTGATTTTCTGGGAAGAATTTGAGAAGGATTGGAATTAATTCTACTTTGAATGTTTGGTAGAATATGCCAATAAAGCCATCTGGTACTGAGCTTTTCTTTGTCAGGGAGGTTTTTGATTATTGATTCAATCTCATTAGTAGTTATAAGTCTGTTTAGACTTCATATTTCTTCATGATTCATTCTTGATAGGTTGTATGTTTCTGGGAATTTATTCATTTCTCATAGGTTATCCATTTTTTTGGATTCAGAACTGTTCATAGTTGTCTTTTATGATCCTTTGCATTACTTTTTTTTATATTTTTAGTTATAGATGGACATGATACCTTTATTTTGTTTATTTTTATGTGGTGCTGAGAATGGAACCCAGTGCCTCACACATGCCAGGTAAGTACTCTACCATTGAGCAATAACCCCAACCCAATCCTTTGTATTTCTGTGACATTGTTTATAATGTGTTCTCTTTAATTTCTGATTTTATTTAAACTTCTCTTTTTCTTAGTTGGTCTGGAAAAAGATTTGTCAATCTCATCTTTTCAAAACACCAACTCAATTTTATTGGTTTTTTTGCTGTTATTATCTTGTTTCATTTATTTCATTTATTTCCAGTCTTTATTAATTACTTTCTTCTGCTAACTTTGCATTTACTTTTTTTCTGGTTCCTTGAAACAAAGTTAGATTGTTTATTTTGAATCTTTCTTTTTTAATGTAAGTACTTATCTCCATAGAATTCCTTCTTAGTATTGCTTTTGCAGCATATCGCAAATTTTGGCATATATATTTTCATTTAATTAAAATAAAAATTAAATATTTTTAATATTTGTTATTTTGATATTTTCTTTGACCCATTTTTTCTTCAAAAGTGTAGGACCTGAAAATATAAAACTACTAGGAGAAAACATAGGGGAAATACTTCAAGTCATTGATGTAGGCAAAGGTATGTTGGGTAAGACTCCAAAAGCACAGGCAACAAAAATAAAAACAGATAAATGGCATTATATTAAACTAAGAAGCTTCTGCACAGCAAAAGAAATCAACAACACAGTAAAGAGACAACCTACAGGATTAGTAAAAATATTTTCAAACTATGAATAAAGAAAATGACATATACATCATAATGGAATATCATTCAGGAATTAAAAAGAATTAAATTCTTGAAATTGTGGCAATGTGGACGGAACTGGAAGATGTCATGTTAAGTGAAAAGCCAGGCACAGAAACACAGAAAGACAAATTCTACACAATCCCAGTCAAGTGGAATAATTTTAAAAAATCAATCTCAGGAAAAGATAGTAGAGGGTAGCAGAAAGAAGAAATGGAAAGAAGTAGATAATAAATACAAAATATAATTAAATATGAGGAATTCATTCTGGTATTCATCTGTAGCCCAATAAGAGAACTATTGTCTGCAATAAATTATGATATATTTTAAAATACCTATAAGAGTCCAAAGGTTCCCAACAGAAATGAAAAATATATAAGGACATGGGAATGCTAATTATCCTGATTTTATCATTATACATTGCATACATGAATCAAATTATCATCTTATACATCTGATAAATATGTGCAAAATGATATAGCAATTAAAAAACTAAAGTAAATTTTTTTAAAAGTATATTGTTTAATTCCAAATATTTATAAATTTTCCAGATTTCCTTCCAGTACTGATTTCTAGTTTAATTCCAAATATTTATAAATTTTCCAGTTTTCCTTCCAGTATTGATTTCTGGTTTCATTCTATCATCTTTGGAAAAGATACTTGGAATGATTTTAGTCTTCTTAAATTCATAAAGATTTGCTTTGTGACCCAGATTGTGATCTATCTGGAGAATGCTGCCTGTGTTCAAGAAGAACGTGAATTCTGCTATCAAACAAAATGTTCTGCATATGTTTGTTAGGTTTATTTGACGTACAATGCTGTTCTTCTGTTTCCTCAATGATTTTCTATCTTCCTGTTCTATCCATTATTAAATGAAGTGCTAAAGTTCCTTCCTATTATTATTGCTTTATGTGTTTAGGTGCTCTGACTTTGGGTGTATAAATGTTTATATATTTATCATTTTATTATGATATTCCTTGGCTCCTATAACAGTGTTAAGTCTATTGTGTCTGATGTAAGGGCTGCCACTGTTACTCTCTTCTGACTACCATTTCCATGGAACACCTTTTTTTATCCTTGCACTTTCATCCAATATGTGACCTTAAACCTGAACCCTCTGTAGATAGCATATAGTTGAATCTTATCCATTCACTCCATGTCTTTTGACTGAGGATTTAATCCATTTGCATTTAATGTGATCATTGATGAGTAAAAACTTACTACTACTCCTTTTTTAGTTGTTTTCTGTCTGTTTTGCCATTCTTTTTTCACTCTTCCCCTTTTTGTTCTCCCTGTGAACTTTTTGAATTTATTGCTTTGATTCCATTCTTTCTTTTTTTTTTTTTTTTTTGTATCTTCTTTAGGTATTTTATTTGTAGATATGATGAGGCATGCATTAAATGTAACTAAAGCAGTGTTTTTGAATCTGATAACAACTTCATTTGCATACAAAAATTCTATACTTTTGTCTCTCCTCCAATACACATTATTGATGTCATATTTATATTGTGTATCTGTTAGTAAATTTTAGTTTTAGTTATTTTAATACATTTGTCTTTTTAAAGTTTTTTTTTAGTTGTAGATAGGCACAATACCTTTATTTTATTTGTTTATTTTTATATGGTGTTGAGGATCAAACCCAGTGCCTCACATGTACTAGGCAAAGCCCTCTACCAATGAGATACAACCCCAGCCCAATACATTTGTCTTTTTTTTTTTTTAATTGAACCCAGGGCCTTGTGGTTAACAGGCAAGCACTCTTTGAACTGAGCTATATCCCCAGCCCTACATTTGTCTTTTATTCTAGCATTAATAATGATAAATCCACCACTGTGATAGTAATACCATATTCTGTATTTGTCTATGTACTTACCTCTAACAATGTGCTTAATACTTTCTTACACTATCATGTTGCTGTTTAGTATCCTTTTATTTCCCATTGAGGAATTTCCTGTACCATTTCTTGCAAGGAAGTTCTAGAGGTAATGAAATTCATTTTTGTGTGTCTTGGAAATTCTTTATCACTCCTTCATTTTTGAAGGGTTTGTCAGATATAGTATTACTTATTAACAGGTTTTTTCCTTCAGTACTTTGAATACACCATTTTACTTCCTTCTATCCTGAAAAATATTCTGTAAAATCCACTGACAGTATTATGAAGGTTACCTTGAAGTTATTTCTCCCCACTTCTTTCAAAATTTTCTTTTAATTTCTGATGAAATTTTTGAATAGGTTTTAGTGTGTTTCTTTGGGAGTTTTTCAGACTCCTAGATCTGTATGCTTATTCCCTTCCCAGAGGTGGGAAGTTTCAGCCATTATTTCTTTGAATAAGTTTTCTGTTCTTTTATATCTTTTTCTAGAACTCTCATAATGCATATATTTGTCTACTTGCAGGTGTTCCATAAGTCCCTTAATCTCAGTTCATTCTTTTTTTCTTTTTGGTTCTCTGCCTAAATAACATCCAATGACTTGGGTTTTATTTCATTGTTTGCTTCTTATTATTCATCTGGTTCATAGTTGAACACTTCTAGTGAATTTTTCATTTCAATTATTATATTCTTCAATTCCATGTTTTCTGTTTATTATCTTTTAATAATTTTATCTCTTTATTGAAATGCTTTTCTTTGTTCATGAATTTTTCTCCTGAGCTTTGCCAGCATCTTTATGATGACTATTTTGAATTCTCTGTCAGATAAATAATTTATCTCCATTTATTGGTATTTGTTTCCAGAAATGTATCTTGTTCCTTGGTGTGGGGCATATTTTCCAGATTCTTAGTGTTGGTGTCTGCATATTAGACAAAGCAATCCCCTCTTCCAGTCTTCAGTGACTAGTCTTATACTGGGTAGAACCCTCACTAATCATTCTGGTCAGAGATGCTAAGTGCTTCTCAAATGTTTATACTAGGTCAGCCCACTTTCATTGTCCTTAGGAGCCCCCAAGATTCTAAAGTAAGCCAGGTCACCTCATTGCTCCAAAATAAGTGAGACTGAGCCAGTTCCACAAACAGTCCCCAGAGAAATTGGATCAGTAGACACTCTGCCCAATTCCTTCTCTTCCTGGGGATAAGTTGGGATCTGGGAGGTTTTGCCAGTTACCTTTGCCTTGAGCCAGGGGGAGAAGTTATGATGACTAATTATATGGTAGATCAAAGCACTATCTTTGTCCTCACTGGCTCCCAACTAAGGACTAGAGGTCCCTTAGCACACCAAGACAGGAAAGACTGAATCTACTCCTTTGGTCAGACCCTGGAAAAACTGGGGTATTTGGCATGTGGTTCAGTGTTTTTCCTCCTTGGGAAGAAGTTTGGAGCTAGGTATTGTCACCTGTTCTTTCTGAACTGAGCTGGGAAAAGGAGCGTGTTCAATATTCTCACTCCAGTTCAAGTTTCTGCTACTTCCTGTAAGTTTCCGCTGCTTGCCAGGCCCTGTCACCACTACCAGACAGGCAGGACAGAAGCCAGTCCCTCAGGTAACCCCCAGAACAGTTGGGGGACACTAGCTATGTGGTCCAACTCCTTCACTCCTCAGGGAGACAGTGATGACTGGGTTTTCCTTCTCAATTACATGGAGCTGTGCCTGCAGGAGGGATTATGGGGAGGGAATGTCTTTGCTTTCCTATTAATTCTAACTTAGCTTGTTTTTCATTTGCCCGGTGTACAACTTCTTTGAACTATTTTCTAGATTTTCATAAATGGAATTGATCTGCATGTAGTTGTTAAATTGATGTGTCTCTAGTGGGAAGGAAAGTCCAGGACTTCATATCCCACCATCTTGTTGCTGTCATGCTCACTTATTCTTAAATAAGATTGTTCCTTTCTCTTAGTGCCTTGAAACTCTACTTGCTGTTTGGTGAGTATGCTGTCTGAAATAATAAAATTAGACATAATTTCAACGTTGCCAGCTCTTAAGATTCCATTTCTCAAAAATATGTATACACAAACTGAACACATATGAGAAGAACCATGTTCTTCAAAACGTACATTGTCTAAAACTAATGACTACATCTATCCCTAAATAATTTCTTTGTTCCAGTGTGAAGATGCAGGAAGACTAGCATGCAGATCTGGGTTCCACCCTTATCCCCATAAGGTTAGTCTAAGCAAATTCTTGTCCTTCTGTGGCATCAGTGTTTTATTCATAAAGGAAAAGTTTTGTTTTTATCAGAGAAAAAAAATAATCACCACTCTTTTGGAATAGAAAAGTATGAGATTTACCTACTAGCCATGTATATGAGATTTTTTTAATTTTGCTTTTCAAAAACTTGCTTCATTTAAAATTTTCCTAAGGCACTCTTAGAAACAAAACAATATAACAAACGAGAGCATTTGAAATGAAAATAAGTATGTACTCATTTATGTGTCTAAATTATTTTTTCAGACCATAAAAGGGTAAAACTTTAAGGGTTAACACGTCATTAATTCTTACTAGGAGACCATGACACCAAGCAAAAAAGTAATTACAATAAGATAATCATAGGTAGAATGAAATAAACCAGGTTTGTTAACTTTCAATTGATGACAACAAAATCCACTAGGCATGCAATGACTTTCAAGAGGGATTGAGGAATGAAAGTGCAATTTTGAGGCATTGGGGGAAGATAGAGCATAGAAACTACTGAGAAAGAGCAGCAGAAGAGGAGAAGTGGCAAAAAGGAAGAAAAGCATTTCATGGTTCCCCTGGGCCATTGGTTTGATAGAAGCCTATGAGTCCCTGCAGAAACAAGTTGCATCTCTAACCACTGCTGCCTGCGTATTGTCCTGGAAAACCAAACCTAGAGGACCTGAAGGATGTCTACAAGGGGGAGAATTGCTTTCAGGCTCAGTGTTGTGGGAAGGGCTGAATGTTGTCCTCCTCTTCACACTCTCCTCATTAGGATGTTATTTTTCTTGACTGTAGAGACACTATTAGCCTAAACCACCTTCAGAAAATCATGAGCAGTTAATGAAAATTTAAATTCACTGAAAAAACCCAATGGAGAAAGACCAAACTAAACATCTAGAATAGGTAAATTCCACTGAAGACATAGGAGAACTTTCATTTTAAAATAAGAACACTCAAAAAGATAATTTAGAACACAAAGACATTCTAAATGTTAAAATTATGATATTTTAGGGCTGGAGTTGTGGCTCAGTGGTAGAACACTTGCCTAGAACATGTGAGGCACTGGGTTCAAGCCTCAGCAACACATAAAAATAAATAGAGGTAGTGTGTCCATCTCCAATTAAAAAAATATTTTAATTATGATATTTTAATTTTTAAAGTAATTAGACATAAAGAGGATATTCACTAATGAGAAACCAAAGGCCAGAATGTTTTCTCTGATAAGTGCATGACAATATATAATGAGGGAGGGTAATGGGGGAAGAGAAGAATGAAGGAACTTTGGATGGTATAGAGGAAAATGGGGTGGAAGGGGTGGGGGATGGAAAGATAGTAGAATGAAACAGACAGTATTACCCTATGTACATGTATGATTACATGAATGGTGTGAATCTACATTGTGTACAACCATAGAAATGAAAAGGTGTACCCCATTTGTGTACAATGAATCAAAATATGTCTGTAAAAAAGATTTTAATAAAAAAATTAGTACTCTGGAAGACAAAGTGAAAAATAAATCTCTGAAGATAATAAGACATATAAATTATGAAGAAAGATGCAATATACTGGAAAGATACATGGGAAAAAAAGAAAAGATCCAGAAGGAAAAAGGAAAGTAGATGAGAAAGTAATAATTTAAAAAATAAATAAATAAAAATTCTGCAAGCCACAGGTCTCTTAGAACCTGGGGAACCTAATGATTGAGACTGTGCTGTTGCCTCCCAGTCTTGAGGAGGTGCTTCAGTGTGGAGTCCACCTCCAGCTAGGATGGAGTAAGCACACCCCATTCCCTCTCTCCCACTGAGTACAACTAAAACCCTTGGACAAGAAGCATAAAGGGACTAAGTCAAGGCTCTGAAAAGTAAATAAGAGCAAGCATATTTGGGAGAAAAATCCAACACAAAGAATAACTGATAGAGCAGATTTTACTAGCTTCCCACCCCCATGCCTCCAGCAGTCAAACTCCTGTAACAATACAAAGAATCTGGGCGAAAAATGTTCCCAAAGAAACTCTTCAAGGACAGCAAAGGGGTTAAGGAAAGTCCCTATAAGATTGAGGCTCTAGGAGGAATCTGTGATTTTCCCATTACCTTTTTACTATCTGTGACGGTCAATTTTTTCTGTAGACTTGCCTAGGCTAAGGGATGCTCAGTTAGATGCTAAAAATTTATTTTCAGGTGTGTTTATGAAGCTATTTCTGGAAGAAATTAGCATTTCAATCAGTAGCTCAGTAAAGAACTGCCCTAACCATTATGGGTGAGCATCATCCAATCCACTGAGTGTCCACAGAAAGACAATAAAAAGATGAAGGAAAGGCAGATTTTCTCTCTTCTTGAGCAGAGACATGCCTCTTCTCTTGCCCTCAAACATCAGAACTCCTGGTTCTCGGATTTTTAGACTCCACAAGTGGACAGCTCCTCTGGTTCTCAAGACTTTGAACTGGGACTCAATTACACCACCAGCTTTCCCAGTTCTCCAGCTGTAGATAGTGTACCAGGGACCTTACAGTCCCCATAATCACATAAGCCAATTCCCATGATAAATCCTTTCTCATATAATTGTGTATCTTATTTGTTCTGTTCCTCCAGACAATCTGATAATTCAGACAAAAGAATACTATAAAACATTGAAAACTGAATGAATTAGAACTACATGTTGATATAATCAACATCTCAAAATCAATGTTAAACTACAGTAATTGCAGAATGATATGTATAGTACAAGACCATGTCCATGACATCCTAAAACATCCAAGACAATTTTATATTTTGATTACATAAATATACGCATAGAAGTTAAAAACATCAACTTCAGGATGGTGATTACCTCTGAAAGAGGTAGGAGAATGTGGTTGATGATATATTAAGAACTTCATTTGAAGGTGCATTGATTTATTTTTAAGGGAGGTGGCAGTTATGTGGTTGTTAAATAATTATTTCCTACATTTTTTCAGTATACAAAGTGACACCAATTTCACTTATAAATTTTGATGCAAAAAGTTCTAAATAGGAGTGGGGGTTGTGGCTCAGTGGTAGAGCACTTGCCTAGCATGTGTGAGACATTGGGTTCAAATCTCAGCACCACATATAAATAAATGAATAAAATAAAGATCTATCAACATTGAAAAAGTATTCTAAATAAAATATTATCAAGTCCATGAATATATAAAAAGAATAATAAACCATGAAAATAGTTTTATTATATTCATCAGTATAATTCAAAATATTATGAACACAGTCTCCCTTGAAATTGTTCTTTTTCTCCCCTTACCTTTTGTATTTCCAGCCCTCCCTTTACAGGAGATATCCCCTCTATCTTCTTCAGGGCCAGCTTTAAACCTGATTCCTTCCTACCAACAATCACCCCCTGAATATTAATACTTGGGCAGTGAGCAGCCAGGACATTTGATTGGAGTAACAACAGCAACATGTAGCTGTGCATTAAAATAAAAATGAGCCACAACCAAGGAGGATTCATTGCAGTAATCTGAAGTTGAATCAAGAGCAGGAAACCTAGTAACATAATTCTTTACATCTGTATGATTATATGTTGAAAGGTATTTGATGATATTCAAAGACTAAATAAGATAGAATAACAACTTAAATATATTTCTTTAAAAAGCTGTTTACTCCTCCAAAATATTGTTTTGAAATATATATTTACCAAATCCCAAGATGTTAAAAACACAATGTTAAAGAATGAATCAAGAATAACCTCACTGCCACTGTTTTCAACAGTGTTGGTTATTTAAAGCTAAAACAAGAAGACCGAAACTGAAATAATTTATACAAGAAAGGAAAAAAATAAATGTACATCTATTACAGATGGCACTATAAATGCTATACACAAAAGCACTTCTTATAATCATAAACTACTACAATTTTAACAGTTTGATCAGTTAGCTGAATATAAGCTACATAATTAAACAAAAATCAGTAGATTCATTCTATACTAACAGTAACCACTTAAAATTTTAATGCAGTTGATGACAGGCTCAGTCTCTCCTATTCTGAAGCCCTACCTGTAGAGTTGGAGGATGAGAACCCCACATTCTCAGTGTTCTCTCTGACATACTTCCTGAGAACATAATGATGAAACAGGTACAAACAACTGACCAAGGGTTTACAGGATTCTGTCAGCCCTGTGACCCAGAATATAATGGTCAATCACCACCAGGAACAGCTAACCACAGGTAGGGCCTCAGTAGTCTAAAATTTCACAATCAGATCATAGCCCTCAGCCAGCTAGCTATACAGCTTTTAGGATCACTGTGAAGGATTATGGAAGCAAAAAATTTCCTGAAATCATTGAGAAATTTATGAAACAGGAGAATAATGAGAAAGGTGTTTGCTTTTCTAGATATTAAAACTTAATTCAACTTTTAGAATATACACTTTCAAACTGGTTAAAATGGTAAATTTCATGTTATGTGTTTTGTTCACAATAAAAAAAAATTAATATCGTATGTGTCTCTTAGAAATTGTAAGGCAATTTGGGGCAGTTGATTTAGAGATCTGCTCTCTCACCTAAAAGATTTGCAAAGTAGATGATCCTAAGTTGATATGCTAGCTCCATAACACCCTGAGGAGAGTACAGGACAAAAGGGGACTTCCTCAGCTATATGTCCCCACTTTAAAGAACTCTATATGTCCCACCCAACAATTTCCATGTGCATTTCATTGACTAAATCTTCGTCATTTATCTATATCTATCTAAATTGAAAGGAAAAAAATATATTTTTATACCTGAGCTCACTGCTAGCCCAGGTAAAACTGGGATTCTGTTGGTAAAAAAAAAAAGGAACACAAGACGTTGGGTGGGCGACAAGAAGTCTGCTTGCTAGTACAAGGTAACAAATATAGCATGGTATTAGCTAGCAACAGAGAAATGGCTGGGTTCAACAGAGAAGGAGTTTTGAAAGATATGTAAGTATATATAGGAATAAAAGTACAATAAGATATTATATGTCAGTTCAATGGGAAAAGATGTTTTATTTAATATATAAATGGTGTTTCCATAATTACCTCTCAATCTGGAGGAAGAAAAGTTAAATATCCAACTTACAAAACATATAAAAATAAATTACTAACAGATTTGAGTTTTAAATGTAAAAATAAACATGAAGAAAATTTAAAAATAAATAACTTTAGGGTGGGAAAACCTCACCAGTCAGAACAGGGAATTTGAGCTCCACGCAATATGACCACATGAAAATGAAAAGTTTACATGACAAATGAGGCCATAGTCAAACTCCAAAGGTAAGCAATAGATTTGAGAAAAATATCTGTGGCACCTGTGAGAACCAAAGGGTTAGTAGTACTCCTAACATACCCAAAGTCCTACAAATAATTTTTAAATCCCAAACAATTCCATATAAAAATAAGCAAAGGATTAAAAACAGGCAATTCATAGATAAGAAAGTCCAAGTAACCAATAAATACATTATAAAAGAAATCCTAACCAAAACTGCATATCAGGAAAATGAAAATTAAAGAGATGAGATACATCTTCTATCCCTCCGCCCATATCAAACCTAATTAGAGAATGGAAAACCACTTAGTATTGTTGAGGCAAGGGCATCCTAAAAATAGTTGGTGGAATGAAAATCTTGTGTCTTTTGAAAAGTAATATAGAAAAATCAATCAAAATTTAGCATACATAAACCATTTGACCAAGTATGCCACTTTTGGAAACCTACATGTTAAAAGATAACACACAGCAATAACAGTGTGGGTCATCATGCCAAAAATTGGAAATAATGTGAATGTTAATTGGGAAATTATTAAATAAAATCCATTACTTCCATATTTCATAATACCATGGAAAAATATGTATTGGATTGAAAAATAAGTCAGGGTAAGATATAAATAAACTATTGTCAGTGTGGTTAAAAACAGTAAGGAAGAAAAAAATCATCCCACTTTCTTTTGGTGTATTTTTAGTTTGTTCTTATTGGTTATACATTTATATACATTATATAAATAAACTGTATTTTGACATATTATGCATATAAGGAATCTAACTTCCCATTCTTCTGATTGCACATGATGTAGAATTACATTGGTTGTATATTCACATACACACATAGGAAAGTAATGTCCAGTTCATTTTACTTTCTTTCCTATTCTCATTCTCTTTCCCTTCCCTTCATTCCTCATTGTTTAATTCAAAATACTTCTAATCTTCCCTGCTCCCACCTCCTTATTGTGATGTAGCATTTGCATAACAGAGGAAACATTTTACCTTTGGTTCTTTTGGATTGGTTTATTTCACTTAGCATGAGAGTATCCAGTTCCATGCATTTACTGGTAAATGCCATAATCTCGTTTCTTTTTATGGCTGAGTAGTACAAATGTGTAAGTGTACTACATTTTCTTTTGTTAAGGCGCTATTCCAATATCCCAAATACAAATTCTGGGTCCTTCTGAAGCAAAAGACAAAGGATTTATTCTGGCCAGGGCTGGGGGAAGCAGAAGGCAAACAATTCTGCCATCTCTGACACCCACCTGGGGGTCAATTGATGCTTAAAAGCTGAAAAACTACAAGGAAAGGGGGAGAGAGGGTGGCAGTTACAACCACAGGTTACATAAACAGAATTAATCAGTACATGCTCAGAGGGGCAAACTTATATTCTACAAGTTCAGGATATTGTGGTCAGGTTGTGAGTGGGGGAAGGTAGAGGTGTTAGCTGCTATGCAAGTGGGCTCACAAAGAAAAGAGAGACTGATTTTTTTGAAATGTCTGAACAAAATGGAGTTAACTTAGCTCAATCTTTAAATCAGTCATAACACTTCATCCATTCTTCTGTTGAAGGGCAACTAGGTGGATTCCATAGTTTTTAGCTATTGTGAATTTAGCTATTGAGCTGCTACAAATATTGATTTGGCAGTGTCACCATAGTATGCTGATATAAGTCCTTTGGGTGTGAACTGAGGAGTAGAATAACTGGGTCAAAGAGTGATTCCATTTCAAGTTTTCTGAGGAATCTCCATACTGCTTTCCACAGTGGTTGCACCAATTTGCAGTCCTACCATCAATGTCTGAGTGTACCTTTTCCCCACATCCTTGCCAGCATTTATTGTTACTTGTAACTTCCCATTCTTCTGATTGCACATGATGTAGAATTACATTGGTTGTATATTCATACACACACATAGGAAAGTAATTGCCATTCTAGTTGGAGTGAGATGGAATCTCAGTGTAGTTTTAATTTGCATTTCTCTAATTGCTAGAGATGTTGAACATTTTTTCATAGATTTATTGACTGATCATATTTCTTCTGTGAAGTGTCTATTCAGTTCCTTAGCCCATTTTTTGATTGGGTTCTTTGATGGTGGTGGTGTTTTTTTGGCTTTTTGTTTTTTGGTTTGGGGTGGGTGGTGCTGTTTGAGTTCTTTATTATCCTGGAGATTAATGCTCTGAGGAGCAAGTGGCACAGATTTTTCCCATTCTGTAGCCACTTTCTTCACATTCTTGATTGTTTCCTTTGCTGTGAAGAAGTTTCTTAGTTTGATTCTGTTCCATTTGTTGATTCTTGATTTTACTTCTTTTGCTTTAGGGATCTTGTTAAGGAAGTCAGTTCCTAAGCTGACATGAGGTAGATTTGGGTCTACTTTTTCTTCGATTAGGCACAGGGTCTCTATTCTGGGTCTCTTATTTTCCCAAATGAATTTCATGACTGCTTTTTCTATTTCTATGAAGAATGCCATTGGGATTTTAATAGGAATTGCAATAAATGTATATAGCATTTTTGGTCCTATGGCCATTTTGACAATGTTAATTCTGCCTATACAAGAATATGGGAGATCCTTCCATCTTCTAAGGTCTTCTTCAACTTAATTCTTTAGTGTTCTGTAGTTTTCATTGTAGAATCTTTGACGTCTTTTGTCAGATTGATTCCAATTTTTTTAAGCTATCATGAAAGGAGTAGTTTCCTTAATTTCTCTTTCAGTTGATTCATCACTGATGTATAGGATCACAATTAATTTCTGGGTGTTAATTTTATATCCTGCTACTTTGTTGAATTCATTTATGAGCTCTAGAAGTTTTGTGGTGGAATTTTTTGGGTCTTCCAAGTACAGAAACATGTCATCTGTAAATAGTGATAGTTTGAGTTCTTTTCCTATTTGTATCCCTTTAATTTCTTTCTTCTGTCTAATTGGTCTGGCTAGAATTTCAAGGACAATGTTATGAAGTGATGAAAGAGGGCATTCTTGTCTTGTTCCAGTTTTTAGAGGGAATGCTTTCCATTTTTCTCCATTTAGAATGATGTTGACCTTGGAGTTAGCATATATAGTTTTTATAATGTTTTACTGAACATGGTGAATGTCAAGGAAGGACCACAGATCACACTGCAGTTAAGGCTTCAAAGTAGTGCATCTAGAGATGAGATACAAGCAGAATTTACTTATGTATACATATTTGATTGTTTTTACTTCCCTCAATGAGCATATGTTGCTTTTGACTTGATTCAAAAATTCTCATTAAGAACTTTACATGAGACATGAGTTCCTAAACCATTTCAGCTTATATAAGAAACAATGATTCTTTATGTTCAGCATCACAAAAATGTTATTATTACTTTATGATTAACTTAAAGATTATTATGCTCAGCTGGAGACAACTGTTTAATATGTACCCTTTCTATGCAGGTACTGTGCTCAAGGCTTAACAATAAACAAGATGTAGTCTTTGTTCTTTCCCTTCAGGAGTTTACAGCCTCGGGAAGAACATAAGCAGTGCTGTGGCAGGGATCAGAATAGAGGCATGCACTGCATACACATTTCAGTCATTGACAGACTACATATACGATGGTGGTCCCCACAAGATTAAAATGGAGCTGAAGAATTCCTATTGCTTAGTATTTTCATTGCACCTTATATACATTTAGATCCACAGATATTTTTGTGTTACAATTGTCTACAATATTCAGTGCAGTAACATGCTGTACAGGTTTGTAGCCTAGGAGCAATGGGCTATACTGTATACCCTAGGCTATACCATCTGTGTTTGTGTAGGTACATGCTATGGTGTCCACAGAAGGAGAAAGGTGCCTAAGAATGCATTTCTTGGAATAAATCCTCCATTGTTAAGCCATGAAGGACTGGAGGAGGAGATAGGAGAACAGTCAAGAAACATCTAACCTGAAACTCAAAAATATAGAGAAGATAAGCAAATGAATGGCGATACATTGCAGGGAAGTGTCCTCTGGGAGCAGGGGTCAGCATGTGCAAACTATTGGAGGTTACAAAACATAGCCCAATTGCAGAAAGGTCAGTCACAGTGTGGTTGGGAGCATGGAATGTGCTGGAAGAAATGCTAAGTTAAGGTTGGAAAGTAATTCAGACTTTGGTAAACTTGTTAAAGATTTTAGATCTTTATCCTAAGGGTGGAATAAAACTTCAAAGAATCTTAAACACAGTAGTGATATAGTCATATTTTTCCTTTTGAAAATTGCCTTGACAACAGTTTTTGGATGGATTAGAGGGATCAAGCCTGAGAACAAAAATTCATTCAAAAGAGGACGGTACCATAACAAGAGAGTACCAGTAAGGACAGAAAATGATGGATGGAGATAGGATTGGGAAATGATTTAATCATTGGTTGAATAGGATGGTGTGGAAAAGGAATGGATAAACCATCCACTGAGATGAAGCATATGGAGGATATTTTCAAGAGAAGATAGCATGTTCCATTTTGGATGTGGTAGATTTGATTGGTTTATGAAACATTTAAATAAAAATGTCTATAACTCAGGAAGGAAAACTGAACTAGAACTTCAGATTTGGAAACATTCGGTATGCAAACACATAGAAGTAATATTTCCTGAGAAAGATGTATAAAGTACCAGGGCTGGAGGATGAGGTCAGAAAACTCAAAAAAAAAAAAAAAAATAACTCTAAGAGACACCTGGCAGAAAGAGACTTAAAAGACAGGAGGAAGAGAGTGCCAGTGAAAAAAAAAAATTGCTTGGGCATTGTGCAAACTTCTCTGTCTAAAACAGGAGCACAGACTAATCTCTGGGCCAGCTGTTGTTCAGCCTTGCTTGATCACACATAGCAATTATGTGGAATTGGGGTAATGAGGCTGCTGCCAACCAACTGGAGGACATTTTATTACATTTAGTTTTCAAAGAAGGTGGAATTTTTATACCAGAGCAAATTAGAGAATGTGGCTTTATTTTTGTCTATTTAAGAAATTATTTTGGCCTTTTAGCCTCCTGTGATTTTTATTCTGAACTGTCTACTTTATAAGCACTGCTCCAGAAATGGTACTTGTGCTTTGTACTGTCAATAGGATGTTTCAACTTTGAAACATTTATGAAAATAGATTCATACCCAAGATGTGATGTTAGGCTGAGGCCGACTTATTGTCAAAGATAGGTTGAAAATAAGCCATCTTCAACTCTGCAATTTTACCATTTATTTTTCACTCTTTGGCATCTGTCAGTGACTGTCTTCTCCCTGAGGCAGAGGAGTAAAATTCCTTTTAATCCCCTGGTATTCAGTATGATCACCACTGTGGTGTTTGGTTTCTATTTGTCATCTGAAGATAATTCTCTGGTATTTTCGCCCCACCATTTAGCTAAAACATTGGCACTTACACACTGAGTAGATGAAGCCATTTCCTCCAAAATTCAGAAAAAACATCATTTTTGTTTGATTTCATCAGATGAATGCTTTGAGCTATGTATTTCGAGGATATTACCACAAAACCATTTTCTAAACCACCTTCTGTTCTATTTAAATGTGCTTTCAGTGTTATATTCTGTGGAAGCTTAAGATCCCTTGAGGGGAGAGAATAATCAAAGCAGTCTAATTCTATACCATTTGATCAAGGGATTAATTACTTGTATTTAAAATTCTAGATAATTGAATGGAAAGGAAAACTTGCAGCCATTTAGAAGTCAGCTGGCAGGGAAACCACAGATGGGGGATTTGGGGAGTATCAAGAGGTTTCTTGAGTAGAAACAGCTGCAATGCCTTTTAAACAGCAGAAACCAAATAATACCAGGAATGACTCTATGCCATGAGATATCATTTCTGCATTCTGAAATATATTCCATGGCTAGAATATTTGTGTATAGCCACATAGTAGAAACTTACACGAATGGAGCATTAGAAATGACAGTATGAACTATAATAGTAATTTTTTTAAACTGAATTTGTTTTTTAACTGATACATAAAAACATAAAAATTGTACATATTAAAGGGTACTTTGGGATGCTTTGACACATGTATACATCGTGCAATGTTTAAATCAGGTTAAACATATCCATCTCCTCGATCATTTATCATTTCTGATTTCAAAATCTTTTCTTCTGGCTGTTTGATATATACAGTACATTATTGTCACCTATAGTCACCCTACTGTGCAAAAGCACAGGGAACTTTTTGCTCCTAAGTTCAACTTAGTACCTATTGCACACCATTCCCACTCTGCCAGGCCTCTGGTCACCACTGGTCTTCTCGCCACGACCATGAGGTCAGCTTTTCTAGATTCCAGATAAAAGTGAGATTATGTGGTACTTGACTTTCAGCACCTGACTTATTTCAGTTAACAAAACGACTTCCAGGTCAATCTACATCCCAAATGACAGGATTTCATTTTTCTTGTGGCTGGATAGTATTGCCTATGTATGTGGCGCACATGTGGTACACATATATGCCCTACCTATGTGGTACATATCTACATTTTCTTTGTCCTGTAATAGTAATTTCTAAGCCTATACCAAAGATTTGTCAGGCACTATTGTAAACATATATTTAAAGTGTATTTACATAAGTATACATATGTATATTCCATATACATATATATATATGTTCATTTAATTCCCACTCATAAAATAATTGCTATTGTTATCTTGATTTCTTTCTTTTTTAAATTTGAGGTTGGATGTATTTGCAGAAAAATAAATTTAAATAAGTGACTACAAGACAGAACAGTTCCTTAGGCTCCTTCCTAGAGACGTCGTTCCTGAACCATCTTCAGACATAACCATTGTTCTGATTTCTATCACCAGACTTTGGTTTATCTTTTTACAGATTCATATAAATAGAACCATATATCATGTTTTCTTTTGTATTTGTCTCCTTTTACTCAAATTAATTTTTAAGACTAATATTATATGAATATACCACAATTTGTTTTCCCGTTTTCCTCTTGATGGTTGTGTTATTTCCAGTTTTGAGCTGTCACAAGTTAAACTGATGCCAATATTCTTGCTCAAATATTTTTGTGGGCATATGATTTCATTTCTCTTGATCTGGGATTAAAAACATTCTGCCATTGTTTAGGTGTTTGTTTTCTATTCTAGGAAACTAAGACATTTTCCCAAAATGGTCCTGTCATTTAACATTCCCTCCAACAATGTGTGAGAATTCTAGTTGCTTCATATCTTCATTGACATTTGGTTTTGTCAATATTTTAAAATTAATTCATTCTAGAGGGTTTGTAGTGGTATATCACTTCTGTTTTAATTTATATTTCCCTTATGAACAGTGATATTGAAAGTACGTTGATTTGCTTACTGACCATTTGGAGTATTCTTCCATTTGGAAATGTCTGTTAAAGTTCCTTTGTCTATTTATAATTGAGACTGTTGGTTTTATCATTATTATTAAATGATGACAGTTATTTCTGTATTATGGATATAAGTTCTTTGTCAGAATATGTAATGTGAATATTTCCTTCTTAAATGTGGCTCAGATATTCATCACCTTAATGGAATATTTAATGAGTGTAAGTTTTTAATTTTGATAGGGTCCAATTAACCAGTTTTTTAATTTTATTTGTTATTTTTAGATATACATGACAATAGAGTATATTTTGACATATTATACATACATGGAATACAACCCATTCCAATAAGGTTTCTATTCTTGTGGTTGTACATGATGTGGAATTATACTGGTCATGAATTCATGTATGAGCATAGGAAAGTTATGTCTGATTCATCCTGTTTTCTTTCCTATTCCCATCCCCGCTCCTTTCCCTCATTCCTCTTTGAGATAGAACATTCCACCTTTGGTGTTTTGGGATTAGCTTATTTCACTTAGCATGATATTTTCCAGTTCCATTCATTTACTGGAAAATGCCATAATTTCATCCTTCTTTATGACTGAGTAATATTCCACTGTGTTTATATGCCACATTTTCTTTATCCATTCAGCTGCTGAAGGGCACCTGATTCCGTAGCTTGGCTATTATGAATTGAGCTGCTATAACCATTGATGTGGCTGCATCATTGACTGTGCTGATTTGAGTCCTTTGGGTATAAACTGAGGAGTGGGATAACTACTTCAAATGGTGGTTTCATTCCAAGTTTTCTGAGGAGTCTCCATAGTGCTTTTCACAGTGTTTGCAACAATTTGCAGTCCCACCATGTATGAGTGTACCTTATTCCCCACATCCTTGCCAAATTTATTATTAACTGCATTCTTCATAATTGCTATTCTGACTGGAATGAGATGGAATTTCAGTGTAGTTTTAATTTGCATTTCTCTAATTGCTTGAAATGTTGAACATTTTTTGTACATTTGTTAACCAATCATATTTTTTCTTCTGTGAAGTGTCTGTTCAGTTCCTTTACCTATTTATTGATTGATTAATTATTCATTTTTCTTGATGAATGTTTTCAGTGTCCTATATAATAAAACATTGTCTATACCAAAATTATAAAGATATCCTCCTATCTTTTGTTCTAGATTTTTTGTAGATTTCACATTTATGTTTTGGATTATGATCAATCTCAACTTATTTTTTCTTTTCTGTGTAGGGTGTCCAGTCAGTGTCAATATTCTTTTCTTATCTATGTAGACATTCAATTGTTCTCGCATCATTCAGGAAAGGAAGAACTTTCTTTCCTCCATTGAATTGTTTTCAAGCCTTTGTCAAAATAAACTCACAATTTAACTGAGGTGTAAGTCTCCTGGATTTTCTGCTCTGTTATTTTAATCTACTTGTATATCTTTATTCTATGATAGTATTATTTTTCTTTAAGGAATTTTAATGATGTAGTTCCACTGTCTTCTGATTTGAATTGTTTTTAGGAGAAATAGAACTCATTCTTTTTGTTGTTTTCCAATATGTATCTTTTGCTATAACTTTCTTCAAGTTCTCCCCATTATCTTTGATTTTCAGCATTTTCTATGTGATATGCCTAAGTGGGATTTCCTTATGTTTATCCCACTTGGGATTTATTAAAGTTCTCCTGGATCTGTGGGTTGCTACTTTCCGTCAAATTTGGAGAATTTTAATCATTATTTTAAAGTTTTCGCAGCCTCGATGTCTCTCCTTCTTCTAGGACTCAAATTCCATGTATGTTAGACCACCTAGTTTTTTTTCCTGTAGGTCTCTTTTCACTTTTTGTCATTTCTTTTGATGTCTTCTGTACTTCAGTTTGAATAGTTTCTATAGAGTTTCCTTATCCTTTCATCTATAATGTCTGGCATATCATTAAAAGTACATTTGGAGAAATTTGGATTTCCCATTTCAAATTTTTCTTTTAGTAAGGGCCATTTGGTTTACTCTATATCTTTTATTTCTCTGATAGATTTCCTATGTACTCCTTCATAGGCACATATTTTCTTTTAAATCATCAAATTTTAATTGCTGTTTTCAAGTCCTGGTATCTGAACTTAAAAATATGTGTCATCTCTAGATCTCTTTTACTTGTATCCTTGATGTCACCTATCCTGTTAAAAGGTCTACAAATAAACTTTAGGCATTTTAGTGTTGTCCATTTTGTCAGTCACTTACCCTGGTCTTGTCTAATGCACATAGACTAAAATTATAGTATTAAATCTTTTGGCAATCAATTCCCCCACAAACATCAAATTAATTCAAATTCTATAACATAAAGAACCTTGGAGATACTTTTTAAACTATTTCTAGACTCAGAAAAATTTCTAGTCGCATGATGCACAATACCACTTAATATCCTTTTAATTAAACAACACAAGTAAAATAGGATGTTTCCTCTGTCATAGGGAATTTAGATGTTCATTTCATCTTACATTTTTAGATTCTGTGAACTCAGATTTTTGTTGCTAAATTGAAAGTTGTTTCTTTGCTTTACTAGTTATAAATCCATTACTTGAAGACTTGTCTCAGAAGCTACCCTTAGGAAGCTGAAAAAAACTTCCACACAGTCTTTAAGATATATGCTAAACCCAAGGCCAGCATAATTCTAAACAGAGAAAAATTGAAAGTATTCCCTTTAAAAACTGGAACAAGACAATAATGTCCTCTTTGACCACCTTTATTCAACATCGTTCTTGAAACTCCAGTCAGAGCAATTGGACAGAAGAAAGAAAGGGATACAAATAGGTAAAGAAGAACTCAAATTATCACTATTTTCTAATGACATATTTCTACATTTAGAACACCCAAAAAATTCCACCAGAAAACTTCAAGAACTAATAAATGAATTCAACACAGATGCAGGATATAAAATCAACACTCATAAATCAAATGTATTTCTATACATCTGTGATGAATCCACTGAAAGGGAAATTAGAAAAACTACCCCATTCACAATAGCCTCAAAAAAAAAAATACTTGGAAATCAATCTAATAAAAGAGGTGAAAGACCTCCACAATGAAAACTACAGAACGCTAAAGGAAGAAATTGAAGAAGAACTTAGAAGATGAAAAGACCTCCCATGCTCCTGGAGAGGCAGAATTAATATGGTCAAAATGATCATATTACCAAAAGCATCATATAGATTTATTGCAATTCCTATTAAACTCCCAATGACATTCTTCATATAAATAGAAAAAGCAGTCATGAAATTCATTGGGGAAAATAAGAGATCCAGAAGAGCCAAAGCAATTCTTAGCAAGAAAAATGAAGCAGGAGCCATCATAATACCAGAATTTAAACTATACTACAGAACCATAGTAATAAAATAGTATAGTATTGTCACCAAAACATGTCGCGCTCCCTGCCCGCAGAGAGACACGACACCTGGTTCTTTTCGGCCCTTTTATTGCGCGCACCCCCATCCTCCCAGTTCTTCCTTTGTTCCTTTCTTTGAGGAACTTACACTCCAATATATACAGTACTTGTAACCAATCAGCATTTTCGCACGAGGGGAGAGCATTAACAGATACAGGCAGCGAAGGCAGGCATATAGTGGACCTGTACTGTCCATCAGGGAGCTTAGCCAATCCCTGGAACTTCCTCAAAATAATGTCAGTTGTTTGTGCAAAAGTTAACTGCTCTGGCTCACTGCCAGGCGCCATCTTAGCCTTGCCACACCTAGGGCCAGGGGTCCAGCCGAAACCCCGACAAAAACAGACATGTAAACCAATGATACAGAATAGAAAACACAGAGACAAACTCACACAAATACAATTATCTCATACTAGAGAAACATTCACTGGAGAAAAGAGCCTATTCAACAAATGACACTGAGAAAAATGGAAAGCCACATGTAACGAAATGAAATTACACCTCTATCTCTCACCCTGCATGAAACTCAACTCTAAGTGGATCAAAGACTTAGGCACTAGAACAGAGACTCTGAACCTAAGAAAAAGTAGACTCTAATCTGCACCATGTTGGCCTAGGATCCGACTTCCTTAACAAGATCCCTAAAGTGTAAGAAGTTTAATCAAGAATCAATAAGTGGTATGAATTCAAACTAAAAAGCTTCTTCTCAGCAAAAGAAACAACCAATAATGTGAAGATAGAACCTACTGAGTGGGAGAAAATCTTTACCACATGCACTTCAGATAAAGCATTAATCTCTAGGATATATAAAGAACACCAAAAAAACAAATAACCCAATCTATAAATGGGCTAAGTAACTGAATAGACGCTTCCCAGAAGAAGAAATACAATTGATTGACAAATACATAAAAAAATGTTCAACATCTCTAGCAATTAGAGAATTGCAAATCAAAACTACTCCAAGATGTCATCTCCCTCCAGTCAGAATGGCAATCATCAAAAATACAGGCAACAATAAATGCTGGCAAGGATGTAGAGAAAAGGAAACACTCATACCTTGCTGGTGGGACTGCAAATTTCCACTATGGAAAGAAGTATGGGGACTCCTTAGTAAACCTGGAATGAAATCACCATTTGACCCAGCTATCCCACTCCTCAGTTTATACCCAAAGGACTTAAGATCAGCATACTACAGTGACACAGCCATGGCAATGTTTATAGCTGCTCAATTCACAATAGCTAAGCTATGAAAGCAACCTATATGCCCTTCAACAGATGAATGGATAAAGAAAATGTGAGATACACATACACACACACAATGTAAAATTACTCAGCTTTAAAGAAGATTGAAATTATGGCATTTGCCAGTAAACAGATGGAATTGGAGAATATCATGCTAAGTGAAATAAGCCAAACCCAACAAAACCAAAGGTGGAATGTTTTCTCTGATATGCAGATGCTAATTTCCAATAAGGGGTGGGACTAGGGAAGAATAGAGTTAGTATAGATTAGGTAGACAGGAGTGAAGAGAGGGGAGGGAATATGAGGATAGGAAGGATAGTAGAATCAAAGAGACATTATTACTTTATGTACCTATATGACTATATAACTACTGTGATTCTACAACATGTACAGTCAGAAAAATGAGAAATTATACCCCATTTATGTGTGATATATCAAAGTGTATTCAACTGTCATGTATAACTAATTAGAACAAAAGAGATTTTTTAAAAAAAGATAACCCAAGGTAATGCACATTATATCAGTCCTTTCCTAAAGAGAAAAAACTCTGGTGTAATTCCAACTAGGAACACATACTATTCCTAATCTTAATGAGAATGATTGTAGAAAAATTATGACTATAATCTCACAAAGAACACAAATTTTATTGTGTTGAATAATGTTTATGATATATATGACAGACAAGATATTTTGCTCACTTACTTTATTCATTACTTTATGTGAAGAGAGGAACTATGCAATGCTTTAATGCTAAATAGTGAAAACCTTAGTCCAAAGTATAAACATAAAACAGAAAATTGATTCAGTCTTTAGGGGAAAGGAATCTTTAAGTATGAATAAATAAAAGAAGTATGTTCTAAAGGGGTCTGTTTCCTCATAGCCCTCTTCTCTGGGACCTGTCTGTTGAAATCTGTACCTTATAACCACAACTGTACAGCTAATTAAACTAAGCGTATTCATTGAACTGAAAGTATCCAGTGCTTTTCCCAACTAGTAATCAATCATGTTTTCTATCCTGAATTTAAGCTTAGAGTCACTGGTATGGCAGGAGTGAGGGGGATGAAATGTACAATTCAATGTACATGTAAGAGGCCTAAAATATTTGTAACTGCATCCAACAAATAAGCATGTGGTCTGTGGTGAGAAGCAGGAAGATGGAGCAAGCACTTACAAATAAGCAAAAAGAGAAGACCAAACGCTCCATAAAAGGTGAACAAGAAAACCTTCATCTCTGGTTTTTGGTTCCTAATTTCATAAGCCCACAGGTATTTCCATTTTTATACTCTTGACTGCCTGTTGAATTCTTTAAATGAATCTCCCTTCCCTGGAACTAGCTTGAAGAATTCCCTTGCAATAAATATTTCCTAAGATGCATATAACTACCTAATTCTTGTTGTCCTTTAACCAAAACACAAAACTAAAAAAAAAAAAAAAAAAAAAAAAAAAAAAAAAAGCCAAACAAACCCTCAGAACAAACTGACCTAAATCTTAAGTAATATTATCCAACATAACTGATCATGAGCAAGACATGAGCAGGTATTTTGTATTGCTTCACTGATTAGGAAACAGGGACCAACAAATATATGAAAAAATGTTCAACATCTTTAGCAATTAGGAAAATGCAAATCAAAATTAGACTAAGATTGCATCTCACTCCAATTAGAATAGCATCCATCAAGAATACAAACAATAACAAATGCTGTAGAGGATGTGAGGGAAAAGGAATATTTTTACACAGTTTGTGGTATTGCAGATTAATACAGTCACTATGGAAATCAGTATAGATTAGAACCACCATATGACTCAGTTATAACACTCCTCTGTTTTTGTCCTAAAGAATTAAAGTCAGCGTGCTATACATGCATACCCATTTTTATAGCAGCACAGTTCACAATAACCAAATTATGAGACCATCCTAGGTGCCTGTCAATAGATGAATGGATAAATAAAATGTGGCATATGTACACAATGGAGTTTTATTTGAGCCATAAAGAAAAATGAAATTATGTCATTTGAAGAAAAATTGATAGAACCTGTGAACATTATGTTAAGCAAAATAAGCCAAACTCAAAAGTCAAGGGTCATATGTTTTCTTGTACATGTGGAAGCTAGAGAGGAAATAAGAAAAAGAAAGGTGGGCGGGGAGGTGAGTCATACAAAGCCAAGAAAGATCAGTAAATAGAGGAAATGGGCCAGGAGGAGGGAGGAGGGAAGGGAAAGGGAAAATACTGGGATAGGATACTGGCCAAATTATTTTACTATATCATGCACACATATGAATCTGTAACAACTATCATGCATATAATGCACCAGTAAAAAATATGAAAAAAAAAAAGGAAATTGAACCCGGAGTCTGATAATATGAAGTAGCTATTGGTACTTAAAAATCAGCATACTAAATCAAACTCAGTAAACTAAAATAAAGGGGAATCTGCTGTTTGGTTCTTGAGTAGCCGTTAATTAACTTTTCTTTCTGTTGGGCCAAGAGTTAATATTAAAATAACAATGGCTCTGTTTTGCTGTCTTGTAGTCCTAGTGTGAAAAGTGTATAATCTTCACTAAGGGGGACTACTATGTTTATACTCTTGTGACTTCATTAGGCCTAGATATTGTCAAATGTTAATGTACAAAAACAGAATTTGAAGTAATTTATTTTTGTTTCCTTATTGCATTTCCAACACTGGATATAAGGAGTGTTAATTGGTTATTTGCACCTACAAGACCTCCCCTAGGACTACCACATCAACTGATTCTAAATCTATTATCTTAACTGTTCACTCAGCACTTTGAAGTATTCCAGCCACTGTCACATGTAGCATCTCATTCTGTCTTCAGTAGGAGAGGGAGAAAGCATTATCCCTATTTGCAGAGCAAGAGATAAAGGTCAGAATAAAGCAGTGAACTGTTATCTATCAACTGCAGTAATGAATTACCACAGTGTTTGTGGTCAAAGAATGTATTATATTGCGTTTGCGCAGGCCACAAGTCCAACATGGTCTCACCAGGCTAAAATTAAACCGTTGGCAAGGCTGTGTTCCCTTTGGGAGGGTCAAAGGCAAAACTTGTTTCCTTACTCACCCAGAGTGTCAGGAGTGACTTGTCCAACTATGATCCTCATTTTCTTGCTGACTGTCATCAGAGGGACTATTCCTGGCTCCTAGAAGCCAATCTCACTCCTCGGCTCATGATCCCTTCCTCCTTCTTCAAAGTCAGCAACAGGATTTATCCTATCACAGTCTAAATCCCTCCTCCTTCTTCTACCATCTCATCTCTATAACCACAGTTAGGAAACATTTTCTGCTTTTAAGGGCCCATGTTATTAGACTGAACCCATCTGGATAATAGGGACTACTCTCCTCATCTCAATGCCTTTAACTTAATCACAACTCCAAATTCCCTTCTGCCATGTAATATAACATAGTCACAGATTCTGGGGATTAGAGCATGGACTTCTTTGGAGGAACCATTATTCTGACTACTACATTGAATAAAGGCTAATTCAGTTCTCCACATTTTCCTTCCAGGGCCCAAAATTACAAGAGTTAGAAAAGATTCTAAAGTAAGATTTTTAAATCTCCTCTTCAATACCACTCAAATAACTAACAATATGGTAACATTTTTTTTAAGTATCCTCTGAATTTGGAAGCCAGAAAAATCAACCTAAATATCTCTTGAGGTCTTCTGTCATGTCAGCAAAATGAAAAATATAATTATAAGTTTTTTTCCAAGTCATACTCCAATTTAGTGTCTAAAATAATAAAACTCATAGTACTTAATTTCACTGTTTTAACCAAAATAAAACTGTTTTCTTGTCTCTGCATCCTAATTGCTGCACCTAATATTTTTATTTCTCCCACTGCATTCTCTAAATATACATATCTATCAAAATAGTTTAGACATTGAATGTACAGTTCCTTTATTTTTCAAAAAGAAACTCATTTTTTTAAAGCTAACCTGCCTAAGTAGAGTTTTACTGTCACTTCTGGAGTAGATTCTCTCTGGTATGCATATGAAAATCTTCATATATTGTACCCGTGCTGATATGTCTATGCAAACAGCTCTTTTCTTTATTTCCTTACCCCTAATATTCCAATCTTGTTCCTTCCAGGCCCCTGCCAGCCAATCCATTTGCCATTTTCTGTATCTCACCTTCGGTTCCTCTTTCTTCATGGAGATGATGATGTTCACTAACTGAAATTCAACCCTTTGGGAATGTTTGTCCTGGGCCATCCCTGAATGCAACTATAGCTCAGAATCAGTCAGTTTTTTACTTACACCACCATAACAAGTCAACTGATCCCTGAACCAAGGCTCTGTTTTTGCTTGTTTGTTTGTAGTTTGTTAGTTTTTAACTCCTCAGTGCACAGGCCTTAGGGAATGTCCATCCTAAGTCATAGGTTTGACCTAAGGGATAAGCACCTGAGCAATTTAGATAATAGTGGGAGTCCACCACTTCTGCATTCAGCTTGATTATGCCTCTTGATTGTTCAAGACTCTCAAAAGTGCTGCTTTCATCTTAAAATGACTCTTAATAGATTGATTCTGGGCTGGGCTAATTTTGGGATTAGGAGGACTTGACAATCTCCCAAGGGAGATGGGCCACTTAGACCACTCTAGATGTCCTCATGCTTAGCTGCTCAGTCTTGCCTCTAACTCAGGAGCATTCTGAGTGTCCTAGAAATGGTATACAGTTCTTCACAGAAGATTGAAGGGCCTCGTGTCAGAATTCTAGGGTTCTGCCTTGCCACTCTCCTATTGGGTTTTTTCCTAGTGGCATCTTTTTCTACCCCAGGTATTTCTACATGTGACCTAAGTGGCAGAACTGTTTATACTGTATCTTGGACTTGTACACAATATTTGCTTGCTCTGAATCTCACTCAAAACCAGCAGATATTTACCTTACCCAACAGTTAGAGCAGTACTTGCAAGTGTTTCTTCAAAACACCAAAGAAGACTACCAAATAGTTTTTCTTCTCTCTTACTGATAGGAGGTATAACGTACATCATGCTCTGTGCTTGTTTTTTTTTTTTTTTTTTTCTGTCTCTTCAAACATTTCTCATTTCTTTAATGATGAACTTTTTTTTGTTTTTTTAACTACAAACTTATTTAATAAGTGAATTTTAAAACAATGTTGGAAGACAAAATTTACAATGAAAAGCATTATAAACTGTATAACTTCATAACTTCATACATATTTGCATACATATCTAACAAGAAAAGTTATCCATAATCTAATTAAATAATGGTGAAAATTTTGAAAATCTTTTCCTTTACTTTGAAATATACAATACATAATTGTTATCTATAGTCAATTTGCTGTGCAATAGACCTTGAGTTCCTTCACTTGCAGCACTAGAAGATTCTATATTTACATTACTTTATTACTTATAAGACATTCACTGATTTTTTTTTCCTTCCATCAACAAATTTAAATTTACCCTCAAAAATACATGACATGGCTAATGCTTCGCATTGATTCTAAATTTGGTTTTCTATGTTCTTTTTAAATGTCTTCTGCTTTTGACAATGGTGTTCAGTAACCAGATAATTCAACTCGAACAATATTATCAAGTCCAGGATACAGCATTTGCATATGAGTGGATGTCTTTACATGCTTCAACTCACTGGACCTCTAATATTGCCACTAATGTGACAACTCCCTGAATTTTTGTAGGATTTATCTCCCACCTTCTGTGTACAAAAGTTTACCAGTGCATTCTGAGGATGTCCAGCTTATTTTTTATCAGGTCTGTTTAACCTAGTTCCAACAATATATTTGATGAAAGTATTATTCAAAAGAACTTCCAACCTCTCCAGTCCCCTTCAAATTATGTTGTGCAGCCTGTGAAAGAGTTAATATTGACCTGGAGACAAACTTAACAAATCACTTATTCTTCCTTGGTATGGAAAGAATGCATTAACAAGATAAGTAGTTACAAACTATGGATTAGAGAAGAAAAGAATGTACACTGTTTCATTAATCAACCCCTTGTTGGTTAGCTGTTAGTACTTCACTACAATATGTCATAATCCAAGCAAGTTTTCAGACCATTAAATTAAATAGAGATATGATGGAGACCACCATCCCTGCATCTTTTAAGTTTGGGGTATGGGACTAATTTCTCATTTTTCCTACGGTACATTATAATTTGACTTACTGAATTCATAGTGATAGGAAGAGGACAACTTTGAGGATTCTACTTGGCCTTTCCTGCTAGACTTTATTTGAGACCATATCTATTTCCAGAAGAAATCGAACATAGGAAGTGTAGGTTTGGCCTCACTCATGTAACTGTGGAGACTCATTAAACAGGAAATGCCCAATAGAAATATAATGTGAGCCACCCATCTAAAATAAACAGGTAATTGTTTTCTATATATTTTATTCAACCCTAAAATAGGTAAAATATTGTCATGGCAACCTATAATCAATATTTTTAAATGATTAATGAAACATTTTACATTCTTCTTAGTAAGTATTTAAGTTGATGTATATTTTAAGTTTTAGCACATCTCAGTTCAGACTAGCCAAAGACTCAGTAGCCACATGTGGCTAACACTATTAGACAACACAATGTCGGGTACAAATTGCACTGCAGAATGTCCCACTTTTAGTCAAGGATGCTTCAGCACTTCCATTTCATTCAGTCAGAGTCTACTCTTAGAGAGGAAGTTGGGTGTGAAAATTCCAAGACATCTCTAGGAGAGCAGCTCTTACCAGTCAAAGTCAATTATTTTTTTATATGTCTAATTTTTATTCTGAAATGTGATGCCTCTCTCATAGACAACATAATAAAGAGCATGATACCCTGGCAGAAAGACTAGATTTAAAAACAGGCTAATAAACTCCACTGCTTCTATCCAGGCACTTAATACTTCATAGCCTCAATGTCATTATCTATAAAAAGAGGAATGTGTCTCAAAGAAATGCTGTAAGGATTGGGCTTTACAATGTCAATAAGCCACTATCAACAGCACTTTCCGCTATTAGGAAGTAAATGCATTCGGCTGGAGAAGGGATCCAAGTGGAAACCCCACAGCATCTGCTGTGCTAAGTTAGCTTAATCACTTCTGTTGCATACATCCACAAGCTTTTATGTGTAACAGAACAGCTGAAACGTGACTTTATCTCATACCCTTATTTTTAAGAAGATTTCCTAAAGCTATTCCCTAAAGCAGCACTGAGCTCTTGATTATGGAACTCTCAAAACCCGATCCCAGAATCAGCAACATCAGCAATATCTAGAAACCTGTTAGAAATACAAATGTTAAAGAAAATGTGGTATATATACACAATGGAATATTACTCAACCATAAAGAAGAATGAAATTATGTCATTTTCTGGTAAATGAATGGAACTGGAGACTATCAGGTTAAGGGAAATAAACCAATCCCAAAAAAACAAAGGCTGAATGTTCTCTCTGATTTGTGGATGCTAACCCAAAACAAGGGAGACTGGGGAGGGCAATAATAGAAATACATTGAATTATACAAAAGGAAACAAAAGGAAGGGAGCGGGAGAGGAATAGGAAAGACAGTAGAATTAATTGGTTATAACTTTCCTAGCCTTGTATTTGTATACACAACCAGGGTAACTCCACATCATTTATGACCACAAGAGTGGGATCTTAAGTAGAATAAGTTATACTCTGTGTATGTATAATCTGCCAAAATTCATTCTACTGTCATGTATAACTTTTAAAATTTTTAAAAAAGAAATACAAATGTGTAAACTCTGGGGTTTGGGCTTGGCAGTTCCTGCAATAACCAGCTTTCCAAGTGATTCTGATATACAAACAAGATGGAGAACCAGTGAATTAAATGCATGTCCCTTGGGAAGGCAATCTCAACCCTAGCACAGCAAAGGGAAACTCATTAAATACCTATATCCCTGACCCCTTTAAAGAAGACAGACCAGCTACCTATACCTACAACCCTAATACTGTGTGCATTTTCCATAAGAGACTGAGAAGGTGGGGAAAAGGCCTTCATATTTGATGCATTTGTAATTAAGATGGTGCAACTTACCACCTTTGTATAGTAGAATGCTTGAGGCTAGTGTTCTATTTTCTGAGTTTATGAAACAGGAAACGATTCTGAATTTTTACCTGATGTATTTCTGTGGAAAAGTGCAGCCCAGTATGACACCTGCTGGTGCAACAGACCTAACGCAATGTGACAGAGAAATAGAAATGACAGCCAGAGCCAGGCCTAATCCTCTGCCAACCTGCCCTAGATTTACTAAAATTCACGGCCAGGTAGATCTGGGAAGTTTGCAAAGTGCTGACTGACTAGTTTTCCTCCCTGAGGTTGCAAGTCTCCCAGAAAAGTCACAAAGAATCACCTAGTAGTGATCACGAGATAAAAATTAGCTCAATTAAAGAGCAAACACATAAAACTATCAATACAGAACCAAGGAACTCCAATTACGCAGAAATCTGTCCCTATTTTCAAATAAAGAACATTTTATTTCACCAGAATTTAAAGAATAATGATGAGAACATTACTTGTTTATAATGAACAGGGCAGAATCATGGCAGAATGTTTAGATATTGAACTTAATTAATGTAATGTCAATTTCTGTTTCCACAGTTGTCACCTATTACTATTTTGCTCCAATTTCAATCCATTGTGAAACTATACAAAAGCTGTTGCAAACGTGTACAGATATTTTTACTCTCAATGTTTGCAAAAATGTTAAATAATCAATAAAATATTAAAATGCACTTTTCTATATACAACAGCTCTGTTATTCATCATTTTGACCCTATTCAGTCAGGAGGGGAAGGGGAATAGGAAAGACAGTAGGATTGATTGGTCATAACTTTCCTAGCCTTGTATTTGTATACATGACCAGGGTAATTCCATATCATGTACAACCACGAGAGTGGAATCCTAAATAGAATAAATTATACTCAATGTACCTTAGCTTGTTATGCAATTTTTCAAACATTCTAAAATGTATAACATTGAAAAGTTGGGAAGCAGGCAGATGTATATTCAAGAAAGAGAGGAAAGAGAGAGGATTTTAGATATTGGCTATATTTCTAGGTTATAATCATGACCATTTCTATAATTGTTCTGTTCATGTGTGGTGGTACCCATTAGTAGGCAATGCATGAAGATAGATCTGAATCCCATTACCTTAATTTGCCAGTTGCACCGCCCTAAGCAAGCGAGTTTTACTTTCTTGGTGACTCAGTTTCCTTCTCTGTGAAATAGGATTAAGACAATTTCCCAATGGGAAATTGACTTACAATGGGAAGAAAGGGAAATGGATTCAGGGCAGGCAAAATTGAGATGATTGCATATATAATATCTGTCTTCAGATATTTTAACATTTAACAAATTAAAATAAACCCAGCTTATTTTGTAAAATCTCAATGACAAAACAGGAATTAATGGGTAGAAGTTACTGGGTAGCATTCCTGATCAACACTAGGAAGAATATCATAACCATTAAAATGGTCAATTATAAATAGGCTGTATCAGAAAGTGAAGATATCCTATCATGAAGTTTACAGTGTTAGGTGGCCACTTGCCAGTGTATAACAGGGGATTTCTTGAATTATGCAGGAAGTACTAGATGAAACCTAAGGCCCTTTCCAAATGTGATACATGGATAAACAGTCCAGCAAAAAATCATCTGTTGCTGTTGTTCCTTTAAAGGTACTGATATCTCTGAAAGGCCTCTGTCTGGCACATAAGGAGAATTGATATGAATTTCTGACCAGCTCTTCAGTTGTTATGGTAACCAGAGAAAGGGACATAGCAGAACAGATTGGCTAGTGATTAGAGAGTTCTTAAATAGCGATTGCTACAAATGAGGAGAAAGCTGATAGCATGTAATAACAGTACCAGAAGATCAGCGGTTCTGACCCATCACTTTAAGAGGAAACATCAGGATGGGATATATAAACACAAAATATGACTGAAATTTCAAATATAAATGCCTACCTAAACAAAAGGAGGGAAAATGCAAAGTACTATGAATAGGTATTAGTGCAAGATTATGGTTCGGGTTGTTAAAGGAAGTTGCTTTGAATCAATAAGCATGATTTTTTAAACACACTGATTCACAAACAGCATCTTTAATTTCCAATAAAATGTGTATTTAAATGCATTGAGTATATTCTCAGGAATGATTCAGAAATACAAATATGACGTCCTGGAAGATACTGCATGAATGGAAGTTTACTCCCTCCCAACCATACAATCACCTATCCAGCTGGCGATTGGGCAGTCTAGCTTAGCCAAGCACAGATATTAACCAAGATAAAACATGACTTAATCTAATCAATTGTCTAAATGGGTCAATGGACCTAAGTCTATATATTTTAGGGGAGAAAAATAAAATAATGTGTTCTCTCCATATTTTTTTATCTTATTTACCTCTCTTTGCATTTTTTCTAATCCCAATATTATAGTAATTATATATTTTTGTATTCTGATGAAAATGTCACACAACTTCTTGAAATGTCCTCCTATACTTCATGATAGGTATCAGGGAGACAAGTGTGCTAGACATGAGATGTGAAGAACAAGGGGTTAGTTCTATAGACAAGAGCAAGGCCACAGGAAGGGAGAGGGAAATTAGGGGTGAACTGAGGGGAGGGGTCCCAAGACTGAGTGACAGGAAGACCATGCCCAGCTACAGTTAGAACTGCAGGTTCTATCTAGAGACAGCATACCCATTTAGTCAAACCTGTCCCCTAGGCAAGCAGCTTGTGCAGTTAGCTGCAATATGTCTGAAGGTAACCTTTGGCCAATTACCATATTGTTGTAACAATCATTAGAATTGTGGTTTTGACTCACACAGCCCCACCTTTGTGGGCTTTCCCAAGCAAAACTAGGACAGTTCAGAACCTTTACCCAGAAATAGACACCAACACCTATCAAACATGTCAGCCAATTTTGTGGTGCAGGGACAGAAAAGAAACTAAACTCAAAGCAAATCAGGACATACAAACAAAATGAACCCAAACACCAGGGCTGTCCTCTCTCTTGAGACAGCCAACTCCCTATTCTTGGAGTGGACTTTTGTTTCATTAAGTAAACCTATTGTACTTGTTTACTGTATCTGCTGTGTGTCTCCTGACTGAAATCCAGAGTTTCTCCCCCTCAGGACCATCTGCTCTCACATCTTAGGAGTGTACTTTCCCTTCTTGTACACACACATACTACTTCTGTGACTCCACAGAAATCTTTTCTTTGAGAACATAAGAACTGAGGAAGCCTCTACTCACTAATACTTTGGTATAGATCATTTTCAGTGGAACTTCTTCCAGATCCTATTATTCAGTTTGTACAAGAAAAGTTCTGTTTATATGTAATGTTTGTTCACAGATCTCTGATATTTAGCCTGCTCTCTGTCTAACTCAGGAGAAGTTTCATTCCTCTTCTCACACACATAGCTGGAGAGCAGACTGGCGAGTGCCTCTTTCAAATGATCTCCCAGGTTCTTGAAGTCTCTTTGTTCACCTTTACTCTCCTGAAACAGCAATTTACCTCTATTTCCTGGAGCTGTGTTACTCTGAACCTCAACTTCAAAAAAGACTCTCCTGTCTCAAAGCATTATAATTTTTAGTATCATATTCCTTACATTCAGCACTTGACCACTGAGCCACATTCCCAGCCCTATTTTGTACTTTATTTAGAGATAGGGTTTCACTGAGTTGCTTAGTACCTTGCCATTACCAAGGCTGGCTTTGAACTGCCTCAGCCTCCCAAGTCACTGGGATTACAGACATGCGCCACCATGCCCGGCTCCAATTTACTTTTTCAGATGTATTCTATTTCATAAATCAGAGCCTAGACATGCCATGAAAAGAACTCTTGACATTATATTGTTCATTGGTCTTCATTTTTAGAGGCAATGTAAATACACCCTTCCTCTTGTTTCTTTTAATGGAAAGTTAGGAGCAATGGAGAAGGACTGTAATTGGGAAGAAAAGTATCTTCTCAAAGTGTCTTTAAATTTTAATCCTTTTTCTCGAGCACAAGTAATTTTTCTAAATTTGGTGTCTTTCACAGACCTGATTATTATATACAGCAGATTATAGTTTCCAAAGATGACCACAAAAACATCTCATATGCTCTTCTACAACTTGACCTTGATATTCCCTCATCAAGAAATGGAGGAGTCAATTTCTCCAACCTTTTGAATTTGGGTCAGATGTGTATTCCTTGATCAATAAGGCACAGTAGAGTGACTCTGTTATGGCATGGTCTTTCTGGCCTGGCACTTTCCCTTCTTTTTAACTAGAGAGCTTTCTCTTGGGATACTGACTCTGAGAACCTAGATGCCACCCTACAAAAAGCCCAAGTTACCAGACGAGTCAATGTATAGGTGTCCCAAGGCAAAAGCCCCAGTTGAGCTTTCAGAGTATAGATAGAATTGACCATTGACCATGTGAGTGAATATAAAATATTCAGCCCAGTTAAACTTTCAGATCACTTATGCCCCCGGAGTCATGTGACTTCAATTATAAAAAAGACCAAAGTAAGAACAACCCAGTTGAACTCAGTCAACCCACAAAACCACAAAAGAACATAATTTTGTTTTCAGCCACTAAGGTTTGAGGTAATTTGTTAAACAAGAGGTAAGAAGAACACTATAAAATATAAAACCAGATCCTGTGGTACTAACTTTAAGGCATTTCAATGGTAACTTGGGAAAACATACAAGAAAGTCCAAATAACTTTAAGATTAAAGGTAAATTGAGTTAATAATACTGGTCCAAACAGTATATATATAAAAGTGTGTGTGTGTGTGTGTGTGTGTGTGTGTGTGTGTTGACAAATGTGTTAATTCCCTGAGACTATTGTAATGAATTTCTACAAACCTGGTGGTTTAAAACAATAGAAATTTATTGTCTCACAGTTCTGTAGTCCATAAGTCTGAAATTGAGACGTGCATGAACAGGGCCATGCTTCCTCCAAAGGTTCTAAGGAAGTTCCTTGCCTCCTTGCCTCTTCCAGATTCTGGTGACTATCTGAATTTTTTTACTTCCTTGACTTGTGGCTTCACCACTCTTATCTCTGCCTCAGTCTTTGTGTTGCCTTCTCTTCTCTATGTCTTCTCCTCTCCCTCTTTCTCTCTCCCTCTCCCACCTGCCCCCCCACCCACAGAATCCAGATTACCTCCTCATCTCAAGATCCTTAACTCACACACATCTGCAAAGACCCTTTTTCCAAGTAAGGTAACATCCTCAGCTCCAGAGATTTGACATAGATGATTTTTGTGGGGAGAGGTGCATATTTTTGCCTTCCACAATTGGTGTGAGAAAAGGAGCAGGCAAATGGAGCCCCTGTCATCCCAAGGTTTCAGAAGAGGTAAATAAAGCTGATCATTATAAAGCAAGTAGGTCAGTACACTACAGAGAACTTAAAAACAGATGGTATTTTGTACTACAGTGTGAGTTCTTTCCATAGGATTAATGATCAAGTTTGAGATACTCTTTGGCTACATATGAACATGAGAGATATGTAGGTTGAATGAGTATTTGCAATGAATTCTAATCAAGTTCAATTAAGGATTGCATGTATATTGATTGGATTAACTTTGTCTAACAATGAAGGGTGACAATTACACTGCTTTGGAATTCTCTGGCAAATTGCTTATACTGACTACATGTTAATTTTCAGTCATTTTCTGGCTTTATCAACCTCATACAATTACCATAAATATATTGCTTATTTCCTTTACTTGAATTTTGAATTTTTTCTCTGCATTGTTTCAGTACTATCTAGTATGAAAAGAAATCAAAACTTCTTTACTCACCTTACAGTATCTAAAGGAGAAGATTCACAGCTCAAAATCTCTCACTAAGAAGTGTAAGAACTAGTCTAGTGAGACACCAACTAAATATGCCAATAGTATTGGCAGGTGGTGTGATGTCTGCTGGAAAATATACTGAGACATCCAAATCAGTTAATTTTGGCAATTGTATTGCTATCAGATATTTATGACTTGTAGATTCAGTCACCATTGATTTAAATCATACAATATCTGAGCCAAGAATAAACAGATAATGAACTCCCTCTGCTGAGGTATCCATAAAATCTATTAATACTTCCACTGGTCAAAATTGTTGGTTTTAAAATTCTAACATTTAAATTTTCTCTCCTTCCTTCACATGCTCTCTCTTTCTCTCTCTCTCTCTCTCTCTCTCTCTCTCTCTCTCTCTCTCACACACACACACACACACACACACACACACACACATGCACACATGCTTACAGAGAGAGAGAGAGAGTAGCTATAGTCTTTTTTTTAAATGTACCACAGAAAGTAAGACATGTCAGAATTTAGAAAATTCTGCCCTTATCTAGACTTGGAGATAAAGGAAAAATAAAAATATAGACAATATTTCTTATACTACTGCCATGGACTAAATATTTGTGCCCTTCCTCCAAAAAAATATTCTTTTGAAATGCTAAAGTCCAGTTTGATGGTATTTGGAGGCAAGATCTCTGGGAGATGATTAGGTTCTGAGTAGAACTAGTGCCCTTATAAGAAAAGTCAAGAGAGCTTGCTGTCTGCTCTGCTTTCTGCCATTTGAGGACACAGTGAGAAGACAGCTCTGCAAACCAGAAAAAGTATACTCCTCAGAATTCAATTCACCATGGCCTTGAACTTGGACTTCCCAATCACTGAAACTGTGAGAAATAAATTTCTGTTATTTAAACTACCCAGTCTATGGTAATCTGTTATAACTGTTAGAGCAGATACCTAAGATAACTAAAGTCTTCCACTAATCCATAAATCTGATTACTGAGAAATGTATTCTGAGTCAAAAACTAAACACTTAAAAAAATACTAAAATGATGGGGATAGGAATAGGAAAGACAGTAGAATAAATCAGATATAACTTTCCTATGTTCATATATGAATATATGACCAATGAAACTCCAAATCATGTACCACCACAAGAATGGGATCCTAATTAGAATAAGTTACACTCCATGTATGTATAATATGTCAAAATACACTCTACTGTTATGTATATCTAAAAATAATTTTTTAATTTTTTAAAAAATACTAAAGCCATAAAATAAAACAACTGCCCACCTGTATTAGAGCAAATTCAGTGAGATTGCTGACCCCTGTAGACATTTGTAATGCACAGGGTCCAAGTTTTACATGTGTCACACATTCATTGAATAATTCGAAAAAGAAAGGTTCATGTTCCACCAACTGCTCCTTACAAAAAAGGTCTATGAGATCTACCTTTCATATTTACTTAAGACACTGGAAGTATATTCTCATATTAATAGGGACAATTCAGCTTTAGGTATTTAAAAAAATTTATCAGTCAAAATCAAACCAACTTCATATGGTCTTTAATTTCAGATATACTAACGAACTCACGGGAACTTAAGATGTCAGTCTCACCTAACAGTTATTTACAATCCTGAGAGGGGTGTTTTGGAACTTCTCTGGATTGGTACAATTCTAGGAAAATCTGTATTAATTTGCCAGCGTTGCTATAACAAAATTCCACAGACTGGGTGGGTTAAACAACAGAAATTTATTTTCTCACAGTTTGGGAGGCTTAAGTCCAAGATCAAGGTGGTGACACAGTTGATTTCTTTCATCTTTGGCTTACAGATGACTGCATTTTCCACCATGTTGTCACATGGACTTTTCTCTGTGGAAATGCATCCCTGAGTCTCTGTCGCTTTTCTTAAAAGGACACAAAACCTGTTGGATTAGAGCCCCACCCTTATGACCTCATTTAACTTTTATTTCCTCTCTAAATGCCCTATCTCCACATGTAGTCATGTTTTGAGAGGACATAATTTAGTTCATAACTCCTTTTACCTTATTCTTAGTGAGGAAAAGAAATTTTCACATCACCACCAAGTGGGTACAAGAAATAAGGGTCTCAATTCCAGTTTGGCCAACTCTTGGTAATCCATAGTTCCTGTTAACTCCTTACCATTTTCTTTAGGATCTTTGTGTCTATTTCCTACTCAAGAGATTTTCACTGAAATTCAGAGAGAACAAGAAAACCTAATCTAACATTCAGTTTCTAGAATTCTCTCTTTCCTTTGAGATCTTGATTCTGCAAGTGAATTTACTCTCTCCTTCCCCTAGATTTCAATGGCATTTGGTTTGTGCCTCATGCCCAATACTTACAACTCTGTCATTTGAGAAAAGACTCTTCTACTTGGTCCTGGCTTTCTTGTAAGCAGGGACCACACTTTCTGCAGCTCTGTGTATCTCGCACAAGTAGCTCACACAGCACCCAACTGTAGTGGCCAGGAAAGCTATATCTAATTAACTGAAGGTTTGAGAGAAAAGAAACCATAAAGCTAGTGACTGGAAATTGAGGTCAGGAAGCACCCTGTAGGTGACAAAGGAAAGAGATGTCATGCTCTTTAATTCTTTGCCCTTAAAAATTTTTGTCAGTAATAATTTCTGTGACCTACGGAAACTGTCACCAAGAAATAAAAATTGTTCTTTCATTCTATCTCAAGGCTTTCCTTGGAACATGTCCAAGACAGTTGCCATTGTTAACTTCTCTGGTTTGCCAACAGCCTCAGCAAGGAAGGCAAAAGAGGGGGCGCCAGCATCAATACCCTCTTTCCCGTCGTCTGCCCCAGGGACTCCTCCAGCAACAAAGACTTTACTTTTAGATTTGGACCATGAAAATCCCAGCCCCTCCCTACCCCTGAGTGAGCACAGCTCCAACATACAATAATGTCACCTTTGTAAAATGTGCAATAAGCAAATCAAATTTGAGGTAAGTACTATGTCATTCCCATTTTATAAGTAAGAAAAGAAAGTGGTAACTAGGATTAGTTAGATACTAAATAATGACGCATACAAATGTGAAAGTGAAGCAGGTTATTGAGAGGCTGGGTTAACGATTTCCATCATAACATCAATTTGCTGTTTCCGCATAGTCAGAACTTCACTGCCCCATGGCGATGCTTTGCACTAGTTCCATTGGAGTTCTAAATCATCTTTTAACTCCCAATCTTTCAGATCAATTAAAGCCATACATACCAGCGCTTATGTACTATTGTATATGTATGCCTTTCTCTTTGCAGGCCTGTATCTGTTTTTATTTTACTTTTGCTTTTGGTGCCGGTGTTTGAATCCAGAAACTTAAGCACATATTCTACCACTGACCTACACCTCCAAGCCCTTCTACCTTTTTTTTTTTGCAGTACTGGGGATTGAACCCAGGGCCTTGTGCTTACTAGGCAAGCACTCTACCAATTGAGCTATATCCCCAGTCCCTACCTATTTTTAAATAAGGATGAGCCAGGCATGGTGGCACATGCCTATAATCCCAGCAGCGTGGGAGGCTGAGGCAGGAGGATCCAAGTTCAAAGTCAGCCTCAGCAATGGCAATAGGCACTAAGCAACTCAGTGAGACCCTGTCTCTAAATAAAACACAAAATAGAGCTGGGGATGTGGTTCAGTGGTTGAGTGACCCTGCGTTCAAACCCCAGTAACCAAAAATAAAAAAGATTGAATATCACTTTATTGTTCCTTGATCTAGCCATGGGGTAAAATATTGCGTTACGTAAAATGCCATAGTAAGTCCACTACCTGTCTCGGTTTCCAGGATTGTCCTTGGAATTGATACTCTGGGCATTTGAATGCTCTTGGGTCACAACTTGTAGACTACCTCTGGATGGCATGTCTTCCTTTGGGGTCTTTTGTTATTATCTGAAATAGCAATTGGTAACTTACATGAAATGACAAGGAAAAAGTTAACTGTCTTCTGAATTACCCTGCGAAATAACTAAAACCTGAAAGTGTAAAGAAGGATAGGCTAAATTCATTTAATATGAAGTAATGAAAAGAAAACTGCTGTCAGCATCTCCACTTAATTTTTCAAACTCCTACAAATGAAATAAATGCACTGTCACTTCCAGTTTTGTAATAATGAATTTCCATTAGTTACTGAGGAAAGAAAAAGGACCTCTCTGCATATCCCTTAACTGAAAGCACTTATGGATCAAGCTTGAAAACTTTTCTTCCTTAATTGTTTAAAAGTCAAGCACATTTAGCCTAAAAAGAAAGAAAGAAAAAAAAAAAAAAAAACAGAAGAACATAATAACAGCGAAAGACCTAGGTTTTGTCTGGTTTCATGAAGGAAAGGCTATTTTGAGGATGACCTCAAAAAGGAGAATGATTCCAGAGGAAAGACTGGATTATTCTTCTATTTTATGTGCAGAAAGTATCACAAAATATTCTCATGTCAAAAGGCAACCAATGAGTATGCAAATAGAAAAAGAATTATTTTAATGATCAACAAATATATGAAAAATGTTCACCATCTCTAGCAATTAAAGAAAAACAAATTACACTGAGATTCCATCTCATTCCAGTCAGAATAGCAATTATCAAGAATACAAGTAAAAATAAATGTTGACCAGGATGTGGTACACTCATAATTGTTCGTGGGAATGTAAATTGGTACAACCACTCTGGAAAGCAGTGTGGAGATTCCTCAGAAGACTTAGGACCCAGTTTTCCCACTTCTCAGTATATACCCAAAGGACTTAAAATCAGCATACTACAATAACTCAGCCACATCAATATTTATAGCAGCTCAACTCACAATTGCAAAGCTAAGGAACAAACCTATTTGTGGGTAAATGGATGGATCTGGAGACTATTGAAATAAACCAATCCCCAAAAAAACCAAAGGTCCAATGTTCTTTTTGATATGCAGATACTACACAATGAGGAGGGGGATAATAGAAGTTCTGTGGATTAGCCAAAGGGGAATGAAGGGAAAGGGAGGGGATAAGAATAGGTAAGACAGTGGAATGAATCTGACATAACTTTCCTGTGTTCACATATGAGTACACAGCCAGTGAAATTCCACATCGTGTACAACCACAAGAATGGGATTCTAATTTGAATAAGTTGTATACGTATAAAGTGTCAAAATATACTCTACTGTCATGTATATCCAAAAAGAACAAATAAAAATAAAGTAAACTAAAAGAAAAAGAATTACTACAGAGATTTATTGGGCCATTTCTTAATTTCAAAATCATTTTACTTTTTTCTATCCTTTGGTAATTGTTATCATTTTAAACTATTTCATACTCTTGAAACTTATCATTCTAGATTAATGTTCTCTTTTATGCCTAAAAATTTTTGTCCAAATAGTTCATTTATTGAATCATATGGGCTTTATAATTCATTTTAGGTTTTAAAGAATAAAAATCATAATACCGAAAGACCAATACCAAAGTACTCATTATATCTCAATTATATGAAGAAATAATTTTCTTTTTTCTTCTTTTTCTTATTTATTTGTACGTTTATTTATTGTTGGTACTGAAGATTTAACCCAGGAGTGCTCAACCACAGAGCCACATCCCCCAGCCCTTTTTGTTTTTTCCTTTTGAGACAGGGCCATGCTACATTGCTGAGGGCCTCGCTGAGTCGCTGAGGCTGGTCTTGAGCTTGCACTCCTCCTCAGTCGCTGGGATGACAGTTTTATTTTTTATTAACATACATATATTAATGGGATTCAGTGTGATATTTTTCTACATGCACACACTGTGCGCTGACCAAATCCAAATTACTTTATCACTGCTCCTTCCATGTTCTTTTCCCAATCTCTATTAATCACTATTCTACTTTCAGGTCACCTTTTTTTAGCTCCCATATGAGAGAGAACAGGCAGTACTTGTCTTTTTGATTCTGATTATTTCACTTCACATACTGTCCTCAGTTCCATCTATTTTGCTGAAAAATGACATGATATTGTTTTTGATATTTTCTTTCCCATTCATCTGTTGATGGACACCTAGGTTGATTCCATATCTTAGTTATTGTGAATAGCGCCACAATAAACATGGGCATGTAGGTATTTCTTTGGTATGATGACTTCATTTCCTTTGAATATATACCCAGAAGTGGGACAGCTGGATCATAATGTGATAAGTCTATTTTGAGTTTTTGATGAAATTCCATTTGTCTTCCATAGTGGCTGAACTAACTTGCATTTCCTTTTTCTCACCAATATTTGTTCTTTTCTCCTTTTCTCCTTTGTCTTATTTTTGATAATGGTCATCATAACTGGGGTGAAATGCTATCTTGCTGTGGTTTTGATTTGCACTTCCTCTGATGGCTAATGATATTGAACATTTTTTCATATATTTGTTGGTCATTTGTGTTTCTTCTTTTGAGAAATGCCAGTTCAGTTTATTTACCCATCTAATTGGATTACTTATTTTTTAAGGTTTTAATCCTCTGTCAGATGAATAGTTGGCCAATATTTTCTTCCACTCTGTAGGTTGTCTCTTCCTTCTATTTCCTATGCTCTGAAGAAGGTTTTTAGTTTGATGTAATCCCTATTTGTCACTTTTAGTTTTGGTGCCCATGCATTTGTCTCCTATCCAGAAAGCATTGCCTGAACCAATGTCTTGAAATGTTTCTCCTATGTTCTCTTCTAGTGGTTTCAGAGTTTTAGGTCTTACATTCAGGTCTTTGACCCATTTTGAGTTTATATTTGTACAGAATGAGAGAAGGGAGTCAAGTTTCTCTCTTATACATATGGATATCTGGTTTTCCCAGCACCATTTGTTGAAGGGGCTGTCCTTTCCCCAGATGTATATTTTTGGCACTTTTGTAAAGAACCAGTTGACTATAGATGCATTGTTTCTGGGATCTCTATTCTGTTCCATTGGTTTGAGCATCTCTTTTTATGCCAGTAACTCACTGTTTTGGTTACTAAGGTCCTGTAGTATGTTGTGAGATCAGATATTGCACTGCCTCTAGATTTGTTCTTTTTGTTCAAGATTCCTTTGGCTATTTGGGATATTTTGTGCTTCCATATGAATGTTAAGCATGTTTTTTTTCTTTAATTCTGTGAGGAAGATCCTTGACATATTCATGAGGATTATATTGAATCTTAAAATCATTTGGGGCAAATGATATAAACACTTTAATCATTAATTCTTCCAGTCTGTACCTCCTTTTCTTGTGTCTTCTATAGTTTCTTTCATCAGTGTTTTATAACTTCCAGTTTAGAGGTCTTTTACTTGGTTGAATTTATTAAAATAATTTGTTTTGCTTTGTTTTTTGTAGCTATCATGAATAGAATGACCTTCATGATTTCTTTCTCAGAAAATTTGTTATTAAAATTGTTATGGTTTGAGTCAGGAATATTCATCAAAGGAATGTGTTGGAAGACTTGGTCCCTGCTGCGAGGTATTTGGGGTGAGGCCTTTGGAAGGTGATTGGATTGTGATTTCATGAGTGGATTAATCCATGTATGGATTTATAACTTAACATGTTACCTGGGTGATGAAGATGTTAGGAAGTAGGGGCCTAGTTGAAAGAAGTAAGTCACTGGGGGAGTACCCTTAAAAAGTAGATTTTTGTCTGTGGCCCTTTCTACCCCCACTTCTCTCTCCTGGCTATCATAAAGTAAAAAGCTTTGCTCCACCATCTGCTCCCTGCCATGATGTTCTGCCTCAACACAGGCCCAGAAAAAATGGAACTGAGTGACCATGGTCTGAAACCTCTGAAGCTGCAAATAAAATGAATATTTCCTCCTTTAAGTTGATTTTCTCAGGTATTTTTGTCACAGTGATAGAAGGCTGACTAACACCAGTGTCTAAAAAGGCTACTTATTTTTTGTATGTTGAGTTTGTATATCACAGTTTTACTGAATTCATCTATCAATTCTAATTTTTCTTTGGTAGAGTATTTAGATTTTTCTACATATAAAAACAGAGATAATTTGACTTCCTCTATTCCCATTTACCTGTCTTTTATTTATTTCTCTTGCTAAAAGTTATAGCACTATATTGAATATAAGCAGTGTGAGTAAATACGCTTATCTTATTTCTGATCTTAGAGGAAATGTTTTCATCTTTTACCCATTCAGTATGGTGTTGGCTATGGGTTTGTCATAGACAGTCTTTATTATATTGAGGTATAAAATCCTTCTATGTCTAATTTGTTCAGGGCTTTCATGAAGGGATGTTGAATTTTATCCAATACTTTTCCTGCCTCTTGCTATGATCATATTCTTTTCTTTTATTCTGTTGCTGTTATATATTACATTTATCAATTTACATACTTTGTAACTGTTGTGAATGGTCTTTTTAATGTGCTATGCAACTCAATTTGCTGGCATTTTTTGAGTTTTTGCATGTGTGTTCATCAGGGATATTGGTCTGTAGTTTTCATTTTTATTGTGCCCTTGTGAACTTTTAGTTACAATGAATGCTGACCACAATAAATGAGTTTAGAAGGGTTCCCTCCCTCTCAATTCTTTGAAATCGTTTGAGAAGAATTGGCATTAGTTCTTTAAAAGTTCAGTAAAATTCAGTAGTGAAGCCATCTGGTCCTGAATTTTTTCTTGTTGGGAGACATTTTATTACTGATTCACTGTCATTACTTCTTACTAATCTTCTCAAAACTTTTATGTCCTCACATTTCAATTTTGGTAGGTTATAGGGGTCCAGAAATTTATCCACTTCTAGTATTTCCAAATTGTTGAAGTTTATCATGATAATCCCTAATGAACCTTTGTATTTCTTTGGTATCAGTTTTAATGTCTCCTTTTTCATCTCTAATTTTAATTATTTGGGTCTTCTCCCTTTTTTCCTTGGTTAACTGGCAAAAGGTGTGTTGATTTTATCTTTTCAAAAAAATCAATTCTTTGTTTCATTGATCTTTTGTAAGTTTTGCTAGTTGATATTTTATTTCTGCTTTGATCATTAGTTTTTTCCTTCTAATTTGGGATTCAGTTTGTTCTTGCTTTCATAGATTTTTGAGATCATTATTAGATTGTTTAAAACTCTTATTTTTTAATGTAGGCATGTTTTAAGGCTTTTTGGTAGAGACAACCATCTCAGTACTGCTTTTACTGCATCCTGTAAGTTTTGGTATGCTATTTCCATTTTCATTTATTTTGTCTTTTCCAGTGACTCAATGTTCATTCAAAACTATAATGTTCATTTTCTGCTAATTTTTATAATTTCTAAAGTCTCTTTCATTGTTGACTTCTAGTTTTATTCCATTGTGCTCAGAAAAGATTCTACATATGATTTCAATTGTTCTGAATTTGTTAAGACTTCTTTTGTGGCCTACTATATAGTTCGTTCTAGAGAAAGTTCCATGTGCTAAGGAATGGAATTTCTATAGCTGTTGGAAAAATGTTCCAAATGCCTATTGAGTCCATTTTATCTTTAATATAGTTTAACTCTGGTGTTCCTTTTTAAATATTTTGTTTGGATGATCAGTCCAATGATGAAAGAGGACCATCAACATCCTGTTATTATATTGGAGGTTGTTTTTCCCTTTAGTTCCAATAGTGTTTGTTTTATAAATTTGGATGCTCCAACATTGGGTGCATATAGTTGTACAATTATATCTTTATGTTGATTTGATTGCTTGATCATTTTATAGTGATCTTCTTTGTTTCTTCTTACTATTTTTGCCCTAATATCTGGTTTTTTTTTTTTTTTTTCAGATATAAGTAAGCTATTTTTACTTGATTTAGGCTTCCATTTGCTGGGAATATTTTTTTCCATTCTTTCACTTTTAGTCTATGTGCATCTTTACTAGTGAAGTGAGTTTCTTGGTTACAGTGCTTTGTTGGGTATTATTTTATTTAATCCATTCAGTCAGTCTGTATCTGTTAATTGGAGAATTCAGTCTGCTTAAATTCAAGGTCATTTCTGGGTAAGAACTTACCCTTATCATTTTGTTGATTTTATTTTAAGTGTTTTGGATATTCTTTGTTCTTCTTTCTTCTCTTTACCTTATCTTTGTGGTTTGATGTAGCATTCAATTCTTTTCTCTATTGTGTATGTGCTCTTCCAGTTGGATTTATACTTTCACATGCTTTTGTGATGATAGTTATCTTCTTTCCACTTCTTTATGTAGGATTTCCTTAAGCATTTTTTGTAAGGTGGAATTGGTGGTCATGAATTTCCTCAGTTTTTCTTATCTTGGAAGGTATTTATTCTCTATGTTAGGAGGATAGCCTTGCTGGCTATAGCATTCTTGACTGAAGTTGCTTTATTTCAGGACTGGAAATATATCATTCCAATCATTCCTTGCCTGTAGGAGTTCTTCTAAAAAAAAAAAAAACTGTAGTTAATATAATAAGAATAACATTTAATATGACTAAACAGTTTTTTCTTTTGCAGATTTTAGAATTCTGTTTATTGTATTTTGACTGTTTGATTACAATATGCCATAGTGAACATCTTTTACGGCCACTTATATTTGGATCCTAAAGGTCTCCTACACATGGATATTCATATCTTTCCCAAGGTTGAAAAAGTTTTTGCTATTAATTTTATCAAATAAATTTTCTACCTTTTTACCTTTTCTCTCTCTTCAGGTTCTCTTAAAATGTGGATATTTGTTTATCCTAAAAGTCTTGAATGCTCTCTTCATTCATTCTTTTTTTGTTTTGTTTTGGTTTGGTTTTTGATATTTCAAAAGGCTTGTTTTCAAGTTCAAGCTCAGATATTATTTCATTTAGCTCTCAACTTCTAAGATTTCTGTTTGGCTATTTTTAAAAATTTCTCTCCCTTTGCTGAATTTCTCACTTATATCCTGTATTCTTCTTGATTTCATTTAACCATTTATCTGTATTCTATTTTATCTCATTGCCTTTGTATAATTATTCTAAATTCTCTATCAGGCATTTCATCCACACCAATTTCTTTGTGATCTATTGCTAGCAAGTTATCATGTTCTTCTGGAGGTATCATGTTGCCTTGTGGTTTTCATGTTTCTTGTGCTTCTACATTGAGATTTGCATGTCTGGTAGATCAGTTATCTTGACTACTTTTATAAGGTATTCTTCTTAATAGGTAGCTTTCTTCTGAAGATGTGTCCTAGGGTATCTGGTTGTTATGCAATGTTGATTTTGTTACTATCTGGGTACCATAGAATAGTCTCTTTATTTCTTCCTTGATGGTGATTAATGACAGAGCACAGTGCATACTGGAGTAGACTTGAATAGATCCGCTGCCTGTGCAAGCGGGGTAATACTCTACTGGCTCAGGAAAGTATGGTACAGATAGCAGTAAATGTGGGGTGTTCACTGTGTGACTACTGCAATGGGAGTGGTGACTCCAATCAGGTGGATTTCCTCAGACACTGTTGATGCTAGCTCTGCTACTAACAAGGAGTTCTGGTACTGGTAATCCAAGCAGTGGTGAGATGTCTGGAGCACTTCTTCTCTAGACAGGCAGTGGTACAGTCCTAGATACTACATGGAGAGGGGCAATGGTGGGAACCACAGCACACCCTCCATGACACTGACACCCAGCATCAGTTGTGGTGCAGAGGCAGGGCAGAAGATAACGCAGGTGTGGACAAAGCAGGAACCAGGGTGTTCTACTCTGCTGCATTTGTAGTTATGCATGCCTTGGAGTGGGGCAGCAGCTCAAACCAAGTCTTTTCTCGTAACCCCTTCAGCTGAAGTGAGCACATGGAATGGAGTGGAATCTGGAGCCACAGCAACATTCCTTTCATCTCCTTGGAACAAGAAAATAGTTGTAGCTACAGAGTTTCTCAAAACCACTCCTCAGTGCATCTCCAAAGGCAAGGTAGCAGCTCAAATAAAGGCTTCTCTCCCAGACCTGTTAGTAGCTGGGCCTAAGCATGATGCAGGAGTAAGGTTAGCAGGAACTACATGGGTACCTGCCTTCAGTCCTGGATCTAGCACAAGATCATATGTCATTTCCACACCCTTGATCTCAGAAGACAAGCACCCTGATCTCCTGGTTCTCCAGACCAGTGCCCTCCAGTTCTCTGTATCACAATACCTGTCGCTTATAGTACACAACACCTAGTAGACTTTTGTCACAGTTACTCTGCTGGGTTAAGTTGAGTTTTCAAGGCAGTTATGCCCCAATTCAGTGCAGTGGAATGTCTGTGAGTTTTCTGAAATGGCAATAATCAGGGTTTTCTGATCCCTACAGAAGCTCAAAACCAGGAGATATTTTACTTCTCAAAATGGCTCTTAGCTTCAGCAGCTTGGAGGTTCACTGGGAGATATTGTGAGAACCTTTTGCAAAGCAACAGTACCTTGAAGATTTCAGGTTGCTTGTCTAACTGGGCAGCAAGCCCCGGAGTATTGTGAAACTTTCTGGTAGCTAGACTTGCTGGCATCTGTGCTAATAGTTTGCTGGAGCTCTCCCTTTCACTCTTACCCTGCAAAAGGGAGTTACCCGCTTCCTCCAACTGGGAAGCCAGGGTAGTAGTTGCCAGGCTGTGTGTTTATCTTTCTATGCTGTCATCCCATGACTCTAATCTTACCAGGCTCCAGTCTCTCTCACTGACTTTCAGTGTTCTCCTATGATCACTCACCTCAGAATGTTGCTATACACCTGCTATTTAGTTCCTTGTAGTGGAGGAGGTGAATGCTGGATGTGAAGGCAGTGACAGAGAATGGAAGAGTACTGACTGAGATTGGGGGTCTCTGATGACCTCATGTTTCTCTACAAGGGCACAGGATGCTCAGTTGCTCTGGCAATGCCCTGCATAAGGAGGCTCTGTGCAAGAGTCGTATCAGCTCTGACCTCGATCTCAGGCACATACATAGCTCCTGGAAATAGAGGAATTCTTATGCTAGACAACCACAATGTTTCACCAGCTCCACTTCTGTTCCTGCCAGATTAACAGTAACTTTTAACAATGGGCTTTCTTGAGAGCTACACAAAGCTCCTAACATTGTACTTTGCAACTGTGGATTGCGACTGTGGAAATGCTATTTCTAACTTTCCTGAATACAAAGAATAATGCTTGCATAGTCTTTAACCTCATAATGAGATATATACAAATAAATATTGCTGGCTTAACTCTTTAGATCTGCATCTCCATCACAGAGCAGAGTTCCACCTGATCCCAGCTTAATCGTCAAAAATCTGTGTTTGTGAGTCCTTACTTTTCTAATCCTCCTTTGCCCCTTGCTGGAACTGTGAGTTTGGCTGTGCTGGTTCTCACAGCTGGGGACCTCTATTCAGCCATCTTGAATCCCTCTGAACAAACAATTCTAACAATTTCTAACAATTCATGTTAAGTCGAATCCATTTCCAAAAAGGAAGACATAAGACACCAAAGAGGAAGACAATCTAACATGTAATCTAACATGAATAAACCATTCAGATATTTAATAGATTTTTAGAAGGAAATAAATATACCCCACACCAAGAATAAGCTTTGCATTTGTATTTCACAAGATCCAGTCCTTCATTCAAGGAATAATTATTGATTCCCTTTAAAACAGGGTTTTATTATGTAGCTGTGAAGCTATATGATTTTTAAAAAATACATTGTATTTTATTTACTATCTCAGTACATTATAGTAATGGGAAACCAATTTAAACTAGTCAGTGTAAAAAGTATACTGGTTACCATACTAGGAAAAGCATGCGAGTTTAGGATAACTTCAGATATTTGATACTATTCAGATTGTTCTCTCTGTATCTGTCGATTTTTCTCTTTAGGTTGATTTTATTTTTACACAGGTTCTACCATTACCTCTGTTGAATGGTCACTATTTTTCAACTAGAAATCTTAGTGGGAAAGGAGTACTTTTCCCACAGTTCCAGCTGAAGTCCCAGAGCTGGTATTCATCAACTTTGATTAACTCAATCTGTATCATGTGACCATCCCTGAATCAATCACTGTGAACTGAGAGAGACAATATGCTGAATTTTCAAATGTACAACTGACCCTGGAATCAAGAAACCAAGATAGAATAAGGCCTTATTCAAATAACCAGTACTGAAATTGTGGACCAATGGTTCACTAGTTAAAAAGAAGAAATGAATACGTACAATGAAATATTACACTTGCCCACCACATTTACACTCAAGAAACTGCAGATTATAATAAAACAAATATGTAAACAAGTACTCCCTCTCTCTTTTTCTTTCTCACATGACAGGTATGACATTAAATGTTTAACTTGCTTTCTGGAAAGTAAAAAGTCCTGATTTGTGGTGTTTCAACTTTCCATGGTGTAAGTACTCACAAAATAGCTGATTTCAGTCTAGCACTGTGGTGTCCCTGAATGAAAAATCAGGAATAGATGCACCTACACATCAAGCTATTATGAATCAGTATAATTATCTGTAGTACATACTATAATAATGAAAGATAAGGTGGGAGTAGTTACTTCCATTTGAGGTGCTCAGAAGTGGTGTATGATCTGGTGTTTAAAGGATAGATAGAATATTTGAAAATTGTTTTATGCATAGTAGAATAAAAAAGTAAACAGAGGCAGATCAAAGAATCAGAGTTAGAAAAATGAGAGCTATTTTAGATATAAAATTAAGCCCCATCAGGGTAGTTCGACATGGAGGAGGAGTGGTTATAGTGGTGAAGAAGATTTCTTTATTCTTAGGATCTCATAGATAGAATTTAGAATTCTAGTCTAATGCTCTATTTCCCCAAAAAAAGTATGTTTTACTCTTTCAACTTCTCTAATGTTAGACCTAAACTGTGTGTAACTATGAACAATGGCCACTTCGATTTTTTAAAACAAATAATCCTATTGCCTTGGGAAGGATGAATTAGGAGAAATAGCTAGAAGGTATGCCAATGGAAACATCAAAGAAGTTTATGTAAATAAGTAACACAGACCTCCAGTTTCATTACAACATGAATGTGTTATCCACAGTCTAGTTGTGCCAGGGCAGCAGGATAGGTTTAGACAGGCCAAAGAAAGTGCCCAAAGACAGCATGGGAGACATATGGTTCATGGGAAAGCTTTCAAGAAATCAGTGACTGCTCCAAGAGTTCAGTGATGAGAGGCTGACAGAAAGCACCTGTCGCTCATGGTGCTTTGCCAAGTAGTGTCTCCTCTCCCTCAGTGTTTTGTCCAGTGGAGGCTGGGCAAGTGACACTTATCTTTTTCACAGGGCTCCCACTATCCACATCTGGTCTCACTGAAAGGAGTTTTATATCTTAGACTGTACACGCAATGACATCATCAACATTAGCTTGCTTAGTTTTCCTAGAACAACCAGCACCACAGGGAGAAATGTTCTGGTGTACATGCAAGCAAGTAGCTTTCCTCAGATAACACTACCCTGCCCTAGTTCCCAGTGTGTATAGAGAAGTCTGTGGCCTGCAAAATAATTGGTATCTGGACTTTCCAGCTCATTGTTCCCCTAACTTAGCTAGGTTTGGGGGAACAAAAGGGGACATTCAGGGACATGGTGATTTCCTATCCCCTTTTTCTTTAGGGACTATGCAATGGAAAAGTTGAACAAACTGGAAATCAATAATTTTTCCTGGGCACATCAGGGACCCAGGATTACAAGGTCAACTACAAGCCAAAATCTAGGGACAAAGAAATGAACCCAAAATGCTACCACAAACATCTGCTCACCTAGAGAAGAAGCTACTGGCATCATAAACAGGTTGGAACACTTCAACGATTAATTTTGATGACTTTCTGGGAGCTGAATATAGACAGAGTCAGAAACTGCTCGAGGTCATAGTGTCCAAGCAGATCCACATTTTTATGGTTTACTTTTGTAAGGTAATACACTCAACAGATTCTCACAGTAAAGATCTGAGAAAGATATGCACTTGGGGAGGGAAAGAGTAGCAAATGTGGAAAGGGCCCAGAGTGCTGTCCATAACAAAGGAAAAGGTACTAGAGCCTTTTCCCAACTGAGGGAAGAACACTCCTTCCCTTCCTGCCCCTGTAGCCTTCCTGTCTCATCCAATGGGAGAAATAAAATCTATAATATGGAAAAATAATTGAGAAGGTCACAGATGAGACACAGGCCCACTAATTACATTACAGGCTGCTTTCCTCTTCCCCATCTCTTACTACCACATCAACAGGGCTCCCCAGTATAACAACAGATTATTACCACAGAAGAGTTGTAGAACAGACATTTTCTCAGGAAAAGTACACAAAGTCAAGAAGGAGACAATACGAGAACACCAGAGGAATTTGAAGATCCTAAAACCTGTAGCAACAGCAAATGTTAAACACAGCCTGATTCCTAGCCAGATTGTTATAAACCCTCCTAGTAAAGGCCTGTTTACCTCAGCTCCTATTCCCTACAGGAACTTCAATCTTTCAACAAAAGGTACATGGCATGCTAGAAAGCAAGGGAGAAGCACAATCTGAAGAGATAAAGCAAACATCGAAATCCAGCTCAGATAGGAGACGTTGGAATGATGAGAAAGGGAACTTAATGACTCCGAGGTACATGTTAAGGGTTCTACTGGAAAAACTAGACAATCTGCAAGAGCAGATGAGTAATGTAAGTAAATAGGCAAAAACTCTTAAAATCAAAAGGAAATGATAGAAATTAAAATTATTGTAATAGCAGTGAAGAAGACCTTTGATAGGAGGGTAGACCAGATAAGACCAGGAAAAGAATCAGTGAGCTCAAAGATTAATCAAGAGGTAATACACTCAAGTCTAGGTATCAGTAATGCATAGTTCAATTCCTATTGAAAGAGTTAACCCCTAGGCAGGTACTAAAAGGACAAAATTCAAGACTTAGAGGAGTGGGGAGGGGCTGCTTCCCCATCTAAATAACTGTTAACATGCCTTCAAACCTTCCAAATTTTGTGGGGGAGGGTGTTTGGTTTTATTTATTTGTTTGTTTATTTTTGGTCTCAGAGAAGGCCATCTAGAAAAACTTACAAGCAATCCATCAAAATCACCAATTCACTCTGACTCACTCCTTTTAATGACCCTAGAATAAACTCTGTGCATTATGATACTAAATTCTTTTCCCAGAAAGCGTTTCTGGCTACCATTTTTGCATGTGGAAGTATTATATCAAATTGGGCATGCTCAGGAATGTGCCTACCTCTACACGTGATGATGAATCTTTCCTATATAATCAAATTTCTCCAAAAAAGTCCCTGCTTTCTTTGTCGGGTGGGAAGAGTACCTTGAGTTCTCTGGAGTTCTCCTTACTTACTGTAAGTAATAAAACTTTCTTCTTTAGACTTGCTTGTCCCTTTGGACTTTGTACTTGCCAAGGGGCGAACTCACAGCATTGGGTTTCTCTCTCTCTCTCTTTTTTTTTTTTAACCTGTTCTTTTTTGATATATATGACAGTTGAGTGTATTTTGATATATTATACATATAGAGAGTATAATTTATTCTAATTAAGAACCCATTCTTGCAGTTAAGAGACATCTCTTCAGTACCAAGTACTTTCAGGGACCATTACCACTTCTAATAAAAAGTGATAGTGGGGTGAAATAAGCAAAGTCAAATTTGGCACTTTGTCTTTTGCTATTGAACTCCATCAGTGTCTTCATACTTCTTCCTATTATGTAGCATAATTTCTGGGACTTATATTACATATTTATAATTTTATCTATTATAAAAATAAAGTTAAATTGTTTTATTATCTCTTGTGGAGTATATTTGCATTACAAGTTTTATCTAATTTTGGATGTAAGCCTTTGTGGATGTAAGGAAGAGCAAACTCCAGGGAGGAGGTAGACATTGGGAGGGCTTCTTGTTAACCCTGGAATCACATCTCTGCCCCACTCACAAGGCAGCCCTGCTGGGAACAGTTAGGTACATTGCTTTCCATGTGTGTGTGAACAGAGATCGGAGAACAGCAGTGTTAGGAAGTTGAGCAGTAGGAAGCTGAGGGACAAGGGGCAGCCAGGGCTCTTGCAGTTTCGGGACAACCTCATTAAGTTATTACATCTAAGGACAGGAAGAACCTGAAGAGAGTTTCAGGGAGATCATTAGGTAAAACCAGGGGTGAGAAAATCAAGTCCTATGTGAAAAGGTTATATAAATTTGGTGGATCTGCTGAGAAGAGAAATGGTAATAAGGATTTTAGCATCAATAAGTAAAAAGAAAACAGCAACCAGCTGATTTTTTTCCAGACGATAGAATTCTGAAGGCAGCTTTAAAGCATAATAGGATTGATTGATCAAGGTTTGCTACATGTTTAAATGAGCTACCTGAAGGATGGTAGAAAATAGGAGATTCTTATCAACTATGGATGTTCATCATTTCTGAATGCCTAAGGAGGTACCTAAACCAGATCCCACACATCAATGAGATTTGACCTCGCTGACATTCTGCTAACAGTATGGTTTTATTGTCATTGTTTTTCTTTTCACATCAAGAAATTCACTGGCAAATAATTTGTTCAACTGTCAAAAGCAAACAGAGTGAAACCTGTGTCTGAAATCATTTACTACTGAATCATTTTCAATAAGAAGCCAATCTGTCTTATATCCTATCCAAAGAGTGCTTGATTATTGACAGGTCAAAAATATTACAGTGTAACAGGTTCTTATATATAAAGCAATCTCAGTATGCAACTCGAGGTCAATGCCACATGATCCTGCTCCAGAACCATCCTACGGATGCAAATGGACTCACTACTAGAAAGTACAACCGAGCACTTAGGAAAGAAAAAATGGTTCTGATCAACAGACTCACTTTCTTGACAAGTTTCAACTATAATTTCTCCTTTAGTGTGTTCAGAGGATCACTAGACATTTATCCAGTAATTCTTGAGAGTAACTGTATTTTCTTATTCTAATAAAATGGGATATTATAGACTTCCTCAGGTTTCATTCAATGGCCTAGTTTTATAGGAATTTGTTGTTGTTGTTGTTTTTGTCAGTTTTCTAAAATTGTTGAAATTGGAGAACATATTTTAGCTTACTAAAATTTCCAAGAATTTTTTCAAATTTAATATTTTATTTTTCTACCCTATCCCCACAATAAAAAATTACTGACTTCAAATCAATATCTATCTCGTAAATACATCTCTCAAAGCTCTTAGCCTGTTTTTTGTTTGTTTGTTTTTGTTATAATTATTCAGTCATAATAATTGTACAAATTAAAGGGTTCCACTGCAGTATTTCCATAATTGCATATATCTGTGCTGTGATCATATCCACCTTCCCTACTCTTCTTCCTTCCTATCTACTCAATTACATCTCCCCTTCATTCCATCTTTTTTTATTTGCTTTAATAAAGGAGAAAAATTATGTGATATTTATCTGTGTCTAATTTCACTGAACATTAGAACTTCCAGTTCTTTCCATTTTCCAAACTGACATGATTTTGTTCTTGTTTATTGTACCCAGATTTTACAAATCACAAATTCTGAAAAAGTAGAAAATTTTAGAAGTTTTAGAAATCTTAGAGTTAGTTCAAAAAAAATCTATTAAACTCTATCCTTCCACTCTAAAGAGAATAACATATCAAAGAAACAGTAAAGAAAAAAAGGTCTCATGACCCTCAAAATAAAGCAAACAATAGGAATAGGAATATTCATAAGCAGAACAGAGAGTATTGATGGGAAAAGAAGATGATAAGGATGATGTTCAAATCAGAAGTTGCAGAAATGATCCAGGAGAACTAATTGAATGGTTGCTTTCCATTGCTGTGGGTGAATATATAGTGGAAAGTAAAGGAGATTAACAGTTATATCTGGTTTTATTGATCATCCTCTTAAAGACATCTTAAAGAGGTACCCAAATATTCAATGTCCATAATAAACTTGTTATACTTCAGTAGTACATAGGGATTGAGATACACATTTCCCTTATTTAGTAGTGTACATCTGACAGGTATAACTAATAGAGTCAATATATTTGGTTACTAGACATGGACTTAAAACCTACACTTACCCAGAATAAAATAAAACATGCATGTTTATTATAAATTATTCTGATTCCTGTTTTGAAAATATTCATGACAAAAAATAATAACAAGGAAAGGTTGGAAAAACATGACAAAAATAACTACATAATCTAGTTCTTCCAAGAGCTACACTGAACAACATGAAATAATAAAAAAATACATATAATGGATGGAATCATTAGTTTCCATACTAACCCTGCTGCCCTGGGCCCCAGTATCCCCAAACCCATTATCAGAGGATTGTTGTTCTGCTAGGAATCCATAAAGGAACTTCAAGTCTAAAAGTCCACAACCCCAGACCCTGTTATTCTAAAATAACTAACATTTGTGCAGTTTGCAATTATTCCTTCCAACAATCCTGTGAGGTTAAGACCTGTCTTCTTTGATTTATTAGTGAGAAAACACAACTGAGCTAGATAAGATTGAGGAAGCTGATCAAGATCCAGGAGTTCTTAAGGGCAGAGATGAAATTCAAATTCAAATTCACTGAGGAAAAATCCCATGTTCACACTGCATTGTTCACTGCCCTAGGCATCTCTTCGTAATATAGGGAACTAATCTGAAGCCCCCTGGTGACACCTGTAATGCAGAATGGAGGTTTGCAAGACCCTTCAGCATCAGCAGATGTTTGAGCCTTTAACTTTACAAAGAGCCTATACACTTCCAGAAAGGAAGTCAATCAACCCAACTCTTTGATTACCAAATTTACTAAACCTCCCCAAGCGGTGTAGTAATAAACAGAGGTGCTGTCCCAACTTCTACTTGAAGTTAATTCCTTTGTGTAGCTCTGGATTCCATCCCTATCTGCTCTTTCCAGAACCTTACTGCCAGTCATCACTATCCTGTATACACCTTCCTCCTTTCCCCATCCTTATCAGCTTCTGCACTCCCCATTCCAGCAACTCCCCTACCTTTCACATTCTCATGTCTTAAAGACTCTTAACAAATCTTCCTCTTTCTACTTCCTCACTTTTATCTCACCACTCATTACAAAGTATCTTTCATCCCTACTAATCCAGCAAAACCTGACTCACCAAGATCACCTTTGAACAATGACTCCCAGTTTTTATGTTCATCCCTGATTTCCCTGTGAGTTTGACTGCCTCTCTTGACATCGTCTCAAATTTCTGATGTCCATAACTTTCTCCCCAAAACCGATCTTCCGCTACCCACCATCTAAGAGACTGAACACACTAGTTATGCAAACAAGTTTTGGGGTCACCCTTAACACTTCCTTCTCTCTCACCACCCCCCATCCAGCCATCAACAAGCCCTAAAACTCTTGTAAATTCATCCCTTCTCTGTTTCCACTACCACCAAGAGAAGTCCCAGCTACCATCATCTGTTCCCTAAATTACCCCCAAAGTTTCCTAACTGGTTACCTAACATCTGCTCTTGGAAACCTCTGAGAGCACTCCAAGTAATTGTCTTAAAATGAAAATCTTATTACATTCTCATTTTTCTTTATATAAATTCATATTTTCATAATTATCTGTGTTGTTCATATCAAATTGACATCTAGGTTGTAAACAAGTGATATTAACTTTATCACAGCTCTAAAATTGTAAGAAATTAGTAATGGGCGGGGGGTATAGTTGGGGGACAAAGGATGGGTCAGTGACTCAAAAAATGAGGCATTAAAATTGAGACTAAAAACTCACATCTTCAGAAAGTATCCATTTCTCTGACAGTGAAAAAAGACATGTGAATTGATTTTTTTATGTTTATGGTTTAAACATGCCTTTAATTTGTCCCCTTTATTTAACAAGAAGTCTTTGTTATTTTCTAAGACTTCCCTCAGTGTTCCCTTATTATTTTCCCTTTGGCCCACACATGACTGCCCTTTTCAAATTCACATACTCTTGAGGATATCTGATGATGAGGGTGAAGTTTAATCTTTTTGTGAAGGTTCCTACAGATTACAAGTAACAAAATCTTAGCTCAACCTAGGTCATACAAAATAGAACAATTTATTGAAAGGACAGTAAGATAGCTCTCAGAAATGAAGCAAGAGCTGAAGGCCCCAGAGAAGTAGGAACTAGGTGACTGGAACCAGAGACACAAGCTCCTGCAGTTCTCTCCACCTTCCTCTCCTCCCTGGGATCACTCTGTGCAGCTTCATTCTTTCATGCTGCAGAACTTTTTCTATACTATGGGAAGACTACTATGGGAAGACTATAAGCAAAAGTGGTTTTTTTCCTCCAGTGCTAAATTAATAATCTTCTAGGAATGGACCCATAGCGGCTCTGGTTGGGACATGTGTCATACCCTTGACCAAGTACTCCAGCAAAAGGGACACAGTATTATCATCAACCTAATCTAGGCCACATACCACACTTATTGTGGTTGAGGTATCCAAACAGGAAGTGCCTTGATTGGAGGCTTCCTGGTTATGCTGGCAGAAAAGTCAAAGAAAAGGGATATTTTCCCAAGCAAACAAAACAATGTGCCCATTATTATTCTACTTACTATTGCAGGGTAACAAACCAACCTAAATTTAGTGGTATAAAACTGCCATTACATTTTCTTGACCCAAACTTAGCACATGTGGTATATTTCTAGAAGAATATATTAGAAACTAATACCAGAACATTTTTTAAAATTATATATCTTGGGGCAGGGTTGTAGCTCAGTGTTGGGGTGCTCGTCTAGCACTTGTGAGGCCCTGGGTTCTATCCTTAGCACCACATAAAGATAAATAATAAAATGAAGGTATCGTGTTCATCTACAACTACAAAAAACATATATATAAATAAAATAAAATTATATACCTCTTAATATGAAAGCAATATTAATAAAGATGGTGGGTAGTAACATACATACAGATATATTATATGTGTATGCGTATGTATGTATATGTATAGTTTGATGTCTCCACTGACAGCCAAAGTTTTATCTTTAAATCAGAACTGCAAAAGATATCTTGCTGCATATTTATTATTGATAAAAATAATAAAAACAAGAGGAGGAAAACACTGAGAGAATTGATGGCTACCTAGGAGGTGCTGACAAAATATGGTGACCACAAGGACAGTGCAGGCCAACTGCACATTCATTACATTGACATGTTCAACAAATAAGGTCAGATAGTCAAGAACTAATGGTAGCACTGAGACCAAGGGTCGTAAAATGTCTTCTCCATTATTAAATTTCATTTGGTGTTCTGTTTTCCCAAATTACTTTTGTGTTGCTTGCTTATGACCTTCCTATTACTATTTTGGGAATGCTAAATATTCAAGCATTTCTAAAGAATTATTTTCTGATCAACAGAATGGAGGAAACTTTAATCAGGTACCTGTGAAACCATGATTTTCTTTATAGTTTACAAAATAATCTTAAAAAATTGATCATCCTAAAAAAAGAAAAATTCCAACCCACCTTTTAATAATCTAATATGAAGAATTGCATATTTGACTGCTTAAAGACTCACTCCCTATTCACTAGTATTTTATTGATATTAATCAGATAAAGTCATTTATGTCCTATAATAGTATAATAGCACACTGTCACTAAGCTTTTTCCTTTTGAAAAGCCCATCTTAACCTTTACTCTTTAGTGCTAAGCATATTTCATACCTTAATAAAACCTCAAACGTTGTTCTGATATTTTATCTTTACCATTGCTTGATACTATTTCCTTCACAAGAAATGCATTGGGACAATGGAAAGTGAACTGGCCCAAATAAGAGCTGACTGTTATTCAGTTCTTGACTTAGACATCTACTAGCTATATACCCTAAGGTAGAGATGAGCACTATGTCAGTGGTTTCCAAGTTGGTTGCACCTTTCAATCACTTGAGGAGTTTGTATAAGTCTCATTGACAAGGTCATATTCATGTCAATTAAATGCGAAAAATCTCAGAATGAGAATCAACTTGAACCAATATTTGGGAAACATTGGGGCCACTTTACAGTTTGATCTCTGAGGTTTTTTTAAATAGAATTCTTTGATTCTGTGGCTTATCACAAGAGGTAAAGCATTTGATTTTAAAGACATTCAATGAGAAGGAAGTAGGGACTTATGTGATAAACTAAAATGTGTTTAGAAACTGAAATAAACAGAAGGTTTCACATGAGACTGAAGATCAGGATGAAGTCTCTTAAAAAGTAAATCACTAGAGTAGATTTTTTTACCTGCATCCAATCCTGGCCACAATACACTGAGAACAGATACTTCATGAACAAAGTTACACTGTAGATGATGGTCGTCTAATAGAAGAGAGATGGATCATAGTATGTGAACTCTATGTGCAATTATATAAGGAGGAAATCAGTGAGACTCCATTGTTTTATTCTCTTCTCACCATTAGCCCCTGTAATTCTCTCCTCTCCTCTCTTCTCTTCCCACAAAAGTCATGAAAGTTGGTTATCCAGGGTTTACATAGACAATATCCTGACTGTTTGTGGCTATTAGGTTCAGGACTTTGTCTCTTTAATCAATAGAGGTAAGAGACTGGTTATTTAGTCTTGCTTAGGATAATCAGGGAACTATTTTATATATCTGTAGGGTGGAACAAGAAATAGTAATAGTGTTAAGAGGGCTTAATTAAAAGGCATAACAAACTCCTTCTGATATAGGTTGGTAGGACACATAATATTGTTGGGAGCACAGTACACATACCTTCATATATATTTTGGCAGATGGGTCAATAGACCACCCTAATGAATTAATCTATGCATTCTCCTAAGTTCTGACTGAGGATTAATACTTTGCAATCATGTAACCTTTCCCTATGAAGACAATCCCAGGAATGTGGATTCACTCATAAAATTCTCATAAAATTCTTGGAAAGTATAATTGGGCCCAAAAAGAGTTTTCTAGTACAACCCATCTCAAAGCAGGATATAGCTGAAATAACAGCTAGTATTACTTTTAGAATACTTACCAATTTGCTTTATATTGTGGATTTCAAGATGGCAATTTCAATTCAATTACAAGTGAGATATAACAGCAAAATAAAGATTTTTAACTAAAAAAAAAAAAAATAGACTGAATATATTCACATAAGTTTTCCTTTTCCAAAAGGAAGAGTCCAATGATGCTACCACGGAAAATGAGTCTCATGATGCTAATACAGAACAAAATTGTTCGTTCAAATTGGGAGCTAATAAGAAGAGAAAGTTCTAGATGACTAGAAAAAAGAATTTCTCAGGTAAGAACAGATAAGAGAGACGTGTCTTTTTTTCTAGTCTAGGGCGCAGGTTCTCTGACAGGAGGAGCACAGAAGGCAGCATCTGCTCCTGAGAATGAACGTAGAGATAGAGGTTTCTGTCCTCTCTGTCCTCCTGCCAGAGGACTCATCCACTGTGTCTTGTTTTGTTTTGTTTTTTTTTCCCCCATCCCGCCATGCTGGGGATTTGAGTCGCAGTCTTTCCACCTGCAAAGCAAGCGCCCTACAGGATAGGCTCACTGTGTCTTTTTTTTTTTTTTTTTTAATTCACTGTGTCTTAATTATAAGTCTTCCAGTACAAATAAACATAAAGAACTCGAGGAACCCCTTTCTAAGTTTTGCCACATCAGAAAGGATAAAAAATGTTGAGGTAGAAGTTAAGACTTCTTCTCAAGATAATATAAGAATTTAAGGAATCTGAAAAATCCAAATAACATTAATACATTAATTTCCATAATTCATAATAAATTATAAAAATTAATTTAATTTATTAAAATCAGAATTGATAATAATAAGTATCAACTAACACTTTTGAGCAGTGCCAGATTGTTTTAAATACGTTATGTACTTAGATTCTCCTCTTTAAGCCCCACTTAACAAGTATAAATGTTATTGTTTTTCCCATTTTTCAGGTACACAAACTAGGACTCCAAGAGATTTGTTAACTTATCCAAAAACTCACCTGGCAAGTGATGCAGACAATGAGGAGGACAAGAAAATGTTAAGAAAATAAAGGAAGGAGAAAATCTGAGCAATCAGAATTTCATCAGGTATCAGCTTTGGTTTTTATGACAGGTGGCAAATGAAGATTTTATGGAATAGAAGTATTATCACTTATGACCATAAAATAATAATATCTGGCAAACAAAAAAAGTGAGGACTCCTGTTGCTAACAAATAGTGGTCATTTATTGACATCTTCTATTATGTACATAGCTATGTACATATGCACATACCTTTAATTACCAGCAGTCCTCTGACAAAGAGAATATGAAGGAAATTTAGTTCAGAGTTACTGAGAAATCATTGAGAATATGCTGAGCCTCATTCCTCTTTTGAGTCTCCATAGAGATATTTTACTCCCATGGAAACAAACTGGAAATCTTCTCTAGTGATTATGAAGCCCTTGTGGCTTGAGACATTGATGGACTTCAATCTAGTCTTCCAGCTAAAGATTGGTATTTTAGAAGAAAATATAATCTACGGGTAAGTTACTGACTACATACATAAGTGATATCAAAGAATGGGGTTTGAATCTGTAGAACATAGTTTAAGGTTCTTTAATGATGGATTGTTAGAAACATGATTTCTCAAGGAATATATGTGTCAAATGACTTGATCTGACCAAAAATGTTTAAAGTTGAAAGAAAAGATTCCTATTATGAAGCGTGAAAACATTTGGCTTATCCAATCTTGGAATATTCAGCAACTAGTGGGGAAAAATTGCTTTTTCATATAGAAAATCTGTCCTAGAATTTCTTGAATCTCAGAATTTATAGATTAACAAAATGAAAAAGAAAGTGTTATGGTCTCTTTCAAGAATTAAATCTTAGGATTTAACATAGAGACACCACTGGTTAGAAAGAATCTACTTAAGTCAAAAGCATAAGCGAGAAATGCTGACATGCATAGCCCAAATGTATCCAGGAAATCAAGAAGAAACACAGAGGAAAAAGCAGTCATGATCTAATCAATCTTGATGTAGTTGTTGTGTTAGAGGTGTATAATTATCATTCTGTATGCTACAAATGAAATGAATATTAATAGATATACAACCATATAGACATTATAAAATCCTAATAGCAGTGTTCCAACAAATAAATCTGGAAGCAAATAAGTCTTAAAATTGCAATTTTGGCATTCAGTTCTGTGTAGAGCTATTAATTTTGCTAGGAAATCCAAAATTTTAATTATTCAATTGCTAACCAATATTTGTTGGTATATTTCTGAGAATATGAATATTCATAATTAGAACCATATCTTTGTAAATGCCATAAGCTTAATGTTTCTTATTCATTAATCCACATTTTTAGGTATCTATAAAAATGAACAAACAGTACGAAGATATACTTTAAAAATAATTGTGATTTTAAAAATTTCTAAGAATTCTGAAATATTTTTCTCAAATATTGAAAACAAATATCTATGCAAATTTGAAAACACTAGTGCAAAAGATCTAGAATGGCAGTAAAAGTAATATTGAATGTCACAAGTGCACTACCATGTAGCATGTAATAACTCACTTCTACAGCTTGTCTCTATTTGAACAGGTGGGCCATTTTATTTGTATAATGGTCTTTATTAGGGGCTTAATAAATGGTTTCATTCAGGCATGATAATCTGTTCCTATAATCCTACTACTCAGGAGGCTGAGACAGGAGGATCACTTGAGTCCCAGAGTTTGAGACCAGACTGGGAAATATAGCAAGACCATCTCAAGCAGGCACATTGGTGCACACCTATAATCCTAGCAGCTCCAGAGGCCGGAGGCAGAAGGATCGTGAGTTCAAAGCCAACCTCAGCAAAAGTGAGGTGCTAAGCAACTCAGTGAGACCCTGTCTCTAAATAAAATACAAAATAGGACTGGGAATGTGGCTCAGTGGTCCAGTGTCCCTGAATTCAATCCCCAGTATGACACCACCACCCTGCCTATAAAAAAGACTGTCTCAAAAACAAAAGCACGGGGGTTTCAAGATGGTGAACTAGAGGGTGGCTGCATTTCATGTTGCTCTAGGATGCAGGATTCAAAAGAGGAGATAGTGAGAGACTTGGGACCAACTCAAAGCCGCCGGGTGAGTCTCTCCCGTTGGGGAGGCGTCCCGGATGGGGCGGTAGCCCCGGAACGCAGGGAACTTTGTGAAGTAGAGTTGCTCGGCGAGATGCCCCTCCCCTGGGTGGAGCGGTAAACACGAACAACTGGGAACATTGTAGAGTTGGCTGCTCAGCACAGCGCTTGGACTCGGAGCAAACACTGGGGCTCCGGGCAGCTGCCTGAGGAGGAGCTGCATGGCGAGCTGTTTGGACTCAGAACGACCGCTTCTGAACACCGGGGGGCTGCCCAGAGGAAGAGGGGGAGCGCGGCGGGTCACTTGGTCTAGGAGTGACTGCATCAGAGCTACAGGTGGTTGCAAGAGGAGGACCTGCATGATGAGCTGTTTAGATTCAGAGCTACCGCTTCTGAACACCGGGGGGGGCTGGCGGAGGAAGAGGAGGAGCGCGGCGGGTCACTTGGTCTAGGAGTGACTGCATCAGAGTTCCGGGTGGCTGCTCAGAGGAGGAGGCGAGTAGTGAGTTGTTTGGACTCAGAGCAACCGCTCCTGAACACCGGTGGCCTGCCCAGAGGAGGAGCGGGGTGGGTCACTTGGTCTCCGAGCGACCGCTCCTGAACACCTGGGGGGCTACCCCGAGGAGGAGGAGGAACAGGGCGGGTCACTTGGACTCGGAGTGACTGCCTAGGGCTACGGGCGGTTGGCGGGAGGAGGAGACGCAAAGTGAGTTGCTTGGACTCCTAGTGACTGCGTCGGAACACTGGGCAGCTGTCCGGAGGAAGAGGTGTGTGGCGGGTCTCTGGGACTCAGAGCTATTGTACGGGGCTCCAGGTGGCGGCTCAGAGGAGGGGCCATATAGCCAGGTGATTAGGTGCAGAGCAGGGTCCCAGGACCTAGGCGGCTTCTTGGTGGAAGAGCTGCACAGAGACACGCCTAGAGGCAGAGTGAAGTTTCCAGGACTGCGGGCAGAGTCTCTGGGAGAGGCAGCCTAAGGAGACTCGCCTGCGAAGGGTGAGGCTCCCAGGCCCAGGAGGTAGGTTCGGGCCCCTGGGAACGTTGCAGAGGAAGGCAGCCCAGCCCAGGTGGTAGTTGTAGATTGAGGGGAACCTCTAGGAGGGGAACTAACCAGCGTGACCTCCCCACCGGGTGAGTCTTCCCTGCCGGGTGAGGTTTTCCCACAGGGATGGTAAAACCAGAGACACAGGCACAAACAGGCCTTGCCTCAGCCTGCAGCCTAATTCCCCTTTGGATGACCATTGGTCAACAAGTAGAGGCACCTCTGCCCACTATCAGGGAATATACCCCACCTGAGGGTCACCACCCCTAGAGAGGCAGCTTCCTTGTGGAGCACCGCATTATCAACTTCCTCCAAGACTTCAGGCTACTGAAGGATAAGAGGGGATATACTAGCAATCTTCAGGGACATTATAAGTTGATAGAGGAAATCTGCAATATCTTAATGATCCACTGATTCCTGAACAGTATGAGAAAACAAGGGAAGAAAAAGTCCCAAACAAATCTAGATGTTACATCAATAAAATCCAACAACAGCATGGCAGAAGAAATGACAGAAAGGGAGTTCAGAATGTACATAATTAAAATGATCGGAGAAGCAAACCATGAGATGAAAGAGCAAATGCAGGCATTGAATGATGAGATGAAAGAGCAAATGCAGGCATTGAATGATCACACCAATTGACAGTTAAAAGAGCAAATACAGGAAACAAAAGATCATTTCAATAAAGAGTTAGAGATATTGAAAAAAAACCAAACAGAAATCCTTGAAATGAAGGAAACAATAAACCAAATTAAGAACCCCATTGTAAGTAGGATAGAACACCCAGTACTTCTCAAAGTATTCCATAAAATAGAAGAGGAGGGAACCCTCCCAAACTCATTCTATGAAGCCAATATCACCCTGATACCTAAACCAGACAGAGACACATCGAGGAAAGAAAATTTCAGACCAATATCCTTAATGAACATCGTCGCAAAAATTCTCAACAAAATTTTAGCAAATCGCATACAAAAACATATTAAAAAGATAGTGCACCATGATCAAGTGGGTTTCATCCCAGGAATGCAAGGTTGGTTCAACATCAGGAAATTAATAAATGTCAATCACCATATCAATAGATTTAAAGTCAAGAATCACATGATTATTTCGATAGATGCAGAAAAAGCATTTGATAAAATACAGCACCCCTTCATGCTCAAAACACTAAAAAAAATAGGGATAGTGGGAACATTCCTTAACATTATAAAGGCCATCTATGCTAAGCCCATGGCTAATATCATTCTAAATGGTGAAAAACTGAAAGCATTCCCCCTAAAAACTGGAACAAGGCAGGGATGCCCTCTTTCACCACTTCTATTCAATATTGTCCTTGAAATTCTAGCCAGAGCAATTAGACAAACCAAGGAAATTAAAGGGATATGAATAGGAAAAGAAGAACTCAAAATATCCCTATTTGCTGATGATATGATTATATACTTAGAGGAACCAGGAAATTCCACCAGAAAACTTTTAGAACTCATAAGTGAATTCAGTAAAGTAGTAGGGATATAAGATCAATGCACATAAATCTAATGCATTTTTATATATAAGCGATGAATCTTCAGAAAGAGAAATCAGGAAAACTACCCCATTCACAATAGCCTCAAAAAAAATAAAATACTTGGGAATCAATCTCACAAAAGAGGTGAAAGACCTCTACAATGAGAACTACAGAACACTAAAGAAAGAACTTAAAGAAAACCTTAGAAGATGGAAAGATCTCCCATGTTCTTGGATAGGAAGAATTAATATTGTCAAAATGGCTATACTACCAAAAGTGCTATACAGATTCAATGCAATTCCAATTAAAATCCCAATGATGTACCTTACAGAAATAGAGCAAGCAATTATGAAATTCATCTGGAAGAATAAAAAACCCAGAATAGCTAAAGCAATCCTTGGCAGAAAGAGTGGAGCAGAGGGTATTGCAATACCAGATCTTCAACTCTATTACAAAGCAATAGTAACAAAAACGGCATGGTATTGGTACCAAAATAGAAAGGTGGATCAATGGTACAGAATAGAGGACATGGACACAAACCCAAATAAACGCAATTTTCTCATACTAGACAAAGGTTCCAAAAATATGCAATGGAGAAAAGATAGCCTCTTCAACAAATGGTGCTGGGAGAATTGGAAATCCATATGCAACAGATTGAAACTAAACCCATATCTCTCATCATGCACGAAACTAAACTCAAAATGGATCAAGGATCTCGGAATCAGACCAGAGACCTTGCATCTTATAGAAGAAAAAGTAGGTCCAGAGCTTCAACATGTTGGCTTAGGACCAGAGTTCCTCAACAGGACTCCCATAGCACAAGAAATAAAAGCAAGCATCAATAACTGGGATAGATTCAAACTAAAAAGTTTTCTCTCAGCAAAGGAAATTATCAGCAATGCGAAGAAAGAGCCTACAGAGTGGGAGAAAATCTTTGCCAATCATACTTCAGATAGAGCACTAATCTCCAGAATCTACAAAGAAATCAAAAAACTCTACACCAAGAATGCAAATAATCCAATCGACAAATAGGCTAAGGAAATGAGTAGACACTTCACAGAAGAAGATCTACAAGCAATCAACAAACATATGGTAAAATGTTCAACATCTCTAGTAATAAGAGAAATGCAAATCAAAACCACCCTAAGATTCCACCTCACCCCAATTAGAATGGCAATTATCAAGAATACAAGCAACAACAGGTGTTGGCGAGGATGTGGGGAGAAAGGTACACTCATGCATTGCTGGTGGGGCTGCAAATTAGTGCAGCCACTCTGGAAAGCAGTGTGGAGACTCCTTAGAAAACTTGGAATGGAACCACCATTTGACCCAGCTATCCCACTCCTTGGCCTATACCCAAAGGACTTAAAATCAGCATACTACAGAGATACAGCCACATCAATGTTCATAGCTGCTCAGTTCACAATAACCAGATTGTGGAACCAACCTAGATGTCCTTCAATAGATGAATGGATAAAGAAATTGTGGTATATATATACAATGGAATATTATTCAGCCATAAAGAATGATAAAATCATGGCATTTGCAGGCAAATGGATGAAACTGGAGAATATCATACTAAGTGAGATAAGCCAATCTCAAAAAACCAAAGGACGAATGATATCGCTAATAAGTGGATGATGACACATAATGGGGGGTGAGAGGGGTTAGTGTTAGGGTTAGAGTTAGGGTTAGGGAGGGGGGCAAGAATGGAGGAAGGAAGGACTGTATAGAGGGAAAAGAGGGGTCGGAGAGGTGGGGGGAAGGGAAAAATAACAGAATGAATCAAACAACATTACCCTATTTATATTTATGATTACACAAATGGTATGCCTTTACTCCATGTACAAACAGAGAAACAACATGTATCCCATTTGTTTACAATAAAAAAAGCACTTTTGAAAATGACTTCAATTTATAGAATATATGTCAATTGTCACATTCAGTTGGAATTTAATCAAAACATAACTATAAATTTTTATCATCACATAACTTGTGGATTGTTCTTATGTTTACAATATGATATACATTGTACAGTTGAAATGATCTTATTAGAAAGGGGGCAAAATTTTTTAAATGTTCTCACTCCAAAGAAAGGATAAAGATGTGCTATTATTTTCAAAAGACATGTGTTAAGATTTGGTCTTCAGCCTGTGATGCTATTGAAAAGTGACTAAACCTTTAAGAGGTGGAGCCAAGTAAGAGAAAGTTAGGTCACTGGGGGAGATCCCTTCACAGGAATAATAGAACTCCAGTCCCTTCCTCTCTCACTCTTTGCTTTCCAGCTGCCATGAGGTTAGCAACTTTGTTCTACCATGCATTCTTCACTGTGATGTTCTGCCTCCCCAGTGACCCAAAAGCACAGACTAAAAATCTTTGAATATGGACTGAAATATTTCAAACTGTGAATCAAAGTAAATCTTTCTTTTAAGTTGTTTATCTCAAGTACATTGTTATAGTAGCAGAAAGCTGACTAGCACAGTGAGATCAGATATGTTAATTAGCCCAATTTTATCATTATAGAATATATAAATATATCAAAAATCATTATACTTCATAAATATATATAATTACTATTTGTTCATTAAAAATGAACTGCAATTTTAATTATAAAGGGATTTAAAAGCATTTTTATCAGAAGATCATACACTTGACAGAAAATCAATAAACTCCTAAGTACAAACATAATAACAGACATTTTTGGAAAACTAACAGAATAAACACAAACCAAATGTTGTGGGAGCACCCAACTGATATGGAAATAAATTCTATCTTTGGGAGTTTATAAAAATGATACAAAGATAGAATAAAATAATTGCCTAAGTTACACTTATATACTGTATAAATAATCATGTTCTGTATGAATCAAAACAGTTTTGCTGCTTCTTTTGATTTTTCTTACATCATACTTCTGGAAATTCTGGTACAATGCTAAATGAAAGTAAAGAGAAAATATCCTCATCATTTCTAATCTTAGAGGGAAAATAGTCAATAATTTATCATTATATATGAGATAAGCTGCATTTTTCATAGATGTCCTTTATTATGTTGAGGAAGTCCCTTCAATTCTAGCTTGCTGAGTGTTTTTATGAAGAATGGATATTGGAATTTGTCAACTATATTTTCTTGGTCTATTGAGATGATCACTATTTTTTCTTTTTTGGTTTGTTAGTATAGTGAATTACATTGACTTTAGAATTTAAAAATAAGCCTGTATTCCTAGGATAAACCCCACTTGGAGTTAATATGTTGTTGAATTCAAGTCACTAAAATTCCATTCTGAATTTTTCAACTGTATTAATAAGAGATATTGGTCTGGGGTTTTATTTTTTGTAGTACCTCTAATTTGGGTATGAGGATAAAGCTGATGTCATAGATGGCTTGAGATATAAATGTTTAGTATAAATCATTAATGAGGCCATTCAGACCTGGGTTTTTGTTGTTGATGTTGTTCTAATGTTTTTTAAATACATATTCTACTCCTTTAATAAACATAGGTTATTAGGGCTATATATATTATGTGTATTTGTGTGTGCACTTTGGTAGTCTGTATTTTTCAAGGAATTTGTCCAGTTCACCCAGGCTGTCAAATTTATTAACACAAAATTGTTTATAACTTTCCCTTAACATCCTTTTCATACCTATAGAAACTAGTGGTATAATTTCCTTATTCCAGATATTGGTACCTTCTGTCTTATCTCTTATTTTGTCTGTCTGATCAGTCTGGCTACAAATTATTAATTTTAATTTTTCATAAAGGGATCAGTTTCTAGTTTCATTGGATTTTCAATACTGTTTTGCTGTTTTCTATTTCATCAATCTCTGCTGTAATCTATTATTTCTCTTCCTTGGTTTAATTTGCTCTCATTTTTATGCCTTAAGGTGGTAGATGAGGTCATTAACTTGAGAACTTTCTTTTCTAATATAGGAATTTATTAGTGCTATAAACTTTTTCCTAGTAGTATACCATTTTCATAGTTAGTAGCATACCATGAATCTGTTATGTTGTGTTTTCATATTCATTCAATTCAAAATGCTTTCAAATTTCTGATTTGATTTATTTTTGACTCACAGACAATTTAGAGGTATTTTAGTTTCCAAGTAGGTTGGTCATTTTTTCCAGAGATTTTTTTGTTTGTTTTGATTTGTAATTTAATCCTATTTTGGGGGAAAAAAACATAATTGATATGACATGAATTATTTTTAGTTTGTTGAGACGTTTTTATGAATCAGATTAGGGTGCATCTCAGTACGTATTTCATGCACTTAAAAGAGGATGAATTTTTCTGTTTGGTGAAATGCTCTCTCATGTCATTTAGGTCAAGTTGGTGAGTACTGTTGCTCAAATTTTACATAACTTTACTGGTTTTGTCTCCTCATCTTACCTGTCATGAAAAGAAGTATAGAAATGTCTATAATTGGGGCTGGGGATATAGCTTAGTTGGTAGAGTGCTTGCCTGGCATGTACAAGGCCCTGGGTTCAATCCCCAGCACCACCACCAAGGGAAAAAAAAAAAAGAAATGTCTATGATTATGCGTTACTATTTGTCACTGCAGTTCTTCAGTTTTTGCTTTATATATTTTAAACACGTACTGTTAGTTACATAAATATTCAGAATTGTCCTGTGCTTTCTTCATTAACTGACCCCTTAATCATTCTGAAATAATCATTGTTATTCCTGGTAATAGTCTGTAATCTGAAATATTTTCTAAAAATGCTATAGAAAGCCAGCTTTCATTTTATTAGTTTTCTATAATATGTGTTTTATTATTCCCTTACTTTCTATTCTATTTGTGTTTGTATATTAAAGCACATTTCTCATAGTTATCATGTCTGTGACTGCAGTATGGTAATTTCTGCCTTTCAATTGCAGTATTTATACCATTTATATTTAATATGATTATTGATGTAATTAGATTTAAATTTATTCTCTTGCTATATGTTTTTACTTGTCCCATCTGTTCTTTGTTTTCCTTTCTCTATTTTTCTGCCTATTTTTGTATTATTGAGTTTATTTCATGATTCTCTTTTATTTCTCTTGCAAGATTTTTTCTTTCTTGCTTCTTTCTCTTTCTTTCTTTCTTTCTTTTTTTTTTTTTTTTCCTTCCTTTCTTGTAGTACTGGTAGAACCCCTTGGGGGTAGAACCCCTTAGGTTCTACCACTGACTACATCTTCAGCCCTTTATAATTTTTGTTTTGATTAAATCGAGAACCTCACTCAAGCTAGGCAAGGGCTCTACTCATTGAACTGCATCCTCAGCTTTTTTGTTTTGTTTTGTTTTGTTGTTGGTTTTTTTTTTTTTTTTTTTTTTTGGTACTGGGGATCGAACTCAGGGCCTTGTGCTTGTGAGGCAAGCACTCTACCAGCTGAGCTATCTCCCCAGCCCTTGTTTTGTTTTGTTTTGTTTTGAGGCAGGATCTTGCTAAGTTGCCAAGGTTGGCCTCAAACTTGCAATCCTCCTGCCTCAGCCTCACAAGTTGCTGGGATTACAGGCATGTACCACTGATCCCATCTAGCTTTGGTTTACTCTGGTTACTTTTTAAATTGTCACTTTATTATTGGCTCTAAACAATTTATGATATTTTTTGGTTTAGTTTCTTCATAACTTTTGTGCTTGGAACTTATTGACTTTCTTGGATCCGTGACTCTGTGATTCTTTGTCTTATTATTTAAGTACATGAGAGCTTATACTGCACATATTTAACTGGCTATAGTCTGCTTTCAATTGCTATTATTACATTTCATATAAACTATAAGAATGTTACAGTAGTATACTTCCATTTCTTCCTCCTTGATCTTTGTACTATTTTGTTGCTTTCATTTAGATGTGCTATGAATCTACACATGTTAATATTTTGCTATGTCACTTATATTTTTAAAATTTTTAATATTAAGAAAAACAAATGTTGTTACCAATTGTGAAAGCCTTCATTTGTTATGTACATCCAAATTTCTATCTGTTAGTTATCATTCTTTTGCTGGATTCTTTTTATGTGTTAAAAAATAAAGGAACTTGCAAAAAACCTGACTTGAAGTCAGTAGTGCATTCTAATACTTAGCATTATCACAAATGAAGTAGATTATCTTTCAAGGTAGTATATATGATGATATCTCTCAAACTAAAAATATTATGGCAAAACTGAAAAACCATTCCTTGAAGATTTTGTGGTAGAAATTAATTTTATTACTTAAAACATCATGCTATTGTTAGATTACTTTTAGATTCTTTGATATCAGAGAATACATTTTTCATAGCCATAGAAATGAGCTAGAGTTTAAAATAGTTGAAGATAAAAAATATAAATTAGACAAACTCTCACCCTACAATGTAAATCATGTTATAAATATACTTTCAAGTTATAGTAAAATTCATATTGTTAAAAATCGGTAAGCTTCTATTTCCTTCACAAAATATTAATCCTCTATTCAATAGGAAGAGATGTATAGTCTTTTGAAGTATAAGCCTTTCAATCTAGTTGTTGCAGTATCATCCGAAGAAATGTTATGCATAGCAACATGGTAGGATTATGAGCCCAAATTATACTTAAAACCAATCTTTAAGTAGGGATGAGGTCTCATTTTCCAAAGGTACTGGGGCCCTCAGAATAGATCTTTCTAGTTATTTTTCATCATTTGTAACAAATATATGTAAGTACCACTAAAGTGTAAGATTTAGGGATAAAATATTTGGGGAATTGTTTCATTTATAGAAATGGATAGAGGGAGGATCTACTTATGTAGGTGATTATTCTTTAACTCCCTACTGTGTCATCCATGGTCCTGATAGGAAGCAGAAGGCATGCCCCAAAGCATTAAAGAGAATTAGGTGAAGGTCTTATTTATAGAAATGTGTGCAGTGTGATTATAGCCTAAAGCTGTTACCACCTTTAGGCTTGAAGGGGCAATGAAAAGATCAGAGATGGCAAGAGCTGGACTCACAGAAAATGTGCCAGAATCATGGAGTTGTGTCCACAGAGTAATGCAGGACTGCCAGAATCATGCTGCTTATCACAGAGGGAGAGATGGAATACATATCTTAGACTTTTTTTCCTTCCACCCTCTGATCATCAGCCAATGCTTACAACACACAACTAAAAACCATAAGACAGGAAACACAGATAATGATCTCTGGAAGTCAGCCTCACAGGATATGATACCAAAAAGAGAATGAATTCAGGGATAGTATAATGGTAACCAGAGAAGAATTAAAACACTAGGATCTCAGAGAAGGAACCAACCAACAGTAGGTGACAGTTGTCTGTGCTGGTTCATTAAGTATGCACAATGCTTCAATACCCACACACTCAGTTACAAGTTACCCTCTCATACCTTTCACATTTCATAGCATATCATTACCTGAAATTATTGTACTTGTTTATTTGTTATCACCTATCATCTATCCATTAGAATATATGCATCATGGAGCAAGGGACTTTGTCTATCTCACTTGCTGCTGTGTCTCTAGCACTCAAAACAATTCCTGGCGCATAGGTAGTATTCCATAGAGATTTCTTTAAAGATTGTTTGCCTGAGTACAAGTTTGAATCTGAATTTCTTGGAATAGGGAGGCTTTAAAGTACTTTCTTATGTGGAAAATTATTTAATGTCTAGGTAACTGCTTGCCAAAAAAAATAGCTAATGGGAGTAATATTTAAACTGGATTAGAATAAAACATACAAAGGACCAAATTCCTGGGCTAGTGTTTGCCTAGAAACAGGCATGGGGTTAAGCCAAGGAAAATCACTGCTATGATTCTTAATAAAAAGATTCCACCAACACCAGGGAGCCACACAGTTAATCTCCCAAATGTATTTTCATCCCAAACTAGCATGAGGAGCCAGAAAACCTCAACATGAATAAACTTCCAACCAGCCCTTTGATGTGAGTCTTGCCAAAGAGCAGTGGTGAAGAATGAAGTCTGACAGCTCTTCAGATAGAATCTGCTTTGGCCAACTGAAATAATGTCAAATGAAATAAAAGCCCAGGCAGCTATTTTATAATCCCAAAAGGAATAAAGAACACTTTTCCTCTTTTATTTGAAGGTTCCTAAACATTAAATAGCATAAGAAATTATACAGTTTTAATTTATTCAACATAAAAGTGGCCCAAATGACAAACTCATCCCTGTGTTTAGCATAAATGGTATTTATTCACTGAATATTTATTGAGCACTTACTATGTGCCAGTAACTGTGTCACCAAGCATATAAAAATGAGTAAAGTTAATCCCTGACCTCTAGGATATGACAGTCACAGGGCAGAAAGGATATGGGAGTTAGTTTCATGACAAGGGCTGTTACAAAGGTATAAACAAGGTATTATGGAAACACAGAAGAAGGAACCAAAGGTCTTGCTCAGAGACATCAAGAAGGGCTTCTCAGATGATATGATATTTACAGTGTCTTAAAGAATGTATAGAAGTTTTTCAGTTGAACCTGAGGATGGGGAATGGGGAAGACAAGGTAAGTATTCAATAACACTGCTGGTATTTGCACTTGTGTTTATAATTCTGTGGCTGCTAGCAGCTATTTTAGTTGTAAACTCAGGAGGAAAAGACAGAGATGGAATTAATCTAAAGGATACAGTCATTCCATGTAAACTATAGTTCAAGTAGATAAAAGTAGTCATCACATATCACAGGGCAAAATGGGCCAGTAAAGTTAGAACCAAGTTCATATCACAAGTCATAATTCAATTTTAGTCACAACTTTTGCCATATTGAATTAATGGTCTTAATTTGATCTTACCCAGTTTTATGATTTAAATACCATCTATAAGATATATCACCCAAAATTTCATCACTATCCTAGATTTCTCTTCTGATCACTTCTTTGGTGTTTATTCAATATACATCTCAAATTAAATATTCCAAAATAAAAACTGTTGTTCTCCTATCTTCCAACCTGCCCTTCCTACAGACTTCTCCATCTCAATAAATGGGAACGCCAGCTGTCCAGGTTGGCCAACCAATCTTCCTTTAGCCCTCTTTTTTATGCTTCTCATTCAATTCATTGCAAATCTTTTGCCCTCAAAATATACCCAGAACTCAACCATTCTAGCTCCATTCTACCATGCTGGTTCAAGTCACCACTATTCCTTGCCTCCTACGAGGTCTTTGCTGTCCCTTGCCACCCTACAATTTATTATTTGTGCAATCCTCAAAGAAATCTATTTAAATATGTCATCTATGCAAAACTCTCTAATAGCTTCCAATCTGATAGAGGTGCATATATCTATGTGTGTGTGTATCAGATTGCCTTGTAAGTTTCTGCGTGATTTTTTCCTTCTCCCCTTCCACATTTAGTCTCTGACCTATGTCCCACTCTCCCTCTTAGCTATAATTTGGATCTGAAATGACCCCTAAAGTCCCATGCATTAAAGACTTGGTTGCCAGACTGTGATGCTATTGAGAAGTGGTGGAAACTTTAGGAGGTGGGGCCTAATAAAAGGAAGTTAGGATGCTGAGGATGTGCACTTAAATGGGTACCAGGACCCCGACCCCTTCCCCTTTCTCTCTTTGATTCCCAGTCACCATAAGGTGGGCAGCTTCCTCCACTCCATGTTCCTGCTATGATAAATTGCTTTGCCACAGGTCCAAAAGCAACAAGGTCAAGTAACCATGAACTGAAACCTCTCAAACTATGAGCCCAAATAAACCTGTCCTCCTTATAAGTTGATTTGTCTCAGGTATTTGTTACAATGACAAAAAGCTGACTAACACTCTCAGTCACTCTGCTTCAGTGCTTCAGCCACTCTGGCCTCCTTGATGTTCTTTTCTCAAGCATACTAAAAAGCCATCTGCCTTGGCATCACTGTTGTCATTGCTGCCCTTTAATGTCTTTAGAAGATCTTCCTGGATCTTATCTAAAATTTAAATGCCTCTCTGGCTGCCTATTTCCATTACACACTTTATTTTTCCTATAACCCCTGATTTTTCACATTTTCTTATGTATTTCTTGTCTGCTTCTTCCTATTTGAAAAGGGAGCATGCCTGTAATTCCAGTGGCTGGGGAGGCTGGGGCAAGAGGAGCACAAGTTCAAAGTCAGCCTCAGCAACTTAGAAAGGCCCGAAGCAACTTAGTGAGATTCTATCTCAAATTTTTTAAAAAGGTGGAGGTGGGTACCTGAGGAGGTGGCTCCGTAGTAAAGCACCTCTGGGTTCAATCACTGGTACCCAAAAAAAGAAGATGGCACAGATTTTTGTCTGTTGCCCTCACTGCTTTGTCTGAGGGCCTAGTATCTCTGGCACACAGAATCTGCTCAGTACATAGTATTTAATTTTTTTTTAAACACAGTTTTTCTTTACATTCTAACTTCTGGAAAGGTATACAATTGTAGATGTATTTACAAAATTCATTAAACAAATATTCATTGAACGTTTAAGCCAGAAGGGGGCAGCAAAGTTTCAGCAGCCATCATGCTAGGTCGACGATTCAGAGGGGCAGCTAAGGGAAGATTAGGGCAATCAAATTGAGTGAGTCTGAACTGAAAGAAGTAAGGCCAGAGAGCCCTTGAGGACTGCAGAACCAGGACTGCCTTGAGACCAGAAGCAGAGAGGAGAGAGTGACAAGGTTTGTCCCAGGAGCCAGAGACCCACAGGAGGGGTTCACAAAATGAACAGGTGGGTTGTCAGGGAACCTAATCAGGTGCCAGAGAATTTGGCAAATTACCTCCATTAGTCATGGCTACCCATTGATCTCCTTCTCAGATAACAAAGACTATTTATCATTGTAGTCAGAATCTGGGAGTCAAAATGTACCTACCTTTAAGACAGGTAGGGAATTATGTAGGTCCCAATAAGTGGTTCCTCTTCCCTGTGTGTCTTTTAATCATTGAAATGTTCCACATCTCAAAATTGTTAAGTGAAAATAAAGTGACTAGAGTTTAGGTCCAGGTTGTTGCAGAATGAAAACAAATATCAGTACCTCTGAATCATCAAGACTAGTTCAAATAATTTTGTTATTCATTCAGATTTTGTCATTTACTCCCAAAGAAATCATCATTCCCTAAATTAAAATATTAATATAAATTTTAAAATATAACAATTACACCATAGTTTTTTCAACCCTGTTTTTTATTTCTCTAAGTCAACTTCCCAGGTTCCTTTTTCCTCATGTTCCAAGTATCTGTCTTACTGTTCTTATGTGATTTAGAGCTGCTCTGTTTACGATGGTAGTCATTGGCCACATGTGGTTCCTGGGCATTGCAGATGTTGGCTAGTATATGTGACAGGATTTGAATTTTAAATTTGATTTAATTTTAATAATTTACATTTAAAAGTTCATACCTGAGTCAGTTACTGGAAAACTTAAATATTTGGGGGAAAACTTAAACATTTTGGAAAAAACTTGGGTACAAGAATGTACTTTCAACTTAATTATGAAATATTATATATATATCTCCAATGAAAAATTAACATCTGAATTGGGATATTCTTTAAGAGTTCAAAACAGTGGATATTGAAGACTTGGTATAAGGAAAGAATATAAATATCTTATTAATAATGTTTATATTGATTATATGCTCAAATTGTAAGATTTGGGGTATATTGGTTAGAACAAACTATATTATACAATTAATTTTTGGGGGTGGTACCAGGGATTGATTTCAGGGGCACTTGACCACTGAGCAACTTCCCTAGCCCTATTTTGTGTTTTATTTAGAGACAGGGTCTCACTGAGTTGCTTAGTGCCTTGCTTTTGCTGAGACTGACTTTGAACTCATGATCCCCTTAATTCAGCCTCCTGAGCCACTAGAATTACAGGTGTGTATTACTGCGCCCCGCATACAATTAATTTTAAATTTTAACTTTTTTAATGTGACTGGATAGAAAATTTAGGACTACACAAATCTTACATATCATTTCTATTGTACCAATCTGGCCCAGAGCCTTAATATCCAAACTGTGGTCTGTGCATCAGCAGGATAAGGGTCACCTGGAAATTTCTTAGAGATGACTAAGAATCTACATTTTTAATGTAGGTGATTTGTTTACGTATTACAGTTTGAGATGCAATCGAAACTGCAACCAATAGTCATGACTTACCCATTCTCTGTATCTCTAGCACAACAGTAGTAATTAATTTTAAAACAATTTTTCAGTTTCTCATTACACACTTGCCACCACCCTACAATGACTAGCTTTCTTGACCCTGACCAAGCTATCTGCTCAACAGCGATGTTCTAAAGAAATGCCTGCCACTGTCCCAGACTTTTCTTCCCCTTTAGCTATCCATAACCTAGTCCTGATTGCCTTTCCTCCACATATGACAATCATAGACTCATAGAATGCCAGAACTAGACAGTGGCTCTCTTAGCCCGTTTTCCTAGAAGCAGAGCCTGAAATGGATATATATTCAAGTGATTTATTCTAGGAGTGATCTCAGAAAAAGATGAGTGTAGGAGGCAAAATAGTTTAAGGAGAACAATGCGCTAAGCAAAGATATGGGCTTTTTTGGAGACCAGCTTTATCCTCATTCTGCCGGGGTCATCTGGAGCCCAAATTTCACTAGTTTTGTTCACACCTAAAGACCTTAAGACAGGGTGGCTCCTTGATACCTTCACACTAGTCAGTTGTTATTTGAAGCTGGAGGCCAATGCACAGCCTTCATGCAAGGTGGCTTCCTGTCAGCTGAGAGAAGCTCTCTGTAGAAGAGGGAAGTTGTGAGCTATTAACAACAAACTCAGCAGCTGAATGAAGGATACACCTGCCGCTAAAGGGAATTGGGGTGAGCATAATAGCATCAACTGTAGTCAAACCCACTGCACCTCCTATATTCACTTTCTTTTTTATATGACGTTTATTCCATCCAAATATAGCTTCTCCCAGGTTCTAACTGAACACAACGTCTGGAAAATCTTACAAAATGAGGATTAGTGAATAAAACAGTCTCAGCTGCTGTTTGGGCTTGAGGCTATGCAGATGCTTCAAATGAGGCAAGTAACTTATAGACCAATGTCTACCTTCCTCAGAATCTGTCCCACTTCCCATCTTGGCCACCTGAAAATCAAATATCAGCCTGTTCTGACTAGAATAGTACTGGGTGTTCTAAACAGAGGAAGGGAATTGTGTGTCAGAATTGTTGCAGGTCATAAATGACATATACTAATCAAAACTGAGAGTTGTCATGAGAATGGCCTAACTCCAGAAACTCATCCTTACAACAGCACCCTAAAACCACTTACCAGATTCATGCAATGTTAGGTATCAAAGATGCATGTCTTATTTCATTTCCCTGGAGGCACTACATGAGACAGGCAGTCTTGTTCAAGTGATTTCTTGTGAGTGCTCTGAGAGCAAGGGAGAGAGGGGAACAGGATAATGCTGGGAGAAAAAAACCTCCTCCAGAATATGGCCTCCACTAATGACTCACGTTAATTGATACCATAGGGAAGTTCTGGAAGTCAAATAGCAACACAGAATTGTTCTCACCTTGAGATAAGGGGCTTAACCTTTTGTGTCATATGACAATCAGTCATTGTTCAAGGTCTGCTCTGCCCTGGACTGGGGAATGGGAAATGGAGTGTATGTGCTTAGCCTTCCAGGAAGGTGGGAGGATCCTGTTTTGCTGACGGTTCTCCTCTAGAGAAGAGGGCAGATGTCAACTCGGGCTGCCATTACTGACAACGGTTTAGAGATGAGAACACCTGTAAATACAGGGATCTGGGTAGGCACCAACAGCATGTATTACAAGGCCTTAAAGATTATCTAACTCAGTAAATTTTAAACTATTTTTCCTTTTTGTATTATTTCTTTGAACAGTCATTCAAAATTGTGAACTCTCTCCATATAAAAGTAGACGTGCATACAAATTTTTGCATATAATCGAAGGAGGTTGACAGATTAGTTAAGACCCAAATAATTTATGAGATTTGTCCAAAGTATATATGGTAAGTTGGAACAGAATGAGATGGTCAGACAACCCAAAGTTTTAAACACCAAAATTTTGGGTGAAAATTTTCATGATATTTTATGTGCACATGAGGTATTGAAGCAACAAGATTTCTCTGATAGCTCCTAGTTGCATAAGTTCACAGATGTATTAAAGTCATAGCCAGATTATTCTCTTTTCTCTATCAATTTACCTATGTGTGTGTTTGTGTGTATATACACACATACATACATATATTAATTTATTTATTGTTTTAGTCAGCATTTTTTACTGCTGTAACTAGACAACCTGACAAGAACAACTTTAGAGGAGGAAAAGATTATTTGAGGGCTCATGGTTTCAGAGGTCTCAATCCATAATCATTCTTCGGGGCTTAAGGTAAGGCCAAACATCATGGTGGAAGAGTGTGGTGGAGGGAAGCAGCTCACATGATGATCCAAAAGCAGAGAAAGAGACTCCACTCACCAAATACAAAATATATACCCCAAAGGCGTGCCCCCAGTACCCACCTCCTCCAGCCACACCCTACCTACCTACAGTTACCACTCAGTTAATCCCATCAATGGATTGATTCACTGATTGGGTTAAGACTCTCATAACCTGATAATTTCTCCTCTAAAACTTCTTGCATCATCTTGCACATGAGCTTTTGGGGGACATCTCACATCCAAACCATAATATTTATTTATTTATTTATTTATTTGTTTGATTTTGGCCAGGTGTGGTAGCATGTACCTGACTTGAGATGCTGAGGCAGGAGAATCTTAAATTGGAGGCCAGCCTTGGCAATTTAGCAAGACCTTTCTCAAAATAATTTTTTTTTTTTAAAGGCCGGGGATGTACCTCAGTGGTAGAGTGCTCCTTAAATTTTTTAAGTTAAAAATTTTTAACTTTAATACTACTGCTTACAATTTTAAAATAACCATGAAGTTACATTTAGATGGAAGGTATTATGCTACTGAGATTAGATGAAAGAATAAACATTAAAATCTAGTCAGGGGCTGGTATTGTAGCTCAGTGGTAGAGTATTTGCTTAGTATGCTTAACACACTGGGTTTGATTCTCAGCACTACATATAAATAAGTAAATGGTTCATTGACAGCTAAAAAAAATTTAAATTAAAAAATCTAATCAGGGCTTGGAAATGCCTTTTTTTTAAACTAAAGGCACAGACTTTAAGATTTTTTACTTTTTTTATTAGGGGTCTCTAAAGTATGAATTAAAGTTCACAAGTTTAGAATTTCTTTTTTTTTTTTTTTTTTGGTGGTGCTGGGGATTTGAACCCTGGGCCTTGTGCTTGTGAGTCAAGCACTCTACCAACTGAGCTATATCCCCAGCCCCTAGAATGGTTTAAGAATGCCTAAAAGTTTAAATCCCTGTGTTCTCATTATTAGTGCTTTCCGTAATATAATAATGTAGGTACTGACATAAGACAAGGAGGCTTTGGGTTTTAGAAAGTTGTTCAGATTTTACTCTGTGTTGATTATTTTTGTAATGAAAGGATACTGACTAGTCTTTTTAAATGGGCTTTGGGTGTTAACTTTGTGCTTTAGAAATCAGTAGGGAAAGACAGAAAGAAAACAATATAATTTAAAAATATCATTATCTTCACCGACAATTGAGTCCTCTGGCATCTAATCTGATATTTGACCTCAAGCTTCTAATTTGACATTTGACCTCAAAGTAAACAACTTAGTTTTCTGTCTCTGTGACCAAAATACCTGACAAGAACAACATAAAGGAGGACAATTTTATTTTGTTTCACGGTTTTAGAGGTTAAATTCATGGTTGCCACTCCATTGCTCTGGGCCCAAACTGAGGTAGAACATCATGGCAAAAAGGTGTGGCAGAAGAGCATTGATCAGCTCATGGCAGCCAGGAAGCAGAGAAGAGGGAAGGGACCCCAGAGAAGAAACACCCTTCCAGGGCACACCCCTAGGGACCCACCTCCTCCAGCCACACCCCACCTGCCTACAGTCAGCACCTAAGTAGTCATTCAGATTAGGATAGACTAATTAAGTTACAGCTCTTGCAATTTAATCATTTCACCTCTCAATATTCCTACATTAACACAGGAGTTTTGAGGGGACATCTCACATCCAAGCCATAATAACAACTATCCATTTTTAACAGACATTGTGGAGTTGGGAATGGTATCAGCAGTACTTTGAGAATGATGATTCGAGGTCCAGGAAAAATTGCTTTAGTTCTGGCATAATAAGCTTTGATTATCTAAAAATAACACATAGTCAGGAAGCAAGCATAATATCAAATACCAAATTAGAAACTTTAAGCGTCCAAAGGGCTCAATTGTCGGTAAAGATAATCCTCTTTTAAAATAATATGCACACATATTTGCATAGTGATTTTGCATACATATTATTATACAATTTCCTTCTATTATTTTCTGTATCCTTATATTAGACCTGACCCTGAGATCATTTAAAGTCCTTTGATTTTGCTAGTTTATGACAGAGGTTCTGTTTTCTCTAGTGCATTACAGAAATGACCTCAAACAACATCCTATCCTGCTGAGGGATGCTCTTGGAAAACTGATCTTCACATTATTTGCAACAAATACATAGGAACTTGTTTTGGTTGTTTTCCACCAGTTACCTCCTCTTGATAAGTCTGGAACAAAGACTAGTTTTCACACCTGGAGGAATCCTTACTGTACACAGTGACATCACCTACAGCTAAAATCTCCATGGGAGATACCCACAAGCTCTCTTTGGGTATGTGGGAAGCTGTTGCTCCATCAAGGTGGACTCTTATGTTAGTTCCTATTTTCCCTCTCTCCTTTGCCACTAGAGAAAATCTACATTGTGCTTATTTTCTTTCTGTGAGTCACAATATCATTCCATGATGACCCTCATGCATGCATACCTTAATGTTGAGCTAAAATTAAGGAGTTAAAGAATAAGATACCATTTGTTGACAGGGCATATGGTAATGCTTGGTAAATACAATCAATATATTTTAGTTTACCTTCCATTTAGTAAATGTTTTAACTTAAATCATTTAATTTCCCTTTTCAAAATTACATTTTTTTATGCTTACACACCAGATATAGCCCACATTGAACACTGATTTATCAGTCTGGTTTTGATCATTTTCTTTTGTCCCCAATTCCTATTATGTTTGCTTCCTTTTGGCAAAATTCTCTATATGATTTCTTTTTAACTCCTTGTCTCTTTGTTCTCCTTGAGTCCTCCTTGGATTCTTTCTCAATTGCAATGCTAATGCAGAAATGTAAAGTTTCTGTCATAGGGGAACATCATAACATGCCCAGGATTTATAAGGGAATATCTCCTTTGTAGCCTGTGCCTTAAGCTATGAGAACTACTGTAAAAAATTAATTTGAAAACCAGAAAGTCTTTATCAGTCAGGTTCCTAAGAAGCTGAATTTCAATTCTGAAGTCATTTAGGAATCAAAACTCAAGCTCTACAGAATTATTTAGAACTACTTTATTTGATAAAAGGCCTTCAAATGAAAGAACAAAACCAATAATTAAATAATTAAGCGTTCTATCATACTAAAAATTTGCTTACTTTTAACATAAAACAATTGCTCACAAAATGTGAGCATATTTTATTTTTCAGAGTATTGGTTTATAATTCTAGATTTAATAAATAAATTCTTAAAGATGATGATGACAAAGATGATAAACCAGATGTTAATAATGAGTCATTCATAATTATTAGATACTTTTTGGTAAACGGCACTCTCCTGGTTCAAAACAGGCATATGAGGGCTACAGATCTCTTCTCACAAGTTTTAATAGTAGGTGGAATATTATAGTGAAGGTCAGATTCACACCAAAATCTACCACCTTTATCCATAGAGAGAAAAAATAGGTAGGAAAAAATATTGACTAACCTATGCTGTAAATTCAATAACATCTGTGTTCGTTGTTCTTCCAAGCACTTTATAAGAAATATTTATTTAAGGCAGATGAAACAATATTCTAGTTTCAGGATTCTGCCAACCTTCTTATAATTCGAGACAGCAGACACCAACAATGTCGAGACGTGGAACCTGATGGAGTGTTCAGGCCTAGGGCATGCTACTCTCAAGAGCACAGCCTCCTGGAATTGTTAGGTTCTCATTACTTATTCATGCAGAGTACTGTGCAGTGCCTTTTGCCAATCTGCATAGTTTGAACACCAGTGCTAACACCAGTGAAGAATTTGTTGCTAACATCCATATACTAATTGTCAAATCCTTCAGTGTTGATCAGTAGCTAGTCATTCTAGATGATATTTCTAACTAAACACTTCTGGATATAGATTACTCATTAATTATTTCAACTATTAATCAACTGTCCTAGGATATAGATAGAAAGTAATTGCTAAGGTTCACGTGTTCCCCAACTTTCATATGTTGGAAACTTAATCTCCAGTCATGTGTTAATGATATTTGAAAAGTGGTATCTATAAAAGGTAAATAGGTCCAAAGGCTCAGCCCTTGTGACTAGATTAACCCATTCATGGATTAGTGGTTTATTGCAGGAGTGGCTTTGTTATAAAATCAAGTTCTCTCTGGCATGCTTGCTCTGTCTCATGATGTGATTATGCCCCTTTGCTCTGTCATGACCAACAGGAACGCCCTCACCAGATGCTGAGTATATGCCAGCACAATGCTCTTGGACCTACCAGCTTTCAGAATCATTAACTAAATAAACTTAATCTTTATGAATTATCCAATCTGTGGTATTCAGTTATAGCAACAGAAAACATACTAAAACATATAAATATACATAATTAATATACTGTTTCTCTCCTTGCAGATTAATAGCTCTTACTGAGTTACTGAATTGCTCTTCACTTTACCCTTTTCCCATACTTGGTTGTTATGAAATTAAATATCTTCGAGACAGAACATGTCTACTCACAGCCTCTAAAACTAATTCCTCTTCTCCACCTCTCTTGATTTCCTAGCTTTCTTATCCCATTCCCTACTCCTACCTGATCTTTGAATGTTTTAGGAAATAGCCTCTCTGGAAACCAAATTTTATGTACACCTCTATACTATTCTCTTCCCGGGGGCGGCACTGTGATGCTGAGAAAATGACTTGATTTTTCTTCTATTTGGAAGGAATGAGAAAATGTAAATATCACAGAGTAGAAGTATTTCTTGTGATTTACAGTCTCCCACTCTCCTAGGAGAACAGGCCCTGCCCAACACCTGGAGAGTTCTTTGTTGGTGAACAATGTAAGGTGTGAAAGTTTCAAATAGAAACTAGAAAAACACTATATTGCTCTACAGAAAGAAAATAAAGATAGAAAAGATTGGAAGACCACAGGGAGAATGGGCTAGGAACACAACCAGAGATGCTGGGATGAGGCCTATGAGAGGGAGGGCAGAAAGAAAAATATAGTGATATGTGGCCAGGAGTAAAGACTTGAGAAGAGACAACAATTTTTGAAAACCTTATGTCGTGTGAGAGGCAATGTGATTATTCTTGGATACTAAAACTACAAAGATAGCAATATGCTTGATGTAGTTGATGTCTTTTGGAAATAGAGAAAAGGGCTAAATGAGGAGAAAAAGGATAGTTGACCTCTGGGTTGGTATGTACATGTATCCAGCTCTGAGTGGGAAGGTGAGACTTGAAACATGGTGTAGGAAAATGGAGGAGATGGAGCCATATCTGTATATGCTAAGGGTTGTGCAGCTCGCTCTTCCTGCTAACTTCATACTATGTACAAAAGCAGGCACATAACATACAATAGCAGGAGCTACCTAGTTTCGCTCTCTTGCAGGAGTTACCTAGTTTTGCCAAAGAGTGATGAGAACATGCAGTTGGTACAAAATCTTCTTCCTTAAGTATTTTGAAAGTAAGCATGTAAAGCATTTGGTGCCTTAAAAAATGTGTTATTTCTTTGTTTTCCCCTACATTTTCAGCTCCAAAATTTCATCTTACAGTTCTGTCACAATAAAAGTGCACAGAAGAAATAAGAAAGACACATATACCAATATAAAGTAAAGAAGGCACAAAAAGGGTGGCCAAAAACATGAAATGTCCTAACAGCCCAGAGAACAATTGCGACTTGGAAAGTTCTGTTTCAAATCCCATGGGTACCTACTTATTACTCAAGACTTCCAAACCCAGCTCTTGATTAGAGTTTATTACTGTCCACCAATTGAGATAAATACATGGGAAGCATGTTATCGAATTTCAGAGAGCACAGATGTAGTAGCTACCAGTAAAACTGGTAGGTAGCTAATACTCCAAATAATAGAATTTATATTTTCAAATATTGACAGATTGTATAAAATACAAAACACTATGATTGTTACCAGCTAATTAGATTGTCAGTTAAGTAAAAACCTGTCTTTGAACTCCAGACCTACATTACCATCAGCTTATTTAAACTCATTTGGATATCTTCTTTGAATACTTGATCTTCCTTTCTAAAACATAGTTCTTTCAGTGTCATTGTGTACTTTGAATGTTAATACCATCTAGTCAATTATGCAAACCAGAAACAGCATAGACATCACAGGCACCAATTTCCCTTTATCTTCTATTTCTGTTCTTAGGTCTCTCAAATATGAGACTTACTCCTGTTACTCCTTTCTGCCAACACCCAAACATTTTCTCTACTACTATAGTAGCCACCTACTTGGTGTTCTTGGATCTATTCTTAACTTTAACTTATTCTCCACATAAGCCTGACAGAATCCACCCAGTTGCTTAAACAACTCAACTGATTCTTACTACTTTAGGGATAGAAAACAAAATATTTAGCATAGCCAGTGAAGACCTGCATGATCTAACCCTTTCTTACCTTGCCAATCTCATGTTATATTACAAACTCACTTTTGTCTGTGGATGAATCCTAGGGGCTTCTTTTTACTTTATTGAACTTATGATTTGTGATACAAATCCAGAATCTTTGCACAGACTTTTTAAAAAATATTTTTTAGTTGTAGGTGGACACAATACCTTTATTTTGTTTTTATGTGGTGCTGAGGATTGAACCAAGGCTAGGCAAGCACACTACCTCTGAGCCACAACCCCAGCCCCATTGCACAGACTTCTCTGTAACACTTTTTTAAAAGACTCTCCTATTTGACCAAACTGCCCATACTACTTTTCAGGTATATCTTAATAATGGTATCTTATAATGGTATATCTTAACCATTATTTCCTCAAGGAGCCTCCCCTAGTCAAATCTTCCAAGTGCATTCTCTCCTACTACCTTGCACCTTGCTTATGCTGCTCCTATGACTTTAATTTTACTTTTATTTGTGTGATTATTTGCCTCCTACCTTACACTGAAATCTTCATTTGGGTAGAAAACATTCTTGTTTTATTTACCACTGGATTTCCAAAATCTAGCACAATTTTTGACATAAAGTAGTTGTCTATTAAACATTTAATGACAAAAGGATAAATGTTAATGGGGATTAATGTAAAATGTCGTTTTGCTCCCAGCTCTTAGCAATTCAGAAGAATTGAATTTGAGTTGATAATAAGCCTGTATGTACAAAGATGATACCTGTTATGAGAAAGCTTCTGGAGTCTTTGATTATGCTAATGGATATGCAGGTAATGGTCAAGGGAAGTGAATATTCCTCTGTGCTTTGCATTGCCAAACTGTCTGCAGCAATGTAGCTTAGTACTTGCTGCTCCTGGACTGCTCACACCTCCATGTTTCCACATGGGTTATCACTACTTGGTATTGGTGATGGATGCAATTTTACTGATGATCCCAAACACCAAAGCTTCAAACCCTGACTGAACAGAATTTTTCAGACTTAATATGGTACCTCTCCATTTTTTTTTGCATTGTTTATTTCCTTCACTGTCACAGTCCATTCCAATTCATTCATCGTTCATATCTTCATGCAGTCATTTTAGAGAATTTTTTTCCCTTAAGCCTTGGATCTAGAAATATAATTAGATAGTAATATAATTTGTTTTCAAAATAAAAATGATAATAATAACACACTATGGTCTTGGCCCTTTAAGAAGCTAAAATTGAACTCATGAACAGTCTTCAGACTATAGATTCTGGCTGGATAAGTTAGAGTTAAATTTGTGTGCATACTTCTTCCTAGAGTTCCTTCCCGCACTAAAATTCTATGATTCTGTTATTTTACAGATAAGGAAACTAGGGTTCATGCAGGTTAAGTGATTTGTCCCAAAGCAGCACAGGTAGTTAGTGAAAGAATCAGTCTGAGGTTGTTGGTCAGGGTAGATTCATTGTCCATATTCCCTAGATATCACTGTTAAATAGATAAATGTTCAATTTCGTGGATGCAACATATCCAGAACTTTGCCATGCAAGAAGTACTCTGTCAAATCCACTCTCAGAACCTAACCTTTTTTTTTTTTTTTTTTAATAATTACTAACAGATTTCTTTTCTTACTGAGGAGCTAACAGTAAAGTTAGCAAGTGAAACTATTGGAATGAAAACGTGATTTTTTTTAATAGCCACTCATAAGATTAAAGAATTTGGGCAGAGAGCTATGTGAAACAATATGCACCACTATAAAGGCTATTTTGGTAAATTTGTAAATTTCATTCTCATGATGCCCAAGATTATAAGCTTTAAATATTAGGGCACACTGCAGTCTTCTGCAGTGAAAGCAATACCTTACTTGGGGGATTCAGACTTCACCACTGCCAGAGAGTAAGCTAGAAAGAGAGTATCACAATATTTGATTGTATTTGCTCAGATATATGTGCTTTGGAAAGACAGCACATATAAATCACATTGTGTTGTTTTGTTTTCCTCTCCCCTCCCTTTTTCTGATTTTCTGATAAAACAATTCCTTCTACAAGCCAGTATCTTTTAATTCTGAAACTAACCAACCAACATTTGGAAAGAAGCCCATAACATTTTAAGATGAAAGGGATATGTGACCTGTTTGAAACTAGCAATATTCTCAGCATTAGATAAATGAACTGGTTGTACAAGATTGCTTTGAATTACTAACTTAGTAAGCACATATCTAAATTTAGAGATAGCAGATTCAGACTAATCTTTGGGAAATTATCTGAGAAAAACTACTTAAATAAAAAGTTTGTGCTAAAAAATTTATACCTTAGCCAGACATGGTGGTATATGTTAGTTGGGAATTTAGGCAACTGTAGGGGGCAGAGCAGAGCAGCTGAGACAAAGGCCAGTCCGCCAAATGGTGACCAATCAAGTGGGCTAGAAAATTCCACTGACCCTTAACATCTATCTGTCACTGAGCAGGACCCCCTACCATTCCAGTCTATAAAAACCCTGGGCAGCCAGGGCCACACGAAATTTTCTCCGGTCCCTACTTGAGCTGTACCCCGGGGGTCTGGGAATTTCGCCAAATTCCAATAAAGCTTGCTTCATCCACTTTCTGTCCAATTTTATTTGGCCACTAACCGTGCCCCTGAACTTATAGTACACACCTATACTCCAGCTACTTGGGAGGCTGAAGCAGGAGGATCATAAATTCAAGGCCAGCCTCAGCAACTTGGTGAGACCCTGTCTCAAAAAAAAAAAAAAAAAATAGAAAATAGTTGGGAATGTAGCTCAGTATTAGCACTCTTGCCTATCATGTGCAAGCCCTGGCTTAATCCCCAGTATTGCCAGATAAAGAAAAAAATGTATATCCTTTAAAAGTATATTAGCTAACTAATGTTAATTCAACCTAATAATTATTATAGTAAAATAATCATCATATTATAATAATCAATAGTTGTTAATAGAAAATAACATTTAAAAGTGATTTTGTTGCTTAAAAACCACTTTCACATACTGTGCCCATTTAATCATAGCAACTGATTAAAACATACCATTAAGATCAACAATTTTTATAGCTAAGGAAACTCGGAGTCAAAGTTATATAATTTACCCAAAATTGTGTGACTGGAAAATCATGAATCTCAAGCCTTGTTTGGTAGTTTTACAGTATAATGATTTTCTTTTTTTTTTTTCTATGTTACGTCTTAAGGATTGAAGAATGATGATTCCTGGTAAAAATTTCATAATTTTAGAATTTTATTAATACTAATATCAATTATTAATAAAACATATTAATTATATATAATTATACTACTTTTTTTACATATAATACATTAATAAACTTCTTATTTACTGTCATTAGAATATTTTGAATAGAATTTATTTGTTCCAGTAGTAATGAAATAAAAATTTGCACATCTTGGTTAACTGTAAATACAACATCAGAACTTTTCTTCTTTTTTGGATGTTATGTGACCTCAGTTCAATTTGGCATATGTCCACTTAGTCTTACACTTACTGAAAAGAGTAAGAAGGAATAAATTACCTGCCTCCTGTGGATCACACCATTGTACTTTCTCTGTTTCTCTTCTTGGGCTGCTGAATACTTTGAAGAAAGTCTTAAAGTCTACATACAAATTTCTGTCATTGTTTAAACCTCTCTGATGTTTAGTAATCTTTTACTTTGAGCTTGGCTGACTACACATGTACTGGGCATGTTTTATATTTGCCTGCCCAAATATCCATTTGTTTGTTCTGATAATAGAACCCCATTATTACTTTGGGGAGCTATACCTTTCTTGCTTTCAACTTACATGATCTAAGTACACACACACACACACACACACACACACACACACACAGTTTTATAGATGAGCAAACAATACTCAACTGGGCGACTTACTAGTTCTCTCCCTCCAGGGCAGTGAGCATGTGATCCAAGTCAGATTCAGTTCCAGAACTTTACTGGCAATACTGAGAAAGAGGCATTCTTTCTTCACTGGATGTGCTAGACTGGTTGAACTTAAGCCTGTGGCTAAGTGGCCAATTTGGCCATCACATTGACTAAAGAAGAAGCTGTCTAAAAAAGAAGCTGACAAAGAAAAATATGGTTCAAAGATACAAAATGTACTTGTATTATTTAAGCACCTAGATCCAAATATTCCTGAAACTATCATGGACATACTCCTATAAGTTAATAATATTTTCCGTGGGTTTCTGTCACTTACTGAAATGGTCCCAAGTAATGCACTACTCTAAATAAGTGTTTTAAAGGTTGTCATTACTACCCAGTAATAACTGATATTTATTGAGTGCTTACTATATGCCAGATATAATTTTCAGCACTTTCTTGGATAAAATCATTAACATTTCCCAGTAACCCTATTAATCCTACTATGGTTTTCTATTTACAGATGAAGAAACTGAGGCACAGAGAGAGGAAGAAACTTGCTGTAAGGTCATACACTTGTAAGTGGTAGAGCTGGGATTCAAGCAAAGCCACTCTGGCCCTAGAGACCCACATCTATACTGTTGTATGCTGCCTCAGGAGTAAGCAATTCCAGGGGCCTTTTCTCTTTCTCATTAGCCTCTTAGATACATTAGACACTATTTGTTCTTCAAACTCACAGAAAGTTTTGCTTTCCAATCATTCTAACAGGAATGTTTTTAGCCTTTCTTCTTCCCTACCTTCTAAATCTAGAATTTTCCTAAAGACTCTCTACTCTTCCCTTGATAATCTCATCATTTCATATGTTACCTCTGTACAAACGATACTGAGGGAAACAAAAATATTTCTCCCCAAAGTGTAACAGTGGTCCACTTTACCTTTTGAATATAGCTCTGAGGCTTATTTTTTAAAAGGACATGTGTTCCTTTTCCTCTTCTCCCTCTTCCCCACCCTAACCTGGAGTTGGGGAACAAGATTACCTTGAGTTATCTGTGCTCCACAGGGAGAAGATGTCTGCCTGGGGGTCTAGGAAATGAATATCTCCCAAATTAACAAGTGAATGTTAACACACCATCAGGGCGTCCTGGGACCCCCCTGTGAGGGCACACCTGGAATATAGCCTCTGAAGAGCTCCTTTAAAAGCCCCCTTTTCCTCCTGATGGGCAGAATCATAGCCTCTGGGACAGGAGTCCCCTGTGTTTCTCTTTTGCTAGCAAAGCAATAAAACTTCTTTTTCCTTTCCTCAAAACTGTGTCCTCCTTAATAAGAAGTATTGTTGAACCGAAGACAATCGTAATGCAGTGGAACTCCTCATCTGCTCTCCACAATCAGGACTGAGATTCCTTTCTAACCCCCTAAAAACAGGATGCAGATTCTTCTTTATAATGCCTATTTATCAGCTCAAAGATGGCAGCATCAGAGGAATCTGCCAGCAGACTTTCTTCCCATAGATTTACCTTTCCATACTTTTGCCACCTTTGAAGTCTGGGACTGCTTTTGTCTGTCATGTTGATACCGCCGTTTACCGGTGACGAGTTCTGCTCCTTCTAATGTTGAAGATTGAACACTAGAGAAGCACGCCAAGGCAAGCATATTAAGCAGGTTTTATTTAAAGGTAATAATGCAGACTTCTCCCGGGAGGAAGAAGGGGGCCATGGCTGATGTTCTAAAGTCCCCAGAAGTGAGCGCACCCTACATCTTTTATAGGTTAAAGTCTCTTTTGTTCTCCAGTTCTCTCCCCGCTTATCTCTCCTTCCTGCCTATGTGACTAGGCCTGGTTTTGCATTAATTGAGAAGCCATGGGCAGGGGGAGGGCCAAGGTGATTCAGGCAGATAAGGGCCCAGGGGGTATTAATTAGCAGCTCCATGCTTGCAGTCCTTGATAAAGGCAGGTAAATTTGGTAATTAATGGGCTCTGGAGATCCTTGACAATCCATTCTTCCAGGAACAATCTCCAACTTCCAGAGGCAGATGGCTTCATGGCTTCATTTCCTCAATTTGACCTGATCCTCTGTTTCTACACTACCTGTCCTTAATTCTGGCTTCAATGTCACTTCTTTAAAACATATTGTTCTTTGTTGAATGCAGATTACTGACTCAGGAGGTTGAGGCAGGAGGATCCTAAGTTTGAGGCCAGCTTTGGCAATTTAGCAAGACCCTGTATCAAAAGAAAAAACCAAAAAGGTTTGGGATAGAGTTAAGTGGTAGAGCTCCCCTGCCTTCAATCCCCAGTACCACAAAACAATGACAAAGAAAACCCACACTTAAGCCAATGCCCTTGAACTTCTTTTCTCCTTTGTGATGTGCACTGCACCCATTAATGATCTTGCTTCTTTTTTCTCTTGTTAATCTATTTTTTGTTGCTAGAATCTGTCCCAACTACAAACTTAGGGTTGAGGTAAAATTGTATTGTATTCACATCAATTCTATTAAATCAAACATCTTATTTTGAATTGCTTGCTCTCCCCAAATCACCTAAATGTCCTGTTGAGGCCTCAGATGGCAGGAATTGTGGCATAAAACAGTGTTTATAGAAAATATAATTTTTATATTATTTAGTTCTGTCTGGCTTTAAGAAACCTTTTTTCTTGTCATTATTCCCTAAAAAAAACAAAACAAAACAAAACAGAACAAATGACAACTAATAATACAACAGTTCACATTGCATTTACATTGCATTAGGCACTGTAAATAATCTAGAGATTATTTAAAGTATTTAGGAGGATGCATGTAGAGTATATGCATACACAACACAATTTTATTTAAGGGACTTGAGCATCCACAGATTTTGAGGTCTGAGAAGGGTCCTGGAACTAATCCCTCATAGATATGGATGACAGCTATACAAAGATTATTGACATGAATGCTTTGCAATGACAAGACTTTAGATAGGCATTATGTCTGATGAGACGAGTGATAATGTTAATAAATATTTAGATAATAATTTCCTAGTAGGTAAACAAAAAAGTACTTATTTGAATATTATCATAAAGTTGAGTTTAGGCCTGTCTAATAAAAAGTGAAATACTTCCCTGAAATACTGAAAATTAGACTTTTCATTTGTGACTTTGTTAAGATGTTTATTGAAAACAAAATAAAACAAAAACCTGTGTTTCTACACTTCAGTTTGTAAACTGGCCAGAGAAGCTGCTTTAGTTCATTCGTTCACTAGATAAGTACCAATTAACTCCTCTCCAGGGCTAGTTCTCAAACTTGACCATTAACTGGAGTCCCTTTGTAACAAGGGCTTCCTTAAAAATTGGAAAACTTAAAAAGACCTAACCATTATCCTAATTAATTTCGTTCATCTAACTTGTTCTTTTAAGTTATTTCTGTGTTCCAGTTTCCTATAGGCAATCAGCTCAAGCGAAGAATGGAAGCTGAAAGGAAACTGCCCCCCTCCCTCAGCTGGGGCCCCAAGCCCTGGCACCAGGAGGACACAAACAGAACCTGCAAAACCTGATTTGCAAACCCCACAGGGCCTGAGCAGACAGCAAATGCATATGCATGTCTCTTGGCTCTCCACTTTCTTTCTTCCACTATAGAATCTTGAAACTGTTGTCAGTACAGAAAAGGATAAATTTCCAGATTAGCTGTCTTCCTTGTTTTGGCCAAACCAAGAGTAAATTCATTGGCATTTTCACAAGAACTCCATATAATTCCTGTATGTTTCCAAAATTAAAATCCAAGGTTGAAAACAATTGTTCAGAGGATACAGTTTCTAGAGTTGCTAGATAAATACGGCACAAATTTAAATTTTAATTTCTAACAAACAAGTATTTTTTAGTATAAGTATGTTTACTCTAAAATTATGTTCCCTTTTTATCAAACCATCAGCACAGTGCTAGTGTTACTAGAATCAAATGCCCACAATGTCTATCTCTTGGAAGTCAAAGTGGTGAAAGGAATCAGGCTTCAGCCAAAGTCAACCCTGAAGAAGACAGAAGGGTTTGTTCCCAAATCCCTATCTTAAAGGGTTTCAGAGTGCAAAGGACTTTTTTTTTTTAAATTGTTTGTTCTATTTAGTTAAACATTGTTTGTTCTATTTAGTTTGTTCTATTTAGTTAAATACAGCAGAATGTATTTTGATTCATTGTACACAAATGGAGTACAACTTCTCATTTCTCTGGTTGTACACCATGTAGAGTCACACCATTCTCAGACATGTACATGGAGTAATGCTGTTTGTCTCATTCCACTGTCTTTCCCTACTCCCCCACCTGCTCCCACCCAGCAAAGGGCTTTTATAGGAGAAAAAGGGACACAGTGAAATGGAAGGCTAAGAGTTAGGCAGGGTCTTTATCATCCAGGTGTGTGTCCTTGTTCCTCTTTAGTGGGGAACACCACAGTGAACTTCTTTTAAAATTAAAAAAAAAAAAAAAGAAAGGATTAGGAAGGACAGAAGGAAAAAGGGAGGGGAGGAATGAGCAAAGGGCAGTCTCAAATGAGCATCTGTGATATTGGAATAGAAACGGGGTTTGCACATGCCCTGTTAAGCTCTGGACCTACTAAGCCATTTATCCCTAGCCCCCCCAAATTCAATTTTAACTGGGCATCTTGTGTTTTTATTTGCCAAATTGTCAATGTATCACTTCTCTGACTATTCTATGACTTCATAGGAAATAAAAGGTTCAATTATATTCCTTAATCGGAAAGCATCAAGACTTTTTGTCTTGCCCCTCTTCTTTCAGGACTGTTTGTGAGAAACCTTATACCTCTAAAGGTTCTTTTTTTCTATCTTTCTTTTCTAAAGAAAGCACTGCGAGATGGCTGATCTTTCCCTCTAGAAGTTGATCATACCCTCCCTCCTGTTTTCCATGTGGTTGCTTCCATCAGTGGAAAGTAAAGTCCCTTTCAGGCTTCAAATCTCTCTGACATCTCCTTCTGTCTCATCTTTCTGATACTAGCTGGAAAATGTTTTCTGCTTTTAAAGGCACATGTGATTGGATTGGGCCTACCTAGATAATCCTAGATCATCTTCCTATTTGGGTTCCTAACCTTGATTAAATCAGCAGAAGTCTCTTTTTCTTTATGATGTAACATAAAGGTTTCAGGTTCTAGGACTTTAGAGGTGGAAATTTTGGAGGGTTGCTCTGCCTGCCACAGTAATTTATACTACTTTCCTCCATCAGAACCATCTCCCACCCATTACTTTGTTATAGGAGAATGCATCCTCCAACTGGGTTCCTGAGAAAGGAGGCATGAAAAGAATACTTAAAACTTTACATATTTGAAAAAGTTTTTTTTTTTTTTTTTTTTTTTTTTTTTAACCTCATACTTCACCAATTTCAAGATTGGAAATCATTTTCTCTCAGAATGTCTTTTTTAAATTTGTTTCTTTTCAGAAATACAGTGTTGATTGCTGAATCTTCATAAATGAACTATTCTCTCTCTCATCTCTCTCTCTCTCTCTCTCTCTCTCTCTCTGTCTCTCTCTCTCTGGAAGCAGTTCAGGACATTTTGGCCCATATTATTTGATATTTCACAAAATACACTTTGGTTTGGTTATTTTCTAGCCATTGAGTGGAAAACTTTTGTGATATTGTCCTTCAGTTTTGAGACCTATTGCCCAGGTTTTCTTTGATACTTTTTTGCTTTGTTTGCTTTATTAGCTGTTAGATATTCAAACTTGACTTGCCTAATTGCCCTGGTTAGAACCTACAGTATGATATTGAATGGCAGTGCAAGAACTGACCCCCTTATATTATTCCTAGCTGTAGTTGAAAATGTTCATTCTTTCATGATTAAGTATGATGTTAACTAGGTTTTCATAGATGCCTTTTATTAGGTACTTGGAAGTTACTCTGCCAAGTTTAAGTGTGTGTGTGTGTGTGTGTGTGTGTGTGTTATCATGAAAGGTGTTGGTTTTTGTCAAATGCTTTTCTTCATCTGTTGAGAAAATCATGTAGTTTTTGTCCTTTAATCTATTAAAATGGAATGTTATGTTGATAAATTTTGTGTATTACACCAACCTTGCATTCCTAAAATAAATCCCACTTGGTCATGTTGCATAATCTTTTTTCTATGTTGATGGATTTGGTGTGTTGAGGAATTTTGCTTTAATATTCATAAGGTATATTGATCTGTAGTTTTTTTTTTTTTGTGATGTCTTTGTTATCCTTTTCATTGTTTTTTGGGGGTAGGGGGATCATCCCATACAGTCCCAGTCTTGGGAAAGACTCCAATTAAGCCACCTCAGGCGAATGAAAATTTCTCTTACCTAGCAGAGAAAGAAAGCTATGTAATCCTTTGGGGTTCTCTTGTAGCTTTATTCCCCATTCCTCAAGCCAAATAATAAAACTTTTTTTCATATTCTAAATCTCATTTATAGTGTTTTGATCATCTATTTTCATTGCTCTGCATCAAGTTTTATGACTCTCTGGCAAGTCAACATTTACTCCAAGCGGCACTCACTCCTCGAACAGGCACTTTTGACTCCAGTCACCAACTCACTTCACAATTGTAATTTGCCAGGAGTGGAGTCTGGTATCTTCGGTGATTATTCTCGGTCATGCTTGGGTGCAGCCTTAGGCACAAGAAGGTAAGCTACGTATGTAGTGATATCAGAAGCTAAGACTAAACCCAGATAGTGGTGCCACTTTTGGATTCTTGGGTATGGGGATGGGTGGCTGGGAGGCCGGCTGATTTTAGCCGGTAATGGACCCAGCAGGTGGGCCTGGAGCTCGGAACTCCCGTAAGGGCTGGCTGAAGACACAGGAGACGGCGCAGACTTTCCTTGCTCCGGTAAGGCGGTGAGGAAAGGGGAACTTTCCCACGGTTCCGCTTGGCCCAGCGCGGCCCGCGCCTCTGGTGGGTCCAGGCAGAGTCAGGGCCCGGCGCCGCCCACGCAGGGCTTGGGTGGGAACCCGCAGAAGTGGGGTGAACCGGGCAGGCGGCCCAGGGGCGCCGAGTCCGAGGCCGCGGGGTCGAGCTGCCTGCACAGCCCGCGCGCTTTCCGCGGGGTTTGGCTCCTGTCGCTTCCCGTCTCCCCGAACCGGCATCGCCGCCGCCGGAGCTGCCGCGGCCGCCACCGGGAGTCAAGCCGGGCTGCGGGCGAGCCTGAGGGGGGCGCGGAGCCGGAGGCTCCGGGAAGCGGACGCAGGTAAGGGCCGGTGTCTGGGAGCGGGGCGGGGCGCGGCGGCAGCGCCTCCCGAGGGTCTCGGCCTCGGCGCGGCCCGGCGGCTCGGGCCCCCAGGCTGGCCCAGGTGAGGACGCGCCGAGGGACTGGGCTGGGACGGGTCGGGGCCGGACCGGCCTCGCGCCCCGGCCTCAGGTGGCGCGGCGCGGTTTAACTTTCACACCTGAGGCGTCGGAGGCGGCCTCCGGCGCGCCCCGCCTGCAGGCTGGAATTACATGGGGTCTGAAACCCGAGCCCTGGCGGCGGGGTGCCGGGGGCGTGGTGAGGAGGCCCGGAGGGTAGGGTGGTGAGCGCGGGCTGTGTGGAGCGCCCTTCAGGTCCGAGCTGAGGAGCGTCCTGCCTAAGGTCAGAGCTCTTGGGGAGAGCCGGCATACAGCCCTCCAGGTCCGGTGCCCTCTGCTCAGATCCACTTTCTTTTGTGTGGTCCATTTCAGTATTGGTGTTTCAGCTGCTTTTGTTGCAGCCTTGGGTCCAGAGTGTACAGACTTCTGCTGGGCAGCAGTCTTAAGGAAGCTCTGACATGCATCGGGACGGAGGTGGCAGAGGGGCCCTTTGGGGGATAATGCCGTAATTAGCCTAACGCGTGGATATAACCGTGTTCTTTCCTAGATACTACTCAGTATTTTTGTAGCATCTAATAGTTTTAAGTGCATTCATGAGAGCATTTATTAGTTAACTTCAAAGGAGCATTGTGTAGGCAGGTTACTTATTACCCCATTTTATAGACCAGACAGCTGGGGCACCCAGGTAGAAAAGTGATTATATCAAAACTAAGGAGGAAGCTGTGATTAGCACTTGTCTGACTGAGAGTTGTCCTTGGTCCAGTGGCTTTCTCAGCCTCAAGCAAAATTTAACCCTCAAAAAGTGTCAGTCAGGTACCCATTTTATTCAAGTCTACTCATTATTTATTAAAATTTTTATTTAAAAAAAATGGAGTTGAATGTTTTCAGACTCCTGCCATAGTAGCGCTAAAGTGATACTTAATAGATCAGAATCATTTTCAGTTATTGAATAGTATCACTAGAGTTGAAATAGGGAGTAAAACTCCTTTCTTTCTCTTGTTAAATCTTTTATTTCCTGAATAAATGTAGAGCCACCGGAAGCCCAAAGATTCTTGATGGCGATCACAGCGGAGATACTAAATATTCATAAATAAGTAGAATGGAAGAAATGAACTGCTAAATATCTCTGAATATTAAGCAAGTTCACTTTTCTCATAAAGAATTGGACATATAGGAGAATAGTCATTTTAGTTATTTTAGTGAAAATTAAATTGTACAGTAATTGCATGCATATTACACTGTTGTGCTTTTTTATTCCCCTAGAGATATTAGCAATTTACCAGTTTCCCTAGGGTTTGCACTTAAATTGTTTTGCCAATGGATCTTTTATAGTCCCATTTTTCTTCCACTCTGACACTTTTATGTATTTAGCTTTTCATGGTGAAGAGTCTTATTCTAAAATTAAAAGTTTTTTTTTTTTTTTTTTTTTTGTAAAATACAGTTACACTTATGAGTGTATTTGAAGACAGACCCCAGTCTCTTTAATAAGTAATTTTCATACATCAAACAGGAATTCTTCCAGGCAAGTATGCAGTGAATTAATAATCATTTTAATAGACCTCTGTACTATTTTATGACACACCTACCTGAATAATAGTAGTAGTTTGTACATATATATGCCTTTATATCAAAGAACTAAAATTTTTCACTTTAATTTTGCTAACTACCCTACCACAAATTTTAGGGGACCTTGTACCTAGACTTTGTTGTTGCCTCATGGAATAAACAGTTATTTTTCCCTTATATCACCTCTACTTGGCCATCTGAAAAATGAATGATACCTATCTTTTCCTTCATAGGGATATGTGAAGAATTAATGTCTAGAAAATAGTTTGAACTCCATGGAAGAAAGCTGCTTTGTGTCTTCAAAGTGTGACCATATAGTCATGCTTTACCTCCCTAAATATGTCATTTATGTTTTTAAAGAGATGGTCATTCTGGGGACTGGGGCTGTGACTCATTGATAGTGCCTTTGCCTACACGTTTGAGGTGCTGGGTTTGATCCTCAGCACCACATAAAATAAATAAATAAAATAATGGTATTGTGTCTATCTATAACTAGGAGAGAGAGAGAGAGAGAGAGTCATTTCAAGTAGTTACCATAGGAAGCTAAACACCTACTCCAGTAGTCATAATTATTCTGAATCTTTTGAAAATCCAAATCAATTTACAAGCAACTTGAAAACATTATAATTACTTTTATAAGCACTTGTTTGTATTTTTTTTTTTTAAAGAACTATATAACTTCAAGCTAAGCTTTTGCTAAGCTTGGCAGAGTGATTCTGCATGGTTGCCAAACTTAGTTCTATCTTTAAAATTCTACCGCTATTAAGGATATTTAAAAGATTATCATGACAACTGAAGGCAATTTCAAAAGGGCAGTTTAAAAATAGTTTATAATGATAACATTTTTAAAATGTATTTCCCATGGAACTACTCTGAAAAGGGCACTATTTACTTGTATGCTGAAGTTCTATGCCTACGTGTACTTGACATGTTAGACATTTTGAAACGAATAATTTGTATTCTAATCTATCATTTATCACTTTTTATCCTTTTTTTTTTTTTTTTTTTGTACTAGTCATATTGAATCCAGGGATACTTTACCACTGAACTACATCCCCAAATTTTTTAAATTAAAACTAATTTTTTTTTTTTTTTTTTTGTGACCTGGTATTGCTATGTTGCTGAGTGTCTTGCTAACTTTCCTAGGCTGGCCTTAAACTTGCCATTCCCTGTCTCAGCCTCTGAAGTCACTGGGATTACAGGCATGTACCACCATTCCTAGCCTCACATTTATTTTTTAATAATTAGATATTTCACATATTTGTAACATAGAATACATTAAGTAAATCACCTATCTTACTGGTACAGTATTAGGTTGGTAGTATGTTTGTACAGAAGTTTGAACTTCACATAAATGCAAGTATAAATCTTTGTAATAATTTTGAGTCATAAAATTTGGTTCTATATTATATGTTTTGAGTGTAATACAGCTGGGGCCTCATCAATTTATGGAATTGTCATTTCAAAACATAATTATTAACAAGCTGTGTATGCAACAAATTTTCCTGATCACACCATTGTAAAAAGACAAAATTCAATAAATATAGTTTAAAGATTTAATTCACTTTTATTAGTGATTCTAGAATCAGTCAACCTCTCATTCTATAAAACAGAATGAGTTTTTCTCTGGGATGGCAGAAGAGTAGGTTTTTATAAGGTGAGAAGAAGGAAACAATAATTTTTAAAAGTCAATCACCTTACTTTTCTTGTAAGAGTTAAGGTAGAGGGGACTTCCTTATCATGCCAGCTCAGGTTGATGGGACTCTTTTGTATTTATTGCTATACATCTCTGTTTTCAGGCAAAACTGATCTGTTTGAGTTTTACCTACTTCTAGAAATTTTTCTTTTGATTATGTAGCACTTAGCCTAACTGACTTCATTTTGGTTTGATCTGTTGAGGCCTTGTTCAGGAACTCAGTCCAAAACAGTGGTGCCTATAAATTGTATTTAATACCACTTACCAGAGACATTAGTTTTCTTTATTCATTTTTGTACCTAAAAAACTTAACATATTTTGCATATATATTGTTTTTGTCTATTTTTGGTACTACAACAAAATACCTGAGACTGAATAATTTATAAAGAATAAGAATCCATTATTTCTAGTTCTAGAGACTGGAAAGTTCATGATAAAGGTGTTGGCAGGTTTAATGTCTAGTGAGAGCCCTGGTTTCTGCTTCCTAGATGAATAGTGTATCCTCACATAGAAGGGTATAGAAGAACCTAAACTAGTTACCTCTAGCCTTTTTAGAAAATACTAATCTCTTCATGAAGTGAGAACACTTGTGATAATCACTTCCCCAAAGTTCTTCACTCTTCAGTATCACAATGAAAATGATGCTTCTCCCACAGAACAGAAATAAGAGAAAGTGTGGTGGTAAATATTTTCTAGTCACATAAATGGTTTGCCTCCTGGGTAGTCTCCCCCACCATCTCATCCCATTCATCAAATATGCTTCTTTGCCACGTTTGGAGGTGAAGTAAGGTCCAGAGAGGGGGTGTGGATATATGTTTTACATATAATGTCAATTTTTTTCTCAATCTAGAAATTTAATACTACATTTTTAAATTGTTCTCAAAATTTTCCCTCATCACAACAGCCCATAAAATTGCCTACATTTAAATGTTTTGTTTTGGACTAAGTATGCAATAAAGTACACAAAAATAGAATCATATTAATCAAAAGGATCCTTACTTTTATAAACATTAGCCATATTAATTACCAAGGTAACTTACTTTCTTGATTTTAGAAAATTTTTGAGAAATGAATGATTGAATCCCTTTAAAAAGCTAACTGAGGAAACTGGAGCTGTTTTGTTGTTGTTGTTATTGTTTTGTTTTTTTGTTTTTTGGTCTTGACAAAATTTCTCTGTAACAAGCAGAAATATTAGGGAATATTCTTTTAGTATTAGAACCACCCTCCTGTTCTATAATCCCTTTACTTGATTAGTTCACTAATAGACCATTAACACTGATGTTAAAAGCAGCTTCAAAACATTCTTCATAAATTACATGATGCTAATTCTGAATGAGAGTTGCATGGCCTATTCAGAAACCTGTGGGAAAAATATTATCTGAGGGGCCAAAACTGATATATGGATACCAATTTAAGACAGTTTTAAATGGATAATATAGACATCTGGGTCAATAATATGGGTAAATTGGGGACTGTGCTTTCAATGGACATTGAAATTAAAACTAAAGTATATCTTTTTAACCAAATTCTGCTCAAATTTTTGGTTTTGAGATAGAATCTGTTGTTTCCCAGACCATTTGTCTTCTGGTATATACACAAGTTGTATACTAAATGTTTATATAGCTGAACCTCTTGGACTTAGAACTCATGAAATTGTAGTCAGAAATAAGGCTTCCCCTGCTGAAGTCAAGAATTATACTTACTGCTAACCAAGCAACCATCTAAGTGTTTTGGTTTATTTTCCTTCCTCAAAATACCCTTTCCTCTCTACTCTACCTGACTAGTGTTATCTGAATCCTCTTTATCTTTTGCAACCTTGCTGAAAGTACCATTCTCCACAAAGCCTTCCCTAACTCCCTACTTCTTGTTTTCAATTTACCCAGTAGTTCTATTTGTTATTTACTTTATGTGATCTTGATTATTTCATTTATTTTGATTTTGAACTTGATCTCTACACACATTTTCCCCACAAAAAGCACAAATCATGCCCCCCCATATTTCCTCCCTGTATCACATACAGCACCTAGAATAGGAGATATATCAGCTGTACTTATCAGCTTATACAGTTAGATCTACAGAAGAAATTTGGTACTCAGATTATCATGTATGAAGTGTAATTTATACTTAAATTATTTCAGACTGTTCAGATAGAAAAATAGATGGCATGCTCAAGTGAGGTACTTGAGATGAGTTTAATTTAAAAAGGTCTATATAGATGAAAATAAACCAACAGTGGATGGTGAAGCCCCTGAGTCTAGAAATCATGGGAACAATTTTATCTCGAGGCCTGAAGGGGCAAGAGATGGGGATCCTTATTGAAACCCAGAAAAGGTAGCTCTGTGTAGAACACTGCCTCCCTAGAATTCTGGCCTGTGTTCTGGCAGTTTTGCTTTCTTCTGATTTACTGCAGGTGTTTCCCACTAGCAAATCGAATTTGGAACCTGAAGGCAAATGTGTTAGTCAACTTTTCATGACTGTGACCAAAATACCTGACAAAAATAACTTAGAGGAGGAAAAGTTTATTTTCTTTCATGGTTCAGAAGCCTATGGTTGGCAAGTCCATTGCTCTAAACCCATGATGAGGCAGCACATTCCTGGAGAAAGGGCATGATGGAGGGAAGCTGCTCTGGACATGGCAGCCAGGAAGCAGGGACGGGAGGTACTCTGAAGATGCACCTTTCCAGGACATGCCCCAAGTGACCCACCTCAAGTGACCTCCAGCTACATCCCACCTGCCTAGACTTACTATTCAGTACATTCAAACTAAAACGGACTGATTAGGTAAAAGCTTTCTCAATCCAATTATTTCACCTTCTCATTCATTCCTCCATTAAAACAGGAGCTTTGGTAGTGGTATAGGGGAGGGACACCACATATCCAAACCATAACAGCAAGGGAGCCCTATTATTGCCTTCCAAAAATCACTCTCCTGGAAATTAGGGCAAGGTAGAAGATCTGGACAGTATATTCAGCCAGGAAAAAAAATGATATCCAGCACTGTTATCACATCATCCAGAATGTGTGTTGATTATAGTTATGTAAACTTTTTGGTGCTGTTTTTATTTTGTAAAAGATAAGCCTGTTTTTTTCCTCTAGCATAATTTCATTACTAACATCCAAGAACACTTTATTTTATGATTGATTCTTGTCATATGAATTGCAACTACTATCCCCATTTTTTGTGACAGTAGCTGGTACAGTATTATTAAATGTTTTCTCAGAGATTTTTTTTTTCCACCTATCGTTTGTACTGTGCATTGGTAGGCTACATAGAACTTAGAATGAGCCACATGGACACTAACAAAACTATCCCTTTGGTATTCCAACTACATGATTTGTCTGAATCAGTCGGAGTTGCTCACTTTTCTCTTTGTGCCATTTTTATAGTCTTGGTGTGTGCTGTCTCAGTGCAGAATTCTAATTCAAGCAGGTTTAGGATAAATCCTGAGCATCTGGACTTTCTTTTAAAAACTTTCAGGTGTTGCAATGTACAATGAAAACTCCTTACACAGGTAGTTATTTTGAACCAGGTGTTCTGGTGGCAACTCCTTACCTTCACTGTATCTGTTATTCTTTAGCATTTCAGAATTAAATGGAAATCTAAGGCTGCTTTATTACTCTTTTTTGTCTTTATTTTATTTATTTATTAATTTTTTATTTCTGTGGTACTGAGGATGGAATCCAGTGCCTCACCACACGGTAGGCAAGTACTCTACCCATGAGCACTCCAGCCCCTGCTTTATTACTCTTGAAAGCAAAATAAATATTTTATATTTTTCACATTAACAAATGCCTTAGTTAAACAACAAATGTTGGAAAACGTTGGATTATCTTCTGCAAAGCCACAAAAAGATATACAACATAGTTTCTATATTTCCAATAGGATAAATTTTAAGTTTTTAAAATAAATTATGAACTATTTCAAATATATGTAGAGCATGATATACTAAATACTCATATCTGCCGCTTAGCTTTAAAATCATTAACATTTTACAATTTATTCTGACTTTTTAAGAGAAATAGACCAAGTGAAAGTCCCCTCAGGTCCATTCTTCCCATGCATGTTTTTATATTTTTACTACATATGCATGTATCACTGAACAAAATATGACATTGTTTCACATACTTTAAAATGTTGATAACTGTTACTATACTGTATTCAAACTTTAGGTGTATGTTTCTGCATCTTTTTTTACTTGCTCAAAATAATTTCAGGTATTTTATAGATACTCATGACTTTATTAATTTTTATTGCTATATTTATTACATTTTATGGATGAACAAAAATAACCTATCAAACATATTGATGCCCACTTTCATTGTTTCCAGTTCTTTGCTATTACTGCAAAGTTGCTAAAATGAACATTCCTATATGATATATTGTTTCCTTATATTCCTATACACCTATAAGTAGAACCGCAAATCCCTTCTCTTAACGAATCTATACAAACTGTTTTATAAAATACTCATACTTAGTTATAACCTTTCAGTGTGAAGTATTATCTTGTTTTAATTTTCATTTTCTTGATTTCTGGAGAAGGTCAGTGCCTTTCATGTGTTTGTTGGCCATTGCATTTTCATATCCTTTATTCATTTTCTTGTTGGATATTTGTCTATTAAAACAATTTATGTTGTAGGATTAATTGCACATCTTAACCATTTGCTCATAGTTTCTTCCAGTTTTTGAGTGATCTCTTAGTTTTGTCTCTTCTTATACTGAAATTAAAAATATCAATATTTCAGTTTATCAATCATTCTGTTTTTTGAAACAGTTTTATGACCCAGCATGCAGTCACAACCTTGATCTTCCCTAGGTTTGCAGTTTTCTACCTTTCAAAACTTCTTTCTAGATAAAGTAGAGCATAAATGAGTAAGTAAAGAAATAAAAATGCCACCTACTTTCTCTTGAGAATACATAAAGTTATTAATTTTTAAAAATATATATGTCTCTCAGTTACCAATTAAAAAAAAAAAAAATCTCCCAGTTCAAACCTGGCTTTTAACTAGTAGCCTCCAGTATAGTCTTTTCTCATTTATCATTAAATTCTTATACAGATGTAGAATAAAATGAAAACTCATCATTATATTTGTAAAATGTGTTTTATGAGTAATATAAAAATATTTATATATAAATATATATACTTACATATAAAATATATATTTATGTAATTGTGTCTTAGAAGATATATGTATCTTCTGAATAGATATACACAAATATATGCATATATATACACACATATGTAGATATACATTACATATTCATTTATCTTCATTTTTGAATTTATATATTCAGAAGGAAATGATCTTAATTGAGAAGCAGATGGCCCTAGGTTGAAAGGAATTTCTCTGTATCAGTGCATCTGCATAGCCCATCCTTTCCTTGTAATGCAGACTGCTTGATAAATATTGGCTAAGAGGCTTAATTCGGTCACTGTAGTCAGTTCCCTCATGCATAGGACCTCTACCAACCAGCAAATTGGACAGACATTCCTTTCTACCTCTCAGATAACTACTCTGTAAGGCAGGAACTGGTGGATTATCTTTTACTTCCTGTGAGTCCAGAAAATTCCAGGATGCCACTAGCAGTAGGGGCATTTGTGGTATGTACTACAGACCATCTGGAGACCTGAGTGATGATACACGAACAATTACAATTAGCTTTTTATCATGTGTTATATCAGTTTCTCTCTCAGGGAAACAGGTAGGCAATAAATGAAGTACAAGATGCCCCTCTGAAGAATAGAGAAGAGAGGGAAAAATCAGGTCATGATGACCTGTTAGGGGAAGTGGACTAAAGCCTCTCTATATAAGCAAGTTTTGACATCATAGTTCTAAGCAGGTGGATAGAAAAGTGACATGGGTAATTTCCTCATCCTGTCCAGCAGCAATTCTGGGTAGATCTCCCTGTGATTAAACTTGTATAGGAAGAAAAAGAAGTAAGGTAATGTCAAATGAAACTTCTGTAATGCTGTAGAACAAAGGAAGATTTATTATTGAAAGGAATTATAATATTACATTAATTTCATAACCTGATTGGTAGTAGTTTCATGAATAATTCATGTCTGCTTCAGAGTTTCTGCAAATAGTGGAGTATTTAACCACTCCATTGCTTTTTTTCTGGTGGACATTTTGGGGTTCCTTATAAGATTTTATGTGAGGGAAGTACAATTGCTTCTTTGTTAAAGAATGTGATTTTCAAAAAAGTGACTTTAAAGAAATTTCACAGAATAATTTTTATGAGGGGATCTTCTCCAATCACCTTAGAAAGTTTTATTGTAAAACTTTGGGTGTTAGATTTATAGCGTCATGACTAACTGTTCACAATGTAGAAAATTTTAATGTCTGGAAACATTTAAAGAAGGCAAGTTGAGCCCTACATACTTCAGTGATCTCTGAGGGCTTCACTTAATGAGAAGACAGAAGAAACAACCAGTACAGATGAAATGTTTTATATGTAAGCCAAATTTTTATCTTTCAGTAACCATCTAATGGTATTCACTGACTTTCAGGGAGATCTATGCTAAAGGACTCTTTAGAGTAGCTATTTGCAGAGGCAGTTTCTGGCAAACAGTGAGAAATTTATAAAAACAAAGAAAAAATGATAGAATATTATATATGTCTTGATATGGATTTCAAAAGAAAAGAGGGAAAGTACAGAAAAGCAAAACAAAGGTTAAAAGTGAAAAAGGCCACCAGTATTCATATGATAAGATAGCAATGTATGCAGTTTTGTGAACTCTGAATTTATTGGACACTTTTATTTTTAGAATGGCTAAAGGAGAGTACATCTGCTATTATATGAAAGCTGATCAAGGCTGAATATAGATCATGAAGTTTCTCCTTGGAACTATTTGCTGCTTCCATATTCTGCTTTTCTTATTGTGGCCAGCTAGAATACCAGCAGGTAGGGAGAACAGACAATGATGTTGGTCGCCTCCTCTATTCCATTGAGTGACTTAAGAAACAGTGCTTCCCCCATGCCAACTTAGAACTCTGTCAGAACTTCAACCCACCTCACCCCTCTCATTCTTGGAAATCTCAAGACTCCAGAATGTAATAACATTCTCCTCAAAAAATGTTGGGGATAATTCAAGAAGTTCCTTAATCTTTGTAAGCTTCAGTTTTTTCATTTATAAAATGGAGTTAGCAATCTCTACCTCATAGGAATGTCCTGATGATTAAAGAAGCTAATGCTAACTAATAAGTACTATACTCAAAAATAGTAGTTCGTTTAAATAATATCAACCTCTTGGCTTCATGTTTATATGTGGAGATTTTACTTTAAAAATATGGAAGGTATACTAATTTCTGGTTCACTGCTAGTTAAAAAGGGAGAAAGTTTGTATTTTTTCATGGATAGTTTAATAAGAAGAATTATAAATAATTTTAATACATCCAGTAACATCTAGTCATCAAAACATTTGATGTCATGAAACCCAGACTCTGTTTTGTAATGGTATCTCTGAAAAGTCAGTCTCTGATAGCTTATGAGACTAATGAGAAAAACATCATTTGGTGGTGTTTATTCAAACAAATATCTTGGTGATGCCAATAAATTGTGCCCTGATTTTAAGCAGGTAAGGATAGAATGCCTTTTTTTTTTTTCCTTTGCCTTGCTTATTCACCCATTCACTCTGCTGATAAGTGTCCAGCACTATACTAGCACTATAGTACCATCAGTCTTCTGCATCTGTGCGTTCTGTTCCCACAATCAACCTTGCTTTACAAGTATTGGAGAAAAAAATTGTGTCTCTACTGAACATATCCAAACTTTTTTCTTGTCATTATTCCCTGAACACTATAGTATGATGACTATTTATATAGGATTTACATTGTTGCAGTATTATAAGTAAACTACAGATTAAAAAATATAGGAGGATGTGTGTATATTATATGCAAATATGATGATATGTTATGTAAGGGACTTGAACATCTGAGTATTTTGGTGCCTGCTGGAGGCCCTGGAACCAATCTCCTGTGGATTCGAGATTATCAAGGATAAAATTGTTAAGGAGTTTGCAATTCAGCAAAAAAAAGCAGACGTGAAAGAAGTAATGAATAGTGTGATGAATGTTCTGAAAGAAAACTAAAAAAAACCTCTGGAAGGAAATAAGAGGTTAAGGTTACCCAGGTTAAGGAAGACACCGCGTCCCCCCCTCCCCCCACATACCACCACTGGAAAGGGGCATCTAAACTGAGACCCACAGGATATAGCAGTACTCCCTAGAGGCTAGAGACAAGCTTTCCAGAGATCCAGGCAGGAGGTAGCAGCTGGTGGGATGAAGGAAGTGAAAGAAGTCTGGATTGTTGAACTGTAGAATAGATTAGGGCAGATCATGGGCAACTGCCTAGTCAGCAGAGGACAGTAAGCTCCTAAAGGGAGCAGGGGAAAAATATGATCTATTTTATATTTTCAAGGTTTGTACTTTCAGTGTAGGGAATAAAATGCTTCAAATTTTCATAAAGTAAAACCTTGATGACTAGACCCACAATTTCTGACCTAGAATTTTTGAAGTCTCATATTTGCTTATTGTTTATAATATATATAATAGAAATTTTGTAACAGAAATTCTCCTATATTTTACCTTTTTGAAAGAACTGACAAGGAAGTACTTGTCCTCAAAAAAAAAAAAAAAGTCTCATACTACACTTATGGTACAGATGAGTTCATATCCAAAATTACAAAGTCCATGAGGAAATGATTGAGTGTGATGATGGACACAACTGAGAGGAAATTTATATCCTTAGAAAATTTATGTGAACTTCTCTCTCTGTACTTACAACTTTATAAATTGGATCCATTTGCATGACGTTAGCAAGCTATCCCATATTTAAATCCCCCGATCAGACATTTCAAACTTTAATACATCTAAAAACTAAACTCTTGATCTGCCCCTTCTGTTCTACCCACAGCTTTCTCTGTATCAGTCAATGGCCATTCCATCCTTTCAGTTGGTTCATGATTAAAAAAAAAAAAAAAAAAAAAAAATTGTGCCCTCTTTGACTTCTTTTATATTCCACATCCCCTTGATCTAGAAATCCTGTTTGATATACCTTTTATATATATCCAGAATTTGACTGATATTTACCACCTTCACTACTATCACCCTGTTCAAAGTCTTGTCTTGGTTGTTTTTCTGCAGCAATGATTTTCCATTGTAGTGGAGTGTGTCTGATGAAATAGTTAGTAGTTTTCATTACCATTTTATTCAGCATTTTATTTTAAAAAATCTAGTAATCCATTTTGGAAGTGTTACCATATTCCATTTTCCTTTCTAATATTAAGTAATAATGAGTAAGTGAAGGGTTGACTAGGGAGGGGCCAGAATCTTTAAAAGCACACAGTAACTAGGACAAGCATTTTGATTACACCAGAATTATATGACAATATAAATCATAATTTAGTCTCTGAATTGGACCTTTTCCTTATGTAATTCAGCTTGATGTACTTCCATTTGACTCGTAGTTGAATTTAAATGAAATGGAGAAAGTGGTTTATACCTGATATGCTTGAGATTCCTTTCAGTGCCCAAAGAAAGAATGGTAGCTCTAGTTACCTCTAATTCAATTCAGCAACATGTATAGTCACATACAAGGCATCCTGTGGTATTGCAAGGGATCATAAAGACTCGAGATACTCCCTTTTCTGGGAGTATACAAGTAGAGGAAGAAATAGATATACATTGGTTTGGTACATAGTGGCTCAGTGACATGAGTACTAAAGGAAGCTTAGATAACAGATGAACTCAAAGGTAAAGACCATTGAGGAAAAACAGAACAAACAGTAAAAGTGCTAGTAGCTTTAAAACCGCTTTTGGGGAAGTTGGTAGGATAAATGAGTAAACTGGACCAAGTCTCTTGTTTCATAGTCATTGCTTTTTGTATTGGGAGATACCTGTCTCTTTTTTGTCTCTATTATTTAGCAATATTTTGGGAGCCAAAAATCTTTTTGCCATAACCTAGCATAACTGCTCTATATTCAGAAAGAATCACTCTGTGTAATTATTCCTTTGCCCTGAAGAAAAAAACATTTTGAAGCCAAGTCATTGTGCTTATTTCTGCTATTATCTGATCTGCATCTTTTCTGATTCTGCATCTTCTTTTGACACATCAAAAACAATATATCCATGTAATAAAAGTAAGACAGTACTTATTAGCCTTTGTTTAAAATCGTGTTTCCTATTGTATTATTTCACTTCAATAATATTAATAATATTTACTTAAACAAATTTCACTTAAATATGTTTTAGCCTTTATGTTCCCTTTAAAGCAGTCAACTTGAGAAGTAGTTGTGGAAAAAAAGGCTTCTTTTGGCCCCAGGCTCAAGTCTTCTCTTAGATGTTTCCATTTGATTGCCCTGACAGTTTTCTTCTACTCTCTTCCACCCAACTTGTCTTAGAACCTTCCTTATCCACTTATGTGCTTTCATAATACATATCTATATTATTCTTTGCATTCACTGACAAAATAGTAGTTGCTTAGAAAATTTACTGGCTGAATCAATATTTGTAAACTTAAAACACAATTTAAACTAAACTGGAAAGGTGGGGTTGTGGCTCAGTGGTAGAGCTCTTGCCTAGCACATGTGAGGCACTGGGTTCAATCCTTAGCATCATATAAAAATGAAATAAAATAAAGTCATTGTGTCCATCTTTAACTAAAAACATTTTTAAAAAATTAACTGGAAAAAAAATCACCTGATTTGATTTTCCTTATTCTCTAGTCTTATCTGTTTGGTCTAATCAGATATATTATTGTCATCTTTATTAAAGTGATATTTAGATATGTCCTAGATGATTAAGAATTTCCAAAAATAGCAAGGCATGGTGGATGCATTCCTGTTGTCTCAACTACTTTGGAGGCTGAAGTGGGAGTATTGTTTGAGACCAATTTAGGCAACATGGCAAGATCCTATTTAATTAAAAAAAAAAAAAAAAAAAAAGAATTTTCAAAAATGACTAGACCTATTCCTTGGAACAAAAACATGTAGAATCATCATATGATGTGATTTATGAGTTGTATATAAATACAAATACACATACTTTTTGAAAGGTATAGTTCAGTATATTTTATTATGTGATTTCTACCTTTTATTTTCCATGTAAAAAGTAGCATGTGAGAAGTGAGTTGTTGGTTTCTCTGATCTTTAAAATTTATTCCTTCTTTTACCAAGGATGGTAGCAGTTAAAATGTGTTTGAGGTGTGTGGGGGAAAGAGAGGGAGAGAAGTAGTCAATTTAAGAAGTGGTACTCATTCCAGGGGCTCAGGAGTCTGAGGGAGGATTGTAAGTTCATACCCAACCTCAGTAACTTAAGTATCTGATGATTACTACAATGTCAGAGTCATTTATTAATTTTTCTTTTCTGGGTATCAGTTGCATAATGCCTAAGAACCCATCAATACCAGGGAAGGTAGACATAGAAGTAAGAACGGTGAGAGGTATCTAGATGGGGATAAAGTAGTTCTGATATTGAAATTGTTTTAATCCACAAAAATTGGGTACTTTAAAGAACAATGATTATGAATGTGAACACCAAAGTATGTGAACCTATTTAAACATCGAAGTAGACTTTATCATTTTCAAACTCAGAACTATATAACAGCAACTATTATTGAAGGTTGAGGTCTTTGTAATTCATAACTTATTTTTAGGGTTAGTAAATTAGAGACTTCCAATGTGATTTTACTTATGGCTGCTGCTAAGACTAGTATTATAGAACTGAAATTTTGGAAATAACCTGATACAATCTCCTATTTGTACAGATAAAGTATCTTATATCCTTGACAAAGACTGAAAGCTAATATAAAAGGAACCCTGGATTACAAGCTAACTTTCACTAAATAATACATGTACTAGAAATATCTATTGAACTTAGGAAGGCACGTAAATTCCACAGGAATCTAGTTTTAACTCTAAAAATCTATTTTCATTTCTACTTAACATAGGATTACTTTTTTTGTCTTGATGCATTATTAAATAATTCAAAAACAAATCTACGAGATTGTCATTTTTAAAACTCAGTCATTTGTATCTGCTTCACAGAACCCTGATTGCAAAGTTGTTAGTACTTGCTTGGATTTGGGTGCTTTTTATTTCAGTTCTTCTGTGCTCACGGTAGATATCAGGAGGATTCAATGTTAGCAAGGAATACTGACATATTGTCAGTTTTGCAAAATAATCAATGTCTGTGCAGCTCATTCCCAGCAGTTATGTATGATCTTATGTCCATGTGAACTGTCACTGGTTCCTAAGTCCACTTCTACAAAGCAGTTATGGATTACTTCAGAGGTTCCTGTGTACTATATAATAATAAGATTTCTCTTACATTAAGAAAATGCTATTTGCCGATATTTACAAAAGGATATTTCTTGGAGACAACTTACTGAAGCACTTCCAGTAATACAATCTCTAGGTGACTGAATATGCCACAGTCTAATGCCTACAATATATAATGGTGCTTATAAGTAAAAAAAAAAGTAGATACACATTTTTAATTTAAGATGGTATGGGCAGTCTAAAAGAAAAAAGAATGAAGCTGGACACAGTGGTGTGCATAATGACTCAAGAGGGTGAGGCAGGAGGATCACAAATTCAAAGCCAGCTTGAGGAACTTAGTGAGACATTGTCTCAAAAATAAAAAAGGTAGTGGGGAATGTAACTCAGTGGTGGAGTGCTTGCCTGGCACATGTGAGACCCCGGGTTTAATCCCCTGCACTGAAAAAGAAAAAGAAAAAGACCAAAATTTAGAAATAACATTGCTCTGAGATGGTCTGAATTGACCAAATCATTTAAGCATTTTATTTTCCATAAGATATGCATTGCTTTTTTCATACATTTACTACTTTCATCTCACTTGGCTTTTTATCTTATCCCAATTTTAAAGAAATATACTGATAAGTGATGAGGGAATTCCAAATTCTTTGGTCATTTCATGTTTTGATTTTTTTTTTTTTTTTTGGTCATTTTTCACAGGTGACTTTTACCTTTTGAGAAATTCCAAATTTAATATTTTTATCTTTTCTGACCTGACTTTATTTTTAACACTAAGTTTAACAGAAAAGACACACAACAACAACAAAACTCTAATAATATCATAATTGAGAGAACTTGTGTGGGTTCTGCATGTACCATTATGGATTGAATTGTGCGCGCGCACACACACACACACACCCCCAAATCTGTATGTTAAAGTCCTAATGCCCAATGTTATTGTATTTGAAGATTAAGCCTTTAAAGGGATAATTAAAGTTAAATTGAGTTTTTAAAAGTGGACTATTATCCAGCAGGACTAGCATCATAATAATAAGATGATAATATGCCAGAAGTACAGATGTACAAGGAAAAGCCATGTGTGGTCTCACTCAACAAGAAGGCAGCCAATTCCAGGGCAGGAAGAGATACCTCATCAGAAATAAATCCTGTCAGTAGCTTGATCTTGAACTTTCATACTTCAGACTGTGAGAATTTTTTTTTTTTTTTTTTTTTTTAATAATCATCTCAGTCTGTGGTTTTGGGTTATTGCAGCCTGAGCACAATAAAACAGATTTTGGTACTGTGAACTGGGATTCTACTGTAACGAGGTACATAAAAATGTGGAAATGTCTTTAGAATTAACTGAAGTGTGGAGGCTGGAAGAATTTTGACATGTTTGTTAAGAAAAAATTTAGATTGCTTTGAGGGAATGTTTTGGTAGAAATAAGGATGTTAAAAGTGATTCTAGTCAAGTCTTCAGATGAAATGAAGAATGTGCTTTGGAAATTTGGAAAAAAGACAGTACTTGTTATAAACTGCCAAAATATTTGGCAGAATGGTGTTCTAGTGTTTTGTGTAAGGTAGAACTTGTGAGTAATGACATTGGATTGTTAGCAGGTTCTTTTTGTTTGTTTTTGTTTGTTTGTGTATGTGGTACAGATTGAACCCAGGGGTACTCTACCACTGAGCTACATCCCCAGCCTTTTTTATTTTTTATTTGAGATGGAGTCTCTTATGTTTCCCAGGCTGGAATCAAACTTGTGATCCTGCTTTGGCCTCCTGAGTTGCTGGAATTATAGGTGTATGCCCCTAGTCCCAGCTTTAGCAAACATTTCTAAGCAAAGTGTTGAAGTTATGACATGATTTCTCTCACTGTGCATGGTGAAATGTGAGAAGATGAAGATGAATTGAAGAAGGAATTAAGCAGAAAATAATCCAAAATTAGGATTTAGAAAATTCTCTGTAAAATATTGGAAAACTTGTTCTGTAAAGAACACAGTGTGTGGTTGGGCAATCCCTCCAAGAAGAGATGACACATAGTTTAATCAGCCTTATCAGCAGAAACCAGGAATAGAGATGATATTGATACCGCCGTTTACCGGTAACGAGTTCTGCTCCTTCTAATGTTGAAGATTGAACACTAGAGAAGCATGCCAAGGCAAGCATATTAAGCAGGTTTTATTTAAAGGTAATAATACAGATTTCTCCCGGCAGGAAGAAGGGGGCCATGGCTGATGTTCTAAAAGTCCCCAGAAGTGATCGCACCCTACATCTTTAATAGGTTAAAGTCTCTTTTGTTCTCCAGTTCTCTCCCCCTTATCTCTCCTTCCAGCCTACTGTGACTAGGCCTGGTTTTGCATTAAGTGAGAAGCCATGGGCAGGGGGAGGGCCCAGGTGATTCAGGCAGGCAAGGGCCCAGGGGGCATTAATTAGCAGCCCCTTGTTTGCAGTCCTTGATAAAGGCAGGTAATTTTGGTAATCAATGGGCTCTGGAGATCCTTGACATTCCATTCTTCCAGGGGCAGTCTCCAACTTCCAGAGGCAGATGACTTTATGGCCTCCATTTCCTCGAATTGACCCGATTCCCTATTTCTACACTAACTTCCTGTCCTTAATTCTGGCTTCAGTATTATACTAACAGAGCTACTAATCAGTTTGGATTAAAGAGGACACATGAAACAAAATAAAGAAAGGCTTTCAGACTTCTGAGGTTCTACAGAATAGGACAATAGACCTATCTGGCTGCAAACATGTCATATCCTTCAAGAAAAGGAAAGAACAATCCTGAGGATGATTCAGAGATTGGCAGAACTACCACTGCTTCCACAGGCTCAGAGGGCTGTCTCCTTAGTTTCAGAGTGTGGGTCCACCTCCTCATTTTCAGGAGACCAGTTTGCATCTATCTGTGACCATACCACAAAGCAACTGCCTGGAGCTAAGAAATCTGGGCTGCCATCCTAGTGTGTGCAGATGCAAGGCTGTTGTCACAATGGGCTCATAGGGCAGAGCATCATTGAGCCTTAAGATCTTATGAAATTTTCCTTGCTGGGTTTTGGACTTGCCTAAGATGTGTCACCCCTTTATTCTTTTTGATTCCTTCCTTCCTTCCTTCTTTCCTTTTTGTAATAGGCTATATAATGCATGTATAACTATTGTATTTTAGAAGCACTTGACTAGTATGTTTTTCAGAGTTTCATAGCTGGAGAGGAATTTTGCCTCAGAATTAATCATACCGCAAGTCTCACTCATACCTAATTTAGATATTTAGATGAGACTTTGGGCTTGGAGTTGATGCTGGCATAGGTTAAGACTTACGGGGCTATTGGGATGTGGTGAATGTTTTTGTATGTGAAAAGGACATGAATTTTAGAGACCAGAGGAAAGAATGTGATTGATTATCCTCCCTCTTTCATATGTTGCAGTCCTAACTCTCGATGCGACTGTATTTGGAGATAGACCCTTAAGGAGGTAATTAAGGTTAAATGGGGTCAAAAGGAGAGGTTTTAATATGATAGGACTCCTGTTATAAGAAGAAAAAGAAACATTAGAAGTTTACATGCACAGAGAGAAAAAAAAGACTGTGTGAGGAAACAGTGGAAATGTGACTGTCTACAAGAGAGGCCTCACCAGAAAGCAACCTTGCTGACATTTTGGTTTTGGACTTTCAGCCTTCAGAACTGTGAGAAAAAAAAATATATCTCTAATGTTTAAACCACCTAGTTTGTGGTGTTCCATTAATATTGCAGCCCAGCCAGACTAGTACAGATACTATACTTGGCAAGATAGAAAATTTCTTACATTTAGAAAACCAATGTTGATATCAGAATTTCAAAGGAAGCTATTTTGAATTATTTAAGTATCCAAAATAAAAGTAACTTCCCTTTTTTGTTAATAATAGTAATAACTTTGAGCATATGATGCAGTCATTACACAATTAAATAATTAGATTTCTAAGTTTCTAAGACTATTTTTAGAAGTTTCAGGATAACAGAAAAATTGAGCATAAAAATCTCCCATTTTTACTCTGTACAGAAAGTACAGAACTCTCCCTCATCCCCTGTAGAATTTCTGTTATTAACATTTTGTATTAGTGTGATACCCTTGTTATATTTGATGAATGATTATTGAGTCATTATTATGAACTAAAGTTCATATTTTACATTAGGATTTACTTTGTGTTGTAAAAGTTCTTTGGGCTTTGACAAATGTACAATGTCATGTATCCATCATTACAGTGTTGTACAGTATAGTTTCATTGATTAAACATTCTCCCTTCTTCTACAAATTAGATGTTAATAAAAAAAAGTAATGCAATACTAGGAGGGACTAATTTGGAATTTCTTTCTTTACTATTTTACAAGAACATTTATAATACTTCACAAGTTTTTTTTTTTTTTTGACTGTGTACATGTTCTTTATTTGACACTCTTAAAGATAATTTTATATCTGTTAAACTTACTTTACTTACTTTAGACCATTTTTTAGTTGAGTTACATGTGGAAATAAACCCTGAATAAAATTCTAAACCATTTTATAGATATCATTTTGCCACTAACCAATGACATACTTTTAATGACTAGTTTTACTCATTCTTTCCCACTCTAGAATTTTTTTATTATATAATCCTGTGAAAGAAATCATCCATGACTCCACTTTTTTTTTTTACCAGAGCTTAAACCACAATAAAGCAAAAAAATATGCGGTCCCTTTCTATTTCTTGTTTTAAAAGAAATGCAGAAATTCATATCATTTGCTCCACAAAGAACTGCCACTGTTAAATTTTTTATATTCACTTTTAAAAAAAATTTTGATGCATTATATTTACACATGATCGTGGGATACATTGTAATACATTTGTACATGCACATAACATAATTTGGTCAGTTTCATTCCCAAGATCCTCCCCTATGTTCATTCTTTTTTTTTTTGTTTGTTTGTTTCTCTGTACATGGAGTAAAGGCATACCATTTGTGTAATCATAAATTTACATAGGGTAATGTTGTTTGATTCATTCTGTTATTTTTTCCCTTCCCCCACCCCCCACCCCTCTTTTCCCTCTATACAGTCCTTCCTTGCCACCCTCCTTAACCCTAACCCTAAACCTAACCCTAACATTAACCCCTCACACCCCCTATTATGTGTCATCATCCGCTTATCAGCGAGATCATTCATCCTTTGGGTTTTTGAGATTGGTTTATCTCACTTAGCATGATATTCTCCAGTTTCATCCATTTGATACTTCACAAATTTTATGTGTAAAATACAAAAATGTCTTCTGTTATCTTCATTTAAAATATGTCAGGTTCTAATTGGTTTTTTTATTCAAATTGAGTTTTAGGAAATTGTTCTATATTTTTACTAACTCTTTTTTCATATAGATGGTTTGTAAATATTTTTTCCCATTATGTAATTTTTAAAATATTACTCTAAGGATTGTTTGCTGTGCAGAACTTTTTAATTTAATGTATTCTGGCATGTCTATTTTTGTTTGTTTTTACTTGGGAGTTTAGTGTTGAATCCAAAAATTCCTTGCCAAAATTAATGTTCAGAAGGAACTTTTCCAGTTTTCTTCTGAGTTTTATAGATTCAGGTCTTATATTTAAATGTTTTATCCATTTCAAGTTGATTTTTGTATGTGGTGTAAGATAGGGGTCCAATTTCATTCTTTTGCATATTGGTATCCAATTTTTTCCAGCACCATTTATTGAAGAGGCAGTCCTTTCCCTGTTGTATGTTCTTGACACTTTCATTGAGATCAGTTGACTATATATATCTGACTGAATTTCTGGTTAGGAAAAAAATCCAGGCTTATTAAAAAATGGGTATGTGTCTTGAATAGACATTTTTCCAAAGAAGATATACAAATAGCCATCGGGTATGAAAGGTTCTTGACATCCCTCATCATCAAGGAAATGCAGATTAAAACCATAATGGGGATAACCTCATACCTGTTAGGAAAAACAAACAAAAAATGATGAGTAACATTAAGAGTATGGAGAAATAAGAACATTTCTATGCTGTTGGTGGTAATGTGGAATGGGCAACCATTATGAAAAACAGTGTGGAGATTCCTCGAAAAAAGTATCTTATCTTGGTCCATTGCCAATTGTTCAGGATTCAAGTCTTCTTTTGCATTTAACCAATTCTCTCGGGGTGAAATGGACTGGGGATTATTCATCTGTATAAACTAATCTCTGTCATATACTGCATCACTTTTATAACAAGAGCAGCCTGGACACGTTTACATATGTCCTCATTCTCCAGCTCTTTTCTTGATGATAGGTAAGTAATCTTCATATGGGCAGGGATAGGAAAATACATAGGTATTCCATTTCCCATCAGAAGTACTTAACTTCCACCTATGATAAAACACAGATATTTTATACGGTCGAGTTGTCATCACAGATATTTGTCCATATTGAATTCTTTATCCACTGATCACAAAGGCAAGCATGAGACTGCATTATTGGAAGGGGAAGAGGGAGAGGAGGAGTGACCTACTTTAAAGTTACTACAAACTTTTAAGTCACGTATGGTGGCCCATGCCTGTAATCCCAGTCTCTGGAGAGGCTAAGGCAGGAAGATCAAGAGTTCAAAGCCAGCCTCTGCAACTTAGCAAGGCCCTAAGCAATTTAGCAAAACCTTGTCTCTAAATAAAGTATTCAAAAAGGGTTGGGGATGTGTCTCAGTAGATCAGCACCCCTGGGTTCAATCCCAGTACCAAAAAAGAAAAAAATATATTTTAAAGTAAAATTTTCTTTATTTTTGTGCTTTTACCTTTTCTTCTTTCTCTTTCCTCTCTTTTTCCCCCTCCTCCTTCCCCTCCTCCACAGAGGACCTTTCCCATGCTAGGCAAGCATTCTACCACTGAGTTACACCCCAGCACCTGACGTAATTTTCATATTGAACTATATATATATGTATGTGTGTGTGTGTGTGTATGTGTACATATATATATTTATGTATACAGACAAATAAGCAGATCATAAATATATAGCACAATGAATTTTCAGTGAACACACCCATATAACCATAACACAGAACAAAAAACTAATAGTATGTTAGAAATTAGGGTATTTCTAACTGGGTACTGTTGCACACACCTGTAATCCCAGCTACTCCAGTGACTGAGAATTAGGGTATTTCTAGTACCACAGAATCTTATCATATTTACTTTTTAATTTAACATTGTTTGCTGGCAGATTTCTAGGAGCAGGACAATTTCTTCCTCAGCTAAGGAGAGCCACATAGGAAAATGTTTTCTTTGATTTTATTTTATTTATTTATTTATTTATTTTTGGCATGCTGGGGATCGAACCCAGGGCCTTGTGCTTGCAAGGCAAGCACTCCGCCTACTGAGCTATCTCTCCAGCCCCTCTTTGATTTTATTTTTACCATATAATCTAGTAGGAAATTACATTAAGGGTGGGTGTCTTTTGGCCGATTAGTGATACTGAAAGTATTGAATGTAAGCCCCAAAGTTGAATTTAAGCATTTTATACCATGCATATTTTTAATGTAGGAAAATAACATAATTGAAATAAAAATCATCATAGTGATCAAATAGTTATTAATTATCTTCTGTGTAGTAAGGGAAAAATAAATTCTACATCAAAAGGGTGTGTGTGTGTTTGTGCAGGTGCACGCGCAGTATTATGTAAGTATTGTTTATCCATTTTCTCACCAGTGCCTCAGCATGGGGGAACAGACTTGTTAACCATCATGATTTATAACAAGATGGAAACATCAGCAGCCTAAGAAAGAAAAATGGTGTCATGTTATAACAGGCTGTTAGTTTGTTTTCCACTGAATAACCTTTCTACTCCTTATACCTCTCACTTACTTTTCTTCCATACATTAGCTAGGAGTTCTGACACAACTAGATAATAGGGCAGAAATACTAAGCGTCATTGTTTCTTCCCGATTTTCATGGAATGCTTTCAGAGTTTCACCATTCAGTATTACAATTGCTAGAGTTTTTGATAAACTCCCTCTTTATCAGGTTAAGAACATTTCCTTCTTTTCTAGAGTATTTAAATGTTCTTGTGTTTTACTCATGATTAAGCATAGAATATTACCATTGCATCTTTAAGGATGAGCATGAGTTTTTATAGTGTGTGAATATATTAAATAGATTTCTTTTCCATTTTTGAATCATCTTTGAATTCCTGAATATAATTTTCTTGTTCAAAATGCAATATTATTTTAATTCATTGATAGAGTCTGATGGCTAATATATTATTTAAGATTTTAGCATCTATGTTGATAAATAGGTCTATAATTTTTTATATTCTCCTTGTCTGGTTTTATATTTGCTTGTCAAGTTATATGTTTTTATGTATTTGCTATGTCAAAGTCATATTCACTTTATAAAATTATTTCAGGAGTGTTAATTCTTGGCAAAATTTTCCATTATACCATTCGTGCCCATATGTCTTCCCATTTTGGGCAGGAGTTTGAAGAAATTATTTGAATTGTATTTTAGTTTTTTAAATTGTTTTGGTTTAGTTGGGTGCATTGGTGCATGCCTGTAATCCCAGTGATTGAGGAAGCTGAGGCAGGAAGATCACAAATTTGAGGCCAGCCTCAGCAATTTAGTGAGACCTTATCTCAAAATCAAAAGGACTAGGGATATAGCTCAGTTTTAAAGCATCCCTGGGTTCAATCCCCAGTACCAAAAAAAAATTGTTTTTTTATTTATGTTTTCTAACTTTAGGTTAATTTTAATAAATTATAATTTTGTCCACTTCATCTTAAGTCCATGAATGAAAATAAAAACAACAAAGATTGAGGATCCAGGAGTATGGAGTTATACCCATGCAAAATGCTGGTATTTTACTGTCAAGAGTTGCAAAGAGTGAAAGGTAGGCAAAGGAATGCAGCTTCTTTTGGAGATTGTAAGTCCATGGCTTAGTGTTATAAAAAATTTCAACTTAGTCTATTATAAATATGTTTCTTCAGATGGATCATCTGTCCTTAAATATTTTAAAGAATGTTATTTAGCAATAGACTTGCATAGGTTGAACACTTTTTTGCAATAAGTAACTGTTTTCAAAATGTGGTCTGTGGATCCTGGTGTTTCCAAGACACTTTAAAAAATCAGGACTATTCTTCTGGTAATACCAGGATATTATTTGTCTTTTTCACTGTGGTGACATTTTTACTAATAATATTAAAACAGTAATGGGAGAAGCTGCTGGTCCCTTAGTTAAATCAAGAGAGTGGCAATTAACTACACTACTAATCATTTTATTCTTTAGTGCTATACACATTCAGTTAAGAAATTGTTGAAACAACATTTATTGAAACAAATATTATAGATTTTGTTAAATCTTACTTCTTCGATATATGTCTTTTAGTTTTTTTGTTTTTTTTTTTTAATGGCAGGAACATATAAAGTACCTCTACAATATGCCAAAGGCTGATGAGTCTTGAGGAAAAGCCCTGTTCAGTTGTTTTAGTTGACAGCTGAACTACTGTGGCAACTTTCTGTTGTAAGTCATTTTTACTTGAAAGATTGACAAATGATATGTATTCCTACATGGATATTTCATAGTACTTTTACAAGTGATAAAATTTGAATTTTAAATGAAAATTAGGTTGGTTCAGCATCTGGAAATCCATAGATGTAATTCACCATATCAACAGACTTAAAGTCAGGAATCACATGATTATTGCAATAGATGCAGAAAAAGCATTTGATAAAATACAGCACCCCTTCATGCTCAAAACACTAGGAAAAGAGGGATAGTGGGAACATTCCTTAACATTGTAAAGGCCATCTATGCCAAGCCCATGGCCAATATCATTCTAAATGGTGAAAAACTGAAAGCGTTCCCCCTAAAAACTGGAACAAGCCAGGGATGTCCTCTTCCACCACTTCTATTCACCATTGTCCTCAAAACTCTAGTCAGAGCAATTAGACAAACCAAAGAAATTAAAGGGATACGAATAGGAAAAGAAGAACTCAAACTATCCCTATTTGCTGATGACATGATTATATATTTAGAGGAACCGGGAAATTCCACCAGAAATCTTTTAGAACTCATAAGTGAATTCAGTAAAGCAGCAGGATGTAAGATCAATGCTCATAAATCTAATGCATTTTTATACATAAGTGATGAATCTTTAGAAAGAGAAGTTAGAAAAACTACCCCATTCACAATAGCCTTGAAAAAAATAAAATACTTGGGAATCAATCTAATAAAAGAGGTGAAAGATCTCTACAATGAGAACTACAGAACACTAAAGAAAGAAATTTAAAAAACCTTAGAGGATGGAAAGATCTCCCATGTTCTTGGATAGGCAGAACTAATATTGTCAAAATGGCCATACTACCAAAAGTGCTATACAGATTCAGTGCAATTCCAGTTAAAATCCCAATGACATACTTCACAGAAATGGAGCAAGCAATTGTGAAATTCACCTGGAAGAATTAGCAACCCAGAATAGCTAAAGCAATCCTTAGCAGGAAGAGTGAAGCAGGGGGTATCGCAATACCAGAACTTCACCTACACTACAAAGCAATAGTAACAAAAACGGCATGGTATTGGTACCAAAACAGACAGGTAAATGAATGGTACAGAATAGAGGACATGGACACAAACCCAAATAAACGCAATTTTCTCATACTAGACAAAGGTGCCAAAAATATGCAATGGAGAAAAGATAGCCTCTTCCACAAATGGTGCTGGGAAAACTGGATATCCATATGCAGCAGAATGAAACTAAACCTCTATCTCTCACCCTGCACAAAACTCAACTCAAAATGGATTAAGGACCTTGGAATCAGACTAGAGACCCTGCATCTTATAGAAGAAAAAGTAGGTCCAAATCTTCAACATGTCGGCTTAGGATCAGACTTCCTTAACAGGACTCCCATAGCACAAGAAATAAAAGCAAGAAACAACAACTGGGATAGATTCAAACTAAAAAGCTTTCTCTCCACCAAGGAAACTATCAGCAATGTGAAGAGAGAGCCTACAGAGTGGTAGAAAATCTTTGCCACTCATACTTCAGATAGAGCACTAATTTCCACAATCTATAAAGAACTCAAAAAACTCTACACCAAGAATATAAATAATCCAATCAACAAATGGGCTAAGGAAATGAACAGACATTTCACAGAAGAAGATCTACGAGCAATCAACAGACAAATGAAAAAATGTTCAACTTCTCTAGTAATAAGAGAAATGCAAATCAAAACTACCCTCAGGTTCCATCTCACCCCAATTAGAATGGTGATTATCAAGAATACTAGCAACAATAGTTGTTGGCGAGGATGTGGGGAAAAAGGTACACTCATTCTTTGCTGGTGGGGTTGCAAATTAGTGCAGCCACTCTGGAAAGCACTGTGGAGATTCCTTAGAAAACTTGGAATGGAACCACCATTTGACCCAGCTATCCCACTCCTTGGCCTGTACCCAAAGGACTTAAAATCAGCATACTACAGTGATGCAGCCACATCAATGTTCATAGCTGCTCAATTCACAATAGCGAGATTGTGGAACCAGCTTAGATGCCCTTCAATTGATGACTGGATAAAGAAACTGTGGTATATATATACAATGGAATATTACTCAGCCATGAAGAATAATAAGATTATGGCATTTGCAGGCAAATGGGTGAAATTGGAGAATATCATGTTAAGTGAGACAAGCCAATCTCAAAAAACCAAAGGGTGGATGATCTCGCTGATAAGCGGATGATGACACATAATGGGGGGTGGGAGGGGGACAAGAATGCAAGAATGGAGGAAAGAGGGACTGTATAGAGGGAAAATAGGGGTGTGAGGGGTGGGAGGAAGGAAAAAACAACAGAATGAATCAAACACCATTACTCTATGTAAATGTATGATTACACAGATGGTATGTTTCTACTTCATGTACAGAGAAACAAGATGTATCCCATTTGTTTACAATACAAATAAATTAAAAAAGAAGAAAATTAATGTTTTGGGAATCTTGTATTTACCACTTTGACCTTGGCTATTGTCCAATAATTAAAGAACTTTTCTCAGGTTGGTGGTAATATTTACAAATGTGATTTTTTTTCTAATCTTCCCCATATTTTTTATTGGTGCATTGTAAGTGTATATAATGGGAAGTTTTGTTGTTACATATTCATAAATGTACACAATTTAACAATATAATCTGGCCAATATAATTTTCCAGTATTTTCTTCTTTCTCTTCCTTTCTTTCCCCTGGTCTCTTTTCTTTATTCCGAGGGTATCATGAGATTCACTGACCCTATATTCCTTTTCCTTTTTCCTCTCTAGCTTCCACATATGAGAGAAAGCATGTGACTCCAGACTTTGAGAGTTTGACTTATTTCACTTAACAAAATGTTCTCAAGTTCTATCCATTTTCCTGCAAATAACAAAATTTCATTCTTTTTTATTGCTTGGAGTCATTTGTATATACACCACATTTTCTTTATCCATTCATCCATTGACATTCCTAAACTGCTTCCATAGTTTGACTGTTGTGAATTGTTCTGCTATATACATGGGCATGCATGTATTGTTATATAGTATGCTGGTTTTAATTCTTTAGGATAAGTGCCAAGGAATGACATAGTTGGGCCATATGGTGATTCCATCCCTAGTCTTATGAGGATACTACATACTGATTTCCATAGTGGTTATACTAATTAACAATCCCACCAACAGTATAAAAGTGTTCCTTTTCCTCTCCAGCATTTATTATTGTTTGTATTCTCAATGGGTGCCATTCTAATTAGTGAGATGAAATCCAGTGTAGTTTTGAGTTTGCTTTCTCTAATTGCTAAGGATGTTCAACATTTTTTCATCTATTTGTTGGCCATTTGTATTTTTTTTTTTTTTTTGAGAAGTATCTTTAGTTCATTTGCCCACTTATTAATTGGGGTATTTAACTTTTTTTTAATGTGTGTTTTTTGAGTTCTTTGTATATTCTGAATCTTAATCCTCGGTCAGAAGAGTGGCTAGCAAAGATTTTTTTTCCATTTGGTACACTCTTGCTTCATATTCTTAATTGTTTCCTAGGTTTTGCAGAAGTCTTTAAATTTGCTGCCATTCTAGTTATTCCTTCTTGGTATTTCCTGAACTTTAGGGGTCCTATTGAGAAAGTCATTACCTGCACCTGTGTTAACCCTACATTTTCTTCCAGGATTTGCATGATCTAATTTCTAGGTCTTTGATCCATTTTAAGTTGACTTTTGTTCAGGGCAAGAGTCAAGAATCTAATCTCTTTCTTCTACATATGGATAACCTGTTTTTCCCAGTACCATTTGTTAAAAAGATTATCATTTTGTCAGTGTATTTTTTTGGCATCTTTGTCAAGGTTCATATGATTTTATCTGTGTGTTTTTGTCTCTGTGTCTTTTCTGTTTCAATGGCCATGTATCTGATTTTATTCCAGCACCATGCTCTTTTTGTAGTATAATTTGAAGTCAGGTATTATGACTCTAGTATTGCTTTTTTGGCTGTTCTGGGTTTTTTATTCTTCCAGATGAAATTTGGGATTGTTTTTTCTACTTCTGTGAAGAATGTCATTGGTATTTTGAAGGGGATTGTATTGAATGCATATATTACTTTTAGTAATATGACCGTTTTGACTATTAATTCTGCCTATCCATGAACATGGAAGGTTTTTCCATCCTTTTTTATCTTCATAAATTTTCTGCAGTGTTCTGTAGTTTTTATTGTATACATCCTTCATTACCTTGGTTAGATTTATTCCTAGGTATTTTATGAGGCTATTGTGAATGGGATTGTCTCCTAATTTCTTTCTCAACAGATTCATAATTGGTGTATTGGAAAGCTATTGATTTTCATGTGTTGATTTTGTAACCTGCTACTTTGCCTAATGTGTACATCTCTTGGATTGGATTTCTCTTCCACTCTTTTAAGTGTGAGACTTTCTAGGGCACAATATTCTCTTGCCAGAGTGTTCAGGGCTATCAGGTTTTTGTGAATTTTTCAATATATTTCCAAGTTGGGTTTATAGTATAGTTCTCTTGCTAATTCTTTGGTGATGATAACTGTATTTTGATACAGTGTATGTTGTGTCAGAGCTTGAGGAATTCTGCTTTTCTTGTAGGTCTCAAAAGAGTGGGGTTCATCTAGTAGATCTGGCAGTTATATTGAATATAGTAGGTTGTGTGGGGTTCACCTTCCATTGCTCTTCTTAACAGCTCTGTAATGCTCAAGTGGTATGAGGTTGATCTAGATTAAGACCCCTCCTAGTTGTGGTATTCATAGCTTTTGTATTAATTATGTTTTTGCTGTAGGAGTGGATGCCCATTAGTGGGACCTTAAAGACCCCTCTTAACCATTCCTTCTTGAGACCTGGTCATTATTCTGGGGTTTGTCTTTTCTATTGTTTGTATTAATTATTGCTGAAGTTTAAGTTTGGTTAATTTGTGTCTGGAGCAAGGTCTGGAGCAAGTCAAGTAGAGACTCAGCAGTGGTCTCTACCCAGTGAACTTACCGTATCCCAGTAGATTTCCAGCACCTTACTGAGAAGCAGTATTTGCAGTGATTGAATCCTGAGTCATGGAGCAACTGGAAATGCATCCTTCCTCTAATCTGCCATCTTAAATCTCATTTTTCTTCAGTATTATACTAATGGCATGTTTCAGTGTTTGAGAGATATATCCCAGTGCATACAGGAAATGAAATGCCAGAAAGTAACAGGAACATCAGGATTGGTAGGTAGGGAAGTACAGTATGAGGAAATATATATGCAAGCAAGATTAAGAAAATTAAATGGTTATTTGCAGATCACTTGGTTAAAGTATAGAACATGTGATAAAGAAGGTCAGGTTTTTCATGATAAAGACTATGACATAGGTAGGAAGAGCTCACCTCCAAGGATTGAGGTGGGGGCTATCTTAGAAAAATAACTTGTATCCAACTTGATGATCAGTACTGCAATAAGAGATGAGTCAAAAGATCTGGGAGGATTGTACACTAGGGTGCCTGAATTTCTTAGGCCTTTTCATTCTGTATGTTCTGTTGCAGTTGTATGAACATTAATATCAGTCTCACTGTTTGTTATCCTCATCTGTTGACTAAAAAGCCAGAGGTCCTGCAAATAGGTTCAAGTATGTCTGAGCATTGTGTGGCATCTCAAATGTGTTCAGTAATAAGTTCATTTTTATATTGTATTGTTTTCCAAGATTACCTTGTTTTTGCTACTTCTCTATTTTCTTCAATAGTTCTTTTGTTCCTGATTAAACTCATCATATCATTGAAACCATGTGGCATATGCTATCTAAACTTTGTTAAATCCTGTATATCTTATGTAGTTCCCTCTCTTCCTTAGACTAATACTATTGTCTAAGGTGCTGAGTAGGGGATGGATTTGAGTTTGCAGTCCACAAACATGCTGTTCAAAGACTGCCATTTTGTTAATAGGTTGGATTACCGTGCTTGACTTCTTCTTTCAGCATAAATTCTCTGACAGAGCTATTTCAGTCCTCATAGAAGTAGATCACTATTGGATAGCATCCAATTCTTCTTTCTTGCTTAAATATATATAAAGACAGCTCTATGCCTTTTTCAGTAGTCTTCTCTTGTCTTCTGCCAAAGGTTTCCTGTTTGTTTCATCTCAGTAATTGGCCATTTGGTATTGGAAAGTTAATGCCTAGTAATTAACAATTAATATTACCATATCTTGTTCATTTGACTGCAGTAAACATTTGTAGTGGGTCTTTTTTGGTTCCAGGTATCATGTTTGATAGAATATTGAATGAACAGGTCATGTCACTTTTTAGGAACTCACAACTGAATTGATAAGACAGGCATACAGAGGGAAATATGATACAGCGTGACTAGTGCTACTATTGACGTGTGTGCAAAGTGTTCTGGGAACAGAGGAAAGAGTAAATTGGATTTTCCTGGGAAGCAATTGCAAAAGAACAGTTTGACCTCAGTCTTAAAGGATGAGAACTGTTGATTAACAGAAATTCAGGGGAAAGGAAAATGATAAGAAGAGAGACCAACAAACTTGAAGATAAAAAAAGCAGAAAAGGTTATTTTTTGGGAATTATGCAAAGATTTACATGTTAAATATTCTTGGAGGTGCACCAAGTCTCAAGAATCAGACGTTAAAGGCTGCAGTGGGGTTTTTAAAATTTTTGTTTTCCAAAGAAGAAATGCTAAATGCCAAATTATCTTTATTCTCTTTAGAAAATATTATAATGTTATTATATGAAGAGGTAATAAAAAATCATGCAATCACAAAAGCAGGAAAAAAGTGGGGTTTTCAAGATGGCGGACTAGAGGGCAGCTGCATTTCATGTTGCTCCAGGATGCAGGATTCAAAAGAGGAGATAGTGAGAGACTTGGGACCAACTCAAAGCCGCCGGGTGAGCCTCTCCCATTGGGGAGGCGTCCCGGATGGGGTGGTAGCCCCGGAACGCAGGGAACTTTGTGAAGTAGAGTTGCCCGGCGAGACACCCCTCCCCCTGCTGGAGCGGTAAACACGGACAACTGGGATCATCATAGAGGAGGTGGCTCAGCACAACGCTTGGACTTGGAGTGACCACTGGGGCTCTAGGCGGCTGCCTGAGGAGGAGCTGCATGGCAAGCTGTTTGGACTCAGAACGACCGCTTCTGAACACCAGGGGGTTGCCCGGAGGAAGAGGAGGAGCGCGGCGGGTCGCTTGGTCTAGTAGTGACTGCATCAGAGCCACAGGAGGTTGCCAGAGGAGGAGGCGAGTGGTGAGTTGATTGGACTCAAAGCGACCGCTCCTGAACACTGGTGGCCTGCCTGGAGGAGGAGCGTGGTGGGTCACTTGGTCTCCAAGCGACCGCTCCTGAACACCTGGGGGGCTACCCCGAGGAGGAGGAGGAAAAGGGCGGGTCACTTGGACTCGGAGTGACTGCCTAGGGCTACGGGCGGTTGGCGGGAGGAGGAGACGCGAAGTGAGTTGCTTGGACTCCTAGTGACTGCGTCGGAACACTGGGCGGCTGTCCGGAGGAAGAGGTGTGTGGCGGGTCTCTGGGTCTCGGAGCTATTGTACGGGGCTCCAAGTGGCGACTCAGAGGAAGGGCCGCATAGCCAGGCGATTAGGTGCAGAGCAGGGTCCCAGGACTGGCTTCTTGCTGGAAGAGCCACACAGAGACACGCCTAGGGGCAGAGCGAAGTTTCCAGGACTGCGGGTAGATTCTCTGAGGAGAGGCAGCCTAAGGAGACTCGCCTATGAAGGGTGAGGCTCCCAGGCCCAGGAGGTAGGTCCGGCCCCTGGGAACGTTGCAGAGGAAGGCAGCCCAGCCCAGGTGGTAGTTGTAGATTGAGGGGAACCTCTAGGAGGGGAACTGACCAGCGAGACCTCCCACCAGGTGAGTCTTCCCTGCCGGGTGAGGTTTTCCCACAGGGACGGTAAAACCAGAGACACAGGCACAAACAGGCCTTGCCTCAGCCCGCAGCCTAGTTCCCCATTGGATGACCATTGGTCAACAAGTGGAGGCACCTCTGCCCACTAGCAGGGAATATATCCCACCTGAGGGTCACCACCCCTAGAGAGGCAGCTTCTTTGTGGAGCTCTGCATTATCAACTTCCTCCAAGACTTCAGGCTACTGAAGGATAAGAGGGGATATACTAGCAATCTTCAGGGACATTATAAGTTGATAGAGGAAATCTGCAATATCTTAATGACCCACTGATTCCTGAACAGTATGAGAAAACAAGGGAAGAAAATGCCCCAAACAAATCTAGATGTTACATCAATAAAATCCAACGACAGCATGGCAGAAGAAATGACAGAAAGGGAGTTCAGAATGTACATAATTAAAATGATCAGGGAAGCAAACGATGAGATGAAAGAGCAAATGCAGGCATTGAATGATCGCACCAATCGACAGTTAACAGAACAAATACAGGAAGCAAAAGATCATTTCAATAAAGAGTTAGAGATATTGAAAAAAAACCAAACAGAAATCCTTGAAATGAAGGAAACAATAAACCAAATTAAGAACTCCATAGAAAGCATAACCAATAGGATAGAACACCTGGAAGACAGAACCTCAGATATTGAAGACAAAATATTTAACCTTGAAAACAAAGTTGAACAAACAGAGAAGATGGTAAGAAATCATGAACAGAATCTCCAAGAACTATGGGATACCATGAAAAGACCAAATTTGAGAATTATTGGGATTGAGGAAGGCTTAGAGAAACAAACCAAAGGAATGAACAATCGATTCAATGAAATAATATCAGAAAATTTCCCAAATCTGAAGAATGAAATGGAAAATCAAGTTCAAGAGGCTTATAGGACTCCAATATACAAAATTACAACAGACCCACACCAAGGCACATTATAATGAAAATACCTAACATACAAAGTAAAGACAGAATTTTAAAGGCTGTGAGAGAAAAGAACCAAATTACATTCAGGGGGAAACCAGTATGGATATCAGCAGATTTTTCAATCCAGACCCTAAAAGCTAGAAGGGCTTGGAACAACATTTTGCAAGCTCTGAAAGAAAATGGATGCCAACCAAGAATCTTATACCCAGCAAAACTTACCTTCAAATTTGACGATGAAATAAAATCATTCCATGATAAACAAAAGGAAAAAAGTAAGAAGATTATATACACATGTTAGGAGAATTAATTGGTAAAATTTTTATGACTTTATAATTTTGAATTTGTAATATATTTATAGCTTTTTAAACATTTTAAGATAATTTTAGATTCAAGTATTAATTGTAAACTATAGATTTATAGACAGTTCCTGTATACCTTTAATTTTTTTCTTTATTTGAATTGCCCCAGTTACATGCATTTACTTGCATGTGTATTTCATTCTCTGTAATGTATTGATAAATGTTACCTTTGTCACAATCAGATATGGAACAGTTGTATCACAAGGATCCCTCCTGCTGCTTTTTTGGCATAGTAAGGAGCTTAGATTGTATTCAGCATGTAGTCATTAGATCACCTTTAACAGAATCACCTAGTGTGCTTGTTATATATGCATATTTCTGAGTCTTACCTTAGAAACATTGAATTAGAATCTCTTGGATTGTGTCCCAGTCACTTGCATTTAAATAAACTCACCAGGAGCTTCTTGTACTCTTATCTTTGAGGTAGTGACATTGACCTGAGATCTCAGTGAAGAGAAAGGAACTCATAATACAAGGACCTGGGACAAGTAGGTCTTAAATAGAGCTGCCTACTTGGTATATAATGCAACCCATATCTGTAAAGCCACATTAAAAAAGCAAAAAGAAGCAGGTGAAATTAATTTTATAATTTATTTTGCTAGTATATGAAATGTTATCATTTCAAAATGTATTTAATATAAAAATTATTGTGCTATTTTGCATTCTTTTTCTTCAGAATCCAGTGTATGTTTTATGCTTACTATACATTCTTATTTAAGATTAACTATATTTCAGGCATTCAGTATCTACATCTGGCTAGTGGTCACCTATAGATTTGTATAAATCTGTACTGGATGACTAGCCAGTTCAAAAACCCTGAAAGAGATTCATGCAGAGATGTGCATTTGGCATTTGGTAGTGGACCATATTGATCTATATCTTTGGAACAATATCAAAACTAGAAATACAGATTTAAAAATCATTGACATGGCTGGGTCTGGTTGTATACGCAATCAAAAAATATAGATTTAAAAATCATTGACATGGCTGGGTCTGCCTGTAATCCCAGCAGCTCAGGAGGCTGAGGCAGGAGGAGTTCAAAGCCAGCCTCAGCAACTTAGCGAGTCTCTAAGCAACTCAGCGAGTCTCTAAGCAACTCAGCAAGACCCTGTCTCTAAATAAAATATAAAAAGGACTGTGGATGTGGCGCAGTGGTTAAGTACTCCTGGTTTCAATCCCTGGTATCACCGCCCCCCGCCCCCCCAAAAAAAAACATTGATATGGAAGAGGTGTCAGACAGAGTATAGTTTTCAGTAAAGATATAATGGAATCACGTATAGGTTTTTTTTTTTCCTCTTTTTCCTTATACATAGTTGTACATAAGAGAGCATGGAAGAATCTCAGGGGCCAGGTATCTTGATGTTGGGGGAGCTAGGCAGATATGAAGTTTTTCATAGTGAATTCTGACATGATAGATCACTCCTTTCAGTCTCCTTTCTGGCTGAGAACCACTGGTTAAAAGGGAACTGAGGATAAAAGAGGCTAAGAAGGATAAAAGAAAAATAAAGGAGGAATGCTTAAGAAGTTAAGTAAAGGGAAAAGGTGCTTTAACGATGGCAGGAGAAGAGGGCAGGATATTTGCAGGTTAAAATTTTTGATAAACATTGAGATTGTAATTTAAATAGAGAGGTCAACTGGGCTAATATGGGTTCTGAAGTTGGGTCAATGAAGAAAGAACTGCAGCTTAGCTGCTGGAAGATCAAAGCTAAATTGACTACAAGAGGGACTTGTTGTGCCCTCCCAGCCAGAGATTCTTAAATTCTTTAAACTTGGTTATGGGTTATGTTCCTTCACAGTCCTGGTAGCTATTGTATTTTAATTAACTATGTATATCACTTCCATCTTTGTCCTAACCACACTATAGATTTACTTATGGAGGTTTTTGTTGTTTGTTTTTAAAGTGCTTATTTCTACCCACTTTCCTATCTCAAAATAAATCAAAATTTCTAGGAGTAGGATCTAGATATCACTAGTTTTTAAAGTTTCTGAAGAGATTCTGGTGTTCTAGGGTACTTATACATAGTATAGTGAACACCTCTAAGGCACAAGGTTTAATCATCTTTATTTTTCCTGAGTTTGACTCATTGTCCAGCATATAGTCAGCTTTCAGTAAATGTATGAAGAAAAATGAAAGGGTAAACAAATGAGGAAATTTGACCAGCGAAATAGTTGGACCCTGATGGGTAGCCTCATAAATTAACAATGCTACCTACCTATTGCCTTGAATAATTACCAGGTAAGTTATTAAATATACTACACCTATTTTGAAATTCTTATATAGTAGTGTGCAACTATTAACTCAGTTGGTCTAAATGAAAGTACTGATATAAGATTTCAGGTATAAAACTAGATCAAAAATGGTGGAGATATTCTGAATCTTATTGTTTGACTTTATACATCACCAGATGTATTAAACTCTTCCACTGAGTACAATATAAAGGAGAAGTTATTAAGGATAAAGGATTTTTTACCATCAGTTTAAATTTAGTACTTCCAGTTTTCACAGAATTAACTAAATATTTTTATATTTGAATTCAATGATGTAGCTATTCAAAACACCTTGTTTATTAGAATATTTATAGTTCTTTGTCATGACTCTTAAAACAACTAAAGCAACATATTGAAGGGACTCTTCAACAGTTGCTTTTCACTACTTTAAGTGAGAGGTGAATGGAAAGCAACATGCATGACGAATATCTGTCATCATCATTATAATTAAATGGCATTTGTAATCTCAGACATAGTTTATAGAGTATTCCTAGCCTAAGACCTGGTAACTGGTAGGTATCTCTTTCATCTTACCAAACCTGGTGCTGGAGTTGCCCCCAAAGTGGTTGCAGAACCAGGTGTGGTGATCCCAGTGACTTGAGAGGTTGAGGCAAGTTTGAGGCCAGTCCCAGCAACTTAGACACTGTCTCAAAATAAAAAATAAAAAGCGCTGGGTATATACCTCTGTGGTAAAGTATCCCTGGTTCAATCCACAGCACCAAAACAAAATAAAACAAAACAAAAAAATGTGGTGGCAGAGAAGTTCTCCAAGGGATGAGTATCCAGAGATAGGGCCAGTTGAGATTCTAAAGAAAAACACTGAACTCCAGGGTGATAGGTCTAAGATATTTTTAAGAGAACTTATTAACTACTGTAGCTTGTCCTCACAATGGACAATGGCAGAAAAGGGATAGTTTACCTAGGTATGTCCACAACAAGGGGTCAAAGTATGGAGTTTATTTTAGGGTTTAAGGAATTTTTACTCAGAGCCAGTTTCTTTCAGTATGTTTCAACACCTTTATCAGTGCTTGGAAGTATTCAGAGCCCTTGCTTAGGTTCAAGCCTACTGGGAAAAACCTGTTACAAAACAATCAAGGTGCTCAGTGAGTTTTTGTTCAGGACACAGAAAGTGAAAGAAACTGGGGGACTCTACAGCCCTTCAATAAGTGATAGTTGTTTTTATTGTACTTGTACTTGTATTGTACTTGTAACCATTGCTGTATTATTCAAAGATCAAGTTGATGTGACACAGTTTAACATTCTAAAACTGTTTTAATGTTCCTACAGATGAAAAAAAGTGACGAATTGATAACTAAAAATCATAATCAAGAAGAAATAAGTATTCTTCGTTGTTGGAAATGTAGAAAATGTATAGCAAATTCTGGTTGCTTCATGAATTATCTTGAAAATCAAGAGATTAAGGTGAGTATTGCTGACTTTGGTCTTTGAACATTTTTCTAGTATAGGAATGTTGTGAGCATAGCATGAAACATATTCTTACCTCTCCATACTTGACTTAACTTTTACCTGTTTTTTTCTGGCCCAGTGAAAGCATTCCAGAGTCTTATTCAAAGGCGGGCTAGGTTGTGGCTCAGTGGTATAGTGTTTGCCTAGCATGTGTAAGGGACAGGGTTCAATTCTCAGCACCACATTAAAAAAAAATAAAATAAAATAAAGGTATTGTGTCCACCTATAACTAATAAAAATATTTTTAAAAAGGCAAAAGACATCCTTTATATTCCATAGTTACAAATAGTTTTAGCATTAGCTACTAATGTTACATGCCCTTGAAATTCCTTGACCTTCTCTTAGAGTAATAGAGGCAATACTAAATAGGTGCAAACTAGGAAGTAATTTGTGGAGTTTATGGGGAATTCTAAATTCAAAAGAGCATGACTGTTATCACCTATCATATTTTCTTGCCTGCTTTAAGGAGACACACACTCAATTTTTTTGTCTTCTTATTGTTTGTTTTGTTTTTTTGTCTTAGCCATACTTGAACATGATTATTTCTTCTCTACTTTAACAGATTAACCAACCTGAACTCTGAGAAGAATAGATAACTGACCACATAGTTACTGTATGCCACATGCTTTTTAAAAACAGAACATTTTTTCATTGGACTAAAAACCCCCAAATTTTCATCCTATGTTAACTTATCTCTTTGGTGCTGTGACAAAATACCTAAGAAAATCATCTTAAAAGAGGAAAGATTTATTTGGGCTCATGATTTTAGAGGTTTTAGACCTTGGTTACCTATCTCCATTGCTTAGGGCCTGAAGCAAGGCATAACATCATGGTGGAAGAATATCGTGGAAAAAAGCTGCTCACCTCATGGTAGTTGGGAAACAAAGAGGGAGAGAGAGGAAAGGCCAGGGACAAGATATATTCTTCAAAGGCATACCCTCAGGGAGTACTTCCACCAACTTGGCTCCACTTCCTAATAACCCATTTAGCAATTAACTTATTAATAGGTTGATCCACTGATTATGTTAGCACTCTTACAATCCAATCATTTCCAAATAGCACTGCCTCTGAACATTGCTGTATTGGGGATGAAGCCTTCAAGACATGAAGCTGGGTTGGGGTTGTGACTCAGTGGTAGAGCGCTTGCCTAGCATGTGTGGGGCACTGTGTTCGATTTTCAGCACCACATAAAAATAAATAAATAAATGTCCATTGACAACTAAAAAAATATTAAAAAAGAAAAAGACATGAAGCTGTGGGGGCTACTTCATATCCAAACCATAACACATGCTGGGATTATTTTTATTGGTTATAATTTACATAGAGCAAAAAATTGTACACAACTTGCTGAATTTTATCAGTCTGATATGAATCAGATCAAGATATAAGCATTTCCATAACCCCATAAATTTGTCTTGCCCTTTTCCAGGCAATACTCCCTCTTACAAGATAGCTATTATGCTTATATCTAACACCGTAGACTTGTTTTGCCTATTCTTGCCCTTCATTCAAATAGAATAATATAGTATGCGTTCTTTGTGTCTGACTTATTTTCAACATAATGTTCCAGAGATTCATTTATGTGTCCAGTGTATCAGTAATTTGCTGAGTAGTCTACCATTTATGAATATATCACAATTAACATTTTTTCTGCCAATGGCCATTTGTGCTCATTCCAGTTTTAGATTATATGGACTTATTCCAGTTTTAGGCTCTAAAATTCTCACAGATGTCTTTCTGTGGTTATATTTTGTTATTTCTTTTTGATACGTATATGAATACATCACAGTGTAGATGTATTATTTGTTTTAGAAATTGATAATAGCTTTCCAGAGTGAACACTCATTCCAATAGCAGTGTATGAGAATTCCAGTTGCTTTATATCCTTGTCAACACTTGGTATTTTCAGTCTTTATAAGTTTAGCCATTCTGATAAGAGGAATAGTGGCATACAACTATAGTTTTAATTTGCATTTCCCTGATTACTAATGAGGTACTTCTAATGTGCTCATTGGTTAGGCACTGTTTTATATGCTGTACTTATATATAATTTATTCCCTGTAGTAGCTCTTAGAGGAAGATAATCTATCATTTCTACATGACAGATAAGGAAACTGAGGCACAGAAAGCTAGATAATTTGCCCAGATCACACTGCTACTAGGTAATGCGTCTGCAATGGGACTGGGCATTGAGGCTTAAGGTCCAGTCCCCTTAACCTCAACACAATTTTTGTTGCCTTTGGCCTTCCATAAGTATATCATGGAATTTCATATCCTCTCCATAGAGTGGCTGGTCCTATTTACTTGAAGAATTCTTATTCATTCATTAAACAAGTATTTAATGAGCAATAGCAGTTCAAGCACTGCTTTAGGATGGGTAGTAAAAGAGGGTAATACAGAATAAAAAACATACTCCAGTCCTGTAGGAGCTTTTCACTTTAGCAGAAAATAGGCCAACCTAGTATAACCTAATTTGTTGAGTACTATAGCAGGAATGCAAACAAACTTTGCTTGAACTAGTTACAGAATACATCCCAAAAGATGAAATATGTGAACACACACATACACACTTACATACACACATAGGCAAATTCATGTGCATATGTTTTATAGCTTTTAAAATTTAATTCATAAGATTAAAAATTTAATTTGTAAAATTTAATTTGATAAAATCTATCCATTGTAGAAATATAATTCAATGATTTTTACTTGTGCAACTATCACAACAATACATTTTAGAAACATTTTCATTACCCTAAAAAATTTCCTTAGTACCCATTTGTTCTGTTCTTGTCCCTAGACAACCACGGTTTTGATGTCTTTATAGATTTGTACATACAATTTTATATTATAAAATGTATGTAAACTATTTAAACTATCTTATGAAAGTATTTATACAAATTATAATCTGAACTTATAAATAAAAATATATAGTGATATATATATATATAGAATAAAATGTATATAAAAACAAAGTCAAAGTAGTAATTCATTGTCGTGGTTGAGTCTGGAGAAGCAATAGTATATAATCAGAGAAGGACTAAGGTGGCCTTCTAAAATAATGTTGATTTTCTTTTCCTAATTTTTTTTTGTGGTGCTGGCAGTTGAACCGAGTACCTTAATGCATGCCAGGCTACATCTAGAGTCCCTGTGTTGTATTTCTTAATCAGGGTAGTGGGTATGTTGGTGTTTGCTTTCCCTTAAGTCCTTCTTTAAATTATAAAAATGTGTTTTACATTTTATAAGCATATATATTATAAAAATATGAAAGATAAACATAAAAAGATGTATTCTAATTATAGGAAATTATAGAATGAATTTTTGCAATCTAAAAGTAAGTTTGCCAGAAGTTATACTGAAAAGATACTGAATTAGTGACCTAAATATTTACATTTATTATCTACTAACCTATACAATTAAATACATAAAATAAGGGTTTTATTTCTGAATTTTCTATAAATGAAATCACACTGTGGGTAGATGTTCTTCTGGAACTTACTATTAACTCAGTATCACCATGTTGAAGTGTGACTTTAGTTTATTTTCACATTTGTATAGTATTCCAGGATATTATATAGGTTACTTTATAATTCATTCTACTATTGGTAGACATTTGAGTTACATCTAGTTGTTTTGTGCTTAAAACCAGTGCTACTCTGAGCTTTCTAGTACATACCATGGCACACATGGCAGGACTATATTACTAGAAGTGGAGTTGTGGCATCATAGGCCATGTGCATGTTGAGCTTTATCAGGTCATATGTGGAAATTGAGCTATAAAGGTATCTGGGACATTTGAGCTTTAACTTTCCAACCCCTAGCATGCAGTAAGGCATGAGACAGGGGATTTAGAATGGAATTTTGGGTAATCTACAATGTTACAATGTCCATAGAGATAAAAGGGGACTTCTACTCTGTCTTTAGGCCTGAGTTATACGAAGTGTGAGCCAGAAGCAAAAGCAAAAGCAAAATCACAGCAAAATTCCTAAAAAATTTAAAAATAAAATGATAGAAATTATCTCCATTTGTTCCATCAGTGATGGTGCCCTCAGTTTTAGTTTTGTTATAGTTCAGACTTGTCAAGTTAACGTGGCCTGTAAAACATTCAAATATGTTAGAAATATGAAATAAGAGTAGATTTGGGAGTCTTTAGCATGTAAGTCGTGAGGGAAGCTGTGAAAGTAGATGAGATCACCAAGCCAGTATGTAAATGGACTGAGAGAGAAGGCCTAGGAACATTTCTAGGATAGACAGAAAAATAGAACATCACAAAGAAGGAATAGAGCAGTGAACAAAAGACAGAATGAAGTTTCATGGAAGTCAAGGGATGAACATCTTCCAGAAACAAGGATTGGTTATTAGTGTTGAATGTTATTGGGAGATCTAGAAGATGATACACTGCCTTCAGTGTGGACTCTAGAGGATGCTCGTCTGTGAAATGTTCCCCCTACGTTAATGCAGAGGTGGCATACAAACTGTATAACCATGCAAAAAGACCATGAATGAGAGTTAAAAGTGGGCATTGGTTTTAGAAAAAGAGATCACTCATCAAAGCTTATTGTAGTTGTAAGAATTGTAGGGACAAGAACCAGATTCCAGTGGGATGAGGAAACTAAGAACTGAGGAATAGTCCAACACTTACTGTAAAGCACTATAATTATTGGGTTATGACTCTTGAAATGATTTACTTCACCAGGCTATGAAGTGCTTCATCCTTATAATAACCATTGCTATTGCATTGGTTGCCATGAATATAATCAAAGAATATTGAATTGATTATGAAATTATATACCTCCTTTACTGTTTTTTAGGTAATTTGCTCATTTTCTCTTTGACTTTATTATTCTGGTAGTATTTTTTTCTTCATTGGCTATGATCTCAAAGTAAATTTTTTTTTTTTTTTTTTGGGCGCTGGATCGAACCCAGGGCCTCGTGCTTACAAGGGCAAGCACTCTACCGACTGAACTATCTCCCCAGCCCCTCAAAGAAAATATTTTATTACTATTACATTTTTAATATTCTGTGTTTATCAGTTTCATAGTTAGTCTTATGACATGCTGTGGACTGATTTGTATGCCCCTACAAATGCATATGTTGAAGCAGCAGTACAGTTGTATTTGGAGATAGGGTTTTTAGAAGGTAATTAAGGTTAAATGAGTCATAAAGATAAGGCTATAATCCAATAATACTGTGGCCTTATAAGAAGTAGAGTGAGATCATGTGAGGACATAATGAGAAAGTAGCTATCTATAAGATACAAAGAACCTGAATATGCCAGTGCTCTGATTGCAGAGTTAGCCTCTAGAACAGTAAAAAAATAAATTTCTACTGTTCAAGTTCTTCAGTCTATGGAATTTTATTTTGGCAGCCTGAGCAAACTACACCACCACCATGTGTTCCATTATAGGCACAGAAAATTCAGAGAGAGCAAAAGAGAAATTATCTGTCCTTGTCTTTTCAGTTTACATATAGTTTAATATTATTATATTAACATAGAGTCACACTATTCGTGTAATCATACATGTACATAGGGTAAGGATGTTTGTCTCATTCCACCATCTTTCCTTCCCCCTCCCCTCCCCTCCCCTCATTTCTCTCTACACAATCCAACATTCCTCCATTCTTCACTTACCTCCCCCCCACCCCCCACCCCCTGTTATGTATCAGCATCCACCTATCAGAGAAAACATTTGGTCTTTGTTTTTTGGGGATTGACTTATTTACTCATAAGTGAGGATTGGTTTCTTTCTTTCCTAAATTCATTCTGAGCTTTTGATTTAAAAAAATTTTTACCCTTGAAGTAACTTCTTGAAGAACAAATAGAAAAATCAGGTAGTTCAATAGAATTTTAGTTTCTTTACACTTTAAAGATTTAATTAAAAATAATTAATTAACACCACCAGACACAGTGATACATGCTTTTAATCCCAGCAACTCAGAAAGGCCGAGGTAAAAAAAAATTGCAAATTTAAGGCTAGTCTGGGCAACTTAGTGAGACCCTGTCTAAAAAAGGCCTAGGATGTGGCTCAGTAGTAAAGCACCCTGAGTTTAATCCCTCAATACCAAAAAAAAAAATTGCTAAACTGAATGACATTCTTGTTATATAATATTTTCCCTGTGGTATATGTAGCTGCAGTAGTTAAATAATATAGTTGGCTCACTTTTAATGAATTAGCTAAGGAAATATTATTGTTTTCTTGGAAATTCCAAGTGTTAAATATCTTTTAAAATGTTATTGTTTTAATCAACTTTTTCATCACTGTGACCAAATACACCTTATATTCCTATAAGGAACAACTTAAGGAGGAAGGAAAGTTTATTTTCGCTCATGGTTTGAAAGGTTCAGTTCGTGATCAGCTGACTTCATAGCTCTGGGCCTGAGGTGAGGCAGGACATCATGGAAGAAGGGCATGGTAGAAAAAGGCAGCTCAGGATACAGCAATCAGGAAGCAGAGAGAGCTCTTCTCACTAGAGACAAAGCATAAACCCCAAAGTCACGCCACCGGTGACCTACTTCCTCCCAGGCACACCCTACCTACAGTTACCATCCAGTTAATCCATCGTGGATTGATGTACTTAATTACAGTTCTCATAATCTGAAAACTTCACCTCTGAACCTTCTTGCTTTGTGTCACATGAGCTTTTAAGCCATAAGTTATTATTGTTTCAACCTTTTAACCTGTCTCATTTAAAATCTTGAAGATCACATAATGATAAAAAACAAAGCATCAAATTTATATTTTTAAAATTAACTAATATTCTGATTTTACTCAGCAACTGAAGATATTCCCTACCCTTAAAGAAAAAGTAATATAGTTATACATTAGCACCCCCTGCTGCTTGAACAAATTATTTCATTTACAAACATTTTGGCAGCATTTTCCGGGCAGCATCATTGTGAATTGACTATTAGTTTCTTTCTCCTCTTTTCCCCACATAATAAATTTGAGATGTGAAAATCTATTAATTTTTTTTAACTCCTCGTGACATATTCCAAAGTTCATTTAAATTTTGCCACTACTTTAAACACTTTCAATTTCTCAAATTAGGTTGTTTCCAGTTTCATCATTCATCTTAAAACATTTTCAGTAAGGACTGGGGTTGTAGCTCAGTGGTAGAGTGCTTGCCTAGCTTGTGTGAGGCACTGGGTTCAATCCTCAGCACCACATGGAAACAACTAAATAAAATAAAGAATATTTGGAGCATGATATTCCCTTTAAAAAATATTTCCATTAAAACTTGGTTTAGGTATTGGGTATAGCTCAGTTGTAGCAGTTGCCTAGTATGTACAAGGCAATGGATTCAATCCTCAACACCACATTTGTGTGATTTTTTAAAAATTAAGTGACTTAAGACTTATAAACTGTATTTATAATGGTTGCCATGTGTCATTTTACCTGAAAAATTATATTGGAAGTAAATATCACAAGTATAATACATAGTTTTTTTCTAAGAAGGTGTATATGTAAATATAGGTGAAGTTCTATAAGTTTCATTTATAATTGAGGCCTCTGTGTTTACCCTGTTTTTTCTTTTCGCCCACTGTATCTCAATTTTCAGAAAAGGAAACAGAATACTATATATTCAACTCAGCCTTTTATGCTTCTCTTATCTGTATCAATTGCTGAAACTGATTTCTCTCCTTTTAAATCTTATTTATTTATATTTTGGGGGGATGGAAGGGCACTTTGACTTTTAACCGTTCAGAGAACATTGGGGTTCTCTCTCTATGTTAATAGTTCTTCAAATGAAGGTCAGGTCAGGATGTCAAGTTATTATTGTTTCAACCTTTTAACCTGTCTCATTTAAAATCTTGAAGATCACATAATGATAAAAAACAAAGCATCAAATTTATATTTTTAAAATTAACTAATATTCTGATTTTTTTTCCTTGAGCTATCTTTCCCAGCTCAAGTAAATGCATTATTTTTGTTTAATTTACAAATAAGTTATGCCTTAGTTTTAGATTTTTTTTTAACCTTAGGGAAAAATAGCCGTATCATGCCTTAAGACATACTAAGGCCAGAGATATAAGAAAGTTTTTTGCTCTAAAAACTATAATATTTATTTGGTATAGGAGGTAACAATGGGAGCTTATTGGGTGAGTTCATGAATTCTGAAGCCAGACTAATTGAGTGAAAATCTTTGCTGTGTTTCTTACTTTGTGACCTTGACAAGTTATCTAAAAGTTGAATTTCTTTTGTATCAATGCCCCTATCTGTAAGATAGAAAAAAAATGTTAAAGCATTGCATGGGGCATAGTTAAGACAATATAAAAATTTGTTATTTAGTAAAAATCAAAAGAAGTATTGTCAAACTTCCTTTCCATCTCTACAACTGTGACTATAATGTTTATTCACATAGGAATGTTTATGAAACATTTCAAGAATTTATGGTATATAGTGGCTTCTTACTGTTATGATCAATGTTATATGATTAAATATTATGTTAGCTTTTCATTACTGTGACAAAATACTTGAACAAATCAACTTAGAGGAAAGATATTTTGGTTCATAGTTTCAGTTCATGGTTATCTAGCTTCACTGCTGTGTGCCTTTGATGACTATCATAGCACAGGGAGAGTGGTGGCACAGAGCTGCTCATCTAATGACTGCTGAGAAGAAAGCAGAGGGCCAGGAGGTAGGAGGAAGAGGAAGAAAGAGGCCAGGGACAAGATATACTCTTCAAGAACATGTCCCCAGTGACCTTCTTCCTCCAACTAGATCCCATCTTCTACAGGTTCTACCCCACCCAGTAATGCCATCAAATCATGAATCCATCAATGGATTAATCTACGGAAAAAGTTAGATCCCTCATGAACCAATCACTTCCCAAAAGCCCCACTTTGAAACTTTTTTTATTGGGGACCAAGCCTTCTTCTATACATGAGTTTTTGGGGGATAGTCCACATCCAAACCATAATAAATATCATTATCAACTTACATGATTAAAAAATTAAATGTGCATAGTAAAATAATACATATAAGGTATCCATCACAGCCCCTGGCATATTAATAAGGTTCTTTACTTGCTTTGTATTGTTGACACTGTCTCTAGTCATCTCTCAATAAATATTGTTAGGTTGACTACCATTAACTTATTTTCCCATTACTATCTATTCTTTTTGCCAATGTGGAAATTTTTCTTTTCTATGTTCCCTCCTCTGCTTTTCATTCTTCCTGCTCATATTTAGCCATTCTTGAAAAGCCAGAAAAAATTCTGGACCTAATAATGAAGAGATGGCTTTATATGTCAATTCCAGTTTGTATTATCTATAAGAGCCCTTTTAAGAATTTATTAGAGTTGTACTAATTTGTATAACTGTCACCTTGTAATGGAAGGAGTCAATATATAATATAGATGTTTCACAAGATTAATTCTATTCTTCACAGACTTTATCCATATATTCACTAGTTTCTCAGGCAACCTATTGAGGTAAAGCTACACTGTTTATTTTTATTGAGTCACTCCCAATAAGTTTTCCAAGGTTCTTTAAAATATAGATTTGTATAACCCATTTGAATTTTTAAAAATACTTTTAGTTATAGATGGACACAGTACCTTTATTTTATTTATTTATTTCTATCTGGTGCTGAGGATTAAATTTAGTGCCTCATATGTGCTAGGCAAGTGTTCTACCACCAAGCTACAACCCCAGACCCCATTGAATTTTTTTTTTTTTTTCAGTACTGGGGATCGAACCCAGGGCCTTGTGCTTGCAAGGCAAGCACTCTACCAACTGAGCCCCCATTGAATTTTTAATAAGGGATCTTGGCCCATGTAGAACCAAATTGTTGAGAATTCATATTTTCAAATAAAAAATTCTAACAATATAGAAAGTAAAAACAGGCATACTGTTATCAATGCACATTTTGATAGTTTTAATAGTTAGAAAACAGTACTTTAAAAATAAAAGGATTAAAGAAGACAAAGATTACAGTGCAGAATTTAAAAAATTGTATACAGAATAGGCATCCAGCATTTGTTAAATGCTTATCATATTTCAGGTACTGTCTTAAGAGATGAGGGTAAAAAGAGGGTAAATGCATGCTCCATGAAGCTTACCAACTAATGGGGTTTGCACCTGGGAATGAAACAAAAAAGGCCTCTACTATTAAGTTATTTTCAGGAGATAAAATAATTATTCTCAGCATGAAAATCTGTGTCATATGTTATAAAAATAACCAAAACAATTATATTTTAATTGTTAGAGTATGTAGAAAGTTAAATTACAGTCATTCCTTAGTATCTGTGGGGGACTGGTTGAAGATCCCCTACAGACACCAAAATCTGTAGATACTTAGGTCCCTTACTTTAAAAATGGTTTATTTTCATGTAACTTACGTACATCCTCCTGTATACTTTAAGTCATCTCTAGATTACTTATAATACCTATTAAAATTTAAATACTATGAAAGTAGTTATCAGGTTGTATTGTTTAGGCATAATGACAAGAAAAAATGTTTATATGTGTTCATTACAGATAGGTTTTTTTCCTGATTTTTTCTTTATCTGTAGTAGGATAAATCTATGAATGTGGAACTCACAGATGCAGAGAATAATGTATTTGGAAAATAATTTTTCTCCCTGAAAGAATGTATTGGTAACCATAATAATCCTAAAAATAGTAACATGAAATATAGTGAAAGTATTTAAAATCTGGAGCAACATGAAGCATTTAGAAAAAAATATTTAAATATGACACATAATATAATATATAAAATATATAGAAATATAATGTAATATATAAATATATAATTTAATACATTGTAATATAATTTAATGTTATAAATATATAATATAAATATATAAAATATTTAAATATATTTTTAAATTAAATGGCTGCAGATTCTTCCATCTTTTGCCTATGTACTCTACCTTTCTCAAACTATTTGATAAAGTAGATTGGAGTTAGGATCTTCAGTTTAGTGCTTTTTCTAAGTTACCTAAATATAATTTATGAGTACCAGAGATAGGCTGGTAATGATTGAACTGTCATTGTAGATTAATCAGTACTAGAATTTAATATTTTGGAAAAAGCAGATGGTAAAAGCACAGAAAATCAAATTCTAAAGATGTCTCAAGTTTCTTAACTTTTTATGAAAATCATAAGTAGTTTATTTAGAGTGCAGTCACTCTGGGTGTGTATTGAGTATAAACTTTTACTAAGTGTCTCTGGGGACTACATTTTGGGACACACTGTTCTAAGATGGTGCTTTACAGAGCTTGTGATCTTGATCTGGATGACTTTTCTTTAGTGCTAATCAAAGGAGTCTTGCCAGAATATTGCTGCTCATATGAAACTCTGTAGAAATCGGCATCCACAGATGTCTTAGAATAAAGTTCAGAGCCCTAGAATTACCAGGGACTAAACAATGCAAGGTTTCTCCCTGTAAGGGGCAAGTCGGGTAACATCTCTAAACATTTGTATTATGTTGTAGATTTAAGGAAAAGGATCCAAGGGAGTTTCCTTGTTTTCATGTTATTTTCTTACTGCGGAACAAGCACATGGAGACCTATTGTAGCTTGAAGTGCTTCTTTTCTTGATAAAATTGAAAGATACATTTTCTTGAGATATTTGAAAGAGGTTAGAGGGCTTTCTGATCAGAATAATTTCAGCTTATGACTGGAGTCTGGTGATGGAAGGACAGGGTACTCCTCTAGAGTACCTATGTGAACTTGCCACCTGTCAGCTATCAACTGAATTGTCTCCCTTAGGGTCCAATTTTCTATTTTGTCAGACTGGGTTAGTAATATTAACTACTTCATGAGGTTATGGTGACCAAATCAGGAAATACATCTAAAACAATCACAACCACTGCTGGCAAAAAAAATCTTGCTTTTCCATTTAGTTCCACAGCTCACATTGGTCCTTGGCTCCAGTTTCATTACTTTGTAGTTTCCCCCCTCTTTATTAGTCTAATGCTCAGTTACTTTGAAACTTTTTAATTTTATCCATCAGTTTTTTCAAATTAAAAGGAAGTTTTAAAATCTAAAACCTCTAGTTTAGGTCAAGTCATTAGTGGGTATACTTTTCAAAAGATCTGTTATTCTGTCATGTGCTTATCTATGAATAGACCTGTACTGATGTGCACTCCCTCCTGTCCAGTTTAAAGTACAATTTTGATAAAATTTTACTTAGAGATCCAGCTTAAAGTGCAATTTTGATAAAATTCCCCAAAGAACTTAAATTCTACGAATATTAGGAAAAAATAAACTGTTTCTAAAAAGTCTGTTTATTATTTAATTTAATCTGGATAATTCATATTGCACCATGATTCTCCAAGGTGAGTATATAGAAATGAGATGATCTCTTGCTAACATAATTATTTGTTGTATGTGTCAAGTAGTCAGCTTTACTTTTTGCTAATGGAGGAGGAGAGAACAAAATTTTATGATTATTCCGGTTTTTCTTAACCAGCTTTCATTAAGTACATTTTTATCTATTATTTTTGGTTTTGATAAGTTTTATTAGAGTACAGTTTACATATAACAAAATACGCATTGTAATGAGTTTTGAACAATGTGTATATAATTATATAACCGTCATCTTTATAAGCTTATAGCCTTATGCGTTTCAACTGCACTTTCCTTTTTTTCTTTTCAAATCATTATTCTGTTTATTCCTTTTTTTCTAATTTATTTTTATTGTAAACAAATGGTACATCTTGTTTCTCTGTACATGAAGTAGAAGCATGCCATTTGTATAATCATACATTTACATAGGGTAATGGTGTTTGATTCATTCTGTTGTTTTTTCCTTCCTCCCACCCCTCACACCCCTATTTTCCCTCTATACAGTCCCTCTTTCCTCCATTCATGCATTCTTGTCCCCCTCCCACCCCCCATTATGTGTCATCATCCGCTTATCAGTGAGATCATCCACCCTTTGGTTTTTTGAGATTGGCTTGTCTCACTTAACATGATATTCTCCAATTTCACCCATTTGTCTGCAAATGCCATAATTTTATTATTCTTCATGGCTGAGTAATATTCCATTGTATATATATACCACAGTTTCTTTATCTAGTCATCAATTGAAGGGCATCTAAGTTGGTTCCACAATCTCGCTATTGTGAATTGAGCAGCTATGAACATTGATGTGGCTGCATCACTGTAGTATGCTGATTTTAAGTCCTTGGAGTACAGGCCAAGGAGTGGGATAGCTGGGTCAAATGGTGGTTCCATTCCAAGTTTTCTAAGGAATCTCCACAGTGCTTTCCAGAGTGGCTGCACTAATTTGCAACCCCACCAGCAAAGAATGAGTGTACCTTTTTCCCCACATCCTCGCCAACAACTATTGTTGCTAGTATTCTTGATAATCACCATTCTAATTGGGGTGAGATGGAACCTGAGGGTAGTTTTGATTTGCATTTCTCTTATTACTAGAGAAGTTGAACATTTTTTCATATGTCTGTTGATTGCTCGTAGATCTTCTTCTGTGAAGTGTCTGTTCATTTCCTTAGCCCATTTGTTGATTGGATTATTTATATTCTTGGTGTAGAGTTTTTTGAGTTCTTTATAGATTGTGGAAATTAGTGCTCTATCTGAAGTATGAGTGGCAAAGATTTTCTCCCACTCTGTAGGCTCTCTCGTCACATTGCTGATAGTTTCCTTGGTGGAGAGAAAGCTTTTTAGTTTGAATCTATCCCAGTTATTGATCCTTGTTTTTATTTCATGTGCTATGGGAGTTCTGTTAAGGAAGTCTGATCCTAAGCCGACATGTTGAAGATTTGGACCTACTTTTTCTTCTATAATGCAGGGTCTCTAGTCTGATTCCAAGGTCCTTGATCCATTTTGAGTTGAGTTTTGTGCAGGGTGAGAGATAGAGGTTTAGTTTCATTCTGCTGCATATGGATATCCAGTTTTCCCAGCACCATTTGTGGAAGAGGCTGTCTTTTTTCCACTGCATATTTTTGGCACCTTTGTCTAGTATGAGAAAATTGCGTTTATTTGGGTTTGTGTCCATGTCCTCTATTCTGTACCATTCATCTACCTGTCTGTTTTGGTACCAATACCATGCCGTTTTTGTTACTATTGCTTTGTAGTGTAGGTGAAGTTCTGGTATTGCGATACCCGCTGCTTCACTCTTCCTGCTAAGGATTGCTTTAGCTATTCTGGGTTGCTAATTCTTCCAGGTGAATTTCACAATTGCTTGCTCTATTTCTGTGAAGTATGTCATTGGGATTTTAACTGGAATTGCACTGAATCTGTATAGCACTTTTGGTAGTATGGCCATTTTGACAATATTAATTCTGCCTATCCAAGAACATGGGAGATCTTTCCATCCTCTAAGGTTTTTTAAATTTCTTTCTTTAGTGTTCTGTAGTTCTCATTGTAGAGATCTTTCACCTCTTTTGTTAGATTGATTCCCAAGTATTTTATTTTTTTCAAGGCTATTGTGAATGGGGTAGTTTTTCTACCTTCTCTTTCTGAAGATTCATCACTTATGTATAAAAATGCATTAGATTTATGAGCATTGATCTTACATCCTGCTGCTTTACTGAATTCACTTATGAGTTCTAAAAGTTTTCTGGTGGAATTTCCCAGTTCCTCTAAATGTATAATCATGTCATCAGCAAATAGGGATAGTTTGAGTTCTTCTTTTCCTATTCGTATCCCTTTAATTTCTTTGGTTTGTCTAATTGCTCTGACCAGAGTTTCGAGGACAATATTGAATAGAAGTGGTGGAAGAGAGCATCCCTGGCTTGTTCCAGTTTTTAGGGGGAACGCTTTCAGTTTTTCACCATTTAGAATGATATTGGCCATGGGCTTGGCATAGATGGCCTTTACAATGTTAAGGAATGTTCCCACTATCCCTCTTTTCCTAGTGTTTTGAGCATGAAGGGGTGCTGTATTTTATCAAATGCTTTTTCTGCATCTATTGCAATAATCATGTGATTCCTGACTTTAAGTCTGTTGATATGGTGAATTACATTTATGGATTCCAGGTGTTGAACCAACCTTGCATCCCTGGGATAAAACCCACTTGATCATGGTGCACTATCTTTTTATATATTTTTGTATGCGATTTGCTAAAATTTTGTTGAGAATTTTTGCGTCAATGATCATTAAGGATATTAGTCTGAAATTTCTTTCCTCGATGTGTCTCTGTCTGGTTTAGGTATCAGGGAGATACTGGCTTCATAGAATGAGTTTGGAAGGGTTCCCTCCTCTTCTACTTCATGGAATACTTTGAGAAGTATTGGAATGAGCTCTTCTTTAAAGGTTTTGTAGAACTCAGCTGAGAACCCATCTGGTGCCGGACTTTTCTTTGTTGGTAGGCTTTTGATGACTTCTTCTATTTCATTACTTGAAATTGATCTATTTAAATTGTGTATGTCCTTCTGGTTCAGTTTAGGTAATTCATATGTCTCTAGAAACCTGTTGATGTCTTTGCGATTTTCTATTTTGTTGGAGTATAGATTTTCAAAATAGCTTCTAATTATGTTTTGTATTTCACTCGTGTCTATTGTGATATTTCCTTGTTCTTTCTGAATTTTAGTAATTTGAGTTTTCTCTCTCCTCTTTGTTAGTGTGGCTAAGGGTTTATCAATTTTGTTTATTTTTTCGAAGAACCAACTATTTATTTTGTCAATTATTTTATTGTTTCTTTTGTTTTAATTTCATTGATTTCAGCTCTGATTTTAACTGTTTCCTATCTTCTACTACTTTTGGTGTTGATCTGTTCTTCTTTTTCTAGAGCTTTGAGCTGTAGTATTAGGTTGTTTATTTGTTGATTTTTTCTTCTTTTATTAAATGTGCTCCATGAAATAAATTTTCCTCAAAGTACTCCTTTCATAGGGTCTCAGTGATTTTGATATGATGTATCTTTGTTTTCATTTACCTCTAAGAATTTTTTTGTTTCCCCCCTGATGTCTTCTGTTACCTATTCATCATTCAATAGTGTATTATTTAATCTCAGATGTTGGAGTAGTTTCTGTTTTTTATTCTGTCATTTATTTCTAATTTCAATGCATATGATCTGATAGAGTACAAGGTAGTATCTCTATCTTCTTGTATTTGCTAACAGTAGCTTTGTGGCATAATATATGGTCTATTGTAGAGAAGAATCCATGTGTTGCTGAGAAGAAAGTGTATTCGCTCTTTGTTGGATGGTACGTTCTATAAATGTCTGTTAAGTGTAAATTATTGATTGTGTTATTAAGATCTATGGTTTCTTGGTTCAATTTTTGTTTGGAAGATCTGTCCAGTTGGGAGAGAGATGTGTTAAAGTCACCTAGTATTTTTGTGTTGTGGTCTATTTGGTTCCTGGAATTGAGAAGGATTTGTTTGACATACATGGAAGAGCCACTGTTTGGGGCATAGATATTTATGATATGTCTTGCTGATTTGTGCTTCCCTTAAGCAGTATGAAATGTCCTTCTTTATGCCTTCTGACTAACTTTGGCTTGAAGTCCACATTATGTGATATGAGGATGGATACTCCGGCTTTTTTGCTGAGTCTATGTGTATGGTATGTTTTTTCCCATCCTTTCACCTTTAGTCTGTATGTATCTCTATGACATGAGTCTCTTCAGGCAGCATATTGTTGGATCTTTCTTTTTAATCCAGTCTGCCAGTGTATGTCTTTCTATTGATGAATTCAGGCCATTAACATTCAGGGTTATTATGTGATATGATTTGTATTCCTGGTTATTTGGCTCAGTTTTGTTTTTTAACATGACTTGGTTTCTCCTTTATTTGGCTGTTCCTTTAGGGTAGTTCTTCCCTTTGCTGATTTACTTCATTGTTTTTCATTTCTTCATGGAATATTTTGCTGAGAATGTTCTTTAGTGCCGGCTTTCTTTTTGTAAATTCTTTTAGCTTTCATTTATCATGGAAAGATTTTATTTCATCATCAAATCTGAATGAGAGTTTTGCTGGGTATAAGATTCTTGGTTGGCATCCATTTTCTTTCAGAGCTTGTAAAATGTTGTTCCCGGCCCTTCTAGCTTTTAGGGTCTGGGTTGAAAAATCTGCTGATATCCGTATTGCTTTCCCCTTAATGTCATTTGATTTTTTTCTGTCGCAGCCTTTAAGATTCTATTTTTATTTTGTATGTTAGGTATTTTCGTTATAATGTGTCTTGGTGTGGGTCTGTTATAATTTTGCATATTTGCAGTCCTGTAAGCCTCTTGTACTTGATTTTCCATTTCATTCTTCACATTTGGGAAATTTTCTGATATTATATCATTGAATCGATTGTTCATTCCTTTGGTTTGTTTCTCTGAGACTTCCTCAATCCCAATAATTCTTAAATTTGGCCTTTTCATGATATCCCATAATTCTTGTAGATTCTGTTCAAAATTTCTTACCATTTTCTCTGGTCAACTTTGTTTTCAAGATTAAATATTTTGTCTTCAAGTCTGAGGTTCTGTATTCCATGTGTTCTATCCTATTGGTCATGTTTTCTGTGGAGTTTTTAATTTGGCTTATTGTTTCCTTCATTTCAAAGATTTCTGTGTGTTTTTTTTTCTTCAGTATTTCTATTTATTGAAATGATCTTTTGCTTCCCACATTTGCTCTTTTAACTGTTGATTGGTGTGATCATTCAAAGCCTGTATTTTCTCTTTTATCTTATCGTTTGCTTCTCTTATCATTTTAATTATGTACATTCTGAACTCCCTTTCTGACATTTCTTCTGCCATGCTGTCATTGGGTTTTATTGATGTAGCATCTAGGTTTGTTTGGGATAGTTTCTTCCCCTGTTTTCTCATATTGCTCAGGTATCTACCCCTCTAGTATGAAACTATGAGATATTGCAGATTTCCTCTATTGACTAATATTGTTTCTTTAGATTTCTAATAACTCACCTCCTAGCCTTCAGTAGCCTGAATTCTTGGAGGAACTTGTTAATGCAGTGCTCCACAAGGAAGCAGTCCTGCTAGGGGTGGTGGCCTTCAGTGGGGTATATTCCCTATATTCCCTGCTAGTGGGCAGAGGCACCTCCATTTATTGACCGATGGTCAGTCAAAAGGGGAACTAGACTGCAAGCTGGGGCATGGCTGATCTGGGCCTGTGTCTCTGGTTCTACCACACTGGTGGGAAAGCCTCTGCTGGTGGGGAAGGCTCACCCAGTGGGGAGTCTCGCTGGGCAACTCTCCTCTGAGAAGTTTCCTTAGGTGCAGAACTACCACCTGGGTTGGGCAGCCCTCCTCTGCTGTGTTCCCTGGGGTCCGGAACTCCCGCCTAGGCTGTGGAACCTCGCCCTGCATGGAAGCCTCTTGCTGGGCGGCCCCTCCTCCGAGAAGCTGTCTGTGGTCAGGTCCTGCCACCAGGTTGTGGGACCCTCACTCTGCGCTGAGTGGTCTCGTGGGCGGCCCCTCCTCTGAGAAGCTCTCACTTTCCTTTAAGCAAACAACATTAGACACATTTTATTGGCGCTAACAAATCTACTTCATTCTCACTTGTTGCTGTGGTACTGTTTTCAGTGAGAGCAGTTTGGTCCTCAGCAGCTCATCTCTAAACTTCACTACAGGTATTCTCCATTTCTTCTAGGCATTTCTAGCCACCCTAGCTTGTTACCCTATTTCTTTCTGATCCAAGTACTACTCTTGCCTAGAGACAGACAAACTTCAGTTGAATTCCTAACAGTTTCCCCAGGATCCCCATTTGCTTCTGGTTACTACCACTGTGGCTTATAGCACTTTTGGTGATTTTTCATCTGTTGTGTACTTGAATATACTGTGCTAGGGTTTTTGTTTTTGTTTTTGTTTTTGTTTGTCCCCTCATTAATCTCTTAGAAGTTCCTCCCAATTTCTGGTCCATTGGAAGTTGCCCATTTGTATTTTCTACTTCAGCTATTAGTTCCTTTTTTAAAAAAATACATTTTCTATAGAGTCTGGCCTAAGAGGATCCACCAGAACTTCTTATTCATATCCAAGTGTGACTTGGTATGCATTGATCAGGCATTAGCACTGATAATTTTTCATTGTATATGAAATATTATTGTGTACAATATTCAAAATAATGAAATATGGCCTCAACATGTAACAATAGCTGAAGTCCCCTTTCCCTTTTAATTTATATTATGATTTGGGGGTGGGGCTAAAGGAATTTAGATCAAGATACCTTCTTTATAAATATTACCAAAATGTAAATAAATCACACTGAAACTTTTTTCCTATATCTGGTCCCCTTTTAGCATGTCAGATGTAACGATGGAAGAGAAAAATAGCTCAGGAGGGACCAGTCTGGGAAATTAAACCTAGAAGTTCTGGATGATCTTGGCTCCAAGTCATAGCCTAAGATAGATTATTCAGTGAAGGATTCTTAAAATCAGCCCTGCTCCTTTTATATCACTGTGAACACAGGCTTAAAAGGTATCTCCAGAAATGTCCCTGTTGTTTGTTATTTTGTTTTACTGATTATAGTACATCTGCTTGGGATGTGAGAAGGTATTGTGCTTTTGTACCTTGTAGAGCTATTCATCGTAGAATCTGATTCTTAAAAATACAATGTGGAGGGGGCCTAAGGATCTAGCTCAGTTGGTAGAGTGCTTGCCTCACAAGTACAAGGCCCAGGGTTCAATCCCCATGACCCTTTTTCTTTGCATATTCCTCTCAACAACACTTTCATGTCATTTCATAGAGTGAAACTTTGTCATCCCAGCATGGACCTTAACAATTAATGCAGCAGTAATTTACAGGTGGAGAAACTGGGACCCAGAGAGGTAAATTAGCTGATGTAAGGTGACATACATACATACATAGCAAACTTGAATCAGGTTTTGAACCCACGACTGCTTTTCCACTGAGCCACATCCCCAGCCCTTTTTTTATTTTTATCTAGAGGCAGGATCTTGCTAAATTGCTCAGAGCCTTGCTAATTTACTGACATTGGCTTTGAACTTGGAATCCTCCTGCTTTAGCCTCCTGAGCAGCTGGGATTACAGGTGTGTACCACCTGCCCCAGCATTGCCCAGCACTTTTCTGACATGTTGGGAAGCCATTTTGTCTCAATTATATACCATTTAGTTCTAAAAATCTACTTTAGAAAGTCAAACACCTCTCTCTTTACATCTTTGTTGGTCTTGTACAGCTGAAGTTAGTCTGGACTTTTTGGGCTACCTATACGATTGTTCCTACAGGGGAGGGAAATTATTTTTTCTCTCCCAATCTAGGTTCCTGGCCAAAGCTATTGTAACAGAAGACATGAAGAACTGAAGGAATAAATGGGTATTTTTATGTTATGTTAGAGGGAAGACTACAGAGTCATGGAGAAATAGGATAGGGCAAAGAGATATGATCTAATGGTAACAAATTAGGGAAACAGCATGACCTGTTTGTTTATATTCTTCTCTGGATCCTTCATGTTCAATGATAAGGATGTTTCTTTCCCTCTTATATAGGAAGGTACTTCTCAATTGAGAGTTGCTAAGACCTACTGCAGAGGAGGTCAGAAAATCCTTAAGTTGTTTACCACTTCAGGGGAAATGGGGAGGAGGAAACAGAGAAATCTTTTTGCTTCTGCTGTTTTTCAGTATGTTAAGGTGGCATGTTTGGGGGTAGTATGCCCTGAATCCTATCATTCCTCTCCCCTAATCCTCCCAAATGCTTATTGAGCATCCTGATAGACAATATACCATCTTTATTATGTCAGTAGTAGAAACAAATAGAATCAGAGATTGAAGGCCAGAGGAAAGTTACCATGAGTTGTATTATTTTATTTCACCCACAGGGAAAAACATTAAGATACTAGATTTGTCCATTCCATAATTTATGACTGAATTTTAAATTTTATTTGATGAATTCAATAAAGTGGAGGGGGTTTTGATTTTGTCTTAAATTATTTCCTGAAAAAATATTTTTTTTCTCTTTGTAGATTTATTTCTGATGATGGGAACAAAAGGAGGAGGACAGTGTATATCTGCTCTCTAACTGAAGTTGAATTTATACTTTTGAATTTTATTTAAATATGAAATTTGTGAAATAAATTCCAAACTGGTAATTACTAATATTGTTCATTTTTATACAACAGGATAGACATGATTCAGCTGATGCTCCAAGTATTTGCCATGTGTGGCACATGAATATAGAAGCCCTTCCAGAATGGATAAACTGCCTAATACAAAAAGTAAGTTTCTTAGTTTCTGAATAAAACCTTCAGAATATTATTGTCATACTTTTAGAACTGTTTTTCTTAGCTGCATTGTTTTAAGACATGTGAAATGTTGTGTTACTCTTTTCTTCATTTTGAAAATTCTTTTTAGATATAAATGACAGTAAAATGTATTTTGACATATTATACATACATGGAGTATAGCTTATTCTAATTATGATCCCATTCTTGTGGTTGTACATGATGTGGAGTTTCACTGGTTGTCTATTAATATATGAATATAGGAAAGTTATATCTGATTCATTGCACTGTCTTTCCTACTTCTATCCCCCCTCTCTTCTCTTCATTCTCTTTTGTCTAATCTATTGCACTTCTATTCTTCCCCTCCCCCACCCTTTGTTTTGTGGTAGCATCTGTATATCAGAGAGAACATTCAACCTTTGTTTGTTGGAGATTGGTTTATTTCATTTAGCATCATTGTCTCCAGATCCATCCATTTAGCAACAAAAGTCATAGTCATTCTTTTTTGTGCCTGAGTAATATTCCATTTTCTTATATATCCTACAATTTCTTTATCTATTCATTTGTTGAAGGGTGTGGAAGGGTACTTAGGTTTGTTCCATATTTCACTTATGGTCCTCCTCATTATTATTGGAGTGCTCCAGGTGCTTCTCTGTTTTGGACTTTACCCTTGATATTTCCCCTTCTTTGAATGTTCTCACAAATAATCAGAAAAACTGCGGGGTTTGTTCCCGCATTTCCATAGTTCTTTATTTTCAATGAGAAATTGTTTGGCCAACCTGTCAGTTTACAGTTATCCCTTCCCCTTATTACCCTTCTTAACACTGCCGTTCTCCTTTGTCTGCTTTATGTACCTACCTATATTTTATAGACTCATACACACTATAAGTAATATAAATATATTGAAGTGTATATGTAACATGTGTAATCCTATACATACATATATACACATTTGCCCATACACAGATAGAATATTTAGCTTGTTAATTGCCTAGCCTATCCCATTAGAGTATAAGCTCCATGAAGTCAGGGATTTTTACATTTTGGTCATTGCTACATCCTAAGCACCTAAAATAGAACCTGTTAAATGAATGAAATATCTTGTGTGTATCATTTATGTATATATACGCATGCATATATACATATGTATAAAATAAACTGGATAATTAATGACTCTTAATGGTATAATCAAAATGAAAATGCTGGATTTTAAAGGATCCTTAATGTAATATTATGATCAACTACTCACCTTGTGAATAGCATGCTAATTTTTCACAATGTAAAATACCTGTCTTAGTAAAGCATAAGTAGTATGATTTTTGGAAAAATACAATTGCGTTTCTCCATTGAGAAGTTTATTTTTTTGTTGTTGTTAAAAAAAAAAAATAACATTTGGTAGACATCTCTTGAATCTTCTTAGCATTGTAATGATTTCATGGGAGAATGCCAGTGTAAGCGGCATTGTAAGTGTCCTGAACTTTACAAAATATATTAGGACACTACAGATGTTCCACTATCTTTGTTGAAATGATCATTTTAACCCAGTTTATTATTAATTTCTAAACTGAGTATAGAAAATGCATTTTCTAAAATAAGCAATCAGTATCTTTTGGTTGAACGTAAAAAGCCAGGAAAAGCTTTATTCTGTTGGTTGGGTAAAATTCCCTCCCCTGGTGCTTAGTATGCAAGAAGTGTATCAAAACAGACACTTTTCTGTGAGATTTTACTTGCAAATTAAGCTCTGTAGACTGATTTGCTTCCTGGTTCCATAGAATATTTTTCTTTTCATTAGTTCACACTGTATCCATATTCAACCTATTGTTTAAGAGACTCTCTTTTGGGATTCTTAGACGTATTGTTTGGATGGGCATGATTTGCAATATGTTATCATTCTAGAACTTTGTAGCTGCTTATCTCTATTTATTGGAAGGCTTGTTTCCATTTGCTGTTCTGTCTACTAATCAGAAAAGAGAAAGCTAGCCTTTTCTGTAGCATAGAAAACTTTCATGTGGTTGACTTTTTCTTTCTTTCTTTAAAAAAAAAAAAAACAAAACTTACATTCTCTTCAGTTACTTTACAATGAAGCATTGTTTTTATTTTCTTTTATTACCTGTAGGCCCAGTGGACAGTTGGAAAACTGAATTGCCCTTTCTGTGGGGCCCGTTTAGGGGGCTTTAATTTTGTCAGCACTCCAAAATGTTCCTGTGGCCAGCTTGCAGCTGTACATCTTTCCAAGAGCCGGACTGATTATCAACCAACAGAGGCAGGCAGACTAATGAGACCATCGCTGAAATACTTGTCACATCCTAGAGTTCAGTCAGGTTGTGACAAGGAAACTCTGCTGACAGGTGGTGGCTCCAAAAACAGAAATCACAGGGTTTTAAACATGGCCCAAAATAATAATGGCCTTGGAAGATTAACAGAAGCACTCTGCCTGGAGGTGCGACCAACATATTTTGAGATGAAGAATGAAAAATTGCTCTTCAAAACATCAGATCCAAAATACCAGCTTTTTGTTCCCCAGCTTATGTCTGGCAGGTGCACTTCAAGAGCTATTCATAGAAAATCACATAGTTTGGATCTGAACATCAATGAGAAGCTGACTTTATTACCCACTTTATATGAAATACGTAGTAAGACTACTGCCTATCCCAGGCTAAATGAAACACGGCCTGTTGCCCTTGCAGGCTTGCCTTTACAGTCCAATAAAAATAGCTGTTCTTTTCAGAATCCATCCAGTTTTGATCCTGATATGCTGCTGCAAAGATTTTCAGTGACTCCCCGTGAGACCCAGACACAAAGAGGAGGAGAATTTCAGTGTGGTCTAGAAGCTTCTTCAGTGTATTCTGATCACACTAACACTAACAACCTGTCTTTCCTGATGGACCTGCCCTCAGCCAGCAGGAGCATGCTGGAGGCCTCAGACCAAGAAGAACACCTTTCCCCTCTGGATTTCCTGCGCTCAGCCAGTTTTTCACTGGGCACCATTAATCAGAGGCTGAATAAGAGAGAAAGGAGCAAATTGAGGAATCTAAGAAGGAAACAACGAAGGCATGAAAGATGGCTACAGAAGCAGGTAATTTTTAAAATAAGAGTCTACTAAAAATTCTGAATTTCCAAGTATTGGAATTTGGGGAGTAAAGCTAACTTTGAATATTTATATTACAAACACTGAGTTTTTATTTATTTTATTTCTTTTTGTAGATGGACAGAATACTTTTATTTTATTTATTTTTATGTGGTGCTGCTGAGGATGGAACCCAGTGCCTCACATGTGCTAGGGAAGTGCTCTGCCACTGAGCTATAGCCCCAGCCCACAAAAACTGAGTTTTAATTTTTGAAATGACATTTCTCTCTTGGTATACTTAATAATTATGTAGCCCTATTATAACTGACATGTAAATCATGTTTCTGTGTTTTACCTATGTTTAGGAAAAGCTGCTTCTGTGCACTTTTTCCCAGTTCTAGCTAATAGTTTAAAGGAGGATTAATTTCATTATATTGAAACTGAATTGTTTATCACAAACATTTTAAATTTATTATGTGTTAGGATTGTTTTGCAATAATTCTATTTCAGGTTAAGTTGAAAAAAAGTTTCCCTAAATCCAAATCAGGTAATGAATTTATTCACTTTTCATCACATCATTTAAATTTTCTAAAAACCTTAATTATGTGCTCACATGATCCATATATGATTAATTGTGCTAACTGGTGAACATTATCTAAATGTTATCTAAATGATAATTTTCCTTACTATAATTTTGTAGGATAGTTTGCTTCTCTGTGATTTGAACTTCTTGTGTGCCCCATAATAATATGCTCCAGGGTGAGGTGTGTAAAAGGACTGCACGATAAATATTAGGTGCTGTGAAAACCAATTAAAGCCTATTAATGAGGTGCTATGAAAATTTAGAGGTTTGATAACTAATATATTTCTGTATGAACTTTTATTGTAAATTGCCTGTATTATTTGCTCTGTAGTATGGTTATTAGTTCTAATTAATTAATCTGTTGAATATTAACACTGTCCACAGAACCAAAATATAGAAAGCTACAACTTCATATAATAGTTCATTCTTTTAAAGACAGTTAAGTGAGCCCAGTATGGCTTGTTATCCTAGTCATAGACTCAATAAAATTCCAATGAGTGCTTCAACCAGATTAGGTGATTTTTTTCATCTTTCAGTTACATAATATAATTATAATTATAGATAATTATTTTTTGACTGGTTGCTAATAAGAACATTTAAGTTTGGTTTATTTGCAAGTGATGATATGATATCAAAATAAACTTTATAGGATGTAAAAAATTAATATATTTATCATTATTATAATATACTTCAAAGCATAATTTACTGAAGCTGCAAGATTCAAAATGTTTATTGAGAAATTTGACTCATGCTTAGATAAATTGGAGATGATCCTATGTTAAGTTTTTGTTCAAAAAGAATACTTTAAAAACAATGTGGAAATCTCTGAAATGATTTTCTAGCAAATAGAAATTTAAAAGAAGTATGAAGATTGTATTTACTTCATTCTGTTAATAAATATTTGCAATTCTTTGTAAGTGTTTAGTTTTGGGGGTAGGCACTTCTGAAAACATCAGTGATATTATTAATCATTTTCCAGCATAGAAATGCTCTATTTTAATACAGTTTAGAGCAAAACAAGGGCAAAGTTCGTTTTTTGTGTTTGTTTTTATATAGATGAAGTTACTTTTTTTTTTCATTGACACACATATATTTGACCGATTTGCTTATCTAATTAATCAGAATTAGTGAATATTAGACCTGTGACAAGGACAGTGTAGGGAATGGCACAGCAGAATCCTAGTAGATTTGATTGGTTGCACAAGAGCTACAAGCAAACAAATGCCCAATGTCTCTGGAGCAGAAAATTTAAAAGGGTAGAGCAACATAGAAATTTTGTGAGTTGGCAATATAAATATACTCCATTGTTAAAGCCAGAAAAATTTTTTTTTAAAGTCAATCATGTTAATTCAAGCAAAAATACAAATTCTAGCAGATTAATATCTGGGATAAATTAATGGCACACTTATTTAGCTCATTACATGTTTAATAAAGATTAACTCTGTAAACATTCACCAAATGCTCATTTTGGATACCATGCTTTTGGGTAATGACTTTGGTCCAGATACTGTCCTTTTATATGAGGAAGGTAAACATAAAAGATATAAAAGCACTAGTTACTACTGTTAATATTTTCTTAAAATGTTTTATATGTTTTTTAATTTAAGTGAAATTTTCCACATTTATGGGGTACCATGTGATGTTTTGATACATGTATACATTGTATAATATTTAAATAAGGGTAAGCATATCTGTCTTAAAGTTATTTATGATGAAAGCATTCAAAATCCCTCTTTTGAACTAGGAATATAGATCAGTGGTAGAATGTTTGCCTAGCATGTGTGAGGTCCTGGGTTTAATCCTGACTAATATACACACACAGACCAAAAATAAAAAGGATTCAAAATTCCTCTTCTACCTTTTTTGAAATATATAGTACATTATCATTATCTATTGCCATCCTGTTGTGCAATAGAACACTGAACTTATTTCTCCTGTTAGTACCCATTAGTCAACTTTTATCACTCCCCTCTTTCCCTTCCCAGCCTCCAGTTAAAACTCTTCTACTCTCAACTTCTGAGATCAGTTTTTTTGTGTGTAAACAAATGGGATACATGTTGTTTCTGTTTGTACATGGAGTAACAGCATACCATTTGCGTAATCATACATTTACATAGGGTAATGATGTTTGATTCATTCTGTTATTTTTCCCTTCCCCCCCACTCCTCCCACCCCTCTTTTCCCTCTATACAGTCCCTCCTTCCTCCATTCTTGCCCCCCCACCCTCCATTATGTGTCATCATCTGCTTATCAGCGAGACTGAGATCAGTTTTTAATATTCTGTATATAAGTGGAATCATATGGTATTTTCTTTCTCTACCTGACTTATTTCACTTAATATAATGACTGCTAGTTTCATCCCTGTTGTCCTACATGACAGAATTTTATCCTTTTGTTGATTCAATAATATTCTATCACATGTATTTTTATATGACATTTTCTTTATTCATTCATCTGTTGATGGACACTCAGCTTGTTTCCATTTTGGCTATTGTGAATAGTGCCTTAATAAACGTGGAAGTACAGAAGTCTCTTCAACACACTGATTCTATCGCCTTTGGATATAGACCAATTAGTGAGATTGCTGGATAGTATGGTGGTTCTATTTTTAAGTTTCTGAGAAATCTCCATACTGTTTTCCATAATGACTACTAATTTATATTTTCATTAGTGGTATGTAAGGGTTCCCTTTTCTCCATTTCCTTACCAACACTTATCTTTTGTTTGTTTGATAATAGCCATTCTAATAGGTATGATGTCTTACTGTGGTTTTGATTTACTTTTCCCTAATGATTAGGGATGCTGAATGCTGTTTTCATATACCTTTTTGCCATGTGTTTGTCTTCTTTTGAGGAATGTCTGTTTAAATTGATTGCCAGGTTTTTTAAATGGTTATTTATTTAGTTTTGCAATTGAACTTTTGGAGTTCCTTATATATTCTGTATATTGACCCCTTGTTAGATGTATGGTTTGCAAATACTTTCTTCCATTCTGTAGGTCCTCCCTTTATTCTTTTTTTTTTTTTTTTTTTTTTTTTCTGTGCAGATGCTTTCTAGTTTGATGTAATTCTACTTTTGCTTTTGTTTTCTGTGCTTTTGGGGTCTTAACCAAAAAACATTTGCCCATTCCAATGTTCTGAAATATTTACCCCATCTTTTCTTCTAGTAGTTTCTATGTTTTAGTCTTACTTTAAAAGTCTTTAATTCCTTTTTAGTTTATTATTGTATGTGGTAAGAAAGAGGGATCTAGTTTCATTCTTCTTCATATGGATATCCAATTTTTCTAGCACCATTTTTTGGAGGGACTGATCTTCCCTCAGTGTATGTTTTTAGCACGTTTATTGAAGATTAGTTGGGTGTAGATGCATGGATATACTTCTTTTTTTTTTTTAATTGTAAACAAATGGGATACATGTTGTTTCTCTGTACATGGCGTAAAGGCATACCATTTGTGTAATCATAAATTTACATAGGGTAATGTTGTTTGATTCATTCTGTTATTTTTTTCCCCTTCCCCCCACCCCTCCCATCCCTCTTTTCCCTCTATACAGTCCTTCCTTCCTCCATTCTTGCCCCCCTCCCTAACCCTAACTCTAACCCTAACACTAATCCCTCCCACCCCCCATTATGTGTCATCATCCACTTATTAGCGATATCATTCGTCCATTGGTTTTTTGAGATTGGCTTATCTCACTTAGCATGATATTCTCCAGTTTCATCCATTTGCCTGCAAATGCCATAATTTTATCATTCTTTATGGCTGAGTTATATTCCATTGTATATATATATACCACATTTTCTTTATCCATTCATCAATTGAAGGACATCTAGGTTGGTTCCACAATCTGGCTATTGTGAACTGAGCAGTTATGAACATTGATGTGGCTGTATCTCTGTAATATGCTGATTTTAAGTCCTTTGGGTATAGGCCAAGGAGTGGGATAGCTGGTGGATATACTTCTTGACCTTGTGTTCTTTTGTACATTTGTCTATGTGTCTGTTTTTATACCAATACCAATCTGTTTTGATTACTATAACTTTATAGTATATTTTGAAGTCAGGTAGCATAATTCCTCCCATTTTGTTCTTTTTGCTAAAGATTGCTTTGTTTATTTTATTTTTTGTGGTTCTATATACATTTTAGGATTTTCTTTTTCTGTGAAGAAAGTCATTGGTACTTTGATAGGGATTGCATTGTGTTTGTGTGATAGGGACATTTTAATAATGTTTATCCTTCCAATTCATGAACATAGGATGTCTTTCTGTTGTGTGTGTGTTCTTCAGTTTTTTAAATCAGTGTCTTGTAGTTTTCATTGAAGAGATCTTATTTGCATATTTTAAAAATTTTTAATTGACAAGGAAATCTGTATTTCTGACTATCATTTGACATTTTTAATGTATTATTTTTTAAGTTGGAAATCTTTCAGTGGCATATACCATGATATAAAGTGTTCATTTCACTACAAAATTATTTAAACATTTAAAGCTTAGAAATAGGAATGAGATTGATGTTGAAGCAGAAACTACAGCCAGTTTTGTTTTTCTTCAGCAAAAGTTAACTGAGCATCAATTTTGGGGAAAGACATAGTGCTGAGCTGTATTTAAACCACAAAACTTCTTTTATATCCAGCATAGTTCTTCTTTTCATAATTACCATGTGGTAACATTTATTCCAAGTATATAGCTGTAGGTTTATATAAAGATAATCCCAGTGGGGATACAGAACTGTGCATCATCCCCAAAACTACTTTGTGTTAATCACCTTTAAACTCATACCTTCATTTATCCTTAATCCTTGAAAACAATTGCTCTATTCTCTATTACTATAGTTTTGTCAAACTGATAGTTATAAAATAACATAATGTTATCATAGAACCATATAGTAATCTTGAGATTGACTTCATTTACTAAGCAAAATTCATCCAAGTTTTTGCATATGTCTACAGTTTGTTCTTTTTCATTGCTCATTAGTATTGCATTGTATGAATGAACCACAGTTTTTTATTATTCAGCTATATAAGGACAGGTAGGTTGTTCAGGTTTTGACAATTACGAAAAGAGACATTATAAACATTTATGGGCATATTTTTTTGTGAACCTAATTTTTTATTTTTCTAGGGTAAATTCTCAGGAGTGGGATTACTGGATCATATGGTAAGTGTCTATTTAAATATATAAAAAAACTCTCAAATTGTTTTCCAGAATGGTTATTTTCTTTCTATACAGTTTTGAAAGTTCTTTATATATTTTGGATACAAGTTCCGCATTGGATATATGATTTGTAAATATTTCCTCTCAATCTATAGCTTGTGTTTCATTCTCTTAACAGTTTTTTTCCTGCATAGCAAACATGTTTAATTTTGATTATGTCCACTTTTTCAAAAAATTGTTTAATAGATCATGTTTCTAAAAGCATGTCATATTGAAGAACTCTGCCTTACCCTAGGTTATAGATTTTCTCCTATGGTTTCTTCTAAAAGTTTTATAATATTATGTTTTACATTGAAAATTATGTACCTTGATTTTTTTAAATAAAGCGTGAAGTTTAAGTCAAGTCCCGTTGTTTTGCACAGAGGTCCAAAGTTTCAAGTACATTTTGTTGAAAACTGTGTCCTTTCTCTATTGAAATACTTTTGCAATTTTGTCAAAAATTAATTGGATATTTATCTGTGGATCTAGTTTTGAATCTTTTGTTCAGTTCTTCATTTCTGCTCTTTTACCATTAGCTCTTTTTCTTGTTTGTTGGAGTTTTATAGTAAATCATAAAATAGGATACTGTGAATTCTCCAACTTTATTGTCATTTTTCAAAATTGTTTTATCTATTGTAGTTTTGATTTTCCATACAAAATTTAGAATTAACCTGTTTGTGTTTACAAAAATTCTATTGGGATTTTGATTGGAATCATGTTAAATCTATAGATACTTGGAAGGAATTGAAAACTTTACTATGCTAATTTTCCCAGACTATAAACATGAAGTATCTTTCCTTTTATTTAGGTTTTTGATTTCTCATCAGTGTTTTGCAGATTTGACATTCAAAACATGTATGTTTATTTAGATTTCTACCTAAGTATTTTTTCTTTTGGGGGAGAAGTTATTGTTGTTTTGAACATCTTTACTTAAAATCTTACATTGTTAGTGTTTAAAAGTACTATTTTCGTTTTGATTTTGTATCTTCTGGTGTTGGCAGTACAAGTCTTTGATATCTTTTGTCATTTTATCCCTATGTATTCATATTTTTAATATAATTGAATTTTGTATGATCTTACCTGCTTACAATCTTTACTGTCATCTACTAGTAATACTACTAAATAGGTTTTTTTGTAGTTGTCACTGAATTTTCTACTTAGATGGTCATTTTATCTGCAGATAAAACAGTCTTCCTTTTTAATCTGGATATTTTTCTTTTTCTGCTTCTTATATTGCATGGGTTAGCAGAAAAGCATTCAATCTTTCACTTGTGTGATGATAGAGGTAGCATTTTTATTGAAGAATTTTCCATTTATTTCTAATTTGTTGAATTTTATCAAATGCTTTTTCTGCATTAGTTGATATGATCATGTGTTTTAAATGTTTAGTATCAACTGATTATCAGTTATTGAACCAATCCTGTCGATCCACAGTAAACCTCATTTTGTTATGTTGTATTATTCTTCCTATTGCTAGATACTATTGGATATGATTTGATAATAGTTTCTGAGATTTTTTTTTCTTTCCTTCCTTCCTTCCTTCCTTTCTTCCTTCCTTCCTTCCTTCCTTCCTTCCTTCCTTCCTTTCTCTCTCTCTTTCTTTCTTCTTTCTGCCTCTGCTCATAAAGAATATTGGCCTGAAATTTTCTTATTTTCTTCTATTATTGTCTCTTTTTGGTATTAGAGTAGCATCTAATGCTAGCCTATTAATGTCTCTCCTCTTCTGTTTTCTGGAAAATATTGTAGAGAATTAATATTATTTTTACTTAAATATTTAGTAGTGAAACTACCTGGACCAAGAGATTTCTTTGTTAGAAGCCACTTAACTATAAATTCAATTTTTTAATAGTTATAGGACAATTCAGGTTATATTGGTAGCAAATTGTTTTCAAGGAATTAGATCTAATTGACAAGATTATGTTTGTGGCACCATTATAGTATTTCTTATTTATCCTTTTAATGTCTTTTGGGTCTGTAATGATAAGCCCTTTTCAGTCTTGTAATAGCAATTTATGCCCCACCCTTTTACCTCTTTCATCTAGTTTGATGTTTATTAGTTTTATTGATCTTTTCAAAGAAACAGCTCTAGGTTTTAATTGTTTTTATTTATCATTTTACTGTTTCTAAGTCATTCATGTCTGCTCTTTATTATTTACTTTCTTTTGTTTTGAAGTTTTTCTCTTCTAAGTTGCTAAATGATAGAAACTAGTGTTGTTGGTTTGAGATCCTTTTTTCTCACCTAAGCATCTAATGCTATAAATATCATTTTAATTACTTTATCTTGGTTTTATTTTTAATTCAGTTCAAATTACTTTCTAATTTTCTTTGTGATTTCCTTGACCCACCTACTTTGCCTAAGTTGTTAGTATTAATATTAAAAAGCTAAGCTATCAGCAGTTTGAGGAAATCAAGCAAAACCTTAATCCTTAGGCAAAATATTTTCTTCTCTACATTGAGAGAAATTAAAGGTGCCACTTGTATGGTAGCATAATATTTCTAAATAATTCTATTTAAACAATATTTCCTTCTATTATGCTTGTATTTCTTAACATGGGCCTATTTAATATGAATAAAAGAAAATATCTCTTTAAAGACTACAGGAAGCAATTGTGAAAAGTGCCTTATGTTTCTTTGAAATATTGTACATGAAAATTATAAATAACTGACCATACACATATAATAGTTTCTAATAAATCATTGAATCCCTATAATAATTGTAATTTTTTTTAGTGAAATAAATGAGTCAAGGCAACTTGTATTATCAATAGGATGTGATTTAGACTGGGGAGAATAGAAGTCAGTAAATCATATTCAAGACCATTTTAATCAGGTTTATCTGTAAAAGATACATATCTTCTACAAAGACACTGAGTTTCATTTTTATAGATTTGGACATAGGAATCATTTTAAACTTTTCTCAGTTTTTAAAAGAGGTCATTTAGTCTTTTATCACTCAATTCATTGTATTCAAATCACATATAAATTGTACTAAGTATATATTTGGTTATTTGGGCCTCATAATTAAAATGGTCAAATATTGTGTAGTTATTTCCTATTCATTTTCCTTCACCTCAAACAGACAGTTAATGGTTTACTGAAGTAAACAGCTTCAGTAATGAAAATGTGACAGTTTTAATTAGATAATACAGATTTTCTATGGTTTCATTAAAGACAAATATAATCTTGAAATAGTTTTTTGGAAAGACTGCGATTAATAAGTTGGAAGAACATCATGACCTTCATCATGTGTCGAGACAGTCTACATTTGTTACTTACTGTACTTTGTAACTAATTATTATTTCAGTGTATGTTTGTGGGTATCCTCATTTATGAATGCAGGAATATTTAGAGATTGCTCCGTAGGTTGATACTGTTAATTTGCTTCAACTTTTCAGGAAGTCACCATCTAGTGAATAGATACCAATAAAGTATAAATTTATTTTAATACATAGTAAATGTCTTAATTTTGCCTTCCTGCTATTTCAAGTCATTTCAAAATGAATGGATGAATTGGTGTGGAGTAAAGTTACATAGAATCGATGCCTTTAATTACATAGATCTAAATCTTCTAATGCTTAGCATAGTACCATCTGTAATAATACTCAAATTTTAAAAATAATTTAAAAAATATTTTGGGACTGGGGAGATAGCTCAGTTGGTAGAGTGCCTTGCAAGCATGAGGCCCTGGGTTCGATCCCTAGCACCGCCAAAAAAAAAAATTTTTTTTGAATGGTTTTAGGTTGATAGAAATGTTTTGAAGATAATGCAAAAAGTTACCATATGCCCCACACATACTCTCCCCTACTTTAATTAATATCAAACATTAATAGGGTTCATTTGTCACAACTAATGAGCCAATATTGATATGTTATTATAATTTATTATTATTCAGATTTTCTTAGGTTTTACCTAATGTTGTCTTTTTGTTTGATTCAGGATCTCATTCAGGATATCATGTTACATTTAAGTTGTCATGTCTCTAGGTTTTTCTTGACTCTTACAATTTTTCAGACTTTTCTTGTTTTTGATGATCTTAACAGTTTTGAGACAGACTGGTATTTTATAGAATGCCCCTTACCTGGGATTTGTCAGAGGATTTTTCTATATTTAGATTGGGGTAATGGTTTGTGTCATTGGTTCCCCTCACCATCCCACATTTGGTGTTTTGCCAAGAGGATGAGCATATAGTCACACAGTTGTGTTTTATTGAAGGATATAGACTATTGAAAGGATATAGACTATTATCAGCTAAAGGAAAAAGTACATGGTGCAAAATCTGCAGAAAAGCAAGCACAAGATTTCACAAGTCCTCTCCCTGTGGAGTCACAAAGAAATGTGCTTAAGTACTCCAGCAATAAATTGGTATTTCACCTGTGTGAAATACCAGGAAGTTCATAGATTTAGCACCTGAGGTTTTTATTGACGGCTGGTTCTGTAGGCACCTTCTGCCTAGCTAATACAAAAATTCAGATTCTTGAAAGGAAAATAGGTATTCAGTATAAACTACATTGTTTGTATAAGCAAATTACGTGCATTGAACCTCTCTTATCATTTAGGATGGTGGCAACCCTCCCCAAATTTAAGGTCCTGAATTAAGGGCTAACCTGATAAGTGCAGAAAGACCTGCTATATTAACTCTTCTCTGAATATAGAATTTTAGGAGGAAGACCACTGAGATAAAATGCTGTTGTCATTATATTTCAAGAACTCATACTTCAACATGACTTAGCACTGTTGATGTTAACTCAGAAATGTTTTATAACAGGAAAAATGCTAATTAGTTTCCTATTGCTGCAGTAACAAATTACCATAAACATAGTAACTAAAACAACGTATTTTATCATATTATAGTTGGGAGGTCACAAGTCTGAAAATGGACTGTTCAGAACTAAAATTGAGGTGTTGGCAGGGCTGTGTTCCTTCTGGAGGCTGTAGGGTAGAATCTGTTCTTTGCTTTTTCCAACTTCTAAACTCTGACCTCATTCCTTGACTTGTGACCTCCTTTTAGCCATGGCATTACTTTTACTCCAACTCCTGATTTCTTTTGTCAAATCTTCTTTCTGACATTTAAGGACCTTTATCATGACATTGGACCCACCTGGATAATCCAAAGTAATCTCCTGATTTGAGACCCTTAATTTAACCCTGACTGTCAAGTTCCATTGGCCATTGTAAGGTAACATTATTACAGGTTCCAAGAATTAGGCTGTAGACATCTAAGCAATGGTAGCTAGAGTCATGATTCTGCTTACCTCACCTTATTATATGCCAGATATTTTTCTGAGGGCTTTATTTTATTTAATCCTGACACTATTTTATGAGATAACTTCTGCTATTATCTCCATCTTATAAATGGAGAAATTGAGGCCCAGAGAGGTTGAATAATTTGAATAATGTGATAACACATCTAGGTCCCAAGGTTTATGCTCTTAACCATTAATCTGATCCCTCTTAAGAAATTTCTTTCCCCATTTCATTATTCTTTGATGTTTCAGAAAACATATTCTGCCATGTACCTTTATTCTTTTTCACCCTTTCTTTCATTTAACTAATTCTCATTTGGTAGTTTACTCTTTGTTAGAAACTGTGCATAGTGTTGAGGATACATCAGTGAATGAAATATTCTTCCCTTCACATACCTTTGAGTTAAGGAGGATGACACATATGAATTTCAGTGATCATTTTCTTGTGTGTTTGCATAAATGTGATATTACAGAGAATTTTGACTGATGTTTACTTTATATTGGATTACTTTGACCAAGACCTTGGGGTGTAACTGAGAGTTTTATAGCAGTCACAAAAGATTAAGATTGTTTGGGAGAGGAGAGAGAGAAAACATACAGAAATGGGAAAACTGATTACAGAGAAGGAGAGGGAAATGGTCAGCTTAGAAAGAATTATGATGCAGTGGTTAGAAACTCATGTTTGATTTTGAGGATGCTGTGTAACTTCTGGAGAGTTCTAAGAAGAAACAAGTCCAGAACACAGTTGGAGATCAGTAAACAAATAAATGATGTAGTCAATGCTTCAGGCATGGTGAATGATTTAAGAGCAAAGCCTCAAAGTAGTTCTTAAACCTGACTGCAAGTAGAAATCCCTTAGGAGCTTAAAAGAAATCCATTTCTCTGAGCCATATGAGATTATGCTGTAGTTGGTCTAGGTTGTGTGTATGTATGTATATACACATATAGCAAATATACACATACAGCAATACACAATTTATACATATACACATACAATAGAGATAGTATGATATTTTTGTTCTATTTAGTTATACATGACAGCAGACTGCAATTTGATTCATTGTACACAAATGGAGTACAACTTTTCATGTCTCTGGTTGTACATGATGTAGAATCATACCATTCATGTAATCATACATGTACCTAGGGTAATATTTGTCTCATTCCACCATCTTTCCTTTCCTCTGCCCCCTTCCCTTCCCTCATTTCCTTCTATACAATCCAACGTTCCTCCATTCTCCCCTAACTCTCCTCTCCCCCATTATGTGTCAGCAACCACTTATCAGAGAACACTTTTAGCCTTTGGTTTTTTGGAATTGGCTTATTTCACTTAGCATGATATTTTCCAGCTCCATCCACTTACCTGCAAATGCCAGAAATTTATTCTTCTTTATGGTTGAGTAATATCCATTGTGTATATATACCACAGTTTCTTTATCTATTCATCTATTGAAGGGCATCTAGGTTGGTTCCACAATCTAGCTATTGTGAGTTGAGCTGCTATAAACATTGATGTGGCTGCATCACTGTAGTATGCTGATTTTAAATTCTTTGTGTCTAAACCAAGGAGTAGAGCTGGGTCAAATGATGGTTCCATTCCAAGTTTTCTAAAGAATCTCCATACTGCTTTCCAGAGTGGCTGCACCAATTTACAATCCCACCAGCAATGCATGAGTGTACCTTTTTTCTCACACCTATTATTGCTTGTATTCTTTTTTTGTTTTGTTTTAAATTTTTTTTTATTGTAAACAAATGGGATACATGTTGTTTCTCTGTTTGTACATGGAGTAAAGACATACCATTTGTGTAATCATACATTTACATAGGGTAATGTTGTTTGATTCATTCTGTTATTTTTTCCCTTCCCCCCACCCCTCCCACCCCTCTTTTCCCTCTATACTGCTTGTATTCTTGATGATAACCATTCTGATTGGAGTGAGATGTAATATTAGTTTTGATTTGCATTTTTCTAATTAGAGATGTTGAACCCTTTTTATAAATTTGTTGAGTGAATGTATGTCTTATTATGTGAAGTTCGGCTCAGTTCCTTAACCCATTTATTGATAATTTGTATTTTTTGTCTTAAGTTTTTTGAGTTCTTTATATATCCTAGAGATTAATGTTTATCTGAGGTACATGTAGTAAAGATATTCTCTCTGTAGGCTCTCTCTTCACATTATTGATTGTTTCCTTTGCTGAGAAAAAACTTTTTATTTTGAATCCATTCTTGCTTTTATTTCTTGTGCTTTGGGAGTCTTATTAAGGAAGTCTGGTCCTACGCCAACATGATGAAGATTTAGGCCTACTTGTTTTATTTGGTGCAGGGTCTCTGTTCTAATTCCTAGGTCCTTGATCCACTTTGAGTTGAGTTTTGTGCAGGGTAAGAGACATGGGTTTAATTTTGTTTTGCTGCATATGGATTTCCAGTTTACCCAGCACCATTTGTTGAAGAGGCTATCTTTTCTACAATTATGTTTCTGGTGCCTTTGTCTAGTATGAGATAACTATTTATGTGGGTTTGTCTCTGTGTCTTCTATATTGTAGCATTGTTCTGCCTGTATACTTTGGTGCCAATACCATGCCATTTTTGTTACTGTTGCTCTGTAGTATAGTTTAACGTCCGATATTGTGATACCTCCTGCTTTGCTCTTCCTGCTAAGGATTGTTTTGGCTATTCTGGGTCTCTTATTCTTCCAAATGAATTTCATGATTACTTTCACTGTTTTTATGAGGCACATCATTGGAATTTTAATTGGAATTGCATTGAATCTGTATAGTGCTCTTGGTGGTATGGCCATTTTGACTTTTAATTATGCCTACCTAACAACATGGGAATCTTTCCATCTTCTAAGGTTTTCTTTTATTTCTTTCTTTAGTGTTCTGTAGTTTTCTGTAGTTATAGAGGCCTTTCACCTCTTTTGTTAGATTGATTCTCAAGTACTTTATCTTTTTGAGGCTAGTGTGAAGGGGGTAGTTTTTCTCATTTCTCTTTATGAGAATTCATCACTTATGAATAGAAATGCATTAGATTTATGAGTGTTGATTTTATATCCTGCTACTTTGTTGAATTCATTTATTAGTTCTAGAAGCTATCTGGTGGGTTTTTTTTTTTTTTTTTGATCCTCTAAATATAGAATCATGTTGTCAGCAAATAGTGATAGTTCGAGTTCTTCTTTTCCTATTCCTATCCCCTTTAATTTCTTTGGTCTGTCTAATTGCTGTGGCTAGAATTTCAAGAACAGTGTTGAATATAAGTCATGAAAAGAGGGCATCCCTGTTGTATTCCAGTTTTTAGAGGGAATGCTTTCAGTTTTTCTCCATTTAGAATGATGTTGGCCTTGGGCTTAGCATAGATAGCCTTTACAATGTTGAGGTATATTCCTGCTATCGCTATTTTTTCAAGTGTATTGAGCATGAAGGGGTGCTGTATTTTATCAAATGCTTTTTCTGTATCTATTAAAATAATCATATGATTCTTAACTTTAAGTCTGTTGATGTGATGAATTATGTTTATTAATTTCTATATGTTGAACCAACCTTGCATCCCTGGGATCCAACTTGATCATGGTGCACTAATATGTTTTTGTATGTGATTTACCAGAATTTTGTTAAGAATTTTTGCATCAGTGTTCATCAGGGATATTCTTCTGAAGTTTTCTTTCCTTGATGTGTGTCTTTGTCTGATTTTGGTATCAGGGTGATAATAGCTCCTAGAATGAGTTTGGAAGGTTTCCCTTCTCTTCTATTTCATGAAATACTTTAAGGCGTATTAGTGTTAGTTCTTCTTTGAAGGTCCTGTAGAACTCAGCTAAGAATCCATCTGGTCCTGGGCTTTTCTTGATTGGTAGGCTTTTGATGACGTCTTCTATTTCATTGCTTAAAATTGATCTGTTTAAGTTGTGTATGTCCTCCTGATTCAGTTTGGGTGAATCATATGTCTCTACAAATTTGTTGACATCTTCAAGATTTTCTATTTTGTTAGAGTATTGATTTTCAAAATAGCTTTTAATTATGTTTTGTATTTCAGTAGTGTCTGTTATGATTTTTCCTTTCTCATCACGAATTTTAGTAATTTGAGTTTTCTTTCTCCTTTTCATTAGTGTGACTAAGGGTTTATGTCGCCGCCCGTGGCAACAATTGCGCAGGTATTTATCGGAGGGGCCTGGAAATAAACTATTTTTCCTATATTCACTAATTTATAGAGGAAGAGAGACTTTGAGAGAAAGATAGGCTTTGCTTAGAGGAAGAGAAACTTTGCTTATCAGGAAGAGAGACTTTGCTTAGAGGAAGAGAGACTTTGCTTAGAGGAAGAGAAACTTTGCTTATCAGGAAGAGAGACTTTGCTTAGAGGAAGAGAGACTTTGCTTAGAGGAAGAGAATTGCTTAGAGAAAGAGAAACTTTGCTTAGAGAGAAAGTTTTAGAGAAAGAGAGGCTTCTACGCTTACCAGAGATCTATTTCTTCTTAGTTCTGCTGCTTCTTCTTAAAGGTGCGTCCTGCATCCTGTGAACTAAAGGTGCATGCTAGGAGTATGTGCTAAAGGTGCACTGCTTCTCTCTGCTTGCTGCTGCCCCTACTCGCTGCTTCTTTTCTTCTTGCCACTTTTCTCTGCCTGCTGCTGCTCCTTACTGTCGCGCCCCTGCCCACTGCCCGCTTATATTCCCTCCAGGAGGCGGAGGGCGGGGCCACGCCACTTGCGATCAGGCGAGGAGCCAGCTGCCCTATCACGGCAAGGGTTAAAACGAGCAGGCCCAAGCAGGCGTGCTCGGGAACACCTGTGCACACATTGTGCTCGTGAACTTAACTGAATACGGCCAGTGATAAATCACCTGAGTGTGCTTATGTTAATTAACCTCCTCACTGCCGATGTGAGCATGGCACAGCCCCCAACAGGTTTATCAATTTTGTCTGTTTTTTCAAAGAACGAACTTTTTGTTATGTCATTTTCTTCAATTGTTTCTTTTGTTTCAGTTTCATTGATTTCAACCCAGATTTCAATTATTTCCTATCTTGTACTACTTTTGATGTTGATCTGTTCTTTTTTCTTGAACTTTGAGATGTAATGTTAGGTCATTTATTTGTTGACTTTTTATTCTTTTAATGAATGAGCTCGATGCAATGAACTTTCCTCTTAGTACTGCTTTCATTGTGTCTCAGAGATTTTGATATGTTGTATCCATGTTCTTATTTACCTCTAAGAATTGTTTTATATCCTCCCTGATGTCTTCTGCTATCCATGCATCCTCATTCAATAGGGTATTATTAAGTCTCCAGGTGTTGGAGTAGTTTCTATTTTTTATTTTATCATTGATTTCTAATTTCATTCCATTATGATCTAATGGGATGCAAGGTAATATCTCTATTTTTTTGTATATGCTAAGAGTTGCTTTGTGGTATAACATATGGTCTATTTTAGAGAAGGATGCATATACTGATGAGAAAAAGTATATTTGCTTGTTGGTGGATGAAATATTCTATACATGTCTGTTAAGTCTAAATTATTGATTGTATTATTGAGTTCTATGGTTTCTTTGTTCATTTTTGTTTGGAAGATTCATCCAGTGGTGGGAGATGTGTGTTAAAGTTACCCAGTATTATTGTCATGGTCTGTTTGATTCCTGAAATTGAGAAGGGTTTGTTTGACATACGTAGATGCTCCATTGTTTGGGGCATAAATATTTATGATTGTTATGTCTTGCTGCTTTATATTCCCTTAAGCAGTATGAAATGTCCTTCCTTTTCTCTTCTGATTAACTTTGGCTTTAAGTTCACTTTGTCTGACGTGGGGATGGAAACCCCTGCTCTTTTTCCTAGTCCGTGTGTGTAATTTTTTTTTCCCCATCCTTTCATCTTCATTCTGTGGATGTCTTTTCCTATGAGATGAGTCTTTTGATGGCAGCATGTTGCTGGTTCTTTTTTTTTTTTTTTTTAAATCCAATCTGCCAGTCTATGTCTTTTGATTGGTAAGTTTAGGTCATTAACATTCAGGGTTATTATTGAGACATGTTTTATATTCCTGGACATTTTGGTTTATTTTTGGTTTCTGAGTTGACTTGATTTCTCCTTCGATTGGCTTTTCCTTTAGTGTAGTTCCTCCCTTTGCTGACTTTCATTGTTGTTTTTCATTTCCTCCTCATGGAATATTTTACTGAGAATGTTTTGTAGTGCAGGGCTTCTATTTGTAAATTCTTTTAACTTTGGTTATTATGGAAGGATTTTATTTCATCATTAAATCCGAAAGTTAGTTTTGCTGGGTATAAGATTCTTGGTTGGCATCCATGTTCTTTCAGAGCTTGAAATATGTTGTTCTAGGCCCTCCTAGTTTTTAGGATATGGGCTGCTGATATCTGTATTGGTTTCCCCCTATATATAATCTGATACTTTTCTCTCATGACTTTTAAAATTCTTTTTTTTAGTTTGTTAGGCATCTTCATTATAATGTGCGTTGGTGTGAATTTATTGTAATTTTGTAATTTTGGTGTCCTCTAAGCCTCCTGTATTTGATTTTCCATTTCATTTTCAGGTTTGGGAAATTTTCTGGTATTATTTCATTGAATAGATTGTTTATTCTTTGGTTTGTATTTCTGAGACTTTCTCAATTCCAGTAATTCTTAAATTTGGTCTTTTCATGTTATCCCATAATTCTTGAAGTTCTGTTCATGATTTCTTATCATCTTCTCTGTGTGGTCTACTTTATTTTCAAGATTAAATATTTCGTCTTATCTCAGGTTCTGTCTTCCAAGTGATCTAGTCTGTTGGTGATGCTTTCTATTGAGTTTTTAATTTGTTTTATTGTTTCCTTCATTTTAAGGATTTCGGGTTTTTTTTTTTCAGAATCTCTCTTTATTGAAGTGATCTTTTGTTGCTTGCATTTGGTTTCTTATATCATCCTTTATTTCGTGGATCATTTTAATTATGTACATTCTGAACTCTTTTTCTGACATTTCTTCTACTGTGCTGTCAATGCAGTCTATTAATATAGCATCTTGGTTTGTTTGGGGCACTTTATTCCCTTGTTTTTTTCATGTTGTTCATGTATCTTCCCTCTAGCAGGGCAGATCCAAGGTATTACAGTTTCCATCCTATAGGTTTATAGTTTTCCTGCAGGTTTGCAATACTTCACCTTTAAGGGGGATATCAATATTAACCACCCAATGCAAATAATATGCAGCCTTAAACCTGATAGCCCCTATTAAGATATTAATAGAATTGTTGTAATAAGCAGAGATGATGAGTTTGACTATTATCTATAGCATAAACAATAGGTTTGCAGTGAGGTCTACAATTTCTTCTTTTTTTTTTTTTTCACATAAGGGAATTTATTAAGCAAACAGTGTCTCCCTGCAGGGTAAGAGAGAAAATGAGAGGAAAAGAGAAAGGAAAAGAAAGGGTGCATGCTAGAGAGAATGGAAAGCTGGGAGGATAGAGAAAAGTGAGTAGGACAGACAGAAGATTGGAAAACTATCAAGGTCTACAATTTCTAATGGTGGACAGAGAGGATGGGGGAGGGGTATAGGATGTAATGTTAATGAAGTAAGAAGTGAGAATATAGAGGTACTAGATCATAGAAAGAGTGAAAGTGGCATTAAAAGAAGTTGGTTTTAGCATGAGAAAAGGGAGAAAGTGACTGAGGAAACATAAATAAGAGGAAAATAAAGAAAGTTAGAAAAATAAATCTACAATAATATACTATTCAATTCTCCCATTCTTCAGTAGCCTGATGCATGAAAGGTACTTGATTTCAAAGATGATGGGGATGTGAGAGCCAGAAATTAAAAAAGAAAAAAGAAAAAAATAATGGGGAAAATAAAAAAAAAGGCTTGAAGGAAAATTGAACAATTGTTTCCATTGGAATTCAGTATCTTCTCTGCCTCCCTTCTCTTCTGATAGTTGGGGTTGTCTGGAGTTTGCTGGTAACTCCACTCTCAGGATGATGACAGTTACTAAGGTGGGAGGATTAGAGTTGGAGACGGACTCCTGGAGGCAGGACTGCATCCTAGGACTCTCCTTTAGGGTCCCCTCTTGTGACACAGGAGCCTGGTCTTAGCCAGTTCCCTCACTTGTGGGCCCTATAATTTCTGGTCTATAATTTAGTGTCTGAATTTTTTTCCTCCTGTCCTTGTTCTTTCGATGTCCTAATCAGGAACCTCTCTCTCTGAAGGACCTGAGGACTAAGTGCCAGAACCTGTGCACCTATCTTGGAAAATTGTTCTGTATTGGTCAAATCAGCACCAGGTGTTGAAAGCTGTGTGCCAGCCATGTAGCTCCAGGCACTGGGCCGGTTGGTGACCAGGGGTGGTTGGGAGACTGGGGATTGAGGAGCCAGAGGGCCCTGTTGGTTGCCAAACCAGTGGGACCAGGTGCTTGGTAGAGTCATGGACCATCCTGATGTTGGGTTTCAGCAAGTACTCCCAAGTTGTTTCTGGGATCCTGGTGGGTGCCAGGCTGGTTGGCTGGATGAGCTGGGATCAAGATACTCTCACACTCTTTTCCCATCTACCAACCCCTTGCAAGGCTCCCTCTTGCTTCTGCAATATGGTGGCTATTAGCACACCTGACAAGGATACCTTAGATGCAACCAAGTGCAGGCCCTTGGTGATCATCTTTCAGGCCCTGGATGATATCCCTGGATATAAGTGGCCATATCCCAAGTTGGTGGCAGCAGCAGTGACTAACCTGTAGGTAACTTGATAATGAGCTTCTAGTCTCTTGCAGGTGTCCCAGGATGGAAGCTGCCTCAACTAAAGATGGTGGTAACATCGTGGGGGATAATCCAAGATGGTGGCAGAAGTGTCCCAACATGTTGGTAGATGGGGAGCCACAGCTTGGCAGAGGCCCTCTGGGGTGTAGTGGTATCTGTATGGGACTTGGGCTGGTACTGGACATCCTCTTAGTGTTTTGGCCAGCACTGGAGATAGTATGAATATTTATGTCCAAGTAACATTTTATATATTCAGATAACTTTCCTTAGCATGGAATTGAGAAAATGAGAATTTTAATTAGGAGCAACAGAAGGGAGAAGGTATGGCGGTAAGAGTGATGATAGCGAGTGAGCTTTGATGAGCTTTACTGTATTTTAGGTACAATATGAAGTATTTTACTGATATTACCTGATTTACATGAGATATTAGGTCACTAAAACATACAGAAACTTTGAGAAGGGCAAGCTTTGTGAGAGGAGAGGCACTGTGATTTCCTGAGTCCCTGGGGTGGAAAGGGAGAACAACAAAGAAGCACACTATCTTCCCCATGTGCTGTGGTTTGAACGTGTTGCCTTCAAACTTCAGCTGTTCCTAATGAGATAGTGTTAAGAGGTGGGGTGATTAGGCCAGGAGGGCTCCTTCCTCATTTATGGGAATAAGGTCTTTATAAAAAGACTTCTTGCAACTTTTGACTTGCTTTCCCCTTGACCTTCCACCATCTGCTATGTGAAGCAACAGAAGGAAGGCCCTTATCAGACTAAATGCCAGTGTCTTGCTCTTGTACTTCCCAGCCTCCAGAACTGTAAGAAAAATGAATTTTTATTCTTTATAAGTCACAGTTTCAGATATTCTGTTAGAGCAGCACAAATGGACTAAGACACCAAGTTTTGTGTAAGGATAACTTGTTTGGGGATTGGAAAAATATCAGAATTGTCAGTGAGCTAATCCCAGAATGATACAGAAAGCTGAAACTTATCCTTACAGGACAGATCTTAGTGCCAGCTGTGTTTGATGAGCAGAACTAGGTGATAACTTCAGCACTTTTGACCTTGTGTGCACCAAGAAGACTGTTTTCTTGTTTTATTCAAAATCTCCACATTTAGCTTCATTTACAAATCAAACAAGTAAAAAAAAATTTCTTTTTCTCCCTCATTGCTGTTTCTGCTCTTGTATATTTTTTAAACCATTTACTTACTGACAAGCTCCTCCTTGTCCTGTTCAAATCTCCTTAAAGTCCCACCTATTGTTTTCACACATGGCAGTCTGACAATATCAGCTTCCATGTACCCCCAAAATGGGTAGTGCCTGGAATCTTGTGTTTTTAAAAAAAATTTTAATTTTTTAATAGTTGTAGATGGACAGAATGCCTTTATTTGTTTATTTTTAATGTGGTGCTAAAGATTGAATCCAATGCCTCACACATGCTAGGCAAGTGCTCTGCCACTGAGCTACATGTAGCCCCAGCCCCAAATCCTGTGTTTGATGTGATCAACTGTAATTGGTATTGCCTGGGCTTCCTTTTGCAAACTAATATTTTAAAGTTAATTTTCAATTTTAGAAGCAATATGACAGACAATGTGGCAGTGTTACAGACACTGCAGAAAACTGAAAAAATATCTTTTAAAATCAACCATTTAAATACCAATTTTAAGAGAGAGTGATTACTTATTAAGGGGAAGAGGAATGTGATCTGGGGTGCTATATGGAAAGCTACAGTGCTGTCATGTTTTATTTCTTAAACTGGGCAATGTTATCACAGATGTTATTGTCCCATTTTGTATGTCTCTAGTAGGTAATAAAACATTGAAGAATCAGTTATAAATTATACCACTCTAATAACAACATGCATGACCTTTTTATCCATTACTTTGCCACAGAATCTTAGATGGTTCACTGTTGTTCTCCTTTGCATAAAGCTAGAGGGGAATATAAATAATATAGGCAAGTATTTTACCTAAGAAATTTAACTTTTAAATAATGTTTTTCTAATGTGCCATCAGAATAAAAAATGAATATTTAATAATGTGTAAACACAGATTTCCACTAAACAATGATTATGTGTGCTAAGCTAAAAGTGCTAATCATAATCAGCTCTTAAATTCTGTGCTTTTATGATCTCTGAAGTGCTTGTTTGTAAAGGTTAAATGAATCATCTTTATTCCAACACCAGAGGGCACCAAATTTCCTCTAGGACGAAAATAATCACAACCATTTCTTTCCATCAGAGAAATTCATATACAGGGGTAGAATATAGAATGGTGTATTTTGAGTTTCTTGACAGATTACAAAAGAGATTCTGTGCCTTGTGAGAAGGAGTTTACCGAATTATAGTAAGGCTTGCTCTTCCTTCCATCAGCTAAGAATTCGTTAGCACTTTTGCTACACTGTTTTTCAGGAATATTTGTTTTGAGAAAATGAGACAGCTCCCTTGGTTAATACTTGAGATAACATTTTTATGGGTCTGTAAATATGTTATTCATTCTATTTTTAAGTTTCAAGTGTCATGTGTAACTTTCTAGAAGTAGGCATGTTCCTGAAATTCAGGATAAAATCAGTGACAAGTATTGTTTCATTGTAGAGTACTGAGAATATAATGGTGTAGTCAGTAAGTCACAGAGAATCACTCATACATTGATGTTTAGCAGAGCTTATTAACTTGCATTTGATAAACCATTCTTCCTCCTTTCTTGAATAAAAGGCTGGTTAGATCAGTCACCAGTATACCAGTCAATGATTTCCTTTCATTTACTATACTTTTTTGTCCAATTAAACATTCAAAGATATTTTTACATTGTACATTAAATTATTTCTGATTGTTGGATCTCCCTTTTATTTCCAGCCACAACAATTTGTAATCTTTTTAGATTACACTAGCACATACAAATGAGGCAACTTCTACTGTAAAACAGCAGCATAATCTAGTAGGACAAATATCAAGTGTGTGTTTTAAGAAAATGAAGGTCCTAGCTTCCTCTGTATGTGTAGATGGTGTACTTGTTTCCTTATGCTGCTGTAACAAATTTAATTGCTTAAAACATTAATTTATTCTGACTGTGGAGGTCAGCAGTGGGCTCAAAATTGGTATCACTGGGTTAAAATCAGGTTTATTTAGGCTGCATTCCTTTCTGGAGGCTTTGGGAAGAATCTGTTTTCTTGCCTTTTCTACATTCTAGAGTTGGTCCACCATTCACCCTTCCATCTTCACAGCCAGCAATTGTTGCTGGAGTCTTCCTCATGATACCATTTTCAGGTTCTGACTCTTCTATCTATCTCTTCCTTGTTCAAGGACCCTGTGATTACATTAGGTCCACCCAATTAATCCATGAAAATCTCTTCAAGGTCAGCTAATTATCAACCTTGTTTCTGTCTTAAATCTTAATTCCCCACTCCCATTGAACATGATCACAGGTTTCATTTATTAGGATGTGAGCATTTTGGGGGAGGGCATTATTCTGCTTACCACAGATGATTTTGTTAGCATCTTTGAATCAGGCCAGCATTGAAATAGAAGAGGTAACTATCTATGGGTCTTGATGGCTTCTAGAAAAAAAAATTTTTTTTTTTTTCATTGCTCACAGTCTTGCGGTGGTTAAGTTTGAATGGGGGAGCTGGATCAGGAAAAGTGAGAGGCATAGACATTGTTTGAAAAGCTTTATTGGGCCCCAAACAGAAAAATCCCATGAAAGCCAAGGCTGCTTAGGTAAAAGGTATGGCCAAGATTAACCTACCTTTCAGTGTTGCCTGGAGTGAAGTCAGAGTGAAGACACTTTAGACAATAAACCACTTCTTATTGGTACATAAATAACTCCCAAGTAGCACAAGGCTGTACTGAGACCTTCAGACTAGTAGGGTCCATTTCATTCCATAGAAATGATAACAGCCATAGACCAGAATAATATTAATGGTAAGGATGATAGCTTTCACCTGTGCTGCCTGTATGTTTCATTCTTTGTACTTGTTTATGAGCCAAGTATCCTAAAAGTCCAGTTTTCCTTGTATTCTTTGAGTCAACTAAGAGCAGTAGGAAAGATACTGTTTCTTCTCAGATGTTATAAAGTTCATACATTTGCCTGAGTTTGATAACCAGTTGAATCCTCATTCAGTTACAGTCATTAGTTTTATAGGTCCTAAAGTCATATGCTAAGTATAGAGACTATAATTTTGAGTTATCCTTTAATCAATAATAGTTTTGGGGGAAATAGTGTATATTGTAATATGTTCAAGAGTTTCTGCTTACTCAGGATTGAATTGCTGAATTCTAGTCTACCAGCAGACTCTGGAGCATTTTTTATAGTTCCTTACCTTTGTGCAGTGCCATAATCTAGCCTAGATTAGATGAATATGTTCATTATTTGAGTTAAATCTAAAGAGGAAAGAAAATAAAATATGTCTCAGCTCTCCAAGAGAGCAAAAACCTTTACAACTGAAGGAATACCTCATTTTATTGCACTTTGCTTTATTGCACTTTATAGATACTGCATCTTTATGTGTTAAAGGGTTTGTGGTTGCCCTGCATGTGTAAGTCTTTCTGTGTCATGTTATCCAACCATAGACCTGCTTGTGTCTCTGTCATATTTTGGTAATTCTTGCAACATGTCAAGAGTTTTTCATTATCATTATGTCTGTTATTGTGATCTGTGCTCTTTGCTATTACTGTCATAATTCTTTGGGGATATCATAAACTATGTCCATATAAAACAGTGAACTTAATAATTAGTGTGTTCTGACTTCTCTACTGACCATTCCCCCTTCACTCTCCCTGTCCTTGGACTTCTCTATTACCTGAGACACAAAAATATTGAAATTAGGTCTATTGAGAACCCTACAATGGCCTCTAACTATTCAGGTGAAAGGAAAAGTTGTACATCTCTCACTGTAAATCAAAAGCTAGAAATGATCAAGCCTAGGGAGCATATTTAAAGCTTAGGCCAAAAACTAGACCTGTCTTGGTGTTGATTTATTCTTTTTCTAGGGCTTTGAGATGTAAAGTTAGGTCATTTATTTTTTGCCTTTTTATTCTTTTAATGAATGAACTCAATGCAATGAACTTTATTCTTAGCACTGCCTTCATAGGGTCCCAGAGATTTTTATATGTTGTATCAGTGTTCTCATTTACCTCTAAGAATTTTATTACCTCCTTCCTGATATCTTCTGCTGTCTATTCATTCAATAGCATATTATTTAGTCTCCAGGTATTGAAGTAGCTTCTATTTTTTTATTTTATCATTATTTCTAATTTCATTTCATTATGATCTATAGAATGCAGAGTAGTATCTCTTTTGTTTTGTATTTGCAAAGAGTTGCTTTGTGACATAACATATGAACATTTTAGAGAAGGATCCATGTGCGACTGAGAAGAAGGTTATTCGCTTGTTGATGGATGAAATATTCTATGTATGTCTGTTAAATCTAAATTATTGATTGTATTATTGAATTCTGTAGGTTCTTTGTTCAGTTTCTGTTTGGAAGATCCAGTGGTGAGAGAGGTATGTTAAAGTCACCCATTATTACTGTGTTGTGGTCTATTTGATTCTTGAAATTGAGAAGAGTTTATTTGATGTATGTAAATGCTCCGTTGTTTGGGGCAAATATATTTATGATTGTTATATCTTGTTGATGTGTGATTCCTTTAAGCGGTATGAAATGGTCTTCTTTATCTCTTCTGACTAACTTTGGTTTGACGTCCACTTTATCTGATATGATAGAAACCCCTGCTTTTTTTCTGAGTCCATGTGTGTGGTATATTTTTTCCCAACCTTTCACCTTTAGTCTGTGGATGTCTTTTCCTATGAGATGAGTCTCTTGAAGGCAGCATGTTGTTGGGTCTTTTTCTTTAATCCAATTTGCCAGTATATGTCTTTTTTTTCCTTCTTTTTAAAAATTTTTTTTTTTATTTTTACAGACTGCATTTTGATTCATTGTACACAAATGGGGTATAACTTCATTTCTATGGTTGTACACAATGTGGATTCATACCATTCATGTAATCATACATGTACATAGGGTATGTCTGTCTCATCCTACTATATTTCCTTCCCCCACCACCATCCACTCCATTTTCCTTTACACCATCCAAAGTTCCTTCATTCTTCTCTTCCCCCTGCCACCACCCCCCTCATTATATATCGTCATCTACTTATCAGAGAAAATGTTTGGCCTTTGGTTTTTTGGGCTTGGCCTAGTTCACTTAGCATGATATTCTCTAATTCCATCCATTTACCAGCAAATGCCATAATTTTATTCTTTTTTATGGCTCAATAATATTGCATTGTGTATATATACCACAGTCATCAATGTTCATAGCTGCTCGATTCATAATAGCTAGATTGTGGAACCAACTGAGTCTATGTCTTTTGATTAATGAGTTTAGGCCATTAACATTCAGAGTTATTATTGAGACATGATTTGTACTACCAGTCATTTTGGTTTATTTTTGGTTTTTGACTTGACTTGGTTTCTTCTTTGATTGGCTTTTCCTTTAGTGTAGTTTCTCCCTTTGCTAACTTGGATTGTTGTTTTTCATCTGCTCCTCATGGAGTATTGAACTGAGAATGTTCTGTAGTGCAGGGTTTCTATTTGTAAAATCTTTTAACTTTTGTTTATCATGGAAGGTTTTTATTTCATCTTCAAATCTGAAGCTTAATTTTGCTTTATATAAGATTCTTGGTTGGCATACATTTTCTTTCAGAGAGCTTTGTATATGTTGTTCCCCATCTAGGATTTTCATAACCAGAGAATTTCACAGCCTAGCTTCAAATGACTGACTGATTCTACAATGCACCTCGTGAGTTTAGGTTGACCGTTCCAAAAATGCTAGGGCCCTTAAGAATTTTACTATGTTCCTTCTGCCTGTGGTCTATAAATGGAACAATAAAGCCTAGATGACAACACATCTGTTTATAGCTTGATTTTTGAAATATTTTAAACCCACTATGGAGACTTACTTAGAAAAAAATATATTCCTTTCAAAATATTACTGCTCATTAACAGTGTGTCTGGTCACCCAAGAGCTCTAGCTCTGATTGAGTTATATAGAAAAATTTGTGTTGTTTTCATGCCTGCTACTACTACATCCTTTCTGTAGCCCATGAATCAGGGAGTAATTTGACTTTCATATCTTCTTTAAGAAATGCGTTTTGTAAGACTATAACTGCCATAGTAGTGATTCCTCTGATGGATCTTGGAAAAGTAAATTAAAAACTTTTCTAAAAGGATTTGCCATTCTATATTCCATTAAGAACATTCCATGATTCATGGGAGGATATAAAGAAAATCAACTTTAATAGGAGTTTGAAAGAAGTTAATTCCAATCCTTATAGATGACCTTGAAGCCATCAGGATGAAATTGGATGAAGTAATGTCAGGTGTGGTAGAGAAATAGCAAGAGAATGAGACTTAGAAGTAAAGCCTGAAGGTGTAAATGAATTACTGAAATCTCATGATAAGACTTGAATGGATAAGGAGTTGCATCTTATGGATGAGCAAGAAGCATCATTTTTTTGTCATGGAATCTACTTCCACCATCTACTGACAGCAAAGAATTTAGTCTTATCACATAAACTTAGTTGATGAAGCAGTGGCATGGTTTGAGAGGACTGACTCAATTATGTAAGGAATTGCATGGCATCACATGCTACTGAGAAATCTTTTGAAAAAGAAATGTCAATAGATGTGGAAAACTTTGTTTTCTTATTTTAAGAAATGACTACAGCCAACCATGCCTTCAGTAACCACCACCCTGATCAGTTAGCAGGCATCAACATTGAGGCAAGATCCTCCATCAGCAGAAAGATTATGATTTACTGAAGGCTCACATGATCATAAGCATTAGCATTAAGTATTTTTTAATTAAGGTGTTGTGATATTATGATGTATATTTTTTGGTTTTTATTTATGGTTCCTGCCTCATAACTTTCATGGTCATTATTTCTTAAATGAGCATGTCTTTTATTGGCCTTTTGCTCTTGGTTCCTGAAGTAGCTTTGAAACAGTTTCAGAGAAGTAAAGGTAAAAGATAGTTTTTTGATATTGTTATGGTTTGGATGTGAGATGTCCCCCAAAAGCTCATGTGTGAGACAACACAAGAACATTTACAGGTGGAATGATTGGGTTATGACAGCCTTAACCCAATCTGTGAATTAATCCCCTAGTAGGGATTAACTGAGTGTTAACTGTAGGCAAGTAGGGTGTGGCTGAAGCACTTGGGTCCCTGGGGGTATGCCTTTGGGATAAATATTTTATCTTTGTTGAGCAGAGCTCTCTCCTGACTTCCTGGGTGCCATGCCCCCAGATGCTTTTCCTCTGCCACTATTCTGCCATGATGTTCTGCCTCACCTCAGACCCAGAGGAATGGAGCTGGCTGACTGTGGACTGGGAACTCTGAAAGTATGAGCTCCCAAATAAACTTTTCCTCCTCTAAAACAGTTCTTGCAGGTCTTTTGGTCACAGCAACAAAAAAGCTGACTAAAACAACTATCAAGTTGGAGCACATTAGACCTCAGAAAGCAAAGTCTTTCTCTGACCTTCTCCTACCCTGTTTTCATATAATTTTTTTTCTCTCCAAGGCAGCCATAGAAACTAGAATTTTGCTTAACTAAGACAGGTCATATAAAATAAAAATATGCAAGTACCGATGTACTGTCTTTCTGTCTTGGAGCTTACCATAAATAAATTCTCTGACCTGTCTTACCTGATAGTATATTCTCCATTTTAGAAGTGGTCCTGCTTGTACCTAGGAGAAAGGAATTCTGTACAGAGGCTAAGAAGAATCTGAACAGATACCCCTTGCTTGGTTTCCCCTTTCAGTCCATTAGCATTACATCATTACCCTTTTTGTTCAACTGCATTTCGACACGGTTTTCTAATCTTCAATCACACTTATGCCCATAAAGTCTCTTTAAAAATAATAAAAAAGATTTTGGGGAGCTTCTGGACAGATGAAAAATGGAGACTTATAGGAAGGTGAAAGAGAACTCACCTACATGCTGGAAGGGTGGTGCATTCTGGCTTTGTTGGCATAGAAGTGCCATTGCTGAGGGCTTTTCAGACCTCGCCCTATGTATCTATTATTATTATTATTATTATTATTTATTATTATCTATTATTATTTATTTGAATGCTTAAAATATCCTTTATAATATACCAGCAAACACTGTTTTCCTGCATTCTGTGAGCTATTGTAGCAAATTAATCTAACCCCTGTAATAGGGGTTAGAAGATTCAGAGGCCTGGACTTTGTAAGTGGCATCTGAAGTGGGTGGGACCGAGTTCTCAATCTGTGGGATCTGACACTATTTCTAGATAGATAGTGTGAGAATTTAATTTGAGAATGCCCAAGTGGTATTCATTGCAGAATTGCTTGCTTCCTTCCTGGTGGAAGAAATACTTAAACAATTTGAGATCACAGAAGTGATCTGTGTTGTGAGGATATACAAAGAGAAACTGAGGTGAGTTTGTTTTTCCTTAATATCCTCAGAGGTGGATATATTGTTTTTTCAGACATAATGCTGTTGTGCATATAATAGACTATAGTTAAGCATAATTTTATATGCAGTAAGAAACCAAAACAAAATTCATTTGACTAGCTTTATTGTTGTTTTTATTGTGGTAGTCTGAAACCAAACTGGCAGTCTCCAAGGTGTTCCTATATTCTGGGTATGTAAGGTCAAAGAGCAGTATTTATTTTAGCATCCTTAAAATTGTAGGAGAATGTTCCTTTATGTTATAAGATTCATCTGTTAGGATATATTGCTTTTCAATGATAGATTTTTATCAAAGTTTAGAATTACATACTTGAGAAGTAAAAAATCTTTGTGCATGCTTATATGCTTGATTTGCCCCTAATAGGTAATTATTGTCATACTGAATGCCTGAGATTTCCTGTCTGTTGGATGCTAATAAATATTGAGAATGTAATGGCTTCTTCGTAAGCATCCCAGAGGCAAGAGGTTTATATTTGTAGCCCTTGTTTTCCTATTTTTTTTTTTTTTTTGTACAGGGAATTGAACCTAGGGCACCCAACCTCTGAGCTATATCCCCAGCCCTTTTTTCTTTTCTTTTCTTTTCTTTTTTTTTTTTTTGAGACAAGGTCTCGCTATGTTGCTGAGGCTGACTTTGAACTTGGGACCCTCCTGTCTCAGACTCCCAAGCTGCTGGGATTACAGGCATGTGCCACTGTGCCTGACTATTTCTAGCCTTTTGATATAACTTGACCTCTGAAACATGTTTAAGGAAGATATGGAGATTTTAACCTGTTTGAATTGGTTTATTCATGCCTTAAATAATCTCAAATGCTCATCTGTAAAGCAGCTGCATCAGAATCATCAAGGGAACTTTTTATAACATACCCAGTGATTGTGCTGTTATAAGTCTGGGATGAACACTAGACAATTTTTGAAAGCACCAGAGTTGTTTCTAATGTGTTGTTTCTAATAATCCAGGATTATTAACTTTGAGATGTTCTAAAGTCAATTGGATTTAAAGCTTAAGAGATCATTTAGTCCTTGATATTAATAGACTATATCAGCCAAAGGTTATAAGATAAAAAAAAAATTTTTGTTTATGATAGCATTTTTATAAAGCACATACACTGAAATAACCCAACATCCAACTTCAGAAGGGTTTCATAAATGGTCCAAACTCAGATATATTTTGTTGCTACTAAAGTGTTATGTTGCTGAGGTTACATATGAAAGTCACATATGTACATATATGTGTATATATATGCATGAATACATTATATATATGAATACAGTGAAATAAAAGTGAACAAGAAAACCACTGATGGCATGAAACCAAATGATAACATGTACAGTCATAAAATTATGGGCAAAAGAGTGATTTTAAATTATTCTTGGTACTTTTTACTAAATTTCTCACCTTATAGTGTATGTATGCACACATTTAATAAAGAAATAAAATAGGCCCTATAGGATTTAGCAGGAAGAGTTCTATGGATGATTTTATAAAAACAAGATTAAGAGAAGAAAAAATTTAAACATAGTATATTGGATTAGTAGGATATTTTAGTTTGTGTTTTTCTAAATGTTCCCTGATAAGATCAAAATTGATGAATGAAAATTAATAAACATAAGTGGTATGCTATACTTAAAAATTGACTTAAGAGCTAGTTCTTTTACTCTGGAGTCAAAGAATGTCAATAATAATAATGATGATGATAAATGTTATCTTTTGAAAAACAGTGTCCCCCAAAGGCTCATGTGTTGAAGCCCTGGTTCCCAGTGTGGCACTATTGGGAGGTGGTGTAAACTTGAGTAGGTAGGGCTTAGTTGGAGAAAATAGGTCACTGGGGTGTGTCCTGGAAAGTTGTATCTTGTTCTCATCACCTTCTACTCTCTCACTCTTGGTCTTTGCTTCCTGGATGCCTAGAGGAGAGAAATCTCCCTTGCTCTTACCACCATGATATTTTGCCTTGCCTTAGGTCCAAAGCAATGTATCTTTAGTCTTTACCTTGGAATAAAACCTCTGAGACTGTGAAAAATAAATCTTTATTCCTTTAAGTTCATTTTCTTAGGTATATTGTCATAGAGATGGGAATCTAATTAACACAGGTGAACAACAATAGCAAATGCTAGCCCAAATTTCTCACTAACAGAATTGGGAACAAGTAAAATTGATGTTGTTTTAAATACATAAGTTTTTGTTTAACATATACTAATAGATAACTAATGTGGTAGTCTTCATGGATACGGTGTATATTAAAGTAATAGTTTTTTCCTACTATGTTTTCCATTTACGGGGTTGTTCATATTTCAAGACTCAGTTCAGATATTAAACTTTGATCAACTTACGCAAATTAGCTATTTCTTTTTCTCAGTACCCTTGATTATAACATGTAACATATTATAAAATTTGTGTTGAGCCTCACAGGCACAGGGCCTGTCTTTCATCTTAATATTTAATAGACCCATCCACAAAATAAGTAGTAAATAATCATTTGTTGGGTGGGATACAAAGTAGTTTCTAATCCTCTTTTCCTTCTCTCTTTCAAAACTGAGTTCCAGGATTTTGTTAAAGGTCACTCTGAATCTTAAATCCTCAAGTAATAAAAATAACAATTCAGAACAAGTTGAGGGTATGTGTGTTGGGGTATGGGGCAGAATCTTCTCAAATGGAATTATTTACTCTTATCGTTCTAAAAACATCACACATAATAAAGTTTTTTATTTCAAAGCTAGTACTAAAGATAAAAAAATTTTAATGAACTATAAAAGAATAATTTTGTTAAATATGTTTCCCCAAGAATGTTAAAAAAAAAAAAAAAAAAAACGATGCTAGTGCTAATACTGCCAAGGTTACTTGCGCTAATTTTTAAAATTTTTTTTATTTGTTCTAATTTGTTTTACATGATAGTAGAATGTATTCATACATTTTGATATACATAAATGGAGTGTACTTTCTCATTTTTCTGATTGTACATATTGTATGATTACATTGTTCATGCAGTCATGTATGTACATGAGGTACTACTGTCTGTTTTACTCTACTCTTTTCCTACCCCCATGTCCCTTCCCTTTCCCCTTCCCCTCCCTTCACTTCCCTCTACCTAATATAAAGTAACTCTATTCTTCCCTACCTGACCCTTATTGTGAATTAGCATCTGCATATCAGAGAAAACATTTGGTCTTTGGTTTTTTGGGATTGACTTATTTCACTTAGCATGATATTCTGTAACTCCATCCATTTACCTGCAAATGCCAGAATTTCATTCTTCTTTAAAACTGAGTAATATTCCATCATATGTATACACATTTTCTTTATCCATTCATCTGTTGAAGGGCATCTAGGTTGGTTCCATATTTAGCAATTGTGAGTTGGGCTGCTATAAACATTGATGTGACTGTATCACTATAATATATTGATTTTAAGTCCTTTGGGTATAAACTGAGGTGTGGGTCAAATGGTGGTTCCATTCCAAGTTTTCTGAGGAATCTCCATACTACACTAATTTTATATATATATAATTATATTACATTGTAAAATTATATATTGAACTACATATAAATATATATTATATATATGTAATTGTTTTACTAAGTCCCACATCCTAAATTCTGAACCTGCTGTTTATTAGTGGTGTGATTAAAGACAGAAAAGTGCAAGACCTTTTACATTCATTATTTCTATCTTGTAAAATAACTATCATATAGTGATGCTTATTTTATAGATGAGAAAACTAAGACCTTGGGAGATAAACTACTCTAATCCAAGCCATGGTAGCAAGTCAAGTGGTAGTTTTGAGATGCAAAGAAACATTTTTTAATATTTCAAAATCATGTACCTAATACTATGTTGCATTTGAATAATATTTTAACTTTGACATATTCAAAGGATTATTGTTGACTCGATCTACAAATGAGCTTTCTGAAGCAGTGCAGACCTTTTGATCTTAAATTAAAAGTGTGTAAATGATTTTCATCTCTAAATACATTATCATGTTCTTTTTAATCCAGTCACCACTCTGCTCACATAAAAATTGATGCTTACCAATGCAACTCTTTAGATTAGTGCCAATCAGCCTCATTTAGCGAGATCTGTCTTCCATCTATGGATTGCTTGTATGAGTCTTCTTTTGAGTCTGTCTCATAGAAGATGCTTATGTGTTGTTGCTTTGTTTTTCTTTACAAGGTTACTCTTTCATTTACATTTCTTTATATATGGATCAGTGCATAAATGTTAGAGTTTCTGAATGTCTTCCCACATGTTTCTAATGTTCTAATTTTATAAAATGTTTACTTTTTAGGCATTGTGTAAATCATAATTTATATTGTTCAGTTTTCATCAAGCATGTTTTTTTATTACTGCTAAAGAAGCAAATATCGAAAAGCAAGTACTATTAAATTTTTACTTTAAAATAAAATTTCTTTAGTATATCTCTGACTTTTATTAAGATATGAACAACTTTTTAAGGGTTTTTTTCATTTATTATCATTATCTCAGGACTGAATCTATTCTTTCTGAAAAGTGGCTATAGAAAGACTGTTAAAACTTCAAGCTGGCTTCAGATATTAAAGGTGATATTTAGATAACGGAATGATGTAAGTTGTTTATTATTGTTAAACTGACAAAGAGTACTTCTGCTCAATGAAATAAAAATATTCAGTGATGTTGTATAATATTAAACCTGACTCAAAAAGATAAATTCTGCATAAAAATTAAATGAAGCTTGTAAGTACTATTAAGGGACAGTTAATTATTATGGAGTTAAAGATACACACACACACACACACACACACACACACACGTGAATATGTATGTGTCTCTGTACACAAGCTATTTTTATGCAAAAGAGTATTTTCCATGAGTTGTCTTTAGTGATACTTGAAATTTGAACTATTGTCCACCCCTGAGCTTTATAAAGAAAAATCAACTTCATTGTAGTTTTTAAAGTGCAACTTTATTCTATATAGCTGTTAACTTAGTTATAAATTTGAAACAGTTACATATCTTTTGATAGTTCCAGAGGACCAAAATTAACAAATACCTTTGTCCTTCACATTTATGGAATTTAATAGTCTAGATTTAAAGCACACTTGATGAAAAGTGCTTCCAAATCCTAATTAGAATAAATTATACTCCATGTATGTATAATATGTCAAAATACACTCTACTGTCATGTATATCTAAAAAGAACAAAAGAAGAAAGGTACATCCAAGGAGTAGGTTGGCATACCTCAATATCACACTGTTGCTGGGATATCACACCAAGCAGGGAACAGAAGAATCATTTGGAATTGCCAGGCTGTATAGACCATCTCTTTGGTAGGTAATACTAAGTTGAAGGCCAGATATAGGCCAAGCCATTATGTGCTCATTGTGAAAAAGATCTAGAAAGAAAATAATAAAATGGTTAAGGAGGGTGGATAGTAGTAATGAGGAATGTGTGGGCTAATAAACCTGGTTGCTCAATGGTTAGGCAGGTTAGGGTCAGGGAAGGAACCAGAGACCTATAAGAGGGACCCTGGTTTTTAGTACTCCATATTCTAAGAATATTGTGGAGAACAATGTGCCAAAGGAGCATATTAGGGAATCTGGTCATATGGTAGTGGGAGAGAAACAGATCACGGCCCTATTATACTTAGAGTGTATGTGAGGACCCAGTATGTTGATCTCATTCACTTTTTGCTGCAAAGTCATAAAATGTCATTGCTCTGACCTTAGGGTGTGAATGTGATAGTACATTCTGCATGTAGAAGACTGGCAAAAACAAAAGGTATAGTCTTGTTTGCCTTGAGAATGCATGGTCATTCTCAGAGTTTTTTATTTTTAATTTTTGTTGCTTTTTAATATAAAGCTTTCCAAACTCTTTTGACACACTAAACTTATTTCTTGACTCCCTTATGTGTCAGAAGCCACAGTTCAAGGAACACTCTTCAGAAGCTGTTGATGGATTGTCTGTGTCTCTTCAATTTGGCACCCCCAACTCATGTCTGTGCTCAAAATTAGTCAGTTTGTAGGTATTAAAAGGCATTTGGTTTGTGTGCTGCTGGTACATTTATCCCAGCATTGTATAGTGCTTCTGAGTAGAATCATCACAAAGAGCTAGGCAGAGAAAAATGGATAGTTCTGGTGAGGAATTCAATGCAGATTTGTTGATCAAGCCCTTGCCAGTGTCAAGCACTCTGCTAGATTGTATATGGGAATTAATTATGTATGACCTTTTTAATTACAAAATCTAGACTCATGAAGGAAGACAATTGTAAAGCAGAATTTAAATAAAGTGTAATAGTGAACATCTTATCAGATGCAGTAAGGGTACAAAAGAGTAAGTAATCAGTTCCATCTGCTAAGAACTTAAAATGTTACAGGAGACCTGATGTTTGAACTGCCTAATAAGATATAGATATTTTCCTGGAAGGTAAAAACGTTGTTGCTGCTTAGATAAAGTAGGGAAGAGCAGTCCAGGTAGTGAAAGTAATGTGAGGAAAAATAGAGCAGCATGAATAGTCTGGTTCTTTCTGTGAACTTCACATAGTTCAATATGAGTAGACTAAAGAGTAAGAAACAGGTGTGGGTGTGGGGAGGACAACTCAATGTCAGATTTGTAGGCTATGCTGAAGAGATTTTTAGGCAACAGGGAGGCACATTGTAGAGATAGACAGTTGTCTGGAGACCAGGAAACCAGAAAGTAGAATATCAGAGTAATCTGGTGAGAGTTTTAAATAATATGATATCTAAAGGGAAAAAGGGAAACCTAAGAGGAATGGCAGAGGAGCTATACCCAGGTAGAATTTAAGCAATGTCCTAACAAAGACACTTTTTTCAAACCTGAATTATCTAAAGTACTAATTAAATTTACTAGGAAATGGAAGTTGGTCATCCTTTCTAGAATTGTTTGAGCCACAGGTTATTCTAATTTTAAATTAGTTTAATATTATTTACTAACCATCTGTTTACACCTTCTGGTTTATTTCTAGAGAAATTTGAGGCATACAAATAGAAATATGCTCTTGATGCCATCCTTTTCCTATACTATCATTCTTTCATCAAAAATTGACATGCCTTTTAGCTGACCCTCTCCAGTTTTTGGCCACAGAGGTTAGCATTTCCCAAATAAGGGATCCTGATGTTCTTCTGTTTTGTTTTCTTTTCATATTTTCATTGACCTTTATGTCCTTTTAAACAGTTTTTATTTTGCTAAGAACATTTAACATGAGATCTGTTCTCTTAAAATTTTAAGTGTACATTATTGACTTAAAGTACAACATTGTACAGTGAAACTTTAGAGCTTATTCATCTTACTTAACTGAAACTTTATAGGCATAAAGTAGAATAGTAACACCACATTTTCCTCTCCTCCAAGCTCCTAGAAATAACCATTCCACTCTGATTCCTTGAATTTAATTTCATATATGTGGAATCATGCTGTATTTGACTAGCTTATTTCACTTTAGCATAATGTCCTTAAGGTTTATACACTTGTATATCGCAAAATTTTCTTCTTAAAAGCTGTGTGATATTCTATCTGTATACCAACTTTTCTTTATCTATTCATCTGTTGATTGAGATTTCTGTTATTTCCATAATTGGCTAATGTGAATAGTGCTGCAGTGAACATAGTAATGTTAATATCTCTGTGAGATCCTGATTTTAATTCTTTCAAAAATATAAACACCTAGAAGTAGGATATTGTAAGTCTTATGTTTAAGATTTTGAAGGCCTCTGTACTGCTTTCTTATTCTTTTTATTTATCTTTTAATTTTTTACACACGGCATTTTGATTCATTGTACACAAATGGGGTACATCGTTTCATTTCTATAGGTGTACACGATGTAGATTCATACCATTCGTGTAATCATACATGTAAATAGGGTAATGATATCTGTCTCATTCCACCATTTTTATACCCCCCCTCGTTTCCTTCTACACAATCTAAAATTCACCATTCTTCTTTCCCTCCCCACCCCCACACCCCCATTATATATCATTCTCCACTTATCAGGGAAAACATTTGACCTTTGGTTTTTTGGGCTTGGCTTATTTCACTTAGTATGATATTCTCCAATTCCATCCATTTATTTGCAAATGCCATAATATTATTATTCGTTACAACTGAATAATATCCCATGCATATATACCACAGTTTCTTTATCCATTCATCTGTTGAAGAGCATCTAGTTTGGTTCCACAATCTAGCTATTGTGAACTGAGCTGCTATAAACATTGATGTGGCTGTGTTACTGTAGTTTGCTCATTTTAAGTCATTTGGGTATAAACCAAAGACTGGGAAAACTGGGTCAAAAGGTGGGTCCGTTCCAACTTTTCTGAGGATTCCCCCCAGTGCTTTCCAGAGTGGCTGCACCAATTTGCAACTCTACCAGCAATGTAAAAGTGTGCCTTTTTCCCCACATCCACACCAAAATCTATCATTGTTTGTGTTCTTGATAATATAGCCATTCTAATTGGAGTATGAAATCTTAGCATTGTTTTAATTCACTTTTCTCTAATTACTAGAGATGTTGAACACTTTTTCATATATTTATTAATTGCCTGTATGTCTTCTTCTGTAAAGCATCTGTCCAGTTCCTTGGCCCATTTATTGATTGGGTTCTTTGTATTTTTGGTGTAAAGTTTTGTAAGTTCTTTATAAATTTTGGAGATAAGTGCTCTATCTGTAGTGTGTGTGGAAAAGATTTTCTCCCACTCTGTAGGCTCTCTCTTCACATTCTTGATTGTATCCTTTACTGAGAAAAATCTTTTTAGTTTGAGCCCATCCCATTGATTGATTCTTGCTTTGATTTCTTGTGCTTTGGGAGTCTTGTTGAGGAAGTCTGATCCTAAGTCAACTTGATGAAGATTCAGGCCTACTTTGTCTTCTATTAGGTGCAGGGTCTGTGGTCTAATTCTTATGTCCTTGATCCATTTTGAGTTGAGTTTTGTGCAGGATGAGAGATAGAGTTTTAATTTCATTTTACTGCTTATGGATTTCCAGTTTTGCCAGCACCATTTGTTGAACAGGCTATCTTTTCTCCATTGTATGTTTTTGACTCCTTTATCTAGTATGAGGTGAGTGTATTTATGTGGTTTTGTCTCTGTGTCTTCTATTCTGTACCATTGATCTGCCTGTCTATTTTGGTGCCAATACCATGCTGTTTTTGTTACTATTGCTCTGTGTAGTAAATGTCTGGTATTGTGATACCTCCTGTTCACTTTTTCTACTTAGGATTGTTTTGGCTATTCGAGGTCTCTTGTTCTTCCAGAGAAGTTCATGATTGCTTTCTCTATTTCTATGAGGATTGTCATTGGGATTTTAATTGGAATCGCATTGAATCTATATAGTACCTTTGGTAGAATGACCATCTTGACAATGTTAATTCTGCCTATCCAAGAACATGGGAGATCTTTCCATCTCCGAAGGTTTTCTTCAATTTCTTTCTTTAATGTTCTGTAGTTTTCATTGTAGAGGTCTTTCACCTTTTTTGTTAGATTACTTCTGAAGTATTTTATTTTTTTGAGGCTACTGTGAATGGAGTGGTTTTCCTAATTTCTCTTTCAGAGGATTCATCATTTATGAATAGAAATGTATTAGATTTACGTGTATTGATTTTATATCCTGCTACTTTGCTGAATTCATTTATTAGTTCTAGAAGTTTTGTAGTGGAGATTTTTTGGATCTTTAAATAGAGGATCATGTCATCAGCAAATAGTGACAGCTTTAGTTCTTCTTTTCCTATTTGTATCCCTTTAATTTCTTTGGTCTGTCTAATTGCTCTGGCAAGTGTTTCAAGAATGATGTTGAATAGAAGTGAAAGAGGGCATCCCTGTCTTGTTCCCGTTTTTAGAGGGAATGCTTTCAGTTTTTCTCCATTAAGAATGATGTTGGCTGTGGGCTTAGCATAGATAGCCTTTACAATGTTGAGGTATGTTCCTACTATTCCTATTTTTTCTAGTGTTTTAAAAATGAAGGGGTGCTGTATTTTATCAAACACTTTTTCAGCATCTATTGAAATAATCATGTGATTCTTAACTTGAAGCCTTTTGATGTGATGAAGTACATTTATTGATTTCCGGATGTTGAACCAACCTTGCATCCCTGGGATAAACCCCACTTGATCATGCTGCACTATCTTTAATATATTTTTGTATGTGATTTGCCAGTATTTTGTTAAGGATTTTTGCATCTATGTTCATCAGGGATATTGGTTTAAAGTTTTCTTTCACTGATGTGTCTTTGGTTTTGGTATACGAGTGATAACTGGCCTCATAGAATGAATTTGGAAGGGTTCCCTCCTTTTCTATTTCCTGGAATACTTTGAGGAATATTGGTATCAGTTCTTCTTTAAAGGTCTTGTAGAATTCAGCTTAGAATCTATCTGGTCCTGGACTTTTCGGGGTTGGTAGGCTTTTTATGGCGTCTTCTATTTCGGTACTTGAAATTGATCTGTTTAGATTGTGTATACATTCCTGATTCAGTTTGGGAGGATCATATGTCTCTAAAAATTTGTCAGTGTCTTTGATATTTTCTATTTTGTTGGAGTATAGATTTTCAAAGTAGCTTCTGATTATGTTATGTATTTCAATGGTGTCTGTCGTGATCTTTCCTTTTTCATCACAAATTCTAGTAATTTGAGTTTTCTCTCTTCTTCTCTTCATTAGTGTGGCTAGGGGTTTATCATTTTTGTTTACTTTTTCAAAGAACCAACTTTTTGTTTTGTCAATTTTTTGAATTGTTTCTCTTGTTTCAATTTCATTGATTTCAACTCTGATTTTAATTATTTCCTGTCTTCTACTATTTTTAGTGTTGATCTGTTCTTCTTTTTCTAGGGCTTTGAGATGTAATGTTAGGTAATTTAGTTGTTGACTTTTTATTTTTTTAATGTATGAGCTCAATGCAATGAACTTTCCTCTTAGTGCTGCTTTCAGAGTGTTCCAGAGGTTTTGATGTTATGTCATTGTTCTCGTGTATCTCTAAGAATATTTTTATTTCTTCCCTGATGTCTTCTGTTATCATTGCATCATTCAATAGCATATTATTTAGTCTCCAGGTGTAGGAGTAGTGTTTGTTATTTTATTGTTGATTTCTAATTGCATTCCATTATGGTCTGATAGGATACAGAGTAGGATCTGTATTTTTTTGTATTTACTAATGACTTTTTTGTGGCATAGCATATGGTCTATTTTGGAGAAGGATCCATGAGCTGCTGAGAAGAAAGTATATTTGCTCGATGATGTATGAAGTACTCCATAAATATCCATTAAGTCTATATCATTGATTATATTATTTAGTTCTCTTGTTTCTTTGTTCAGTTTTTGCTTTGGAGGATCTATTCAGTGGTGAGAGCGGTGTGTTGTAGTCCCCCACTATTAATGTGTTTTGGTCTATTTGATTTTTAAAATTGAGAAGGATTTGTTTGATATACATAGATGCTCCATTGTTTGGGGCATAAATATTTAAAAGTGTTATATCTTGCTGTTTTATGCTTCCCTTAAGCAGTATGAAATGTCCTTCTTTATCCCTTCTAACTTTGGTTTGAAGTTCACTTTATCTGATATGAGGATGGAGAACCCTGCTTTTTTAATGTGTTCATGTACTTGGTATGTTTTTACCCATCCTTTCACCTTTAGTCTGTGGATGTTTTTCTATGAGATGAGTCTCTTGAAGGCAGTGTATTGTTGGGTCCTTCTTTTTAATCCAATCTGCCAGTCTATGTCTTTTGATTGATGAGTTTAGACCAGTGACATTCAGTGTTATTATTGTGATATGATTTGTATTCCTGGTCATTTTGACTTAATTTTGGTTTTTAACTTGACTTGGTTTCTCCTTTGATTGACTTTTCCTTTAGGGTAGTTCCTCCCTTTGCTGACTTGTATTGTTGCTTTTCACTTCCTCCTCATGAAATATTTTGCTGAGAATGTTCTGTGGGGCAGGCTTTCTATTTGTAAATTCTTTTAACTTTTGTTTATCATTGAAAGATTTTATTTCATCATCAAATCTGAAGGCTAGTTTTGCTGGGTATAGGATTCTTTGTTGGCATTCGTGTTCTTTCAGACCTTGAAATATATTGTTCCAGGCCCTTCTTGCTTTTAGAGTCTGGGCTGAGAAATCTGCTGATATCCCTATTGGTTTCCCCTTATATGTAAAATGATGCTTTTCTCTCTCAGTTTTTAAAATCCTCTTTATTTTGTATGTGAGGTATTTTCTTTATAATGTGTCTTGGTGTGGATCTGTTGTAATTTTGTGCACCTGGTGTTCTGTAAGCCTCTTATATTTGATTTTCCATTTCATTTTTCAGTTTGGGAAATTTTCTGATATTATTTTCATTGAACAGGTTGTTCATGCCTTTGATTTGGGTTTCTGTGCCTTCCTCAATCCCAGTAATTCTTAAATTCAGTCCTTTCATGATATCCCATAATTCTTGGAGGTTCCATTCATGACTTCTTAACATCTTCTCAGTTTGTTCAACTTTATTTTCAAGATTAAATATTTTGTCTTTCATTGTCTGAGATTCTGTCTTCCACAAGATCTATTATGTTGGTAATGATTTCTATTGAGTTTTTAATTTGGTTTATCATTTCTTTCATTTCAAGTATTTGTGTTTGTTTTTGTTTTCAGAATCTCTATCTCTTTATTGAAGTGTTTTTTTTGCTTCCTGCATTTGCTCTTTTAAGTATTTACTGGAATGGTCATGCATTGCCTGCATTTGCTCTCTTATCTCGTCTTTTGCTTCACAGATCATTTAAAGTATGCAGATTTTAAACTCTTTTTCTGTCACTTCTACTGCCTTAAAGTCATTTGATTCTATCACAGTAGCATCTTGGTTTGTTAGGGACAATTTCTTTCCCTGTTTTTTTTTTTCATATTTTTTCTATATATTCCCCTCTAGCAGTGAAGATCAGAGATACTGAAGTTCCCTCCTTGCAGGCTTATTATGACCCTGTAGTTTTCCACTACCTTTCCTTTGAAGGGGAGATCAATACCAGTAGCACCCAATACAGAGAAAATGCAGCTCTGAACCAGATAGCCCCTATAAAGTGTTTAACATTATTATAATGAATAGGATCAGTTTGATTAGTATTTACAGTATTTCTAGTTGTGAACAAGAGGATAGTAAAGGGTGTAGGATGTAAGTGAGTAAATGGAGGTACCTGTCAAAGGGCCTCCAGTCTCCTGTAGGTCTCTCAGGAAGAGAGCCACCCTTTCAATGATGATGGCCACACCCTCAGGAATAATTCAAAATGCCTGCACCAGCCTCCAAAGAAGCTGGGAATTCCCAGAAAGGGTGCACTGAGTGAGCATGGAGGCAGGCACAGTGTCCCTCAGGAGTAGGGGGGCAGGCAGGCAGGCTGGCTCAGCTACTGGCCTCTGTCCTTGATGCGGGGGCGGGCTCAGTGCTGTCCTCCCTGTACTGCTTTCTATAGAAGGTATGTCATTTTGCTTTCCCTCTGACAATGTGCAAGGGTTCCATTTCCTCCACATCATAACTAACACTAGTCTTTTTAGTTTTTGGTAATAGCCATGCCAATAGCCATGAGATAAAATCTCATTGTGGTTTTCATTTACATTTCCTTGATAATTACTGACATTGAGCATCCTTTTGGTACTTGTTAGTCTTTTTATTTTTCTATGAAGAAATGTCTCTTTAGTACTAACTGTTTAATTGGTTTACTCATTTTTCACTGTTGAGTTGTAGGAGTTTTTAATATAATTTGGCTATCACCCCCTTATCAGGTATATGGTTTGTAAATATTTTCTCCTAATCTGTAGGTTGTGCCTTTTCACAATGTTGACTATTTCACTTGTTCTGGAGAAGTTTTTTAGTTTGATAAATTCCAGTTACTTGTTTCTGTTTTTATTACCCGTGCTTTTCCGTTACATTCATCAAATCATTATCAAGGAGATCCTGATGTTCCAATTATTCAAATTAGTCTTTTTCCCCCATTCTTGGCTAGTTGAAATTTTTAAAATTTTGGAGATTAATTTTACTATGAGGATTAGTACTTTACAGGGATTTTATTTGTTTGATTTTGTTTTTGGAAAGCTCACCATTACTACTTCTATCAAACATAATTTTTTTTTTAAGGAAAGTGAGTATAATTTTGACCCATGTAGTATAATTCTCCCAATAGCATCCCAGTTGTAGAGACTTTTTAATTGTATACTTTATGACTTACTCAAAGTGGAGTTCATAGATAAGTGTCATCAACATTATTTAACAACTTGTTAAAAGTATACTATCTTGGGTTCTCTTCTGACTGTGGAATCAGAATCTGCACCTTAATACATTCTCCAGGTGATTTCTATGTTCTTTAATGTTTGAGAATCATTACTTTTGTTCCCTGGTGTTACAACTTTATAGATAACTTTCTTTGTTCTTGATAGTAATTGCTTAGTTTTGCTGTATATTACATTTTCCTATCAGTAAATACTGCCCTTTCTTTGCAAAGTTTGTTTTTTTTTCTTTTTAATGTGTCTGATTCAAAGCAAGAATGGAGTAGTCTACAGTATGAGGCAATTGTCTTTTAAAATATTGTTCCTCAGTTGAGTTAAAAGCTGTTGTATTGATTGTGGCATTTTAGAGCTATCTGAATTATTAATGTGGCTTCATTTGGCAAATAGAATATTTTAAAATTAGTGATCTTATAAATATGGTGCTCTGTCATACATCTGGTATCTTGTTCTTAAAGATGTGCTAATACTAATGAATATTATATAAAGTACCTGCCTGGATATGAATAAGTAACTATAATCTTAAAAGCAGGTATTATCTTCATTTGAAAATGCTTACGTTTAACTTCCTGATTTTTAAAAAATTCCTCATTTTAAGTAGAGCACATCTGCATTTCAAATGAGAAACATGATAAAAGTTCCACTTTGATTATAATTGTGGAATATAATATAATATATTCTTAAATATTACCTTTTCAAATCTTAGATGATAGTACAGCTCATCCATATACAGGTATCCTTCAATACTGAAATCTGTAAACTAAAAAGATTTGAATGCACTTTCGGAAATACATATTTTCTCTGTGTATTCTTGCTCCTCACTGTCTGTACTCAGGAACCAAGTAGATTTGAGTAGAAGGAGATACTTGTATTCTTTTCCATATTAATTTTCAGCACAATATATACACATAGAACTATATAATATTTAGCAACATTTCCAAGTTTACTTTCTACAGAATGTTAATCAGTTTTTCCATAGTATGATGAATATAGAAATACTCAACACTCTTATTTTTTGAGACTTAAAATATACATCAGAATAACAAAGGCTCTGGTGGATCCTCTATGAAGTAAAACTCATAATTTTTGCTTTATCCAGCATTTCTAGCAAATTATATGATAAGTACCATGAGGCCAAATGCTTTATTAATAATCAGGACACACTGTGTTTATGATAGAGCCTCTAAGAGCCTTAACTAGTATGAATTTCAGATTCCTCATTTCTAAACTGAGTTAACAGGGTCAAACATATTAACATGTACTGGAAAACCTGATAGTCATCAGCTTTAACTTCACAAAAGAAACATTGTGACAAAGCTACTTTAGAACTTTTCACCAATGAGTATTTCTAAAAGTGATGTTTATTATATCTTTCCTCAATATTTTGCCTTCTCTGTTGATATTACTTAATCACTCACCCCTTCATTCACTCTGCTGAACTACAGAGTGGCCTACTACTGGCCTCTTCTCCATTTCTTGAGTACCCTAAGCACTTATTGTTCCTTCTGCCCTCAGTGCTCTGTCCAGATATCTGCATGAGTCACCTCATTCACATCTCTACTCAAATGTTACTTCCTTGGAGAAACATTACTGGACTACCTTGTCTAAAACAGTGACCTGCCTACACTCACATACATTCTCTGTTTCCTTATTTATTTAGTTTTCATAGTACTTAATGCTAATAAATATATGTTTATTTTATTATTTCTCTATCCCCACTAGATTGTAAACTTCACAAGAAAAAATAAAAAAGGCTTTTTGGGTTGTGATTAATACTCTACAAATAGGAGTTTTGTAAAAATGAATGATATTTTATAAATAGATGTAAATTAGATTTCTATTTGTGCCTCTTTCCATTGTGGTTTTTTTTAACATATACATAGTTTTGAACCTATATCAAATCAATTGTGGCAGATATTGTATTGAGGCAGATACCGTTTGCTAACTTAACACTTATTTCCAGCATCATTCTATCTTGCTTGCTTCTACTGTAAAGGACCTGCCCCCACAAAAGACAAATAAGCCTTAAATTTTTACTCATTTTGTCTCTCTCCCCTTATAGCTAGAACTGGCTGTATGGCATCATTCAGGTCAATGAGAAATTAGGTATATCTCAGGCCCTTTTGGGAAAGTTTTTCCTTGTATGCAAAAGGAACAAATGTTCTTGGTTCAGGCTCTTCTTTCTGTCTTAAACAACACAATGCCTAAATCTATGCTAGCCATCTTGCAACCTATGAGTTCAGAATTCTTTCAGTGCATGAGAAAATAAATCTCCACTTGTTTAGGCATCAAGTAGTCAATCATTCCATTTATTGCATTTGAAAGCTTAACGCACAACTCAGAGCTTGGCACGTGGAAGAAATTTCTTTTCTATTGTAGTAACTATTATATTAATTATGCCTTTGATTGTTAAAACAGTAAGAAGTAGTCACATTCTAGTTTTTTAACAATCCAAGCAACCTAATGAATTTCTAATTAACTTTTCATTTTAATTACCATTTTAATTTTTAGTGCTTTTTATTTTTTGCTTGATTGCTTTGTTCTTATTGATGATGGTATTTTTAATTCTCTGCAATAACAATATTCTTAAAAGCAAAAACTTTTGTTAATTATAACATTATGGTTATATGTAGTAATTGGATTCATACTGACAAAATCACACATGCATGGAATTTGTTCAGTTTTTCCTTCTATTCCACTGTTCTTCCCTATATATTTAAAAGCAAAAGCTTTTGATTTATAAGAACTGAGATTTTTGAGAGAAGAAAAATTGGGAGAATGAAATACAAAGATTAAACCCTGAAGAAGTTAGATGAGAACTTTATGCCAAAAGCAATGGAAAAGACCTGTTGGTTGATGTAGAAACTCATTTTCCTTGCATTTAGAGGACAGATAGGAATAATCTTTATATAGGGTAAATAGATCAATTCCACATCTCCCTTTACCTTGAGATTTGGGAGAAAAAAGCCAAATCAATGAGTAATGGTGTAGTGGGTCCTTCTGAAAAAGATCCCATACCTTTGTCACTATGGGCATTGATATTAAGAATGGGACAGAGTAGAAGAATTATAGAACATTCAGAAAGGTCAATGAGAATTGTTGAAAGCAGAGCTCTGTCTCTTCTGAATCTGGGATACCCTTCATATCCTGCCCTTGGACATCCAGAACTCTGCATTCTATGGCCTTTAGACTCTGAGGCTTGTGTAAGTAGCTTTTGGGCTTTCAGCCTCATACTAATGGTTCCATCATCAGCTTCCTTGGTTCTACGACTTTTGGACTTGAACTGAGCCAGACTGCCAGCTACCATGTTTCTCTGCCTTGCATATGACCTATTGTGGGATTACTCAGTCTCCATAATTGATGAGAGTAAGAAAGAAAATGCAGTTAAACAATAGGATGGTTAGATACTAATGAATTTCCCTTCACATCTCCCTCATTCCATCATAAGAAGTAATTTTAAGTATACTAATAAGAGCCAATTTAAACATGAAGTAGAGTAATTTGCTTTACCTTATTACAAAGCAAAAGAGGAGAATAGTTTTGAAATTGCTAAAGCAAAGGCTCAAACATTAAGCACATGAATTACAAAGATTAAGTTTGCTTATATCATGTAACGAGTTCAGTTTCAAAGGAACATAAATTTATGTCATTGACAGTCCAGGATTTATTATGTATGTATATAGCAAAAGATCACTTTAAATAAAGATGTTAGAAGAGAAATTGAGCAAGATGGCAGAGTAGAATACCCCAGTAATCTTCATCTTCCCCACAGAAACATCATTTTTTACAACTACCCCACACAAAATTACCTACACAAGAGCTAAAGAAATTAGGTGAGCAATCACACTACTTGATAGTAGCACAATAAAAAGAAAAGATTCATTGAAGATACAAAGGACCATTTTACATTACCTGTATTATTGCATATTTTCAAATAACTTGTCTTCGAGTTCAGATTTTTCCTTCTTTATTAATTCTGCGGTCAGTGCTTGCTTTCTGTTATATCTGTGCCCACCCTCCCCCAGCTCTAGGCAGCATAGCATGGAGAGAGAGAACATTTGCTTTCAGGAAACAGAAGAAAGTGAGTATAACACATTACATTAGATTTCTGGACACTGGACCTATTGGGGCAATACCAAGAGCTAGTCAGATATACATGGCTGTATATTCCAGACTGGTACCCACAGCATAAGCCTCTAGACCCTGTGGTGCAGGTGGGAGCATACAACTGTAGTTATAACAGACTCAATCTCTAGCCAACATCCTGCCACCGAGACCAACTTAATTGATCTTGGCTCTGGACTCCCCTCAGTAATCCCAGTACTATGCAGGCCATGTCTTAACTTGGTTTTTGTCCCAACCTAGTGCTACACCTACCACAGGGCTTTCCCAGAAGATGTTAGTGTGTGAAGACTAGGATAAATGCAAACCATTTCAAAAGTGCAGATCACATTTATTTTAACCTCAAATAGCCTGTTATATTTGGAAGATGTTTAGATACTTAGGATGTAAGCTTCATGGTAACTATGAAGCAACAACCTATGGTAGATACACAAAAAATAATAGGGATCAAAATATACCACTAGGAATAATGAGTAACAAAGGAAGATACCTAGAGAAGAAGAAAGGGACAAGGGATCTATGAAACTGCTAGATGGCCATATTGGTTTTAATCAATAATTGCCTTATGTAAATGGGTTAAGTGGGTTAAATGAGTTAAATTTTCGAATCAACAGACATTGAGTAGAAGAATGGATTAAAAAAAAAAACTGTTGCTTACAGGAGACTCACTTCACATGTAAAGATAAACATAGGCTGAAAGTAAAAAGATGGAAATGATATTTCATGAAAAGGGAAACCAAAAGAATAGGAGTAGCTATACTTAATATCAGATCTAAAATACACTTTAAGTCAAAAACTAAAAAAAGACAAAGTCATTATATAATGACAAAGGGGTCTATTCAGCAAGAGAATATAATAATGATAAATATATATACATCCATCATCAGAGCACCTAAATATATAGGGCAAGTATGAATAGATCTGAATAGAGAGGTGGACTATAATACAAGAACAGCAGGAAGTTTCAACACTCCACATTCAGAATGAAATTCAATAAGGAAACATTAGGAGGTTTGCAAGATTGCAGAAATAGAGGGGGTCACTTTCCTGGCTGCTCCATAGAATGAAACCAAGAAAGCAGATGGGAAGCTTCTCAGCAAGTGGTGAACAACTAAAAGCAGGGCAGCTTTACTGGAATTTAAAACTGGATTTCAAAGCAGACTGGGGACTCAGGGGGTTGAATATAATAAAATAAGGAAGAAATCCCCGGAGGCACAGCCACTGCTGTGGCTGGTTGGGAAGCACCAGCCAGAGTGGTCCCTCCATGAGCATAGTAGAGGGATAAGCGAATTAAAGGAACTTACATTTTGGAAGTCCAAGATATGTCTTGGTACACAGCATATAGAGATCAAGGACATGACCCAGCAAACCTGAAAGACCTGCTGCACAATATCCATGTGCAGGGAAAGAAGCCATCGTATTTCCAGGTGATGTGTGGAGGACAAAGGAAGGAATAATTTTGCATCTGTTGCACTGGGGCCAGCAACTGAAGGGGCTGATTCCTGACAAACCTGAGTTTCACCCAAAATATAGGTCAAATAAACACATACTGTATGACATAGCAAGTGTTTAAGTGACCAGTAGAAAATCAGATGAGGAGAGAGGTTTAAACAGGGACAACTGGTCATGGAAACCCCCTCTACCAGCTCTACCCCTTCCTTCCAGTCTGGCAGCTTGCCATATTGTCTGGGAGAGACTTAACTGGAGGGGAATGCAGAAGGGCAGGACAGGAGAGATTGGAGACTGAACCCAAGACTAGCAAAAATGGGGTCTGAAGGTGCCGTAGGGGACTCAGAATTGGGTCCCTCACCACACAAGTAAAACCCAGGGGAGATCCCTAGGATACAGTCTTCCCAGTGTGGACCAGGAAATACTGGGCACTGAGGTGTGCTGATTTAAAATCTTCAGACCAGGGGAGGCGGGCCAAGATGGCGGACTAGAGGTCGGCTGCATTTCACGCTGCTCCACGACGCAAGATTCAAAAGAGGAGATAGTGAGAGACTTGGGACCAACTCAAAGCTGCCGGGTGAGTCTCTCCTGTTGGGGAGGCGTCCCGGATGGGGCGGTAGCCCCGGAACGCAGGGAATTTGTGAAGTGGAGTTGCTCGGCGAGACGCCCCTCCCCCCGCTGGAGCGGTAAACACGGACAACTGGGATCATCGTAGAGGAGGCGGCTCAGCATAGTGCTTGGACTCGAGCAGCCGCTGGGGCTCCGGGCGGCTGCCTGGGGAGGAGCTGCGTGGCGAGCTGTTTGGACCCAGAACAACCGCTTCTGAACACCGGGGGGTTGCCCGGAGGAGGAGGAGAGGCCCAGCGGGACGCTTGGTCTAGGAGTGACTGCATCAGAGCCACGGGCGGTTGCCAGAGGAGGAGCTGCGTGGTGAGCTGTTTGAACTCAGAGCGAGCGCTCCTGAGTGCCGGGAGGTTGCCCGGAGGAGGAGGAGGAGCGCGGCGTGTTACTTGACCTGGGAGTGACTGCATCAGAGCCGCCGGCGGTTGCCGGAGGAGGAGCTGCGTGATGAGCTGTTTGAACTTGGAGCAGCTGCTCCAGAACACTGGTGGCCTGCCTGGAGGAGGAGAGCGGTGGGACGCTTAGCCTGGGAGTGACTGCATCAGAACCACAGGCGGTTGCCAGAGGAGGAGGCGAGTGGTGAGTTGATTGGACTAAAAGCGACCGCTCCTGAACATCGGTGGCCTGCCTGGAGGAGGAGCGTGGTGAGTCACCTGGTCTCGGAGCCACCGCTCCTGAACACCCGGGGAGCTACCCCAAGGAGGAGGAGGAGGAACAGGGCGGGTCACTTGGACTTGGAGTGACTGCCTAGGGCTACGGGTGGTTGGCGGGAGGAGGAGACCTGAAGTGAGTTGTTTGGACTCCTAGTGACTGCATCGGAAACCGGGCGGCTGTCCGGAGGAGGAGGTGTGTGGCGGGTCTCTGGGTCTCGGAGCGATTGTACGGGGCTCCAGGTGGTGACTCAGGGGAGGGGCTGCATAGCCAGGCGATTGGTGCAGAGCAGGGTCCCAGGAGCTAGGTGGCTTCTTGCTGGAAGAGCTGCACAGAGACACGCCTAGGGGCGGAGCGAAGTTTCCAGGGCTGCGGGCAGATTCTCTGGGAGAGGCAGCCTAAGGAGACTTGCCTACGAAGGGTGAGGCTCCCAGGCCCAGGACGTAGGTCCGGGCCCCTGGGATCGTTGCAGAGGAAGGCAGCCCAGCCCAGGTGATAGTTGTAGATTGAGGGGAACCTCTAGGAGGGCAACTGACCAGCGAGACGTCCCCACCGAGTGACTCTTCCCGGCCGGGGGAGGTTTTCCCACAGGGACGGTAAAGCCAGAGACATAGGCACAAACAGGCCTTGCCTCAGCCCACAGTCTAGTTCCCCATTGGATGACCATTGGTCAACAAGTGGAGGCACCTCTGCTCACTAGCAGGGAATATACGCCACCTGAGGGTCACCACCCCTAGAGAGGCAGCTTCTTCGTGGAGCTCTGCATTATCAACCTCCTCCAAGACTTCAGGCTACTGAAGGATAAGAGGGGATATACTAGCAATCTTCAGGGACATTATATGTTGATAGAGGAAATCTGCAACATCTTAATGACCCACTGATCCCTGAACAATATGAGAAAACAAGGGAAGAAAATGCCCCAAACAAATCTAGATGTTACATCAATAAAATCCAACGACAGCATGGCAGAAGAAATGACAGAAAGGGAGTTCAGAATGTACATAATTAAAATGATCAGGGAAGCAAACAATGAGATGAAAGAGCAAATGCAGGCATTGAATGATCACACCAATCGACAGTTAACAGAGCAAATTCAGGAAGCAAAAGATCATTTCAATAAAGAGTTAGAGATATTGAAAAAAAAACCAAACAGAAATCCTTGAAATGAAGGAAACAATAAACCAAATTAAGAACTCCATAGAAAGCATAACCAATAGGATAGCACATGGATCCTTCTCTAAAATAGACCATATATTATGCCACGAAGCTAATGTCAGCAAATACAAGAAGATAGAGACACTACCTTGTATTCTATCAGATCATAATGGATTGAAGTTACAAATTAATGAAAGAGTAAAAAACAGAAACTACTCCAACACCTGGAGATTAAACAATATGCTACTATATGATGAATGGATAACAGAAGATATTAGGAAGGAAATTAAAAAATTCTTAGAGGTAAACGAGAACAAAGAAACATCATATCAAAATCTCTGGGACACTATGAAAGCGGTACTTAGAGGAAGATTTATTTCATGGAGCGCATTTAATAAAAGAAGTAAAACTCAAAAAATAAATGACCTAACACTACAGCTCAAAGCCCTAGAAAAAGAAGAACAGACCAACACCAAAAGTAGTAGAAGACAGGAAATAGTTAAACTGAGAGCTGAAATCAACGAAATCGAAACGAAAGAAACAATACAAAAAATTGACAAAATAAATAGTCGGTTCTTCGAAAAAATAAACAAAATTGATAAACCTTTAGCCACACTAACAAAGAGAAGACGAGAGAAAACACAAATCACTAAAATTCGGAATGAACAAGGAAATATCACAACAGACACGACTGAAATACAAAACATAATTAGAAGCTATTTTGAAAATCTATACTCCAACAAAATAGAAAATTTCGAAGACATCAACAGGTTTCTAGAGACATATGAATTGCCTAAACTGAACGAGGAGGACATACACAATTTAAATAGACCAATTTCAAGTAATGAAATAGAAGAAGTCATCAAAAGCCTTCCAACAAAGAAAAGTCCAGGACCAGATGGGTTCTCAGCCGAGTTCTACAAAACTTTTAAAGAAGAACTCATTCCAATACTTCTCAAAGTATTCCATAAAATAGAAGAGGAGGGAACCCTCCCAAACTCATTCTATGAAGCCAATATTACCCTGATTCCTAAACCAGACAGAGACACATCAAGGAAAGAAAATTTCAGACCAATATCCTTAATGAACATCGACGCAAAAATTCTAAACAAAATTTTAGCAAATCGCATACAAAAACATATTAAAAAGATAGTGCACCATGATCAAGTGGGTTTCATCCCAGGGATGCAACATCAGGAAATCAATAAATGTCATTCACCATATCAACAGACTTAAAGTCAAGAATCACATGATTATTTCGATAGATGCAGAAAAAGCATTTGATAAAATACAGCACTCCTTCATGCTCAAAACACTAGAAAAAATAGGGATAGTGGGAACATTTCTTAACATTATAAAGGCCATCTACGCTAAACCCATGGCTAATATCATTCTAAATGGTGAAACACTGAAAGCATTCCCTCTAAAAACTGGAACAAGGCAGGGATTCCCTCTTTCACCATTTCTATTCAATATCGTCCTTGAAACTCTAGCCAGAGCAATTAGACAGACCAAAGAAATTAAAGGGATACGAATAGGAAAAGAAGAACTCAAACTATCCCTATTTGCTGATGATATGATGGTATACTTAGAGGAACCAGGAAATTCCACCAGAAAACTTTTAGATCTCATAAGTGAATTCAGTAAAGTAGCGGGATATAAGATCAATGCACGTAAATCTAAGGCATTTTTATATATAAGCGATGAATCTTCAGAAAGAGAAATTAGGAAAACTACCCCATTCACAATAGCTTCGAAAAAAATAAAGTATTTGGGAATCAATCTCACAAAAGAGGTGAAAGACCTCTACAATGAGAACTACAGAACACTAAAGAAAGAAATTAAAGAAAACCTTAGAAGATGGAAAGATCTCCCATGTTCTTGGATAGGAAGAATTAATATTGTCAAAATGGCCATACTACCAAAAGTGCTATACAGATTTAATGCAATTCCAATGAAAATCCCAATGATGTACCTTACAGAAATAGAGCAAGCAATTATGAAATTCATCTGGAAGAATAAAAAACCCAGAATAGCTAAAGCAATCCTTGGCAGAAAGAGTGAAGCAGGGGGTATCGCAATACCAGAACTTCAACTCTACTACAAAGCAACAGTAACAAAAACAGCATGGTATTGGTACCAAAATAGAAAGGTGGATCAATGGTACAGAATAGAGGACACGGACACAAACCCAAATAAATACAATTTTCTCATACTAGACAAAGGTTCCAACAATATGCAATGGAGAAAAGATAGCCTCTTCAACAAATGGTGCTGGGAGAATTGGAAATCCATATGCAACAGAATGAAACTAAACCCATATCTCTCACCATGCACGAAACTAAACTCAAAATGGATTAAGGATCTCGGAATCAGACCAGAGACCTTGCATCTTATAGAAGAAAAAGTAGGTCCAGAGCTTCAACATGTCGGCTTAGGACCAGACTTCCTCAACAGGACTCCCATAGCACAAGAAATAAAAGCAAGAATCAACAACTGGGATAGATTCAAACTAAAAAGCTTTCTCTCAGCAAAGGAAACTATCAGCAATGCAAAGAAACAGCCTACAGAGTGGGAGAAAATCTTTGCCAATCATACTTCAGATAGAGCGCTAATCTCCAGAATCTATAAAGAACTCAAAAAACTCTACGCCAAGAATGTAAATAATCCAACTGACAAATGGTCTAAGGAAATGAATAGACACTTCACAGAAGAAGATCTACAAGCAATCAACAAACATATGGAAACATGTTCAACATCTCTAGTAATAAGAGAAATGCAAATCAAAACCACCCTAAGATTCCACCTCACACCAATTAGAATGGCAATTATCAAGAATACAAGCAACAACAGGTGTTGGCAAGGATGTGGGGAGAAAGGTACACTCTTACATTGCTGGTGGGGCTGCAAATTAGTGCAGCCACTCTGGAAAGCAGTGTGGAGATTCCTTAGAAAACTTGGAATGGAAACACCATTTGACCCAGCTATCCCACTCCTTGGCCTATACCCAAAGGACTTAAAATCAGCATATTACAGAGATACAGCCACATCAATGTTCATAGCTGCTCAGTTCACAATAGCCAGATTGTGGAACCAACCTAGATGTCCTTCAATTGATGAATGGATAAAGAAAATGTGGTATATATATATACAATGGAATATTACTCAGCCATAAAGAATGATAAAATTATGACATTTGCAGGCAAATGGAGGAAACTGGAGAATATCATGCTAAGTGAGATAAGCCAATCTCAAAAAACCAAAGAACGAATGATATCGCTAATAAGTGGATGATGACACATAATGGGGGGTGGGAAGTGTTAGTGTTGGGGTTGGAGTTGGGTTTAGGGAGGGGGGCAGGAATGGAGGAAGAAAGGACTATATAGATGGAGGGGAAGGGTGGGAGGGGAGGGGGGGAAGGGAAAAAATGGCAGAATGAATCAAACAACATTACCCTATGTAAATTTATGATTACACAAATGGTATACCTTTACGCCATGTACAGACAGAGAAAAAACATGTATCCCATTTGTTTACAATAAAAAATAAATAAAAAAAAAATAAAATCTCCAGACCAATTAGCATTCAGTGAAGAGCCTAGAGCCCACCTAAGCCTAAACACTGCCTCCAGGAATTCCACCTACAGGGTTACTTCTCTCATTCCAGCAGTCCAGAGTGTGGAAGCATCACGCTCCAGATGACCCCACTGAAAACTGCTGAGAAGAGAAACTGAGAATCTTTTGAACTCCAAAGGAAAGAATTCTTTGACTTTTCATCAAGTTCTTTTTTTCACTTAAATTCTTTTTCTGTTTAATTGTGACCTTAATGGTACATGGACATTTGTATATATTCATATTTGTTTTTTTCCTAATTTCTAGCAATTTGAAGCCAGTTATTTTTCATTGATTACTATTTTTGTGAACTAAGCTGTTTGAATAGTATATTTTAATTTTTTGGTATTCTTTTTTTTTTTAATATTTACTATATATATATTTTTTCCCCTCCGGTTTCCTTTGATTCTCCCTTTTCTTCTGCTAACAGCTAATCTCTATTATTCTCTCTTTCACTCTTCTTTAATTTTTTACTTCCTCTTCTCTCCTCCTCTCTCATAATCATCACATACTATATATTTCTGTACTGTCCTTGTCCACCATTTGTAATTATAAACCCTTTTGCAAACTTGCTGTTTTTATTGTAGGCAATAACCTATCATATAATTTCTGTTTGTTGTGACAAATATCACTGTAGACATCATTGTAGGAACTATTTGGTTTAATGCTGTATATTGTTTGCATCGGTTATTGTTCTTATTTGTCTCCCCCTAAACGACAAGGTACAGGAAACCTTCAGGAACACTATAAGTCCACAGGGTAGAAACTGTACTGCCTCAGATCCATACTGTTAGATGGGGAGACAAAAAAACAACATGAAAAATCGACGGAACAAATTGCCCCAAGATATTCCAATTATAGAATCTATCCACAACACAATGGAAGAAATATCAGAGAAAGAGTTTAGAATGTACATAGTTAAACTGATCTGTGAAGTAAAGGACAGTATAAGAAATGAAGCCAAAGGAGAAACTAATTCAAATTAAAAACTAGAAATAAACCCAAATGACCAGGAACACAAATCATATCTCAATAATCACCTTGAACATTAATGACTTAAACTCATCAATCAAAAGACAGACTGGATTAAAAACAAGAGCCAACAATATTCTCTCTTCAAGAGACTCACCTCATAGGCAGAGACATCCATGACTGAAGGTGAAAGGATGGGAAAAAACCTATCACTCCTATGGATCTCATAAACAATCAGGAGTTTCTTTTCTCATATCAGATAAAGTAGACATTAAGCCAAAGTTAATCAGAAGAGACAAAGAAGGCCATTTCATACTGCTTAAGGGAATTACACATCAACAAGACATAACAATCATAAATATTTCTTCCCCAAACATGAAGCATCTATGTACATCAAACAAACCCTTCTCAATTTTGAGAATCAAATAGACCACAACACAATAATCCTGGATAACTTTAACTTGCCTCTGTCACCACTCTGGATAGATCCTCCAAACAAAAACTAAATAAACTACAGAAGTAAAAAATACAATTGATAATTTAGATTTAACAGACATATATGGAACATTTTATCCATCAATGACTGAATACACTTTCTTCTCAGCAGCACACGGATCCTTCTCTAATGGAGACCATGTTATGTAAGCTATCACATGTTGGAATACAATTGTAATATGACCTTCATATATTTTTGGCATCAATAGGGTTATTTTGATTACTCCCTTTCCACTGATACTAATTTCTTGCTTTTTTCTTGATTAGACTTGTTTTATTTTTATCAAATTTTAGCTGTATTATTTCTCTGTTTCATATACGTCTGCACCTCTTCTTACTTTCCCTTCATACTACATAGTTTGAAAATAATTTGTAATTGTAACTTCTTTCTGATACAAGTACCTTAAGTTTTATTTGTTCATCTGAGTACTGTTTCATGCCAGAGATCCTGATATTTTAAGCTTTTATAACCACTCAGTTCAAAGCACTTTTTTATTTACTTCCTTGTACTTTATTCCCTGACCTTTGAGATATTTATAAGTGTGCCATTTAATTTTGAAATAGTTGACATGTGGGGGAGGGGTTCCATATATCTTTAGGTGATTGATTTCTAATGTAATAAATCATGCAGGAAACAGTCTACATGATTTCAATTTAAAAAAAATAATGGAAATTCTGTTTATACTTATTGTATTGGTTACATATATATCAAAACTGATCTAATTGCACACTTCAAATAATAAAAAGAATTAGGCATTACTGTTATAATTATATACTAACAAATTGGATTATATAAAAGAAGTGAGTGAATTCCTTGATGCATACAGAGTACCAAGATTGAATATTGAACAAATAGAAAATCTGAAGAGACATAATGTGTAAGGAGATTAAATCAGTGGTAATTCTCTTATCAAAGAAAAGCCTAATACTACAGTCCCACAGCCACATCAATGTTTATAGCAGCACAATTTACAATAGCTAATCTATGCAACCTAGGTGCCACTCAAAAGATGAATGGATAAAGAAAATGTGGTATATATACACAATGAGTATTAGCTATAAAGAATAATGACTTTATGGAAATAGATGGAACTGCAGACTGTCATGCTAAGTGAAATAAGCCAGTCCCACAAAATTCAAGGGTCAAATGTTTTCTCTGATATGTGGAAGCTAATCCAAAATAAGGGGGGAATAAAAACATAGATATAAGATCAGAGGAGTCAGCAAAGGGGAATGAAAGGAAGGGAGAAGGGAGGAACTGGGAAAGTCAGTGAAATGAATGTGACCTAACTTCCTATGTACATATGTAAATACACCACCATGAATCTCACCACAATGTACAGCCATAAGACACTGATATTTTAAAAAAGCTATGACTAAATAGTAGAAAGATCAATAGACTAGAGGAAAGGGAATGGGGTGGGATAAAGGGAGAGGAAGGGGAAATACTGGGGAATGAATTAGAATGAATTAATAATTATAACAACATTCCATGCTGTTATAATTGACATAGTATATTCTATTTTAGTGTGTAACTAAAAAGAACAAATAAAAATCTTTTTAAAAAAAAAACCAACAACCTTATAGCTCTGTTGCCAAATTCTACCATGCATTTAAAGTCAAACTAAGCTCAAAATCTTCAAAATAATTTAACAGGATGGAATATATCCAGACTTTTTTATGAGACCAGCTAATATCAAAGCCAGAAAAAGAAAGAAAAATAACTGAAAAGAAAGAAAATATAGCCCAATATCCCTGATGAACTTAGATGCAAAAATCCTTAACAAAATACTATCAACCCAAATCTAACAACACATTTAAAAGATTATTTACCTTGATGAAATAGAATTAATCTCAAAAATGTAATCACTACTCAACATATAGAAAAGAATAAGTATGATAACATAATGATGAAGAAAAGTCATGATCATTTCAGTAGAGCAGAAAAAGCATTTGACAAAATTCAACATCATTTTATTATAAAAACTCTCAACAAATTAGGTATGGGAGGAAGGTATGTTATCCCAACAAAGGCCCACAACTGACATCATACTGAACATGGAAAGGTGTAAAACTTTCCTTCTAACCAGAACAAGACAAGGAGACTCACTATCACTATTCCTATTCAGTAGCACTAGCAGTTTTAGTCACAGCAGCTAGGAAAATAAGGAAATTAAAGGCATACAAATTTGAAATGAAGAAATTAGCTTGTTCCGGTTTGCATGCATGATCTAATGTATTAAAAATCTTAAATACTCCACAAACAAAACAAAATGAAAAAGAAATGGAACTAATGAATGAATTCAATGAAGTTACAGGACATAAATCAACATACAAAAATCAGTAGTGTTTCTACACACTAATAGCAAACTACCAACACCACCCCTCAAAATCAAGAAAACAATCTTATTTCCAATAGCTACAGACTACAAAATAAAATACTTAGGAATAAATTTAAACAAGGAGGTGAGAGAGCACTACCCTGAAAATTGTTAAACAGTGATGAAAGAAATTGAAGGAGATACAAATAAATGCAAAGTTATCCACTGTTCATGGATTAGAAGAATTAGTATTGTTGAAAGGTCTATATTGCCCAGAGTTATCTATAAATTCAATGCAATTTCTATCAAATTCCTGTGACATTTTTCATTGAAATAGATAAAATATGGAACCACAGATGACTCCATATAACTAAAGCAATCATGAGCAAAAGAACAAAGCTAGAGGCTTGATATTACCTGACTTCAAATATATTATAGCAACGGATTGCTACTGCCATCAAAACAGACACATAAATCAATGTGATAAGATAGCCCTGAAATCTATGCATTTATAATTATAATTGATTTTCAGCAGAGGTACCAAGAACACACAGTGCAAAAAGGACAGTTTTTCCATAAATAGTGTTGGGAAAACTGGATATCCATTTGCAGAAGAATGAAATTAGACTTTTATATGACATCATATACCAAAATAAACTCAAAATGAATTAAAGTCCTAAATGTAGAACCTGAAAGTATGAAAATGCTGAAAGAAAATGTGGGGGAAAGCACAAAAAATATTGCATGAATTTTTGAATACAGCCCTCCCAAAAAGCATACAACAAAAGCAAAAGCAAACAGATAGAATTATATCAAACTAAAGAACTTTCTGCACCACAAGGAAACAGTTCACAAACTGAACAGACATTCTACATAATGGGAGGAAATATTTGCAGACTATACTTCTGATAAGGAGTTAATATCTAAAACATATAAGAAATTTTCACAAGTAAATATTAAAGTATAAGTAACCCAGTTTAAAAATGGGCAAAATGAACATTTCTCAAAGACACACAAATGGCCAACAGGTACATGAAAAAATGTTCAATGTTACTATCAGGGAAATACAAATTAAACCATGGAAATATAGAATGACTGTTATTAAATACATGAAAAATATTAAATGTTGGTGAGGATGTGGACGAAAGGAAACCCTTACAGATTGCTGGTGGGAATTAATTAACATAGCCATTATAATAGTGTGCAGGTTCCTTGAAAAATTAAAAATAGAATTACAATATGATCCAGCAATCCCCCTACTGGGTATGTATCCAAGGGAAATGAAATAATATTCACACTCATCAAGATAGGGAATCACTCTAAATATTCATCGGTAGATGAATGGATAAATAAAATAGGTTGCATATACACAGTGAAATACTGTTCAGCCATAAAAGAAGGAAATCCTAATATTTGCAACAATGTGCATGAGACTCGATGTTATTAGGGTAATTGAAATAAGCCAGGAAGAGAAAGGCAAATATTGCATGATTTCAATCATGTGTAATCCAAAAAGGTTGATCTCATAGAGAATAGAATGGTTACCTGAAGCTGGGTTGTTTTGGGAGACTGATATAGAGTATATGTTTGATAAAGGATACAGAATTTAGGAGAATTAAGTTTAAGAGATCTATTGTACTATGTTGTGACTATAGTTAATAATATGCTATATTATTTAAAAATGCTGAGTTCTCAAGAATTCTCACCACAAAAGTGATAACTGTGAATCAATGCAACCATTAATTAACTACATTTAGTCATTAAATATATTAAATATATAGACTTTTTAAAAAGTAGGACCTGGGGAGGTTACTTTTTATAGAAAAGCAGTCTATTGCAGTGACCACTATTGAATTAGATATAGAAATGAATGGGCATGAGGACATGTGACCACAGTTGATTAGTCCTGATGTTGGAAAAACTTGCAAGTTTTCTATGCCTCAAAGATGACAAAGACATATCTGAGAAGAGGATGGTGGCTCTAAAGGGGCTTCATAATATAGTTAACTGATGGGCATGGTAGCTAGAGGACTTGTGGGTACACAGACTTGGTTTAGCACTAGATCCTGGGGTATATTAATGATTACAATGAAGAGCAAGTTCTCAGCGGAGCCAATACTGACAGAAGTCATATAAGAACCTACTCAGTCCTCCCCACTTCACCCACACACACCCCTCAGATGACCTCATTCATAAATGTTCTGTACCTCCCCAAGTCCTCTGAGGAATCAGGATGGGAGAAGGAAAAGGATGAGATTCAAAGAATTCTCAAACTGACTCCCACAAAGAAACTGAGCTTTAAACTGGAAGAGAATATTTTACCTTGAAGGTTGCCCTTTAGTATACAGAGAGGAAAAGAGAGCTAAAGAGGCAAGTTAGATTCACTTGTTGAGAGATCATTATATTTTCCACATCTAAGTTTGATAACTTTGAAATTCATACTTGCTAGATTATAAACTCTTATGAAATTATAACCATTCTATAAGTTTTTCCTTAATGCCCAAAATACATGATGGAGTTTATATCTTCTGTAGAATATTTCATGAGAAATAGGTTAACTCAGCTTTTCATTTCTATGTCACATCATTTATATCCCTTTTGTCATTTAACCATCACAATTGATGTAGAATTATCTGTGAACTAGAATTCTAATACCTCTTTTTCTTCAAAGACCAAAAATAAATAAATAGGTTAATTTAACACTTGACATTCTCACAGCTATCTCTTCTAGTTTAGAAGAAATGAGTTAAGATTAAAATCATATTCCCTAGGTTTTAATATTGTATTACCAAAATATTATTAAGGTAACTTTTTAGACTAGGAAAATAGTATCTGATTGGAGACCCTAGATCTACATTTTTTACCTTATTTGTCTGTGAGCCTGGTAAAGGCAGTGGGGTGCTGGGTGTTTTATGCACAAGTAAAAACTGAAGATCTGTAAGAGCTTAGGGTAAATAATGTAATTAGTACTAGAATAGCTTTCACATTTCTCTCAAGTCTTTATCCTGAAAGTGCTTTTAGTAAGTGGAGTGCCCTTATAACTTCTGTATTCATATAGCATAAAAGTAGGAAAAAATCCTGCATTAAAATAATATAGGTATATTATTCTTTTAAACAAACCTGATATGTCAGAATCTGAATTTATATTATGGCTGAAATAAAGATAAATAATTATTTCCAAGTAGTTGTCATAGGCATTCTTGAAATAGCAAATTCCTATAATCTGACAAAAATATACATTTTTATGTCAACCAAATATAGTTGATTGTAGCTTCAAAATGATGTCCTGAATCCATTTGTTTTTCTTGATCATCTTCTATTTATCAAGTCACCGTTACTCACTTGCCTATACCACTGCACTAGCTCAATTTATTTTCTTATTATTGTTCTTGCCCCATCACATTCCACTCCCCACTTCAATCCCATAGTAATCAGGATAGTTTTAAAGCAGTAAATTATATCAGTTTATCCCCTCTATCTATATGTCATTGGAACACAATCCCAAAGAAATCCTTCAAAATCAGATGGACCTTAACTCAGGCTGCAAGGGTGCTTGACATCATCACAGAAAGGAATTTAAAGGTCAGTGTGAGGCACAGATTAATTTTATGGAGAGAAAGAAACATACTCAAAGTGTGGGTGTATTTATTCATGTAAAATTTATCACACGAATATGATCTAAGATGGTATTTTTCTTTCTACTTTATATTAGAGTTATGACATGTTGATCATTACTGGGACAGTATGAATTTTCTTTTTGTTTTCGATGCATTGTGAATTTAAACAGTACTATTTTGGTGTACCCATGAATAAGGGCTATCAGTTGATTTAATAGTGCTGTTTGTGATCAGTCAGCACTATTAATGTGAAAGCAATCTTTAACTCTGGACTTTAAACCATGGCCACTTATGATTTGTCCCAAATGCTCCTTTCTACCTATCCTTCTGCCTTGTATCCTACCTCAAATATATCCGATGACTTTCCATTGCCATGTAAAGTATGTGTCATAGAATAATAAAAAATTCCTTAATATGTCTCGAAACTGTAATTATCTGCGCAGTAACCTTGGCTATCTGTCTCCTTGAACATTTTGCACCATTCTTCACTAGCTTATTTAATTTTGAGTATTCTATCCCTCTCACTATTTCCTAGTTATATTCAAATGTAATTTCTACCTTTAGGCCTTTGGCTCTGCTCCTCTCCCAATCTCTGCATAGCTAACTTTTTGAATTTTATTTTATTTTATTTTTTTGGTTCAGGAATTGAACTCGGGGCACTTGACCACTGATCTACAACCCCAGTCCAATTTTGTATTTTATTTAGCGACCGGGTCTCCCTGAGTTGCTTAACGCCTCGCTTTTGCTGAGACTGGCTTTGAACTTGTGATCCTCCTGTCTCAGCCTCCTGAGCTACTGGCATTACAAGCATGCGCCATCGTGCCCGGTAACTTTCTTGATTTTAATCAAATGCTATCTTCTGAGACTTTTTGATTCCTCATTAGCTTTCGCCTATCCCTATTTTATTGTTTTTCATAGCGCTTATCTTGAAATTATCCTAGAAGGTAAGGTCCATGGGAGTTTTTCCTGTAACTCTAGTACTTAGAACCATGCCTGGTCTGTGGGGGTTCTCTCTGCCACGTCCTGCGTGGAGGAGGAAAGAGTTAACTGCTGGAGGAGGATGGTGATTTTTCTGTTGGTGATTTTTCTGTTACCCAAAAAAAACTTATCTACTCATTGAACACACAAGAGCCAATATTCTTTTTATGAGAGAGGAGGTGTGATGGGTCCGACCTTACCAGCTCTGGCCTCTTCCAACAACATGGAGTCGCCCAACTCTCCTTTATTTATAATATACAGGTAAAGGGAGCAAGGACTGGGAGGAGCTTCTTCTGTGATGAACAGGATAGTGTGGATTTAAGGGAGCCATCCTCTTAGGGGGAAAATTTCAGAAGGAGATAAGGAACCAATCCCACGGAGTGCCACATGCTTCCCAGCAGTTCCTAGAAGCCAGGCCTCTGCCTCACATGCCTCAACCTAGTCTGATTCTGCTAAATAAGAATGGCTTCCCACACTGGTCCATTAAAGTGCCTAGTTTAATAAATACTAGTTGACTGAGTGAGTTGTATTGATTATATGAGTTTTATTCATATACCTATATGAATAAAAAGGAAAATTTATGTAAATGACTTCTTATAAATTAAATCATTTCAAAAGCAGTAAGCAAAAACAAATGTTCATTTTTGAAGTGTTATTTATCTACTTTATAAATCTCAATGTGCTATAAATTAGTTATCAAATGGTTGGTAATCTAAGAGGTCAAGCACTTTAGCCTAGCAACTGAGAACCTGAACTCTAAAATCAGACCAATTCTGTTGAGTCCTGGCTCTTTCAGTTACTAGTTGTCAGTTAATTCAATGCCTGGGGTATCTATGTCTTGATCTGTAAATTAGAGATGGTAGTGTCCCCCACCAGGGTTATTTAGGAATTAAATGAGATTACACCTTTTAATTTTAGGATAGTTCCTTATCTATAGCAGCATTTGATAAATTCAAGTGATTATTATCAAAGTTAAAATTATTTTTATATTGAATTTATCCTTATTTCTAGGGGTGGGCCTTCTACTCCCAGAACCTCACATGTGGTTAATGATTATACTAATATTACCCTATGGGTAAAGTTGGATTATTGGGTATTCTGAGCTTGAAAACTAGGCCCAAATTCTACCACTAAATGGTATATATTTGTAAATGTTGTTCAGTTATATAAAAGGTTGAAAAATCAAGATTAAGAAGGCAAGTTGTTTTTAAGTTTAAAGAGAACAAGTACCGTAGAGAGCCAGACCTTTCAATATCACCTATCCATTTTCAAGGAAGTTGCTATTTAAGAAGAGATATTGGAATGATGATGAGTAAGGCCTGATGACAAGATGAAGATGAAAGAAAATTATGGAAGTGATGTGTCATCTAATAATACCTTCTCCTCAGGGACTGGCAGAACCATATTGGTGCCCTGTTTCTGGTAACATATGGATCTTCATACAAGAATTGTTAACAATTTACTTAAGTGCCAAAATGTATTTTATGCCTTGGGGAAATCAGAAAACCTCTGGCATTTTGCAATATGCTTTTTATAATATGTTATGTTAAAAAGGCATTTAGGAGAGTTGAGCTGGAGAAAATGAATTTTTAAATTGGTTTATCAAATTGACTTTTGAAATGACAGTATTAAAGCAATGTATAGTAAAATTACAGGGACATTCTCTTAAGATTATCAATTCTTTTTATGTAATCTTTTCATTTGGATATTGTATACTCGAATGGACTTATTACAGAGTATGGCAAGCTTAAAGTAACTTGCATAAAATGAAGTAGCTAAGAAAATGTAAAGAACAGGACTGTGGTATATTTCAGTGTTTAGCATGTGCTAGGCCCTTGACCCCCAGGACCTCCTGCTCCCCACTGTGTGCAGATAGGTAGGTAAGTAGATAGATATCTGTGTATGTATAAATGCATATGTATACACATGCATATATAATACATATGTATATCTGTGTGTATATATAGAGAGAGAGGGAAAAAGAACAACAGTAAAGAAAACTTTAATTTGTATATTTTTCTCTAGCCATTAATAATTAAATGTAATTTCACGAATTTAAAGTTCATATAGGAGACCCTTAGAAAGTCATTTGATCAACATATCTGAACCATTTAAAATTATATCTAAATTCTTAATCTTTAGGAAAGGAGAACCCACAATCTCAAAAGTCAGCTCCAAAAATGTACCTTTCTACATTTTTCCTATAAGTCATGTTCTCTAAATTTCTAAAGATCACAATTGTTTTAAACTAAGTTTTCTGAAAATATCTTTCCCATATTAATAAGCTATAAGGTGAATTATGGATCTTTAATTTTTTAAATATCCTTAAACCTTATTCATCTAAAAAACAAAAGAGTATTGAGTATTTATGTAATTCAGCATTTTCTAAACACTTACTATGTGTAAGTTACTCCTGTTGTGGTTTAGATATGTCCTCTGTGATGAATTAACTGTATGGTTACCTGTAGACAAGTAGGACATGGCTGTAGTTAGTACGTCACCTGGGGTGTGCTTTGGGGGTTTATATTTTGTTTTTGGTGAGTGGAGTTCTCTCTTCTTTCTGGTTTTGATGTCCTGAGCTACCTTCCTCCACCACACCCTTCTATGATGTCCTGCATCACCTTGAGTCCAGAGCTATAGACTCAGCCAACCATGAATTGAATCTCTGAAACCTCTAAGTTTTTCCTTCTCTAAGTTGTTCTTCTCAGGTATATTGATCACTGTGAACAAGGGTTGGGAAAAAATAAGAAAATAATACTTGGGAGCTCACAGTCTGATAGCTGAGATGTGTGTAAAGGCAGTAGTGATATCACAATTTGGCCTTGGAGAAAAAGTAGGGATAGAAGGAATGTACCTCAATATTTTAGAAGCTATTCATGACACACCCATGGCCACCATCATTCTAAATAAAGGAAATTTGAAAGCATTCCTTTTAAAAACAGGAACAAGACAAGGATGCCCTCTTTCACTTCTGTTCAACATAGTCCTGGAAACTATAGCCAGAGCAATTAGGCAAAAGAAAAAAATTAAACAGATACAAATAGAAAAAGAAGAGCTCAAACTATCTGCTGACAATGTGATCCTATATTTAGAAGACCCAAAACGCTCCATGGGAGATCTTCTAGAACTTATAAATGAATTCAGCAAAGGAGCAGGATACAAAATTAACACCCAGAAATGAATTGTATTCCTGGACTTCAATGACTAATCAGCTAAAAGAGAAATTAGAAAAAACATTCCATTCACAATAGCCTCAAAAAAATAAATTTTGGGGAATCAATCTAACAAAAGAGGTGAAGGACCTCTGCAGTGAAGACTACAGACCACTGAAGAAAGAAATAGAGGAAGAACTTAGAAGATGGAAAGACTTCCCATGTTCTTGGATAGGCAGAATTAATATTGTCAAAACAGCCATACTACAAAAAGTGCTATACAAATTTAATGCAATTCCTATTAAATTCCAGTGATGTTCTTCTTAGAAATAGAAAAAGCAGTCATGAAATTCATTTGGAAAAACAAGAGGCCCAGAATAACCAAAGCAGTCATTTGCAAGAAAAGTGAAACAGGAGGCATCTCAATACCAGACCTTAAATTATACTCCAAAGCCATAGTAACAAAATTGGCATGGTATAGGCCCCCAAACAGATATGAAGACTAATGGTGCAGAATAGAAGACACAGAGACAAACCCACCTAAATATAGTTTTCTCATACTAGACAAAGGCACCAAAGACATATATTGGAGAAAAGATAGTCTCTTCAATAAATGATGCTGGGGAAACTGGAAATCCATATGTAGCAACATGAAATTAAATCCCTTTCTCTCACCCTAATCAAAGAACTAGGCATTAGACCAGAGACCCTATGCCTACTAGAAGAAAAAGTAGGGCCAAATCTCCATCATGTTGAATTAGGAACTGACTTCATCAACAAGACTTCTAAAGCTCAAGAATTAAAATCAAGAAAAATACATGGGATGATATCAAACTAAAAAGCTTTTTCACAGCAAAGGAAACAAGAATGTGAAGAGAGCGTCTACAAAATGGGAAAAAACATTTGCCACCTGCACCTCAGATGGAGCATTAATCTCCAGGATATATAAAGAACTCAAAAAAAACTTAACACTGAGACAAACAAAAGCCAAATAACCCAATTAATAAATGGACAAATGAACTGGACAGGTACTTCTCAGAAGAAATACAAATGGTCAACAAATATGTGAAAATATGTTCAACATTTCTAGTGATTAGAGAAATGCAGATTAAAACTACACTGAGGCAGGCTGGGGATATAACTCAGTTGGTAGAGTGCTTGCCTAGCATGCACAAGGTCTTGGATTCAATCCCCAGCACCACCAAAAACAAAGCAAAACAAAACAAAACAACACTGAGATTTCATCTTACTCCATTCAGAATAGTAAGTATCAAGAATACAAGTAACAATAAATGTTGGTGTGGATGTGGGGAAAAAAAGGTACTCTTACATATTGCTGGTGGGACTACAAATTGGTGCACACACTCTGGAAGGCAATGTGGAGATACCTCAAAAAACTAGGAATGGAACCACCATTTAACCCAGCTGTTCCACTCCTTAGTTTACATCCAAAGATTTAAAATGAGGGACTGGGGAGATAACTCAGTCGGTAGAGTGTTTGCCTTGCAAGCATGAGGCCCTGGGTTCGATCCCCAGCACCGCCAAAAAAACAAAAAACAAAAAACAAAAAAGATTTAAAATGAGCATGCTACAGTGACACAGCCACATCAATGTTATAGCAGCTCAATACACAATAGCTAAGCTATGGTTTCAACCTACGTGCCCTTCGACAGATGAATGGGTAAAGAAAATGTGGTATATATACCCAATGCAATAATTTTCAGACATAAAGAATGACTTTAAGACATTTGCAAGTAAGGTGGACCTTGAGTTTATGATGCTAGGTGAAATAAGTCAGTGCCCCCAAAACCAAAGGTCGAATGTTTTTGCTGATATGTGGAAGCTAACTCACAATAAGCGGGGTGAAGGGAAGAGTAGAACTTAAGTAGATTAGACAAAGGGGAAATGAAGGGAGGGGAGCAGGGATAGGAAAAGGAAAGACAGTGGAATGAACCCAAAATAATTTTCCTGTGTACGTAATGTGAATACACCTTTGGTGAATCCCATCATCATCTACATCTATATGAATGCAGTATTGACTAGAATAAGATATTCAATACTTCTATAATTATATAAAATGAGTACAACAGTCATGTACAATTAAGAGGAACCAATTTAGAAAGAACAATTTGGTCAATGGTATCAAAGAAGGATATTGGAGGAACAGCAAATTCTACAGGAGAAAAAGGGTCAGAAGGAATTTTCTCATGGGAATCCTAGCATGAAATATTTTGGGGGCAGTCAAGAGTTGACTAAGCAGGTGAGGCAGAAAAGAATAGCTCTAGCAGAGTACCTTCCTGTGAGAGTATGTAAAAAAAAAAAAAAAAAAAAAGTATAGTAAGGCAACCCAGACCTATGCCAAAGGGACTTAAAATGAAAACAAATGTTCTATGCCAAAGGGACTTAAGGACTTGATCCTGAAGAGAAATTGAAGGGCCCCACTTAAGGTGCTGAAAATAAGGAAGAAATCTGATTCTTGGGAATTATGCTGACCTCATAAGTGTATTAGAAAACAAATTGGATGAAACTTTTAAAATTCCTGAGGGGTTAGGGAGACAAAAACCCAATAGAGAAGTCTTTTATGGTGGATGCAGATGTTGATCAGAAAAAAACTATGTAAAAGATCTTAGAAGCAACGATGATGGAGATTTGACATTAGGGAGGAGGTGGTTCCTATTAGATTGGTGAATTGCCCGAGGAAGGCAAATGCCTGTATCACCATAAGTGATCTGAAAGCAGGATAGAGAAATAGGGACAACATTGCAAAGGTCAAGTGTAGGAAAGGGCAAAAAGGAATTAAAACCACCTTCATAGGTATTATCTACCAGAAGGAAATCCTGAGGTTTACTTGGGATTAATTGAGAATAGACAAGATTCTACCCAGGGAAAAGGCATATGAATGAGGCAGGTGAGTGACTTCTCTGATATGAGCATTCACCAAAGGAAAGCAAGTAAGTTTGGCAGTGAGAAAAAAGCAGGGGGAGTGACGTGAAGAAATCTTGACAGTCATAAACCCAAAGGTGCTTAACCAAAGAGTAGAAAACCTGTTGTTTTACCTTATTATTTATTTGAGTCATGGAAGCAAGAAGATTATACCAGAAATGAGATTTTACCTTAGATAATACACCACTGGATTGTGTTGTGTTCTGGATTTTTGTGTTCTTACATAAGAGAATTTCAAGCAAAAGAAGAAAGGAGAAAAAATACTCTCGAGGGAAAGAGGAGGCCCTCTTAGAGGGGAGAGTTACAATTCTTTTCTTCGTGGCCCAGCTTTTATTGAGATAGGAGGAAGATTGTTAGACGATCCTACCCAAATATTACCTCTGGGATCTGAATTGACAGACTACATAAGTTAACAATCTAAGGGCAACTCTTGTTCATCTTGGCCCTTAGTGACAGGTCTTAATTTGGACTGGTTTTACAGAATTCATGTAGGTAGACTGCGATCTTAATCATCCAGCTTTCCTAGGTCTGGGAATCCTGGTCTGTGTTGTTTATATGGGTTCTTGCCTGAGATATTTAGCAATTAGACCTTTTGAGCAAATATATACTTGCCATTTGATTCTTTTTTTTAATTCATTTTATTGTAAACAAATGGGATATATCTTGTTTCTCACTTTGTACATGAAGTAGAGGCATACCATTTGTGTAATCATACATTTATGTAGGGTAATAATTTTGATTCATTCTGTTATTTTTTTCTCCCACCCCCCCCTCCCGCCCCTCTTATCCCTCTATACAGTCCCTCCTTCCTCCATTCTTGGCCCCTCCTCCCCCCATTATGTGTCAACATCCGTTTATCAGCGAGATCATTCGTCCTTTAGTTTTTTGAGATTGGCTTATCTCACTTAGCATGATATTCTCCAATTTCATCCATTTGCCTGCAAGTGACATAATTTTATTATTCTTTATGACTGAGTAATATTCCATTATATATATTATATCACAGTTTCTTTATTCATTCATCAATTGAAGGGCATCTAGGTTGGTTCCACAATCTGGCTATTGTGAACTGAGCAGCTATGAACATTGTTGTGACTGTATCTCTGTAGTATGCCGATTTTAAGTCCTTTGGGTATAGGCCAAGGAGTGGGATAGCTGGGTCAAATGGTGGTTTCATTCCAAGTTTTCTAAGGAATCTCCACAGTGCTTTCCAGAATGGATGCACTAATTTGCAGCCCCACCAGCAATGTATGAGTGTACCTTTTTCCCCACATCCTCGCCAACACCTATTGTTGCTAGTATTCTTGTTAATCGCCATTCTAATTGGGGTGAGATGGAACCTTAGGGTAGTTTTGATTTGCATTTCTCTTATTACTAAAGATGTTGAACATTTTTCATATGTCTGTTGATTGCTTGTAGATCTTCTTCTGTGAATTGTCTGTTCATTTCCTTAGCCCATTGGTTGATTGGGTTATTTGTATTCTTGGTGTAGAGTTTTTTGAGTTCTTTATATATTCTGGAAATTAGCGCTCTATCTGAAGTATGAGTGGCAAAGATTTTCTCCCACTCTGTAGGCTTTCTCTTTGCATTGCTGATAGTTTCCTTTGTTGAGAGAAAGCTATTTAATTTGAATCTATCCCAGTTATTGATTCTTGCTTTTATTTCTTGTGCTATGGGAGTCCTGTTAAGGAAGTCTGATCCTAAGCCAACAGTTGAAGATTTGGGCCTACTTTTCTTCTATAAAATGCAGGGTCTCTGGTCTGATTTCAAGGTCCTTGATCCATTTTGAGTTGAGTTTTGTGTAGGGTGAGAGATAGGGGTTTAATTTCATTCTGTTGCATATGGATTTCCAGTTTTCCCAGCACCATTTATTGAAGAGGCTATCTTTTCTCCATTGCATATTTTTGGCACCTTTGTCTAGTATGAGAAAATTGTATTTATTTGGGTTTGTGTCCATGTCCTCTATTCTGTACCATTGATCTACCTATCTATTTTGGTGCCAATACCATGCTGTTTTTGTTACTATGCAAAAATTCTAAACAAAATCTTAGCAAATCGCATACAAAAATATATTAAAAGAGAGTGCACCACAATCAAGTGGGGTTTATCCCAGGGATGCAAGGTTGGTTCAACATCCAGAAATCAATAAATGTCATTCACCATATCAACAGATTTAAAGTCAAGAATCACATGATTATTGCAATAGATGCAGAAAAAGCATTTGATAAAATACAGCATTCCTTCATGCTCAAAAAAATAGAAAAAATTGGGGTAGTGGGAACATTCCTTAGCACTGTAAAGACCATCTATGCCAAGCCCATGGACAGTATCATTCTAAATGGTGAAAAACTGAAAGCATTCCCCTAAAAACTGGAACAAGCCAGGGATGTCCTTTTTCACCACTTCTATTCAACATTGTCCTTGAAACTCTAGTCAGAGCAATTAGACAGACCAAAGAAATTAAAGGGATACAAATAGGAAAAGAAGAACTCAAACTATCCCTATTTGCTGACATGATTATATATTTAGAGGAACCAGGAAATTCCACTAGAAAACTTTTAGAACTAATAAGTGAATTCAGTAAAGTAGCAGGATGTAGATCAATGCTCATAAATCCAATGCATTTTTATACAAAAGTGATGAATCTTCAGAATGAGTAGTTAGGACAACTACCCCATTCACAATAGCTTTGCAAAAAAGAAATACTTGGGAATCAATCTCACAAAAGAGGTGAAAGACCTCTACAATGAGAACTACAGAACACTAAAGAAAGAAATTAAAGAACACCTTAGAAGATGGAAAGATCTCCCACGTTCTTGGATAGGCAGAATTAATATTGTCAAATGGACATACTACCAAAAGTGGTATACGATTCAATGTAATTCCAATTAAAATACCACTGACGTACTTTACAGAAATAGAGCAAGCAATCATGAAATTCATCTGGAAGAATAAGAAACCCAGAATAGCTAAAGCAATCCTTAGCAGGAAGAGTGAAGCAGGAGGTATCGCAATACCAGATCTTCAACTATACTACAAAACCCTTTGATTCTTAACCTCTGTTCTCTTGTAAAAGGAATAGTTTTTTAGGACTGAGACAAGGATTCTGAAATAACTATCTTGTCAGACTTTAGGGTGTCACTGAGACAGGGATGTTGATTAACTAATTTCTTCTGTACTAAGAATTATATTAAATTCCTGACACTGCCCATGTCTAACTGCTACCTAATATTAGCACTTGGCAGGTTGAGGTGGGTGGGTCACTTAAACCCAGGAGTCCTCAGAAAATAACCAACCCATCATTTTTATTCATTGTTGACCCTGTTTTATCATATGAACTTGCCTGTTTCCCTTTGTTGATGGCTACTTATTTCTTTTTAATTTTATTTTAGTTATAGATGAACAACAGGCTTTATTTGTTTATTTTTGCATGTGGTGCTAAGGATTGAACATGGTGCCTCACATGTGGTAGGCAAGAGCTCTGCCACTGAGCCCCAGCCCCAGCCTGTGAACTACTTCTAGGGTAGTAGTTCAATATATTGTTACAGAGCAAAGGCTTTGGAATCAGATCAGTTTAAGATTGAATCCTGGTCCACAAATAACTGGGTGTATGATTAGGTCAGGTTTATGTAACATCTCATCTCTGAGCTTCAGTTTCCTCATACGTAAAATGTGATGGGTGTAAGGTATATATTCAATTCTTTAGCACAATGATTTCCATGTAGCAAGCATTGTTGTTTGTATCACTGTATATGTCTTCCCTCATGATCAAATTATTTAGATTGGTTTAGTCTCCTCTGTATTACTGTATTATGGGTTGAGTTTAATTCAGTAGTCATGCTCATTCTGAATGCATACTGAATGCAAATAAATATTCTAAAGTTCCAAAGAGGAAAGAACACAAAGTAGATATATTTAATTGATGTCATACAGATTTATTTAAGCACATGTAGAAATAGCAGATTTAACAGTTTTGACTTTCTAGTTGTTCTAAGATCAGAAATCATTTCAGAGATCTCTTAGCATACCATATTTCTGACCACAACAACAATCTTGGGCAGAAGTGACTTCGTTTGTCAATTGTGTTCTTCTACAGACCTCTAATACCAGTATTTTTTGTTAATTTGGATTTAGAATATTTTTAATATATTCTGTGAGATAATAGAATGTTTCCCCTTCCCCCTTAAAAAACCTCATAATCAGACACAACAAACCCATTGATTTCCCTGTCCCTTCAGTCCTGTTGCTGAAAATATTATGATCTGATTGAATATTTATAAATATATGGTATAAGTACCAATTTCTTTTTAATCTCTTACAGGTGAATACTATATAGAAATAAATAAGACCATTCAAATGGGAACAAACAAAGTTAATTTATTCTGAATTTGCTGTGGCTAGGGAGTCAGCCATCATCCCTAGTGTTTGGCAGACCCTTAAAGGTAGGCAGATATATGGGAAATCATTACAGTGGAAAAAGGAAAGGTTGCAGGTATATCTTGATTCAAATCTGTTGTGATGGGGAAACTCTAGGAGGGCTAACTAGAAACAGAGCATCCTATGTGATTGATCACAAGGGTGTGTATTTTCCTGTTGTAGGTTGACCCTAAGTTGGAAGTGGGACCAAAAGATAGAAAAACTGTCTGTTTTTAGTCAAGTCATGACCATAGGGGGAGGGGCAGTTGTTATAGGAATTATTGTTTGACTTCCTAGACTGGTTGCTACAGGCTGTGGTCAGAGTTCTATTTTTATATGTAGTCTGGTCATTGTCTACTTATATGTTTGATCTCAGTTATTATTCCCTTCCAGTCATGAAAGTACTACAGCAACATAACTAAGGAAAAGAAATCATCTTAAGTCATGAATTATGTTAATAAATTCTTGATATTTTATACTACAAATTGTACTTTTAAATGTATTTTAGAATCAACTAATGTAATAAAATATAAATTAGCAAAGTATATATTCCATCATTGATAATGAAAAAGATACTTCTGTTTTTCCTGTTTTATAGTTGAGGGAACCCAAACAGTTAAGTCATTTGTCCCAGGTTGTTCAACCAGTGATAGAACAAACCTGTGAACATAGGAAGCTTGGCTCTGGAACCTAAACTGAGGTGAAAGAAAGTTAAAATGAAAATAGAAGTAGAGTTGTTGCATAGGCATCATGTGTAGTTAAAGCAACTTGAGAATCTTTTTTCCCCTTGTTCTGGGGATGGAACCCAGGACCTTCACCTGCTAGGTAGCTTAAGCTCTCTACCACAGAGCTAGGTCCCCAGCCCAACTTGCGACCCTTACTGACTAGAAAACAAAGCTATATTATTCTTGACCTTGGCCAATATTATTCCTGTTTCTAAGAACATGTCTTGAGAATTCGATTTGCCATTTTATTATTATACTTACCAAATGATTTTCTATGTTTAGATTACCTTTGGCATATTTTACATCTGAAGTAGTATTCCTCCATTATCTTCCTTACTAAGTGGTAACTTACTAAAGGAATACAAATTATTTTAATCAAATAAGTATGAAGAGAAAAGGGAAAAATAATATATGTATCTTAAACACTCAATATGAAGTTGTTGAATTATTTACTCTTCAAGATTATTGTCTTCCCTTTGTTACATACATTGATAAGTAAAAGCAGGAGAATGACAGAATCATCAATTATAAGTGTCAGCTGTGTAGGGGGTACTGTTCTGGATGCTGTAAATATTCCCATTTACCTGTACATTATTCTTCTCATGTTTAAAAATTGAACAACCAGAATTAACACCTCTCCCTCACCCTTTGAACCTGTTACGGGGAAATTGATCATTCCCATTACCTGTCACAAAGTCCAAACAACCAGTAAACATGAATTCAAAATATATTGTTTACTAGAAACAGATCTTTAAATCATGAACATAGCCTCAATTGTTTCATATTGAAAAGTAGGAAAATATATAGGAAGTATTAATTTTCAGAAACAGTGATATTGATGAATGAGAAACATGCACTTTTAAGAGACCTTTCCATGAGTTGCAGAGGATTTTTATTTTCTAGCTTTCATGCAGAAAGTTTATTTTAGCCTTCATTTAAGAATTAAAGCTGAAAAATGGCGACCAGGCCTGCTGTTGCAGCATCAGGCCGGTGGCTGGATGGTATGTGAAAATGGTATTATAATGCTGCAGGATTCAATAAACTAGGGTTAATGCAAGATGATACAATATATGAGAATGAAGATGTGAAAGAAGCCATAAGAAGGCTTCCCGAGAACCTTTATAATGACAGGATGTTTCGCATTAAGAGAGCCCTGGACCTGACCATGAGGCAACAGATCTTGCCTAAAGAGCAGTGGACAAATATGAGGAGGATAAATTCTATCTTGAACCGTATCTCAAAGAGGTTATTCAGGAAAGAAAAGAAAGAGAAGAATGGGAAAAGAAGTAATCATGTAATTGAAATCTGTGGATATAATTGTCCTCATAGATTTCTATGAAGTTGGTTAAACTTGAAACATACAATTTAAAAGTTATTTCGTCTGCATATATATTACTTTAAATAAATGTCTATCATAATAAAAAAAAAAGAATTAAAGCCTTTAAAAGGAGTCCTATAGCATTTTTGTGAGCAGCAAATACTTTTTTATTTTTCTTCTAATGCTCTCTAGGTTCTCCAAAGGTATCTTCATGGTATACGAACAAGATGTCTCTACCCAACCAAAAAACCAGCAAAATATGCGCCTCTGGAGAGGCAGCTAATTCAAAAATCCACATACAAAACTCAATAGTTTTCCTATATTCTAATAATCAATCTGCTGAGAAAGAAAGAAATAATCACTTTCACAATGGCAAAAAAAAAAAAAAAAAAAAAAAACCTAGGCATAAATCAAGGCAATGAAAACACCTCTATAGTGAAAACTATAGAACACTGAAGAAGGAAATTGAAGACACAAGAAGATGGAAGACTTCCCATGTTCGTGGATAAGCAAAATTAATATTATTAAAATAGCCATACTGTCAAAAGCAATATACAGATTCAATACAATCCCCACCAAAATATCAATGACATCCTTTATACAACTAGAAAAAAATAGTCCTAAAATGTATTTGAAAGAAGAAAATACCCAGAACAGTCCAAGCAATTCTAAGTCAAATAAAGGAATGCTAGAGGCATCACAATACCTGACTTTAAATTGTACTACAGAGCTATGGTATGAAAACAGACACATAGACCAGGGGTATACACAATAGAAGACTCAAAATTAGTAGAAGGAAGGAAATTTAAGATTAGAGATGAAATTAAGATTTAATACAAAGAATCAATGAAATGAAGAGCTTGTTCTTTGAAAAGATAAATAAGATTGATAAATCCTTAGCCAACCTAACCAAAAGTAAAAAAGACTCAGATTATTCAAATTAGATGTGAAAAAGAGAAATCACTACAAATATCAGAGAAATCCAGAGGAACACAAGGGACTATTTTGAAAACTTGTGCTCCAATAAATTGGAAAACAGAAGAAATAAACACATTTCTAGACACATGTGACCTGCCAAAAAAGAATCAAGAGAACATAGAACACCTAAACAGACCAATAACTAGCAATGAGATGGAAGCAGTAATAAAAAAGCCTCCCCCCCCCCCAAAAAAAAAGAAAAATTCCAGGATCAAATGGATTCTCAGCTAAATTGTACAGACTTTTAAAGAAGATCTAATGCCAGTTTTCCTCAAATTATTCCATGAAATAAAAAGGAAGGGAACACTTCCAAATTCTTTATATAAAGCCAGTATTATCCTCATACTAAAACCAAATAAGGACACATCAAGGACAGACCAATATCTCTGATAAACTTAGATGTAAAAATTCCTAATAAAATATTAGCAAATTATATTCAACAACATACTAAGATTGTACATCATGACCAAGTTTGTTTTATACCAGGGATGCAAGGATGGTTTAATCTATGCAAATCATTTAATAAATATAATTCACCACATAAGTAGAATAAAATAAAATTTAAAAATCACATAGTCATCTCAATAGATGCAAAGAAAGCCTTCAACAAAATTCAGCACCCATTAATGATAAAACTATCATTAATAGAAGAAACCTATGTTACATCATAAAGGCTGTATATGAAAAACCCAAAGCCAACATCACAGTGAATATAGAAAACTAAAAGCATTTCCTTTAAAATCTGAACAAGATAGGGTGTCCTCTCACACCACCCTTATTTAATACAGTACTAGAAGTTTAGCTAGAGCCATTTGTCAAGGAAAGGAAATAAAAGGATAAAAATAGGAAATAGTCAAATTATCACTGTTTGCAAATGACATGATCCTATACTTAGAAGATCCAAAATGCTCCACCATAAAAAATGCTTGAGTTAATAAACAAATTTAGTAAAGTAGCGGTTTACAATATCAATACACAAAAATTGATTGTTTTCCCATTCATAAATAATGAATCTGCTGAGAAAGGAGTCAGGAAAACAATTCCATTCGTAATAGCTTAAAATAATGCCTAAGAATAAACCTAACCAAGAAGGTGAAAGACCTCTACAATGAAAATTATAGAACATTAAATAAAGAAATTGAAGAAGACACAAGGAGATGGAATACCTGTCATATTCATGATAAACAATTAATATTGTTAAAATTACCATATTACCAAAAGCAATGTACAAAGTCAATGCAGTTCCCTTAAATATACTAATGACATTCTTTGCAGAACTAGAAAAGCAGTCCAAATATTCATTTGGAAGAGTAAAATATCCAGAATAGCCAAAGCAATTCTAAGCTAAAACGCAAAGCTGGAGACATCCTAATACCTGACTTCAAATTATATACTAAAGAGGTTCAGTAACAAAAAATTCATGTTACTGGTGTAAAAACACTCATAGACCAGTGGTACAGAATAGAAGACACAGAGACAAACCCACACACATGCAGTCATCTGATCTTTGACAACGATGTAAAAAACATACATTGGAGAAAAGGCAGCCTTTTTAACAAACAGTGCTGGGAAAACTGGTTAGCCATATATAGAAGGAGACTAGATCCTTATCTCTCACCTTGCACAAAAATCAACTGAAAATGGATCAAAGACCTAGGAATTAGACCAGAAACTATGCAACTCCTTGGAGAAAATGTAGAGTCAACACTCCAATATATAGGCTCAGGCAACAACTTTCTCAATAGGACCCCTAAAGCTCAGGAAATAATGCCAAGAGTTATTAAGTGGGATGGCATCAAGTTAAAAGGCTTCTGCACACAAAGGAGATCATTTAAAATGTGAATAGAGAGCCTACAGAATGGGAAAAAAAATTATTTCTAGCTACTTTTCTGAGAGAAGATAAAGATCCAGTATAAAGAGCTCAAAAAAAACTTGAACACCAAAAATGAAAGAAAAAGAAGGATAGAAACCCAAATAATCCATTAATAAGTGGGCAAATGAACTAAACAGAACTTGTCAAAAGAAGAAATACAAATTGCCGACAAATACATGAAAAACACTGAACATTGTTAGCAATTAGGGAAATGAAAAGTAAAAACTACACTGAGATTTTATGTCATTCCAGTTAGAATGACAGTCATCAAGAATATAAATAATAATTGGGGCTGGAGAGATAGCTCAGTTGGTGGAGTGCTTGCCTCGCAAGCACAAGGCCCTGGCTGGGTTCAATCCCCAGCACCACACACACACACACACAAACACACACACACACACAAAAAAAAAATTGAAAAAAATATTAACGCTGGAGAGGATATGGGTAAGAAGGACATTTACATTTTGGGGATTGTAAATTAGTAAAACTACAATGGAAATCAGTAGGGAGATTCCTCAGAACACTAGGAATGGACCAGCTACACCATTCCTTAGCATTTATTCAAAAGAATTAAAATCAGCATACTATATCAATACATGCATACCCATGTTATGCAGCATAATTCACAATAGCCAATCTATGGAACCAGCCTAGATGTCTGTTAACAGATGAATGAATAAAAAAATGTGGTGTATATATATACATTGGGGTTTTATTCAGTCATAAAGAAGAATGAAGTTATGTAATTTTCAGGAAAATTGATGGATCTTGAGAACATTATGTTAAACAAACTAAGTTAAACACAGAAAATCAGGGTCATTTGTCTCTGAGTTAAAGAGGAAAAAGGAAAAGGAAGATAGTGGGGAATCTCATGAAAATCAAAGTGAGAACAGTGGAATAGAAGAAAGGGACCAGGGTGAGGAATGAAAGGAGAGGAAGAAGAAATGGGAATGATATTGGCCAAATTATATTGTTTAATAGTACACTTGTACAAATATGTAAAAACAATCCCACCATTATGTACAACTATAATGCACTAATAAAAAATATAGGGGCAAAACAAAATTCAAAAACCTGAAAATGAATTTAATTTTCTTTTCATAATTCATTGGATCTCAAAATTTGCCATGATCTGAATGTCTTTGGCAGCAAAACCTGACGTAAGCTAGTGGAAAGCTGTATATCGATCTCATTTTTTTAAAACTTGATATGCATTTTCATGTTTTGCTAAATAGTTGTTAAAATGTTAAATTCTAGACTACTACTATAGATTGTGTTAAGGTGTTAGTATTCCACTTCTCCAGCTGTCTAAAATTTTTAAATTCTGAATTCTGATACACTACTCACCCTAAGAGCCTATTTAAAAGATTATGAACTATAGAAAACAAATGTTTGCCTAAACATGTGTTCTTGACCATTTTGTGCCATTGTTCTCTTTGGTAGACTGGTAAGCCTATTAGCACTTATTTTTAAAAAATGTTTTAAAAGCATAAAATAAAACACAATGATAAGGAAGTAATTACATGAAAAATGTATCGAAACATTAAAATATATTCTAGATAATATAGGTAAATATATAATATATTATTGCTATAGTATGTGCTTATTTTGTGTGTGTGTGTGTTTTTAATTTATTTTTATTGTAAACAAATGGGATACATATTGATTCTCTGTATGTACATGGAGTAAAGGCATACCATTTGTGTAATCATAAATTTACATAGGGTAATATTGATTGATTCATTCTGTTATTTTTTTTCCTACCCTTCCACCCCTCCCACCCTCTTTTCCCTCTATACAGTCACCCCTTCCTCCATTCTTGCCCCCTCCCCCCCATTATGTGTCATCATCTGCTTATCAGTGAGATCATTCGTCCTTTAGTTTTTTGAGATTGGCTTATCTCACTTAGCATGATATTCTCCAATTTCATCCATTTGCCTGCAAGTGACATAATTTTATCAGTCTTTATGGCGAAGTAATATTCCATTGTATATATATGCCACAGATTCTTTATCCATTCATCAATTGAAGGATATCTAGGTTGGTTCCACAATTTGGCAATGGTGAATGGAGCAGCAATGAACATTGATGTGGCTGTATCTCTGTAGTATGCTGATTTTAAGTCCTTTGGGTATAGGCCAAGGAGTGGGAGAGCTTGGGTCCAATGGTGGGGTCCATTCCAAGCTTTCTGAGGAATCTCCATACTGCTTTCTAGAGTGGCTGCACGAATTTGCAACCCCACCAGCAATGTATGAGTGTACCTTTTTCCCCACATCCTCGCCAACACCTATTGTTGCTTGTATTCTTGATAATCGCCATTCTAATTGGGGTGAGATGGAATCTTAGGGTAATTTTGATTTGCATTTCTCTTAATACTAGAGAAGTTGAACATTCTTTCATATATCTGTTGATTGCTTGTACATCTTCTTCTGTGAAGAATCTGTTCATTTCCTTAGCCCATTTGTTGATTGGATTATTGTATTCTTGGTATAGGAGGTTTTTGAGTTCTTTATATATTCTGGAAATTAGTGCTCTATCTGAAGTCTGAGTGGCAAAGATATTCTCCCACTCTGTAAGCTCTCCTCTTCACATTACGGATAGTTTCCTTTGCTGAGAGAAAGCTTTCTAGTTTGAATCTATCCCAGTTGTTGATTCTTGCTTTTATTTCTTGTGCTATGGGACTCCTGTTAAGGAAGTCTGATCCTAAGCCAACAAGTTGAAGATTTGGGCCTACTTTTTCTTCTATAAGATGTAGGGTCTCTGGTCTGATTCCGAGGTCCTTGATCCATTTTGAATTGAGGTTTGTGCAGGGTGAGAGATAGGGGTTTAATTTCATTCTGTTGCATATGGTTTTCCAGTTTTCCCAGCACCATTTGTTGAAGAGGCTATCTTTTCCTCCGTTGCATATTTTGGAACCTTTGTCTATTATGAGAAAATTGTATTTATTTGGGTTTGTGTCCATGTCCTCTATTCTGTACCATTGATCTACCTGTCTGTTTTGGTACCAATACCATGCAGCCGTTTTGTTACTATTGCTTTGTATACAGTTGAAGATCTGTATTGTGATACCCCCTGCTTCAACTCTTTCTACTGAGGATTGCTTAGCTATTCTGGGTTTCTTATTCTTCCAGATGAATTCATGATTGCTTGCTCTATTTCTGTAAGGTATGTCATTGGGATTTTAATTGGAATTACATTGAATCTGTATAGCACTTTTGGTAGTATGGCCATTTTGACAATATTAATTCTTCCTATCCAAGAACATGGGAGATCTTTCCATCTTCTAAGGTTTTCTTTAATTCTTCTTTAGTGTTCTGTATTCTCATTGTAGAGGTCTTTCACCTCTTTTGTTAGATTGATTCCCAAGTATTTTATTTTTTGTAAAGCTAATCATGAATGGGGTAGTTTTCCCTAATTTCTCTTTCTGAAGATTCATCACTTATGTATAAAAATGCATTGGATTTATGAGCATTGATCTTGTAACCTGCTACTTTACTGAATTCACTTATGAGTTCTAAAAGTTTTCTGGTGGAATTTCCCGGTTCCTCTAAATATATAATCATGTCATCAGCAAATAGGGATAGTTTGAGTTCTTCTTTTCCAATTCGTATGCCTTTAATTTCTTTGGTCTGTCTAATTGCTCTGGCTAGAGTTTCAAGGATGATATTGAATAGAAGTGGTGAAAGAGGGCATCCCTGCCTTGTTCCAGTTTTTAGGGGGAATGCTTTGCAGTTTTTCACCATTTAGAATGATATTGGCCATGGGCTTAGTGTAGATGGCCTTTACAATGTTAAAGAATGTTCCCACTACCCCCAATTTTTTCTATTTTTTCGAGCATGAAGGGATGCTGTATTTTATCGAATGCTTTTTCTGCATCTATTGAAATAATCATGTGATTCTTAACTTTAAGTCTGTTGATATGGTGAATTACATTTATTGATTTACGGATGTTGAACCAACCTTGCATCCCTGGGATAAAACCCACTTGATCGTGGTGCACTATCTTTTTAATATATTTTTGTATGCAATTTGCTAAAATTTTGTCGAGAATTTTTGCGTCAATGTTCGTTAAGGATATTGGTCTAAAATTTTCTTTCCTTGATGTGTCTCTGTCTGGTTTAGGTATCAGGGTGATATTGGCCTCACAGAATGAGTTTGGGAGGGTTCCCTCCTCTTCTATTTCATGGAATACTTTGAGGAGTATTGGAATGAGCTGATCTTAAAGGTTTTGTAGAACTTGGCTGAGAACCCATCTGGTCCCAGACTTTCTTGTTGGTAGGCTTTTGATGACCGCTTCTATTTCATTGCTTGAAATTGATTTATTTAAGTTGTATATATCCTCCTCGTTCAGTTTAGGTAATTCATATGTCTCTAGAAACTCGTTGATGTCTTCGAGGTTTTCCATTTGGTTGGAGTATAGATTTTCAAAATAGCTTCTAATTATGTTTTGTATTTCACTCGTATCTGTTGTGATATTTCCTTTTTCATTCCGAATTTTAGTAATTGAGTTTTCTCCCTCTTTCTCTTTGTTAGTGGGGCTAAGTGTTTTATCAATTTTGTTTATTTTTTCAAAGAACCAACTATATATTTTGTTCATTTTTCCGATTGTTTCTTTTGTTTCAATTTTGTTGATTTCAGCTCTGATTTTAACTACTTCCTGTCTTCTCCTACTTTTGGTGTTGGTCTGCTCTTCTTTTTCTAGGGCTTTGAGCTGTAGCGTTAAGTCGTTTATTTGTTGATTTCTACTTCTTTGTTGAATGCGCCCATGAAATAAATCTTCCTCTAAGTACTATAGTGTCCCAGAGATTTTGATATGATGTGTCTTTGTTCTCATTTACTTCTTAGAATTCTTTTATTTCCGTCCTCATGTGCTTCTGTTATCCATTCATCATATAATAGTGTATTATTTAATCTCCAGGTATTGGAGAAGTTTCTGTTTTTTATTCTGTCATTTATTTCTAATTTCAACCCATTACGATCTGATAGAGTATAAGGTAGTATCATCTATCTTCGTGTATTTGCTAACAGTAGCTTTGTGGCATAAAATATGGTCTGTTTTAGAGAAAAATCCATGTGCTGCTGAGAAGAAAGTGTATTCACTCTTCGTTGGATGGTATATTCTATATATGTCTGTTAAGTCTAAATTGTTGATTGTGTTATTGAGATCTATGATTCGTTTATTCAGTTTTTGTTTGGAAGATCTATCCAGTGGTGAGAGAGGTGGTTTAAATCACCTAGTATTATTGTGTTGTGGTCTATTTGATTTCTGGAATTGAGAAGGATTTGTTTGATGTACATGGATGAGCCAATGTTCGGGGCATAGATATTTATGATTGTTATGTCTTGCTGAGTTATGGTTCCCTTAAGCAGTATGTAATGTCCTTCTTTATCCCTTCTGACTAGTTTTGCTTGAAGTCCACATTATCTGAAATGAGGATGGATACTCCAACCTTTTGCTGTGTCTGTGTGCATGGTATGTTTTTTCCCATCCTTTCACCTTTAGTCTATGGGTATCTCTTTCTATGAGATGAGTCTCTTGCAGGCAGCTTATTGTTGGATTTTTCTTTTTAATCCAATCTGCCAGTCTATGTCTTTTGATTGATGAATTCGGCCATTAACATTCAGGTTATTATTGTGATGTTGATTTGTATTCCCAGTCATTTGACTCATTTTTGTTTTTTGACATAATTTGGTTTCTCCTTTATTTAGCTATTCCTTTAGGCTAGTTCCTCCCATTGCTGATTTGAATAGTTGTTTTTCATCTCTTCCTCATGGAATATTTTCCTGAGAATGTTCTGTAATGCCGGCTTTCTTTTTGTAAATTCCTTTAGTTTTTGTTTATCATCGAAGGATCTTATTTCATTGTCAAATCTGAAAGTAAGTTTTGCTGGGTATCAGATTCTTGGTTGGCATCCATTTTCCTTTCAGGGCTTGGTAAATGTTGTTCCAGGCCCTTCTAGCTTTTAGGGTCTGGATTGAAAAATCTGCTGATATTCTTATTGTTTTCCCCCCTAATGTTTTCCTCTCGTGGCCTTTAAAATTCTGTCTTTATTTTGTATGTTAGGTATTTTCATTATAATGTGCCTTGGTGGGGTCTGTTGTAATTTTGTATATTTGGGAGTCCTATAGCATCTTGTACTTGGTTTTCCATTCATTCTTCAGATTTGGGAAATTTTCTGAAATTATTTCATTGAATAGATTGTTCATATCCTTTGGTTTGTTTCTCTAAGCCTTCCTCAATCCCAATAAGTTCTTAAATTTGGCCTTTTCATGATATCCCATAGTTCTTGGAGATTCTGTTCATGATTTCTTACCATCTTCTCTGTTTGTTGAACTTTGTTTTCAAGATTAAATATTTTGTTTTCATGTCTGAGGTTCTGTCTTCCAGGTGTTCTATCCTATTGCTTTTGCTCTCTATGGAGTTTTTAACTTGGTTGATTGTTTCTTCTTTCATTTCAAGGATTTGTTTGTTTTTTTTTCAGTATCTCTAAGTCTTTATTGAAATGATCTCTTGCTTCCCGTATTGCTCTTTTAACTATTGATTGGTGTGATCATTTAATGCCTGCATTTGCTCTTTCATCTCCTCCTTCATGCCTGCATTTGCTCTTTCATGTCCTCGTTTGCTTCCCTGATTGTTTTAATTATGTACATTCTGACTCCCTTTCGTTACATTTCTTCTGCTGTGCTGTCATTGGGTTTTATTGATATAGTATCTAGTTTGTTTGCGACATTTTCTTCCTTGTTTTCTCATATTGGTCAATGTCAGTGGGAATCTGAGATATTGCAGATTTCCTCTATTGGCTTATAGTGTCCCTGTAGTTTTCCAGTATAGTCACCTCCAGCCTTCAGTAGCCTGAAGTCTTGAGGAACTTGATAATGCAGTGCTTCAGAAGAAAGCTGCCCCTAGCCTACTACTGGTTCCAGGCTTGGAGCTGACTCTGTCTGGAAAGGCTCTCACTGGGGGCTCTGCTCCGAGAAGCTGCCCCTATGGGAGGAGCCCACCGCCAGAGGAGCAGGGCTACCTGGGGAAGACTCTAGCTGCCCTGCCCTGCTCTGAGAAGCCACCCCATCTGGGCCTGCCGCCCAGTCCAACTTCACCCAGTTGGGGAGTCTCACCCCGTGGCTCTATTTAGTCCAAGTCTCAGTGCCTCCCATTCTTGAATCCTGGGTTCCGGAGCGACAGGAGATGCAGTTACTCTCTAGTCCGCCATCTTGGATCGCCCCGTGGAAAGAGCCTCGAGTCTTTAATTTTTTCAAAAATGTTTAGTTGTAGATGACCACATATCTTTATTTTATTTATTATTTTAATGTGGTTCTGAGGATCAAACCAAGTGGCCTCATACATGTGAGGCAAGCTCTCTACTACTGAATCTTTAATTTTTAAAAGTAAGAATATCTCTTATACATGAAAAAGAGAACACAGTGTATGCTGGAGGGTGAGGGCCAAATAGGAACAGAAGTGGCCAAAGCAACCTTTATTGGAATTTGGCTCTAGGTGAAATTGCCAGCCTTCCGGGTACAGGTGAAGGTGGAGAGCCGGAGAAAATCGCATGTGACTGGGGCTGCCCATGGTCTTTACAGGCCAGAAAAGGTAGGAGAAAGTTAGGGTTTAGTGTCCCCCTGTGGCTGGCTGGGGACTCTGTTGATTGATGGTGGGGTGCAAGATGCTGCTAAGGTTTATCTGCCCGCATCTGATTGTTCTTTGCCCCCCGGGGACTGCATGATGCCCCCAGATCTCCATGCTTGCAGTGGGTTGCTGTTTGTTTTGCTCTCTCCCATGCAACTGCTCAAATCCTGACTTAACACACTGCAAAAGTAAGATTTAAAATATTCAACTTCTAGGAACCATGCGATTAATTTCAAACCATCCAATGCATTCTAATTTCCTTCTAAGCAAAATTTGCTGTTGCTTTGCTCATTTCTTACATCACTGTAGTCAAAAATTTGGCCAGCCCCTTGTCATTTTAATATTTGGACTATAGCAAAAGCCTCAGGGTGCTGCATTTAGTCCCTTTTAACTTCTATCAGTTATGTGCAGTTAGCCATCTCTTCCTTAAACATTCTTACTCAAACACTTCTTTCATTACAGGAACCTTTCCCAGAAACGTACACTGATTTATAACACATAAAATTTTCTATCGGGGAACTGCCAACTCACATTTACTATTATTACTTTCTCTAATATTTCTACCATATGATCGATCCCTGTATGCAGATTGCCACTTCCCACATCCATAGTCTTACTTTACCATTCTTCCCCATTCCATCACCCTCCCCCAGTACTAGGGAATGACCCAGGGGCCTCTCCCATTTGCTCATGCCAATTGTTGTCTCTGTTGTGTTCTTTCTGTTCCTTTTAAATAGCCTCATCCATCACTTCCTCTGAGGAATGATTTCAAACAGACTACCCAATGACAATTGTCACATTAACTCTATCCTTCTGTAGTCATTTTTTAAAACATGTTTTTACAGTTTTTTAGCTTTCTTCATCTATATAGCCCCCATTGAAAATTATCACACCTCTGTGTCATAATTTTAAAGAGGAAATGTGTGATGTTTTTGTTCTCTCTAAAATGTCCCTTGTGATGGGATGTCATTGGGCAGCAGCAGCCCACATGCAGTAATTTAAGATACTTCTGTGTTTTCATGTGCATCAGAGAGCTCTGCAGTCTCTTCTTTACTATTTCTGTGTGCCCAGGTAGAAAACCTGAAAATTTATTTGCCTGTTTCTTAGTAGAAGTGGAAATAATTCTCAAAATACCATACTGAAAAACCTTGATAGGTTGAGACAAGTTGCTCTTCTAATAAACCACTGTCCAGCTAAGCTGTGAAACATCAGAGTAAATCACATGTGTCTTTGGAAATTTTCATTAGTACCACAGTTGTTCACCTCTGCCTTTATTTTCAAACTTCAAGTTTAGTTTTGAAAAAGGACTGATTTTTCCAATGACACATGTGAGGTTTTGGTATATATAGGAAATGTTGACCTACTTATAAAAGTTTAGTTTGGAACTTAAAGGTGGCCATCCATTTTTAGTTATTACAGACATTTGCTACACCAAACAATGCAGGCCTTCATTTTCTGGCTAAAATCCATGTGTAAGTAAATCCTATGTATTACAGTCTTTTGCTAAGTTACCTCCTCTCTCCCGCTTCTTCCCAGTACAACCATACAAACAAAAGGGCAACAAACAAAAATAAGAAGTAAATCTACTTTTAAAGGAGGATTATAAAGAATTAGTGTATTTCACAGTGATTTATGAGAAGATCTCTTTCTAATAAATGGGTAAAACCACTGTAATTGTATTTTTAGAGAGGAGCGTTGTTATTGATAACCAGCCCTGCCCAAGTAGGGCAAAATTAAATAGTGGGCTTCAGTGGTACCAAATTTTACACTGTCAAAACAGGGTTCATCTAGATCTTCTCTTTTCAGTTAGACAGTAAATAACTGGGCTGGGAAAAGGGATCTTCATTGAGTAATGTCACTGTTCACTTCTCTCTGTAGCGATCTAACCAGTAATCATACTATTGCAAAACATATTCTTCTGGATCAGATTTGCTAATATGCCTATGACCTTAAAGGTGTCATTTAATGTGGTCTTGTGTCAGGGTGTTTATACATGTGGTATCATTTGATTTCTTGCAGCTTTTATGAGGTAGGTAGTATTATTCCCCAAACAGATTTAGATTAAATAATTTGTTTAAGATCAAAAAAGAATTTAAATTTTTGTTTCTACAACTTTCCTGTAATTTACTTGTTAGCTATTTGTCTATTTCTTCCAATTAAGTTTTGAGTTACTAAGGAACGGATATAATTTCAACTTCCTTTGCTCATACTAAAAATTTATCTGAAGGAAAATTCAGATACTTTGATGAAAATAAAGAAGTGCTTGAATTATGACCACAAGATAACTCTGATGCATTTTTGTTTACTTCTTGCCATTGAGATATCAGCTTAATAGTCTTATAACTACTTCTGAATTATTTAAATATAATTCTTAGACATTAATGCTACTAATGCTAAAAGAGACAAAGCAGGGTTGGGCAATAAAACACTTAATTTGAAAGAATCAGATATTTCATGTGGATCAAATCATCAATCTGTACCTTTGAACTAAGTGAATTAGTGCTTGTAGAAATTACAAAAAAACCACTACTGGCTTTGAACCCAGATTATTGTATTAAATTAGTTTTTCTTAAATCACAATGGTTAAGGCTGTATGAATATTCATTTAACTATGCCGAATCCTCCTTTTAATGTTGAATAGATGATACAATATATGTAGATGTTGATTTTTGAATATTAAACACAATACACATTATCACTTTCATTTTATTTATACTTTTATTTTGTGACCAAAATTTGAAAAGTAATTATGTTATTGCATCAGTTACTAATGTTATTCAGTCATTCATTTAATAAATAATTTAAGTGCTTATGTGCATAAGGCCTGTGCTAGGAAACAAAGATGACAAAAGATGAACATAATTGTTGATCTTGTAGAAGTTATAATTTAGTGAAGGAGACACATGAATCAACAGAAAATTGCATTGTAATAAATTCTAGGAAGAAGATATTCACAGTGTTATAAAAGTTTGGAATATGAAGTTAAGAATTTACACTTTCACAACTGAACTTTTAGAGATTCAGTGTCAGGATTTTTCATTGTTTTTCAGAAGCTATTCAATAGGAATAAATCATAGAGTTTTAGGAATATTAAAAGAGACTCATTCTACTCTCCTTCCTAACCCTATACCCCCTCCCCTCCCTTCACACCCCTCTGCCTAATCTGAAGTACCTCTGTTCTTCCCCAGCCAAACCCCTATTGTGAATTAGCATCTGCATATCAGAGAAAACATTTGGCCTTTGGTTTTTTTATCTTCTCCAACTCCATCCATTTACCTGCAAATGCCATGATTTCATTCTTCTTTAAGGCTGGGTAATATTCCATTGTGTATATATACTACATTTTCTTTATCCATTCATCTGTTGAAGGGCATCTAGGAAAATTTAGAATATTATATACTGCATCATTCTTGAAAGATTGAAGTGAATATATATGTGAATTTATTTTTATTGATTTCCATCAAACTAGAATAATGTATGTGTCTAATGTTCTTTTTTATATAACTCCCAATATTAGGAATAGAATATCTCCTAAACTTGAAGAATTATTTTGGAAAACTGGATTGTTCTACTTTCTGCCTGTTACAATTACTTACCAAAAAAAACCTTGCTTATTCCTGGAGAGGAGATTAAAACTGGGACACCACATAGAGGATACAACAGAGGGAATACCACATGACTTTCTCAGTCACATGTTGCTGAGTATCCTAGAATCTTAATTTGTCTCAAGATTATTTCTACTTGCTTAGAAGTTCAGTTTGATAAAAGAAAAACAAAACTAAGCTATTATTGGCAAACTAAAGCATCAGTTATTATTTTGTTGTATTCTCACTGTAACTCTAATAAAGGAGGATTTCACACATTTTCAGGAATATCTCCAGGTTTTTGCATAGTTCCCAACTCCCTTACTATAACTCCCTCATCAAGAAAAATCAGAATACAAGTAGATTTAAATATGTAAAAATATAGACTAAAAATAAGGAATTTAAAAGTCAAATAATTTGTAAACCTTGGTGACTATTAAAAATATATTATTGCAATCCATTCAACAAATGTTGAGGGCCACTACATAAGTGGAAATGTATTAGGCATGGAGCTTTGAGACCATGAGAGTGGACACATTAATCATGCTGTCATATACAAATAGGTAAAAGTCAAACTGTGATTGAGCACTGTGAAAGAGAAGCACATGTTGCTATGAGAATATAAATAGGGGACATATTTTAGATTGAGGAATCAAGTAAGTCTTGAAAAAATTGTCTTGTTTGTCAAGATATAATAGATTAGTAGGAGTTAACTAGGGAGAGTTATGAGGATCAACTTTTCAGATAAACAGACCACACATGTCCTAGTCTGTTTCCTAAGGGAAAATGGCATACTTAAGGAAGTAAAAGAATGATATGTTGGAGTTTAGAGGGCAATGGTATAGGTGGTGTGAGAAGAAGTTGGTTGGGGTGGTAGAAAAACCATGGTACAAATGTTGATTTTAGCCTGAGGGCAGTAGAAGGTGGCGGAGACTTTTAAATCACAGAGTGGCATTATAAAAAATAACAGTTTGAAAAGAATATTTTGGCAGGTATGCAAAAAATAATTAGAATGGTGCAAGAAGGGAGTTAAGGACCAGTTAGCAGCTCATTTATATAATTCAAGTGAGAGAGAGAGTGGTGATTGTAAAGACATAGCGACAGAAATGGACTCAAGAAATTCAGGGACTAAAATGAGCAGTGTTTACTGATGAATTTGGAAGATATATCAGGAATGACACTGAGGGCAATAGCTTGTGGAACTGGATAGATTTAATAAATTAAAGAGAATTGGAAGTATCTCAGTTATGGAGAGAAATAATGAACTCAGTATAGGCATATTGAATTAAGGTGCCTTTAAGACACCACAATAAAACTGTTTTCAGTATATAATTTTAGAGGTCAAAAAGAGGGATCATGGGTCTGGGAGTATACCTCAGTAGAAAGCACATGCCTACCATGCACAGGCCCTGAGTTTGATACCCAGCATTCCCCGCCCACCTCCTGCCACACCTCACCACACCCACACACTGAGAGAGAGAGAGAATGTCCTATCAGTACCACAGCCCCAAATCCAAAGATCATCTGTTCACAGGTTCTGATAGAAACTGTATAGGTCCATGACCTGAGGAAATTACAGATTGAGAAGAAAGGTGTGGGGAACGGTAGCTTAAGGCCAAGCATTAAGGGACTCCAACTTTATGGGAAATTAGAGGAAAAATGCGCTTGGGGAATAAGCAGAAAGGGAGAGAAAAGGGATATTTTATCATGAAGACAAAGAGATGTTACACATATTTAGGCATTTAAAAATGTTTCAGAAGGGACCTATCAATCGGGAATGTCACCAAGAGATCAAGAAAGGATAAGATTGAAAATTATCTGTTGGGTCTACTAACACCAGGAAAAGAGTTAAAGAATGTTTGCAAAAGGAAGAAAAATTGAAAGTATGGAGGGTTCTTTGAGAAGTTTTGTGACAGGAAGGAGGAAGAGGGAGATAGCTGGGAGAAGAAAAGACAAGACTAGGAATCCTATTTGTTTTCTGTTTTGTTTGAGAAGTCATTAGAGAGAGAGAGAGAAACTATAGATCTAGGAAGAATTTGGAAGAAGTTGGAATGGTTTCATAAAAGAGTTCATATCAGAGAGACAGTAAATTAATAGGGGTCAGAGAAAACATTAGAATCTTCCATAGATTGACACTAGAGTTATAAACTGCCAATCTCTAAGAGTATAATACAGTTTATTAGAAAAATATGCAGAAAAAGATTTTCAGAGAAGCCATGATTTTAGTTCTGAATTAAGAGATTTTATAAAAATCTTTATAGTCCTATATCATGCTTAGGAGATTAAAGGAAACCTGTCTCTCTAAGCTAAGAATTTTAAGGTCATTTTTTCCATGTTTTCTTTATTTTCCAATTTACCAATCCTGTCATCTTTAACTTTACTTTTCATATTTAAAGTCTGTGTTCAGGTATTTATTTTATCAACTCCACTTTTGTCTTTTTTCTCTTATATCCTTTTCTTGCCTAATTGACTATATTAAATTCTCTTTTAAATTCTCATTTAACCATCTGTTTTATATTTTTTTTTAATATATTTCTCAGTTATATGTAATTCTTCAAAAGTGAATTATATTCAGACATCTTATACTTTTTCATTGGCAGTTTGTTTCTGGCATACTTCAAAACTTTTAATTATTAACTTAAAGATAAGTTAACTTTTAACTTTAACTTATCTTTAGTGGAAGTTGCTTCTGTGTGAATCTTAGAAGCTCTGAACTGAGTCAAGTCCATGAGGACCAGTTTTGTGTTTGACTTACGGACTTATTTTAATATTATTTTTTTCTGTTCAGAATTTCCAAGTCTCTTTAGCAGTGCCAAGCCAGCTTCACACTTCTGAGTAGTATAGGGCTGGAGGCTGGTATTCTTTTGTTGACTGCTATTCTATCTTTTTTCAAAGTAACCAGCTATTATGCCATCTTCCTGAGTCAACAACAACCTTTCTAGCTTGGTACTATACATAGATCTTAGAGTTTTGACTCCCAACCTATTTCTGCAACATTATATCACATTTTTAAATCGTTCATCTAGCATTTTTATTAATTATCCCTAGAGGGTGACTTCCTGCATTGACTTGGTTCTCTATATTGATTAAAGGGTTTTTTTTGGCTATATAAAAATTTTCTGTTTCTTAAAATATATATATATTTTGATGATTAATATGGAAGGCTAGCATATGTTAGAAATCCCAAACTGTCAACGTTGGAATATGTATTTATGCAAATTTGAAACTATATTCTGAACTAGAAATACAAATTCTTATGACACAACAATGAAATTTATGATAATTTACATTTAAGAACTAGAAATTAAAAGGATTCTGTAATATATACATTTGTATATTTAAAATAACTTCCATCGTTATTTTGGGGTAACTTTAATATCTAAGCTTTTTCTGTGATAGTATGAACTTTGTGTCAGGCATATGAAAAAGGCAATAGAAAATGATTTAGAGAAAAGTAGACATAGTTCAAGTTTATGTGAATAGGTTAAATAGTAAAATGAAAAAAGAGGAAAGAATTTGAGAATGAATTATAGTCCACAATGTTAAATGTTTAGGAATTGTATTTTTTCCTTATTTTAAAATAAAAATGATTCATATTTAATACAGTGGACATAATGGATATTTGTTGAATTCTTTTAACTTCTGTTTGAGCTCCTTTTTATTGGGGACTAGCAACTAAATCTTGTTACAGGGTTTTCTTCTCTCCTATTCCCATAGATCTGTTTTCTTAATTTCTAGGGCCTTTTCAAGTGTCAGGATTTTGGAATGGGGTGAATATTTGGCCTGACTGATGCCTATTGAGCTGTCAGACTTTCTCCATAGACTGTATTCAGGAGATGGCAGCATGGGCTTCCCTTACTGACAAAACTCTGAACCTAATGAAATGTTCTATCCTGACCACCATCCTCCCACCTGCTCTAGGCAAATGAATGTTTTGGAATATTTTCCCAAAGATACACCAGTATCTTGTCCCTACCCCAGAACATTTTTATCTAGTATATGTTGAACATGAGCAGATGGGGATAGGAGGAGCAATAAAAATCTAAATCTATCATTTGTGCTAGGCTTTTGAAAATCACATACCAAAAATTTAGTTATTTAATTTCTTTGTTATCTACATACTGTTGTGTTATTCTTTCCTTTAAGTAGTAAAACATTATCTACTTTTGCCTGAATGGAGAAGTAGGATAATGAATAAACAAAAAATGGGAACAAAAAATACACTGGTTAATATATTAATGTTTTTCTGCTATAAATAAAAATAATAAAGGGGAAATTAATAGGGCAGGAAAAGAGGACCTAAAAATTTAATACAGAAGAGAAGACCAACAGACCTTTTTACCATTTGTGAATAATGTGTGACTTGCCATGATTTAGGAATAGCTGTACTTAGTGGATCTGGAACCAGCTTACAGGTGTAAGGATTTTTGGAGGTCGAAAAATAACTTTTGTTATGGAGTAGTGTTCTTTCTCAGTGGAAATCCCAATGGGACTTTTTACCTGCCTAAAAGTGAGAAATTGAGATCTTTGACTTCTTTTTTAAAATCTTCAAAAGAAATAGGGTAATGTAAATCAAAATAAAAGTGTGAACTCAGGAGATAGGATTAAGACTTAAAAGAAAAAATCAAAATTGCTCATTATAAAACCTACGTATCCTCATTTGCTGAAGTGAAAATTAGATTCTGCTGATTTTGCTTTCAAAATATCTTAAATTCCCAATGCAACCACTTTAGTTCAGGTTCTCAATATCTTTGTCTTAATTACTACCTCTTTCTGCCACTTAGCACTCAGGTTCTTCAAAATGTCTCTCTGTTTTTTTCTCCTTTTTAAAAGAATTAGTTGTTAAGTCTTACTCACTAGATGTTTTCATTACAGCCTTCTACCAGCGTTTTTCTATGGAGTGGATTTATCTCCCCGATGTTCATATGTTTAAGCTCCAAACCCCAGTGTTAATATTTGTAGGTAAGATGTGTAGAAGTTAAAAGTTCAGTGAGGGTAGAATCCAAGTTCATTAGGATTGGTGGCTTTGCAAGATGAGACGAGAACAGTCTTGTCTCTTTCTCTTTCATACCCCTTGCATGCACATATGAACACAGAAAGTGACCATCTGCCTATCAGGAAGAGAGCCCTTTCCAGAGTCTGACCATACTGTCATCTTGATCTGACTTACAATATCCAAAACTGTGTGAAATAAATTTCTGTTGTTTAAACCACCCAGTCTATGCTATCTTGTTATGGAAGCCTGATCAAATAAGAATAATTCCCAAGGTCTGCAATAATGCTTAACTTCTCAATAAATATTTGTGGAAATTAGCATGGCTCTTTTACATTTGGGTACATGATGAGACTCCTCAGACTGACAAGTAATGGCCTCTTCTGTAGGCTTGTAGATCATAGTATCAAATGATCATGGCAAACAAATGAACATGGCAGTGTTCCAGTGAAATTATATTTACAAAACAGGTGGCAGACTGGATTTGGAACACAGGTTACAGTTTGCCAACCCCTGGCCACTAGCCACTGACTCATCTTAGCTGTCCAAGAACTGACTCATCTTTGCCTCCACTTCTTGATGGAAAAGTGCTCATCCACACACTTCGTGTTTTTTCCCTTGCCTCAAGTTTCTTCTCCATTTCTCGCCTTCTTTCCAACTTCTATTTATTCCTCCAGGTTCAGAAATTAAGGAAGAATAAATAAAACACAGTTCATGCCTATGTCTTATAAATGTAATAGAAGGGAACATGGTAATAAACATAATGCACTGTAGATGTGCAAAAAGAATAGTAGAGTCATTAAGGATGAGTGGAATGTTTTTAAAGAGTAGAGTAGTAAAAGGAGAGTGATCAGAAATGAAAAGGTGAAAGATGGAATACTATAAGGAATAAGACAGGAGAGAGCAGGAGAAGTAACACCAAGAGAGCAGGGAAGGGAAAAGCAAGCAAAAGAAAAGAAAAGATGAAATATAAAAAATAGATATGTGATAATTTTATGTGTACAAAACATATGTGTATATAGGTTAAAAGTAAGGGAAAATAGGTCAGTATATTTTAAATTATATGATATATTGGTAAGGGAGAAAAGTAGCAGCAGAATTTTGTTATATTTTGTACTAGTCAGAAAAAGACATGAAAGATTCACCAGTGTTGCCTCAAGGATGGTTCCCTCTGGGAAGGTAGGATGGAGATGGTTAATGTGATTTTGCTGCAAGTAACAAGAGACATGATTGACAGGAACTTGGCAAGTCAATGTTTATTTTTCTCATCTAATAAGTCTGGAGATAGTGTCTGTCTAGATAGTCAAGGATACAGACTCTACCTTCATGTCTACTTTCCTTCTGTTCTCATGCCTCGTGTTGCAAGGTGGCTGACACAGATTCTGATGTCAGAACAGGTCATGTTCAAGGACGGGAAAGGAATAGTGTCAAGAATTTCTTCCCTTTCATCAGGAAATTTAATTCTCTCTCAGGGACTTCCAGTGTAGTTTTCCTTTGGTCTTATTAACCAACGATGGGCCAACCCTAACTGTAAGAAAGCCTAACTAATTATTTAGACTTTCTGGGTCCTGAAATGGAGAATGGTTCTATAAAGGAGGAGATGATTACGAAAGGTATTAGGTTAATCAACCAATAGTATCTGCAACTGTTTTCTTTGCCATTGCAAGTTATTATGATGTGTTGTTTCATTTGTTGCCATAAACTTACTTGACTTTTGTAGTTCGAAAATAAAGTTCCAATATCAATAGTGCTATCAGCTAACCAGCTGACCTCTCAGCCTTAAAGTGTGAGATTTCTGAGCATCAGTGTCACCTGCAAAAAAAGAAAAGAAAAGAAAAAAAGGAGAAGATGGTTACTGTGCCTACACTTTTAACATAGTGAATTCATCCACCAGTTGATGACTTGTAAACTGATTTATCTGACTTGTAAATTCTTTATCTGAGGCTAAATGGAAGTTTCTCTGGATTAGGAGAAGAGGGTAAAAGTTTCCCTTCCCTCTAACAGACATAGATAGCATGTGTTCCAGATTCCAGTTTGAAAGATTTGCAGTGATCTTGAGTACAGATTGTACATATTGTGAAAGAGGAGGAGCTGTGGTATCCAGACAAGAGACTCTAAGGGCTAACCTGAGGGAGTTATAATGCTAAGAGAGAAAGGTAGTAAAATATAGGAACTTTTAAATGAGTGGAATTTATATATGGGTTGATAGCTGATGATATGAGAAGTGAGGATAAAGGAAAAATATAAAACAGTTGCTCAATTTCTTTCTTTGGTGTGTAATAGTTGGATTGTGGTTGACAGTCACTAAGATTTTAGGTGATGTTCAAGTTTAAAGGAAAAGTTAATTTACCTTGGAACATGTTATGCTTTTCTGTGTGGCAGAATCCACAAAGAAGTAACTGTCTGATGGACTAATTGTTTAAGGAGTTCAGGAAAGTGATCTGGGCCAAGCTAGAGATTACTGAGTCATTTGCATAAGTGGTAGTGATTGAAACCATGGAATCAAAGATAAGATTTTCAAGAACAACACATATTGTTGGAAGAGGTCTAAGGTTGAATACCAACATTTAATGACTGGCCAAAGGAAGAAGAGACAGAAAAGAAAACACAGTTTGAAATTAAGAAGATTCATATTAGGGATGTCCATGAGTTGAACAATCTTAAGATTGGCCAATAATGTTAATCCTGCAGAATTATCAAGAATTATTAATGAGAACTAAAAATAGTCCACTATGGCAATTGGATCAGAGATATTTGGCTAGAGCAATTTTATTTTAATAATGGGTAGTGGGAAAGAATAGACAGAAATGAGTCAGATCTTGACTGATGGAAAGGAAATGATTGTGCCTAGATGGAAATACAGCATTCAAGGAAAGGTTTTTTCTTTTTTTCCCCCAGTAGTTTGGTTTTTAAGAAAGAGATTTATATATGGTGTATCTCCTTATTAAGAAAGTACATGTCAAGAAAGAATAATCCTAATTTTAAAAAATTATTTAAATATTATGTTTATACATGGGAGAATATTAGGAAGATGGTGGCTGGGAGGTATTGTACATGGTTTGTGGTTATTTAAACTCCTAGTGGTTTTGTTGCTTTGTAGATTTTAGCAGTCTATGTTATGTTATGACATTTAAAAGGTTGATTTTTAAGTCCTTTGGGTATAAACCAAGGAGTGGGATGACTGCGTCAAATGATAGTTCCATTTCAGATTTTCTGAGGAATCTCCATAGTGCTTTCCATAATGGTTGCACCAGTTTGATTCCCACCAACAATGTATGAGTGTACCTTTTCCCCCACATTCTCGACAACATTTATTGGTACTTGTATTCTTGATAATTGCCATTCTGATTGGAGTGGGATGAAACCTTAGTAATTTTGATCTGCATTTCTCTAATTGCTAGAGATGTTGAACATGTTTTCATATATTTGTTGATCAATTGTGTGTGTGTGTAAATATATATATATATATATATATATATATATATATATATAAAATGGAATATTACTCAACTTTAAAGAAGAATGAAATTCTGGCATTTGCTGGTAAATGGATGGACTTAAAGAATATCATGCTAAGTGAAATAAGCCAAACCCAAAAACCCAAAGGCTAAATGTTTTCTCTGATATGCAGAAGCTAATCCACAATAGAGGGTGGAGATAGGGAAGAATAGAGTTACTTTATATAAGGTAGAAGGGAGTAATGGGAGGGGTTGGGGTATGGGGAAGGAATGATAGTAGAGTGAATCAGACATTACCTTATGTACATGTATGACTGCATGACCAATGTGATCCTGCAATATGTATAATCAGAAAAATGTGAGATACACTGTATTTATGTATGATCTATCAAAATGTATAAATGCACTCTACTGTCATGTACAACTAAAAAATTTTTAAAAGTCCCGCTAGTTTGTATGCTAAGGATAGCCTATAGAGAAAATGGAGGGAAGAAAGAATGTGAGTAATAGGTAGAAGCAGGGAGTCCTGTTAGGAGGCTCTTACAGTGATCTCAGTAATAGGTGATTGTGCCTTGGGCCAGAATTATGAATTTAGGTTGTATATAGAAAAAGGTGATAGAGAAAAAATATGTCATTGAAAACTTAGTACTAATTTCATGGATTTATTATGGAGAAGTGGTTTAGAGTTTAAGCTTTGAAGTCAGAGCTGTGGTTTAGATAAGGTATTTTGATCTTATCCTTAATCAATCAATTTGGGTCTCAATTTCCCAATCTATTAAATAGAGATTGTCAATCTGCTTGTGTGGGTATAATAAAATACCATACACTAAGTCGGTTTAAATAACTGGTATTTATTTCTCATAGTTGAGGAGACTGGGAAGTTTAAGCTCAAGGTATCAAAAGATAGGTCTTGAAGAGGTCCGGCTTATAGACAACTGCCTTTTCACTATTTGCTCACATGATCTTTCCTTGATATATTTTTTTTTTCTTTTTTTTTTTTTTTTTTTGGGTGCTAGGGATCGAACCCAGGGCCTTGTGCTTACAAGGCAAGCACTCTACCGACTGAGCTATCTCCCAGCCCCCTCCTTGATATATTTCTGTGGAGACTAAGAGGGATGTCTTTCTTCCTCTTCTTATAAGGACACTAATCCCATCATACATACCTACCTTCATAACCTAACATAAACCTGATTACCTCCCAGAGGCCTCACTTCCAGGTATCATCACATTGGGGCTTACAACTTCAACTTAAGACTTTTGAGGAAACAAACATTTAGCCCATAACAGGAATAATAGTAGTTTTCATGAGAATTAAACTTGATACTATACATAAAATCATTTAACACTATGCCTAATACACAGGAGATACTAAATAAATGTTATCATTATACAGTAACTGCTTGTTCTTTTGGCTAAGTGACAAATTTATCATATTTCCTGCACTTTAAAGATACCACAGATTGATACCATCAATCTAAGCATTAAAGTCTTTGGGGATAGGGGAGAGGAAGGAAGATTTTCTGATGAAAGACACATATCTGGTACTATGGTTTGAAAGTGGTGTCATCTCCAAAATTTATGTTGAACCTTAATCCCCATTGTGATGTTACATTAAGAGATTAACTATTTGAGGAGTGATTTTACAGTATGAGGGCTCTTCCTTCATGAAGTAATACCTTTTAAAAAGGCTTTAGAGAGTTTGCCCCTCTTGCCTGTCTACTTTCTACCATGTGAGGATGTAACACCAAAGTACTATCTTAGAAGCAGAGGGAAGTTCTCACCAGACACCAGACTGCACCTTGATCTTGGATCTGCCACCTCTAGATCTGTAAGAAATTAATTCCTCTTCTTTATAAATTACCCTATAGTATTTTGATAAAGCAGGACAAAAGACTAAGACATCTGGTTAAATTATTTTCCAGTTTCAGCAATGGTAAAATTCTGGGAGAAACTGAATCATGAAAATGTAGTTAGACTTTTTTGCTTTGGAATTCTATTTGGTATAAATGTAGGTAATTTAAATCATTGCCTGTACCAGCCTTGCTCCGCCTTTTAACTATGAGGTGCTTAATCTCTGCTAGAGGAGGGGTGAGAAATGATTCTATCAGGTATGATCCATGCCATCAGAACATGGAATCCCTGAAATGCCATAATAATCATCACTGCCATGGAACCTTTGTTGCCACTTATCTGGCCTTTGAACATTGATACCAGCCTAGAATGAATTAAAACCATTTGTCCCTGCTATTGATTGGATAACCAGCCATTCTCAGGGGATAATTGAACAAATGAGATTACTTTCCACTTGCTGAATCAAGTATTATACTTCATCTTCCATGGAATCCCCGGGAGACAAAAGAATATATGTTTGAGTAATTTTTATTAGAGTTCAAATGTTTTATTATTTACTAAGATGATAGGTGGGAAATCTCTCATTGCTTTACAATCTTCACTTCTTTTTGTTTTTCCATAGCTTTATTGAGGTAAAATTGAAGTACAATAAATGCACATATTTGAAGTATGCAATTTGATCAGTTTGACATGTATGTAACCAATACATTAGTATAAAAGAATTTCTTTTTTGAATTTGAAATCATGCAGACTGTGTTTCCTGCATGATTCATTACATTAGAAATCAATCTCCTTAAGATATATTGAACCCCATCCCCACATGTCAAGTGTTTCAAAATTAAATAGCACACTTACAAATATCTCAAAGGTCAGGGAAGAAAGTGCAAGAGAAGTAAATAAAAAGTGCTTTGAATTAAGTAGTTATAAAAGTTTAAAATATCAGGATCTCTGGCATGAAACAGTACTCAGATGAACAAATAAAACTTAAGGTACTTGTATCAGAAAGAAGTTACAATTACAAATTATTTTCAAACTATGTAGTATGAAGGGAAAGTAAGAGTAGAAGCAGAAGTATATGAAACAGAAGAAATAATACAGCTAAAGTTTGATAAAAATAAAACAAGTCTAATCAAGAAAATAGCAAGAAATTAATATCATTGGAAAGGGAGTAATCAAAATAACCCTACTGATGCCAAAAATATATGAAGGTCATATTACAATTGTATTCCAACATGTGATAGCTTACATAACATGGTCTCCATTAGAGAAGGATCCGTGTGCTGCTGAGAAGAAAGTGTATTCAGTCATTGATGGATAAAATGTTCCATATATGTCTGTTAAATCTAAATTATCAATTGTATTTTTTACTTCTGTAGTTTATTTAGTTTTTGTTTGGAGGATCTATCCAGAGTGGTGACAGAGACAAGTTAAAGTTATCCAGGATTATTGTGTTGTGGTCTATTTGATTCTCAAAATTGAGAAGGGTTTGTTTGATGTACATAGATGCTTCATTGTTTGGGGAAGAAATATTTATGATTGTTATGTCTTAATGATGTGTAATTCCCTTAAGCAGTATGAAATGGCCTTCTTTGTCTCTTCTGATTAACTTTGGCTTAATGTCTACTTTATCTGATATGAGAAAAGAAACTCCTGCTTGTTTATGAGATCCATAGGAGTGATAGGTTTTTTCCCATCCTTTCACCTTCAGTCATGGATGTCTCTGCCTATGAGGTGAGTCTCTTGGAGAGAGAATATTGTTGGCTCTTGTTTTTAATCCAGTCTGTCTTTTGATTATGAGTTTAAGCCATTAATGTTCAAGGTGATTATTGAGATATGATTTGTGTTCCTGGTCATTTGGGTTTATTTCTAGTTTTTAATTTGAATTAGTTTCTCCTTTGGCTTCATTTCTTATACTGTCCTTTACTTCACAGATCAGTTTAACTATGTACATTCTAAACTCTTTCTCTGATATTTCTTCCATTGTGTTGTGGATAGATTCTATAATTGGAATATCTTGGGGCAATTTGTTCCGTCGATTTTTCATGTTGTTTTTTTGTCTCCCCATCTAACAGTATGGATCTGAGGCAGTACAGTTTCTACCCTGTGGACTTATAGTGTTCCTGAAGGTTTCCAGTACCTTGTTGTTTAGGGGGAGACAAATAAGAACAATAACCGATGCAAACAATATACAGCATTAAACCAAATAGTTCCTACAATGATGTCTACAGTGATATTTGTCACAACAAACAGAAATTATATGATGGGTTATTGCCTACAATAAAAACAGCAAGTTTGCAAAAGGGTTTATAATTACAAATGGTGGACAAGGACAGTACAGAAATATATAGTATGTGATGATTATGAGAGGAGGAGAGAAGAGGAAGTAAAAAATTAAAGAAGAGTGAAAGAATAATAGAGATTAGCTGTTAGCAGAAGAAAAGGGAGAATCAAGGGACACAGGAGAAAAAAATATATGTGTGTGTGTATACACACACACACACACACACATATATAAATTAAAAGAATAAGAAAAAACTAAAATATACTAATTAAACATCATAGTTCACAAAAAAGTAATCCATGAAAAATAACTGGCTTCAAAAATGCTAGAAATTAGAAAAAAAATGTGAATATATTTAAATGTCCATGTACCATTAAGGTCATAATTAAACAGAGAAAAAGAATTTAAGAAAAAAAAAAAAAAAGATCTTGATAAAAATTCAAAGAATTCTTTCCTTTGTAGTTCAAAAGATTCTCAGTTTCTCTTCTCAGCAGTTTTATATGGGGTCATCTGGAGTGTGATGCTCCACACTCTGGACTGCTGGAATGAGAGAAGTAATCCCGTAGGTGGAATTCCTGAGGCAGGATTTAGTCTTAGGTGGGCTCCAGGCTCTTCACTGAATGCTAATTGGTCTGGAGATTTTAAATCAGCGCACCTCAGTGCCCAGTATTTCCTGGTCCACCCTGGAAGACTATTCCAGGGATCTCTCCTGGGTCCCACTTGTGTGGTGGGGGACCCAATTATTAGTCCCCTAAGTCATCCTAGGACTCCATGTCTCCTGATCTCAGGTTCAGTCTTCAATCTCTCCACCCCCACCCTCTGAATTCCTGACCAGAGGTGTCTCTGCCAGCCTGTCCTGTAAGCAGCCTGATTGGAGGGGAAGGGGTAGAGCCGGTGGGTTTCCATGACCAGTTGTTCCCTGTATAAACCTCTCTCAATGTTTGATTTTCTCTTGGTTGCTTAAGCACATTCTGTGTTGTGCAGTGTGTTTTTACTGGGCCTGTATTTCAGGCCAAACTCAGGTTTGCCAGGAGTCAGCCCCCTTAGCTGCTGTTCCCCACATAGCAGCTGCAAAATATTTCCTTCCTTTGCCTTCCACAAACTACCTGATGATAATGGCAGTTGCTTTCCCCATACATGGTATTGTGCAGCATGTCTTTCAGGTTTCGGGCCACGTCCTTGATCTCTATACACTCCATACCCAGACATGCCTTGGGCCTTCCCAAAATGTGAGTTCCTTTAATTCTCTATCCTCACTGTGTTCATGGAGGGACCACTGTGGTTGGTGATTCCCATGCAACCACAACAGTGGCTTATTATATCCAACCTTCTGAGTCCTCGATATGAATGTCCAGTTTTAAATTCCAGTGAAGTTTCCCCACTTTTTTTTGTTCATCCACCTTGCTGAGAAGCTGTCTGCATTCTTGGTTTCAATCCATAGAACTGCCAGGAAAGTGACCTCCTCTATTCCGCCATCTTGAAAAATCTTGAGTAATTTTTTAACATTATGAATAATACCTATCAAGTTTTGTTTAAACATTTTATTTTTCAAGTAATTTCATTTGAACATCATAAAATGGGAAAGCCAATTCATAGAACAGATAGATAGTAACCTAGTCCACTTTTATCCTGATATCATAAAATACATTCAGTATTTTTTAAGTGACACTATTATTGCCATGATAATGTTTTCTGCAGGGCTATGTAAGTTTTATTTAATGCCCTTTTTCCTTCAAAACTTAGACATTTGGAAGATTTTGATACAAAGACATTATAGGTATAAATTTTGGAAATTTTTATAATATAATCTATTCATGTAATTTCTAGTTCCCACAAAGTATGATACATGTCCTCTATGTTTTAAACAGGCAGTCCAATTAAAGGTAGTTAAAATTTCCATTCCATTGCAATGAATAATATGAAATCTTCCCTGAATTAGTTTCTACTAAAATGAGGTAACTGCTTTTGACCTGAATAATTGGAGACGGAAATAAGGGAGTTGTAAGTGCATTATTCATCCTGTACATACTCATTAATTAGAGAAATGTTTTATATCTGTATAATGTGGAACATTTCTAAACAAAAGGAAACTGGTAACAAATTTTGCAAGATAAACTCACAAACAGAAACCAAGTGTGAAACAGCTAGAAAATTACTCATTTTCATAAAATTCTATAAAATAGTAAAATAAATATAAATGTGCTGTTAACTGTGTTTTTTAAAATGTTGAATTATCTTCATAAACATAATTTTATATGAATTAACAACCAGACCATTAAGTCATTAGGTATAAGAACTTGTGAGTTGCTTAAATGACACTTTGTTCTTCTTCAATATTTTGCAAATGAAGGTAGTTGGTGAAGTAACTTAACATCAAGACATAGTTATTAGTGACAAGATTATTAAGAAATTCTCTAATCCATAAAGTTTTCAACAATAACATATAGCCTTAAAAATGTGTTTTTTAGCAATACGATGTCATTTTGATTAGCAAGTATGTATTTAGGAAGGCATCACTCTTTGAGGTCCTGATAACCAGAATTGTGGAGAACCCTACGGGTCCCAGGCTAAAGGCAGTAGAGCCATTGCTCTGTGATATGAGCTATACAAAGACTTTAGTTTTCCAAACAGATAACACACAGTAGCCAGAAAACATGAAGATTAAACCTGTATAATTCATGAACTCGAAGGCTATACAAACCTGAGCCTTTACTTCCAATACACTAACCATAAATTAAAAAACAGGGTATTCATCAGATTAGAGAAAGATACGAATAGTTACAGAATGGTCAAAAGGCAAAAAGCCCAAGAAACAGAATGAGAACTGAAAAATTCAGGTTTGAGTAACTCCTCAATTATTAAATCTTTTCACTTTCTTGTGTGGCACATTGAATTTTTCAAATTATCAAATTGCTTAGAATGTTCATCTTTCCCATTTAAGCTGTATTTGACTTATTCATTCAGTAACCGTCAACTCCTGTTATGTGCAAAGCGCTCTCTTCTAGAGGCTTAAAGATAATACAGAAGAAAACCACACCCACTTCTCAGTGTACAACCCAGTAAAGGGTCTTATTATATATCTGAGAAGCTAAGTGTGAATTTCACAAACCATACAGCAAAGAGTCATGGGGTTTCTGAAGGAGGATCAGGGGTGGCAAGGAAAGTTACAGAGTTCTGAAAACATAGGACCTGTGACTTGCAGAGCCAATCACCTGTAGGAGAATAATAAAGGAAGCACTGGAAATGGAAATTAGGGCAGGAAGATAGAAAGCCTCAAAGGCTAATCTAAAAAAAGTCTAGATTTATTTTTATATTAGTAAATCTAATAATTGAAAATCAGGTTCTATAGTCAGAAGAAGGGAAACCTAGTGCAAATAGTGTGGTAGTTATTAGTGGCTTACTAAATTCCTCTACTTTGGGTAATTTTTTACAATGAGCTCATATCTAGTCAACTTCTAGAATATTTAGTTAACCAACTGTGTCAAATGGAGGATTCTCTATTATTTCTGAGTTATCAAAGAACACAGATGTTCTCTGGTGAGTTTGCCTACCTGTCAGTATCTGCAATTAACTTAGTGTCTATAATAACATGATAAAAATATTAATACCTTGAAAAATACATATCCTTATTCAGAATAACCAGAATAATATGATTTAAACTGCCTAGCAAATTTGGGGGCGGGGGTCGGACAGGGTCAGGGTACTTCTTGAATGCTCCTGGGCAAACAGGGGGGTAAACTTTCTCACACTTTTTTTTTTCAAACCAACCACAACTTTGGATATTTATGTGATATTTTATAAGCTCACAGTTTTTATTGACTCTTTTTAAATTTTTAAATTTTAAATTTCATTTGTTCTAATTAGTTGTACATGACAGAAGAATGCATTTATACATTTTGATAGATCATACATAAATACAGTATAACCTCTCATTTTTCTGATTATACATATTGCAAGATCACATTGGTCATGCAGTCATACATGTACATAAGGTAATAATGTCTGTTTCACTCTACCGTCATTCCTTCCCCCATATCCCTTCTTCTCCTTTTACTCCCCTCTACCTAATATAAAGTAACTCTTTTCTTCGCTATCTCCACCCCTTATTGTGAATTAGCTTTGGAATATCAGAGATGACATTTGGACTTTGGTTTTTTGGGTTTGGCTTATTTCACTTAGCATGATATTCTCTATCTTCGTCCATATACCAGTAAATGCCAGAATTTCATTCTTCTTTAAAGCTGAGTAATATTCCATCAGATATATATATACCACATTTTCTTTATCCATTCATCTGTTGAAGGGCATGTAGGTTGGTTCCATAGGTTAGCTATTGTGAATTGAGCTGCTATAAACATTATGTGGCTATGTCACTCCACCAAAGATGCTGTCTTCGCCTGAGGTCTTCCCTGGGGAGCAGGGCACAGCTGCCCCTGAGGCTGCTGCCACAGAAGCCTGGAGCTGTATTCTCCAGGCCCAGGCACCCCAGATGCCTCCTTCTCACTGAACTTTTTTTCATTCCAGGTGCAAGATGATTCTAGGTCCTGTTCAGGTGTTCTGAGATTACACTCTGAATCTGTATGTTTTCCAAATGTTTTTTGTTTGTTTTGTGCTTTGGTTTTAACTTTAAGTTATAACTTAAGTATAGTTAATATGATAGTACTTCACCAAATAAACTTTATCAAATGAATCAAAGTAAAAGTTAGCATCTACACTGAGAAGCACACAATTATTTATACTGGATGTGCTTCCTTTCTGGGAAACAAATTCATAATCAGGACAAAGTCTTCAGGACGACAGGAAGTGCTAAATCTAGACCATCAATGAACATAATAAGGTGGAGAAGATAAAGTTATACTTTTATGCAGATATAATTGTAGGTTTTAGAAGCCAACTTTCTCAGGAAACTCAGTGTTTTGTTTTGAATAAGCATATTGTGTAATCTACTTTTGCCTCAAACATTTTATTGCTATTTATATTAACTTGAAATGACAGAAAAAGACTTGATGGAAATTCTCTTTACATCCTGTTAGAACCTACTCCCTGCTAGGTGCTGTGGTGCACACCTGTAATTCCATCTACTTGGGAGACTGAGGTAGACAGATCAGGACTTCAAGGCCAGCCTGAGCACCTTAGTGAGCCCTTTTTCAAAATAAAAAATAAAAAGGGCTGGGAATGTAGCTCAGTAGTAAAGTGCTCTGGGTTCAATTCTCAGTACTTAAAAAAAAAAAATACCCCCTGCTTTTTCTTTCTTTCTCATGAGAATATTATTCTGATTATATCATTCACCCATTATTTTTCAGAAATTTTGCCATTAAGCAAATTAGAAAGTAGGTATAATTTTAGAAATCATATGAACACTGGATCTTCATGTTATATTTAAATTGTAATTTAGTGGGCTATGAAATTTACAACCCTCCCCTAATGCCACCAAACTATTGAATACATGAAATAGATTTCTAAATTGTAATACAAGTGTTTCCTTATTGGTATAAACTTTTCTGTTGAGCTAAAGCCTGTGCCAAGCTCTTGGTCTCATACCTTCATTGTTGTAATCATACGATCCTCTTCATGGTGAAATCTCTGGATATTTTGATTGCAACAGCAGAAATTTATCCACAGATGCTGAAGTCAAAAAGAACCAGAAAACTTAGTTTGGGTTAGAGGTATTCTTGTCCTTATCCTGTTGGGCAAATGGTGTGTGTGTGTGTTTTACCTGTAATAGAAAAATCATAGCATATTATATTGATGTAGCAACTTTAGATCAGAAAACATTTTACATATTATGTGGGATTGTAATAGCCATGAGAATATTGCACAGTAGATTAGAAAAAAACATCATCACTTACATTCAGGAAAGATGGAACTTAAATAGATCAAGTGACTTGCTTATTGTTTTCTACCCTCAGAGACAGTTAATTTGATATCTGGCTATTTGGGTAGAGAGGCAGGAGATGCTGTTTTAATTTAGGCAGGGCCTTCCAGAAAGGACTCTTAAAGGTAATGATATTTGAGATGAGATCTAAAGGGTGAGAAATCAGCCAGCCATTCATAGAAACAGAGGAAGAGTATTTGAGACAGAAGAAATAACAGGTACAAAGTTATATAGAATACTTAAAAAGATAAAAGACAAGTATTCTGAATAACTAATAAGTGCTAATATTTAAGCAAACCATAGAAAATCTAAAATTGCATTATACAACCATGATATATATTATTTATTGTGGGGGGTATTTCTTAATGTACCATAGTTCATGAGAATATAGAATCTTAAATTTAAATGCCTTATAATTGCATGTATTTTAAATTAAAAGAAAAAATGACAGAGTATCAAAATATTCACATAGCTGAGCACTGTGGCACATGCCTGTAATAGCAGCAGCCCTGGAGGCTGAGGCAACAGGATTGCAAATTCATAGCCAGTCTCAGCAAATTAGTGAGGCACTAAGCAACTTAGTGAGACCCTGTCTCAAAGTAAAAATACAAGGCTCAGTGGTTAAGTGCCCCTGGGTTCAATGCCCAGTACCAAAAATACATATATATTATTTTTCATGGTATTTTTTTCTGGGAAATGGGGGCTAGGTGATTTATTAGTCATCTACTTACTATGACTTTCTACATTTTCTGCACTTTAGTCTCAGCTTCATTTCAAAGAAAGTTCTCAAACATCTTTTGCTAGATACAGCATTATTCCACATACTAATATTCAGTTAAATGTTAGTGTGTACTGAGTTTTTTTTTTTTTTTTGGAAAGGTGATATGTAGTAGAAAGTTGAAGTAAAATATTGCTACTAAATAATTATCAGTGCATTCTTTGAACTTTATAATACAAATATATTTTTAAACGTGTATTTGTAGCTATGTGTGCATGCTGCATGGACCTGTGTACTTAGACATAACCTAGAGGAATTGAGAAAAAAAAAACTTCAAAGATTATAGCCTTCTCTCTTCTAACCAGTTGCCAGTTTTGATTTTAGTTTTGGTTTCTTAACCAGTGACTTTGTCTTTTTCTATGTTTCAGACAGAGAAGAAAAAAATATCTGGGAGGATGGAGTCAATTACTATATACTAAATGCATTTCAATCTATTTACATATTAAGATAAATTATAAAATTTCTATGGAAACCATGTGTTTTATTTTTGTTTTTAAATGATTGTTAATATAATTTTTTAAATTAGAATTTTTCAGGAGGATTTGTTGATTTTTTTTTTACTTTTATTTTTTGATTCATTATACACAAATGGGGTCCAGCTTTTCATTTCTCTGTACACAATGTACAATCACACTGTTTGTGTAATCATACATGTACCTAGGGTAATGATGTTTGTCTCATTCCATTATCTTTCATTCCCTCCACCTCCCCACCCCTCCACACAACCCAACATTCCTCCATTCATTATGTATCATCATCCACTTATCAGAAAAAAAATTCGGCCTTTGGTTTTTTGGAATTGGCTTATTTCACTTAGCATGATAGTCTCCAACTACAACCACTTACCTGCAAATGCCATAATTTTATTCTTCTTTTTGGTTGAATAATATTCCATTGTGTGTATACACCAGTTTTTTTATACATTCATCTATTGAAGGGCATCAACGTTGGTTCCACAATCTAGCTATTGTGAATTGAGCTGCTATGAACATTGATGTGGCTTCATCACTGTAGTATGCTGATTTTAAGTCCTTTGGGTATAAATAGAGGAGTGTGATAACTGGATCAAATAGTGGGTCCATTCTAAGTTTTCTGAGGAATCTCCATGCTACTTTCCAGAGTGGCTGCACCAATTTGCAACTCCACTAGCAATGTATGAGTGTGCCTTTTTCTCCATATGCATGCCAACACTTATTATTGCTTGTATTCTTGATAAAGAACTTAAAAAATTTATACCAAAAATACAAAGAACCCAATCAATAAATGGGCTAAGGAACTGGGCAGACATTTCACAGAAGATAAACAAGCAATCAACAAATATATGAAGAAGTATTCAACATCTCTAGTAATTAGAGAAATGCAGATCAAAACCACCCTATGATTTCATCTCACTCCAATTAGAACGGCTGTTATCTAGAATGTTATTTTTAAAACTTTTAAAAGTTAAAGACCAGTTAACCAATACTTTCAATCTATATCCTTTCCTACTTCCCATTGAAGGAATTGCCAAAATTTTCACCTTTTGACTTTTAAATAAAAAAAATTTCTTCTCATATAAAATATATCTTATTTTTTCTGCATAATTTTACAAAAAAAATGTTAATTGTGCTGCCATAGTTCATTTCTGATAAATTATTCCATGTATGAATGTGTTACCTTTTCATTTATATTTTTCTTTTGGTATAAATTTTGCCTATCATGAAATACAGAAATCTTAGATGTTCATTCAATGAATTGTAGCACATGTACATGCTTATGTAACCTAGTTCCCATCAAGACATAAAGTATTACCCTCATTTCAGAACATTTCTTTATTTTCCTTCCCATTGTTTTTGTTCCGTCTCTTATAAGCAACCATTATTCTGATCTTTTAAACTGTAAATTAATCTGACTTACAGAATTTTACAGAAATAGGATGTATTCCTTTCATTAAGTGTTATGTTTTTGATATTTATCCATAATGGTGGATATACACATAACTTCTTTTCATGGTTGAATAGTAGTTCATTATGTAAATATGCCACTGTATATTTATTTGTGCTTCTAAAAATTCTAGTCTCAACTGTCTGTAGGCCTGTGACCACTTGTTCTAGAAACTTCCTTGGAATACCATTCAGGGTGGGCTCTGTATAGCTACTCCTCTAGAAATCAAAGTAACAGCGCTCACCTCCCAGGGCTTCTCTTTTGCCACTGAAGTGTGAGGTGCCGTGAGACCCACCCACTTGGTTCTCAGTATGTAATGAGGTAGTAATGCTCTATGAGGAAATCTTGAGCCAATAACAGATAAACACCTAGAGATAAGTTGTTCTCCCTTCATCCCTCAACACACTGTAGGTCATACATTACATTGGTACATAGTTCATAGGCCCTTCCAGACTGTACTTGATACCATTTAAAGGCCTACTCCAAAATCCACGTCCTCATGTTCCTCTTCCTTTTTCCACCCATAAACCCCCCCCAATAAAGTAGTATCAGATAAAATTTTACCTCTGCCTCTACTTCCTGGGGATCCCCAACTAACACATCATATATGTAGATATTACTTACCTGAAGTATTCCTCTAGGGTCTTGCCAGGTATTTGGTTTGGTTTTGTTTTCTTTTTGCTTACTGGAAATGGGACTCAGGGCCTCACACATACTTGGCAAGTGCTCTCATATTTACTGTGCATCTTCTATGTGCCAAGTGTTCTTCTAAATTATAGGAATATACTGGTTAAATATGGTATTCAAGGTTTTTGATTCATGGGCAAAAGTTACATAGAAATTATAGCAGGGTTATTAGTAACCATTTCTAGTTACTTCTCTTCCCTTGCTTCCATTGCTTGACTCTTCCTGAAAAAGAAATACGACCACTTCTAGAACTATGAATATTGGTGTATTTGTAGTAGATTTAGAATGAAATACCTTTACTCCTAATATGACCACAAGCTATTTAAGACAGCTATAGAGAGAATGTGGAGGGCACTTACATTCAGACAGGTCAGTTTCTAAAATAGGGCAACTGACATATCAGAACTGGCCTCCTATTATTCATTGCTGTTACTTGTGACGTGTTGGGTTGCTTAAAGAAGTAGACAACAGGGAGTGGAAAATAGTTTTAGTTCAAAATACCATATAGTTAAATATGGGTAAGTTGGAGGTGTCTTTTTAAATATTTTTTTGGGGGTGTACTGGGGATCGAACTCTGGGTCACTCAACCACTGAACCATATCCCCAGCCCTATTTCGTATTTTATTTAGAGACAGAGTCTTGCTGAGTTGCTTAGCACCTAACCTTTGCTGAGACTGGCTTTGAACTCACAGATCCTCCTACCTCAGTCTACCAAGCCGCTGGAATTACAGACATGTGCTACCATGCCCAGCTTTTTAAAACAATTTTATGGTACGTTATAATTATACCTAATAGTGGGATTCATACATGCACATAACTTGATCAATCTCATATCCCACTACTTTCCTTTTTTCTTCCTTTCTTCTTCTCCCTGATACACTGGCTCTAGTCTACTCATCTCCCATCTATTTTTTAGTATTATTAGTAGCAATAGTAGAAGTTATAGTAGAGCATTATAATATATATATATACATATATGTGTGTGTGTGTGTGTATATATATATGTATACATATACATATATTTGATTCCTTGTGGTATTTTTGCACATGGACATAGCATGATTTGGTAGATTTAATTCCATAATACTTCTGCATGCCCTTTCCTTCCTTTAATCTATTGGTTTCTCTTCTATTTTCATAAAATCCCTTTTTTACTTTTTTCTCCCCCTCTCTCTACCTTTCACATATGACAGAAAACATTCAGCCGTTGACTTTCAGTGACTTATTTCTGTTAACATGATGTTCTCCAGTTCCATCCTTTTATCAGCAGATGACACAACTTCATTCGTCTTTGTGACTGAGTATACAACATTTTATTTATGCAGTCATCTAGGCTGGTTCTATAACTTTGCTATGTAAATTGCATGCTATAAATATTGGTGTGTATTTATCACTATAAGATGTTAATTTTAGTTCTTTTGGATAAATACCAGTAGTGAGGAATAGCTGGGTCATATCATGGCTACATTCCTACTCTTTTGCAGAATCTCCAAACTACTTTCTAAAGTGGTTGTACTAATTAGTCCCAGCAACAATGTATGATTGTACCTTTTCCTCCACATCCTTGACAACAATTATCATTATTTGTATTTTTTGGGGAGTGGGTACCGGGGATTGAACCCAGGGGCACTCAACCACTGAGCCATATCCCAATCCCTTTTTTATATATATTTTATTTAGAGTCAGACTCTCAGTGAGTTGCTTAGGGGCTCACTGCTGAGGTTGACTTTGAATTTATAATCCTCCTGCCTCAGCCTCCCAAGCCACTGGAATTGCACATATGCCACTGCACCTGTTATTAGTATTCTTGATGATTGTTAGTGTAACTGAAGTGAGATAAAAATCTCAGAATAGTTTTGATTAGCATTTCACTGATTGCTAAGGATGTTGAACATGTTTTTATCTTTGTTGGCTATCTGTATTTCTTTTTTTTTTTTATTTTGAGAAATGTCTGTTTAGATCATTTGCCCACTTATTGATTAGTTGGGTTTGTGTGTGTGTGTGTGTGTGTGTGTGTGTGTGTGTGTGTGTGTGTTTTAACATTTTTTAGTTCTTTTGTATTCTGGATATTAATCCCTTGTCAGAAAAGTATCTGGCAAACACATTCTCCCATTCTGTAGGCTCTCTCTTCATGCTCTTGTTTCCTTTGCTATGCAGAAGGTTTTTAATTTGATGCCATCCCACTTACTGTTTCTAGGTTTTATTTCATGAGCTTTTGGGGTGCCTTTGCCAATATATTGGAGTGTTGACCCTGTGTTTTTTTTTTTTCTAGCAATTGCAAAATTTCTGTTCTATTTCTTGCATCTTTGATTCACTTTGATTTGACATTTGTGCAGGGTAAGACATAGGGATGAGTTTCATTTTTCTACATATGAATATCCACATTTCTCAATATTATTTGTTAAAAAGTTATATCTTTTCTCCATCATATGTTTCTGGTACTTTTATCAGGAATCAAATAACTGTATCTGTGTGCATTTGTCTTTGTGTCTTCTACTTTATGCCATTGATTTCATGTCTGTTTTTATGGCAATACTCAGCTTTTTCTTATTACTGATAGCTCTCTAGTATAATTTGAGATCTGGTATTTTGATATGACACTTTCACTCTTGTTGCTGAGGACTGCTTTGGCTATTGTACATCTCTTATTCTTTCATATAAATTTTAGGCTGTTTTATTTTTTCTCATTCAGTGAAGAATGTCATTGGTATTTTGATGGAGGACTACACTGAATCTGTATGACACCTTGGCAATACGGACATTTTGACAGTGTTAATTATGGTCATCCAAAATCATGGGAGGTCTTTTCATCTTCTTCAGTTCTTTCTTCATTATTCTGTAGTTTTTGTTGTAAAGGTCTTTTACTTCCTTAATTAGATTTATCCCCAGGTATTTGATTTTATATTATTTTTGTTTGAGACTTTTATTAATGGAATTGTTTCCCTAATTTCCTTTTCAGTATATTCATTGTTGGAGTATAGGAAAGCTATTAATTTTTACATGTTGATCTTGTATCCTGCTCCTTTGCTGAATTTGTTTATCAGCTCTGGAAGTCTTCCAGTAACATTTTTTGGGTCTTCTGATTATAGGATCATGTCATCAGCAAACAGATAATTTGACTTCTTTTTTTCTACATATTCTTTAATATCCTCCTCTTGCCTGTTTGCTTTGGCCAGAGTTTCAACAACTATATTTTATAGGAGTGGTAAGATTGGACATCCTTGTCTTATTCTTTAAAAAAAAAAATTTAGTTGTAAATAGACACAGTACCTTTACTTATTTTTATGTGGTGCTGAAGATTGAACCCAGTGTGTTTCACATGCTAGGCAAGTGCTCTACCACTGAGATACAACTGTAGTTAGTCCCCTTGCCTTATTCTTGATTTTACAGGAAATGCTTTCAGTTTCTCTCCATTCCACATGATATTGGCTTTGGTTTTGTCATATATAGTATTTGTTATGTTGAGGTAAGTTCTTTCTATTCTGAGTTCAGTGTTTTAAACATGAATGGGTGCTGTATTTTGTCAAAGGTCTTTTCTGCATTTATTTGGATTTTCACATGATTTTTGTCTTTAAGTCTAGTTATATGATAAATAGCATTTATTGAATTTCATGTGTTGAACCAATCTTGCATCCCTGGGATAAATTCAACTTGATCATGATGTACAATCTTCTTCATGTGTTTTAAAGTATGAATTGATAATATTTTATTAAGCCTTTTTGCATCATTATTCCTCATGGATATTAGTTTGTAGATCTTTTCCTTGATGTGTCTTTATCTGTTTTTGGTATCAGGATGATACTGGCTTTACAGAATGAATTTGGCTGTGTTCCCTCCCTTTATATTTCATAGAATAATTTGACGAGGATTGGCAGTAATTCTCCTTTAAAGGCCTGGTAGAATTCAGCTGAGAATCCATCTGGTCCTGGACTTTTCTTTGTTTAAAGACTTTTTTTTAAATTACTGCTTCTATTTCATCACAGTTATTTTTCTGTTTAGATTTCCTACATTCTCTTTATTTATTTTTGGCAAGTTATATGTGTCTAGAAACATACCCATTTCTTCTGGGTTTCCCAGTGTATTGGAATATACATTTTTGAAAGACCCTAATGATTCTCTGGATATCTGTGATATCCAGACTCCCTTTTTATCTTTAATTTTTAAAATTTGTTCTAATTAGTTATACATGACAATACAAAGCAGTTTGACACATCATACATAAATGGAGTGTAACTTCTTATCTTCTGGAGTATAATTTCCCATTCATGGTGTCAGATTACACTGGTTGTGTATGTACATAGGGTCATAATGCCCAATTCATTCTATTATGTTTCCTACCCCTATACCTCCTCCCCTCCCTTTATCTCTAATTTGTTGACTGGGTCTTCTCTCTCTGTTTCTTTTGGTTAGTTTGGCTAAGGGTTTCTCAATCTTATCTTTTCAAAGAACTAACTCTTTCTTATATTTATCCTTTGTATTGCTTTTTATTCCCGGTTCATTAATTTTGGCTCTAATCTTATTTTCTGTCTTCCTCTTGTTTTGTAATTAATTTGTGCATTCTTTTCCAGGGCTTTCAGATATGCACTAGATTGTTTATTTTAGTTCTTTCAGTTTTTTTTTCTTAATGTAGGCACTTAATGCTGTAAGTTTTTCTCTTAAAACTGCCTTTATAGTGCCCTAGAGATTTTGGCCTATTGTATCTCTATTCCTGTTTTAGGAATGTTTATATTTCTCCTTTTGTTTTTTTTTCCATGATCCACTCCTCATTCAAAAGTATTGTTCCATCTCAATGTGTTTGTGTTTCCTGTATAATTTCATACTGATTTTTAATTTTATTCTATTATGATCTAATATAAGATATAAGGTATTATATCAATTTGTGTGTGTGTGTTTGCTAAGACTTGCTTTATGACTTAAAATATGGTCTGTTTTGAAGAAGTTTACATGAGCTACTTAGAAGAAATGGAATTCAGCTATTGTTAGATTATATATTCTATATATGCCTGTTAGGTACATTTTTTATAGATATTATTTAGGTCAGAAGTGTCTTTTTGATTTTGTAGCTGAATGACCACTCTGTCAGTGAGCAGGGTATGTTGAAATCATTATGCATTATTGTTTTGAGTTCTGTCTAGACTTAACGTCAAAAATGTCTGTTATATAATTAGGTGCACTGATGTTTGGGATATCAATATTTATCATTGTGTCTTCTCGTTGGATTTTTTTCTTTACCACTATACTGGTGGCCTTCCTTGTCTTTTCTGATTAATTTTTGCATGGAATCTGCTTTGTCAAATATGAGTTAGCTACTCCTGCTTGTGTTTGGACTCCATTTGCATGGAATATCTTTTTCCATCCTATTACTTTCAGTCTGTGGGTATTTTGCCTATAGGATGAATCTCTTGTAAATAGAATACAGTTGGACCTTATTTTTTAATCCACTCTGTCTTTTAATTGAGAGTTGAATTCATTTACATTCAGATTTATTATCTTGCCATTGGATTTGTTTCAAATATTTAAAAATATTCAGTTCAGTCTTAATTTTCATTTGCTTAACTACTGTTCTAGTGAGGATCATCCATTTGGGAGTTCTAGGCTTTTAGGTTCTTACACATGTAGTATTGCTTAAAATATTTTTTGTAGTGCTGGCTTAGTAGTCTAAATTTTTTTAGTTTATCCTCATCTTGGAATCTTCTGATTTCTTCTTCACTTATGAATGATAGTTTACTGGATACAGAAATCTTGGTTGGTAATTCTTTTGTTTAGAGTTTGAATTATTTCATCTCAAATTCTCTTCAGAGTCTTAAGTTCATTCTTTTTAGAGTCTGAACTGAGAAGTCAGAATTAAGGCTTATTGGTTTACCTCTACATGTGACCTGATGTTTTTCTCCTGAAGCTTTTAAAATTATATTTTTAATCTCTATGTTAAGCATCTTGATTCTGATATGTCTTAGAGAAGTTCGTTTATGATATTGTCTGTTTGGGGTTGTGTATGCATCCTATAGATGGATATCTATCTTTCTCATTCCTAAGCTTTGGAAATTTTTAGCTACTATTTCACTAAAAATGTTTTTATGCCATTATCCTGTATCTTCATCTCTTCTTCAATTTCAGTGATTTTATAAGTGTGGTCTCAGTGTTGTCCCAGAGTTCTTATATATTCTGATCATGATCTTTCATGCGTTTATTTTTCTTCACTGGTTTTGAGTATTCTAGTTATTCTTGGAGGTTTAAAGTTGTGCTTTCTGCATAATCAAATCTGCTGGTGATATTTTAACTGATGTTTTTATTTGATTTATTGTGTCTTTCATTTCTAAGAGTTCAAATTGGTTCATCTCAGAATCTCTATTTCTTTATTGAAATGGCATTTTTCTCCCTTAATCCATTACTTAACCCTTCCTGTAGCTCATTAATCATTTTAATAATCAATTTTTGTATTCTTCCTATGCAATTTTATTCCCTTTAATATCTGTGAGTTCCTTTGTTGGGGCATTGTAAACTTTGCAGGGAGTCTTATTTACCTGTTTTCTCATGTTTTCAGAGAGGTATGACACTTGGGCACCTATTGAGATGGATTTCTCTTCCTCTTTTATATGAGAATATTTTTGCTGTAATCCTGTGCTGTCAGTATTTCCTAGCTTCAATACAAAGGCACAGCATGTTCTCAGTATTCAGCCTCCAATGATTCTTTGAAAGGATAGATTACTCTGTTTACCACTGCAAATCTGCTGATTTAATTCACTCTTGGAGAGCTCCTATGAGCTGCCATCTTGCTCACCCAATATATCTGGGGTATATTTTTAAAGATGCTCAAATAGCATTTATATTTTTAGGTAGTTGTTGCAAATCTTATTGACTCAAAACTGCAATTACAGCCAAGTGCTAAACAAGATGTTCTAAATCAGGTCCATGCTCAAACTTCAAAGTCTTTGTTATCCCCCCTAAATGTTCATGAAAAATAGCATATATAAAAGTATGTGAATTTTTCTGGGGAGAGGAGCCATAGCTTTTATTATAAGATCCTGGAGAGAAAAAACAAGCAAAAGAAAAGGAAAATGATTAAGAGTTAATGAGTTAAAGGTGCTGTTGTGCATGTAATGTTTTTGCAATTGGTGGTCTCCTGTCCCAGGTATAGTTGGAGCTATAATCTTCCTCTTAAGACCTATGTTGTCTACTTAGACAACAGGAGATACCATTTTCTATACTTCTCTTGGAAAGATTATATATGGGAAAGGGTTTTCCACTGTATGTGGAATTCTCACATCTCATCTGTTTGGTGTTTCAGTAGGCAAAGTATGACTTGTCTAATCATATCTCATAAACTTTAGAAAGATAAAATATCTTTATTATACTATGAAAAGATGTAACCAGACATTATGAAGATAGTAACATGTATGTAAAATAAATATTATAAAAGCAGATTCTAGTCAATATCTACTAGTTAGAAATAATAAATTGCAACAAAAAAAATGGAAAGAAAAAGTGAGAGAAAGAGAATACTCTTTCATCGAGTTATACAGCTATTCTAAATATTGAAATACTTCATTATGAAATATCAAAAATATTTTTTAATATCACTATCTCTTCAGAAAAGTCTCTAAGTATTGGGAAGCCAAAAGCAAATAAAAGTTTTCTAAAATTCTGGTTTTAGCTAATTCAGCTCACCTCAATAACAAAGATACTTTTTCAAAATAATCATTATGCTTTGGGATGCAGCAGAAAATTTTTATGTGCATCTTCTATTTTTGTCATACTCCATTTTTAAAAAACGTAGATTTAAGAGTAAAAACTTAATGTAATTAGTATTTTCCTGAATTATTCAAAGCTGTTCCTTATGGACACTTGCTTTTTTCCCCCTGAAAGTGCATGGTAGTAAAGAATACGATAGCTTAGTTGTTTTTCCACTGCTTTGATTTGCACTAAGGCCCTAGCAATTTAACTCACTATTGTACTACATCATCAGTACAACTGTCAATACAGTGAAGAGGGAAAATGACATCTTAGTGTTGTTATCCAAATATTTTTGTCCTCCTGAATCCCCTAAAGGATTTGGAGCACACATTTAAAATCATTTTCCTAAAGGATTCTTTATACTTCCTAAGCATTTCCCCCCTATCTTTTAATTTTGTTCCAGAGGAATGTGACTTAATAAATTTACACAGAAATACTATAGTGAGGTGCCCCTTCCTGAAAGTGTTTCTCTTGTAAGAGGCCTAGAATGGACAGTTATGGCAAGTGTTATATTCATTCATGCATGCATATTTTGTTCAGAACATACTCTAAGACACTCTAATATTTAGGGTTTACAATAGTGACTTTTTGGTGAAATTGTCTCTGCCTCCCTCAAAGGGCAAAAAAGTGGTGACATAGCTATATCCAAGGTTACCTCTGTATTTAATTGTTAAATTAGAAATAAAAACATATAAATCTGACATACTTAATTCTCAACCCAACATAATCTTTAAAATATGAAATGTATATGTATTAGTGGTGGAGAAGACAATTTGAATTACTTAGACTTTATTTCTTTGGACTATTTTATATCCCAAGAGAATAATATTAAAGTCTATTAATTTTATACTGAAATACATATGCATATACAAACATACTATATAATAGGTGCACGTTTTAATTTATTTTAATTGTATTCACCTCATTCTTGGAGATAACTTTAAATGAAAGCAGAATTTTATATTTTTATTTGATAGTTTTAAAGAAAGACTTACATTAAAAGGGACATTTTTAAGTGTATTCACTGCTAGTAAACAAAGCAGCAGTCATTTCTAGAAGGTAGAATGTAATCAGATTTGCATTTTTTCTGAAGATGAAGCAAACTAATTTCTCTTTCCTTGAAGGTCCAAAGAAAAAGCTGCTATAGAACTGAGAGTAGTTTTTGTTAGAGACCTGTAGTAATTTTCAGACCAAAAACCGATTAGGAGAAACCTTAAATTAAAGCACTTTGCTAGGTGAAAGAAGCAGTTCTGAAAAGGTTATATATTGTGTGACTTCAACTGTATAACAATCTAGAAAAGAAAAACTAGTATTTGACAGCCATTGAGGAGGAGGATGAGAGGGATAAATAAGTGGAACACAAGATTTTTAGGGCAGTGAAACTATTCTAAAGGATATTATCATGGAGTAGATGTCATTATATATTTTTCAAAACCAACAGAATTCTACAACACAAAGATTGAACCTTATGAACTTCAGTTACTGTGTGTCAATATTGGTTCATCAGTTGTGATAAATGCACCACACTAATGCAAGATATTAATAATACGCAAAACTCTATTTTGGGGGCTATGTGGAAATTTCCTGTAGTTTTGGCATAAATTTCTGTAAACCCAAATCTTTTCTCAAAATAAAAAATCTAGCTGTATAAAAGTCAAATAGAGATTGAAACCTTGATCTTATGCTTTTGAAGCACACCACAACCAATAATCCCAACCACATTTTGGACAGTAAAAGTAGTTTCATTAAAAGTCAAAAATAGAGGGGTTTCAAGATGGCGGACTAGAGGGCAGCTGCATTTCATGTTGCTCCAGGACTCAAGATTCAAAAGAGGAGATAGCGAGTGACTTGGGACCAACGCAAAGCCGCCGGGTGAGTTTCTACCATTGGGGAGGCGTCCCGGATGGGGCGGTAGCCCCGGAACACAGGGAACTTCGTGAAGTAGAGTGGCTCGGCGAGACGCCCCTCCCCCCGCTGGAGCAGTAAACACGGACAGCGGGGAACTTTGCAGAGGAGGCCGCTCAGCACACCGCTTGGTTTTGGAGCAATCTGCCGGGGCTCCGGCGGCTGCCAGAGAAAGAGTTGGGCGGCGAGCTATTTGGACTCAGCAACCGCCTGAACAACGGGGAGGGGGCTGTCCTGAGGAGGTGGAGATGCGCAGTGAGTAGCTTGGTCTCCAAGCGCCCACACAGAACACCAGGTGGCTGCCTGGAGGAAGAGACGAGCAGCGGGTCACTGGGGCTTGGAGCATATGTACGAGGCTCCAGGTGGCTGCTCAGAGGACGGGTCGCATAGCCAGGCGATTAGGTGCAAAGCACGGTCCAGTCCGGGGACCTAGGCACCTTTTCTTGAAAGAGCTACACAGAGACAAGCTGAGGGGCGGAGCGAAGGTTCCAGGACTGCGGGCAGCTTCTCTGAGGAGGGGCTACCTAAGGAGACTGGTCTGCGAAGGGTGAGGCTCCCTGGCCCAGGAGGTAGGTCCAGGCCCCTGGGAACGTTGCCTGGGAAGGCTGTCCTGCCCAGGCGGTAGTTGTGGACTGAGGGGAACCTCTAGGAGGGGAACTCACCAGCGAGACCTCCCCACCGGGTGAGTCTTCCCCGCCGGGTGAGGTTTTCCCACAAGGACGGTAAAACCAGAGACACAGGCACAAACAGGCCTTGCCTTGGCCCGCAGCCTAGTTCCCCTTTAGATGACCATTGGTCAACAAGTAAAGGCACCTCTGCCCACTAGCAGGGAATATACCCCACCTGAAGACCACCACCCCTAGAGAGGCAGCTTCCTTGGGGAGCACCGCAGTATCAACTTCCTCTAAGACTTCAGGCTACTGAAGGATAAGAGGAGATACACTAGCAATCTTCAGGGACATTATAAGTCAATAGAGGAAATCTGCAACATCTCAGCAGTCCACTTATACCTGAACGACATGAGAAAACAAGGGAAGAAAATGCCTCAAACAAATCTGGATGTTACATCAATAAAATCCAATGACAGCATGGCAGAAGAAATGTCAGAAAGGGAGTTCAGAATGTACATAATTAACATGATGAGGGAAGCAAACGATGAAATGAAAGAGCAAATGCAGGCATTGAATGAACGCACCAATCAACAGTTAAAAGAGCAAATACAGGAATCAAAAGACCATTTCAATAAAGAGTTAGAGATATTGAAAAAAAAACCAAACAGAAATCCTTGAAATGAAGAAAACAATAAACCAAATTAAGAACTCCATAGAAAGCACAACCAATAGGATAGAACACCTAGAAGACAGAACCTCAGATATTGAAGACAAAATATTTAACCTCGAAAACAAAGTCGAACAAACAGAGAAGATGGTAAGAAATCATGAACAGAATCTCCATGAACTATGAGATATCATGAAAAGGCCAAATTTGAGAATTATTGGGATTGAGGAAGGCTTAGAGAAACAAACCAAAGGAATGAACAACCTATTCAATGAGATAATTTCAGAAAATTTCCCAAATCTGAAGAATGAAATGGAAAATCAAGTTCAAGAGGCTTACAGTACTCCAAATACACAAAATTACAACAGACCCACACCAAGACACATTATAATGAAAATACCTAACATACAAAATAAAGACAGAATCTTAAGGCTGTGAGAGAAAAGAACCAAATTACATTCAGGGGGAAACCAATACGGATATCAGCAGATTTTTCAAACAAGAACTTAAAAGCTAGAAGGGCCTGGAATAACATTTTTCAAGCCCTAAAGAAAATGGATGCCAACCAAGAATCCTATACCCAGTAAAACTTACCTTCAGATTTGATGACGAAATAAAATCCTTCCATGATAAACAAAAGCTAAAAGAATATACAAAAAGAAAGCCAGCATTATAGAACATTCTCAGCAAAATATTCCATGAAGAAGAGATGAAAAACAAAGAAGCAAATCAGCAAAGGGAGGAGCTATCCTAAAGGAACTCTCAAATAAAGAGGAACCAAGTCGTGTCAAAAATAAACAAATAAATGAATAAAAAGAGTCAAATGACCAGGAATACAAATCATATCTCAATAATAACCCTGAATATTAATGGCCTGAATTCATCAATCAAAAGACATAGACTGGCAGATTGGATAAAAAAAAAGATCCAACAATATGTTGCCTGCAAGAGACTCATCTCTTAGAAAGAGATACCCAAAGACTAAAGGTGAAAGGATGGGAAAAAAACTTACCATGCACATGGACCCAGCAAAAAAGCTGGGGTATCCATCCTCATTTCAGATAATGTGGACTTCAAGCCAAAGTTAGTCAGAAGGGATAAAGAAGGACATTTCATACTGCTTAAGGGAAGCATAAATCAGCAAGACATAACAATCATAAATATCTATGCCCCAAACAGTGGCTCACCCATGTATGTCAAACAAATCCTTCTCAATCTCAGAAACCAAATAGACCACAATACAATAATACTAGGTGATTTTAACATGCCTCTCTCACCATTGGACAGATCTTCCAAACAAAAATTGAACAAATAAACCATAGATCTCAATAACACAATCAATAATTTAGACTTAACAGACATTTATAGAATATACCATCCAACAAAGAGTGAATACACTTTCTTCTCAGCAGCACATGGATCCCTCTCTAAAATAGACCATATATTATGCCACAAAACTAATGTTAGCAAATACAAGAAGATAGAGACACTTCCTTGTATTTTATCAGATCATAATGGATTGAAATTAGAAATAAATGAAAGAGTAAAAAACAGAAATTACTCCAACACCTGGAGATTAAACAATATGCTATTATATGATGAATGGATAACAGAAGATATTAGGAAGGAAATTAAAAAATTCTTAGAGGTAAATGAGAACAAAGAAACATCATATCAAAATCTCTGGGACACTATGAAAGCAGTACTTAGAGGAAAATTTATTTCATGGAGCGCATTCAATAAAAGAAGCAAAACTCAACAAATAAACGACCTAACACTACAGCTCAAAGCCCTAGAAAAAGAAGAATAGACCAACACCAAAAGTAGTAGAAGACAGGAAATAGTTAAACTCAGAGCTGAAATCAACGAAATTGAAACAAAAGAAGCAATACAAAATATTGACAAAATAAATAGTTGGTTCTTTGAAAAAAATTTAAAAAATTGATAAACCTTTAGCCACACTAACAAAGAGAAGACGAGAGAGAACCCAAATCACCAAAATTCGAAATGAACAAGGAAACATCACAACAGACACGATTGAAATACAAAACATAATTAGAAGCTATTTTGAAAATCTATACTCCAAAATATAGAAAATTTCGAAGATATCAACAAGTTTCTAGAGACGTATGAATTGCCTAAACTGAACGAGGAGGACATACACAATTTAAATAGACCAATTTCAAGTAATGAATTAGAATAAGTCATCAAAAGCCTACTAACAAAGAAAAGTCCAGAACCTGATGGTTTCTCAGCCGAGTTCTACAAAACCTTTAAAGAAGAGCTCATTCCAATACTTTTCAAAGTATTCCATGAAATAGAAGAGGAGGGAACCCTCCCAAACTCATTCTATGAAGCCAATATCACCCTGATACCTAAACCAGACAGAGACACATCGAGGAAAGAAAATTTCAGACCAATATCCTTAATGAACATCGACACAAAAATTCTCAACAAAATTTTAGCAAATCGCATACAAAAACATATTAAAAAGATAGTGCACCATGATCAAGTGGGTTTCATCCCAGGGATGCAAGGTTGGTTCAACATCAGGAAATCAATAAATGTAATTCACCATATCAACAGACTTAAAGTTAAGAATCACATGATTATTTCAATAGATGCAGAAAAAGCATTTGATAAAATACAGCACCCCTTCATGCTCAAAACACTAGAAAAAATAGGGATAGTGGGAACGTTCCTTAACATTGTAAAGGCCATCTATGCTAAGCCCATGGCTAATATCATTCTTAATGGTGGAAAACTGAAAGCATTCCCCCTAAAATGTGGAACAAGGCAGGGATGCCCTCTCTCACCACTCCTATTCAATATCGTCCTTGAAATTCTAGCCAGAGCAATTAGACAGACCAAAGAAATTAAAGGGATACGAGTAGGAAAAGAAGAACTCAAACTATCCCTATTTGCTGATGATATGATTATATACTTAGAGGAACCAGGAAATTCCACCAGAAAACTCTTAGAACTCATAAGTGAATTTAGTAAAGTAGCGGGATATAAGATCAATGCTCATAAATCGAATGCATTTTTATACATAAGTGATGAATCTTCAGAAAGAGAAGTTAGAAAAACTACCCCATTCACAATAGCCTCAAAAAAAATAAAATACTTGGGAATCAATCTCACAAAAGAGGTGAAAGACCTCTACAATGAGAACTACAGAACACTAAAGAAAGAAATTAAAGAACACCTTAGAAGATGGAAAGATCTCCCATGTTCCTGGATAGGCAGAATTAATATTGTCAAAATGGACATACTACCAAAAGTGCTATACAGATGCAATGCAATTCCAATTAAAATCCCAATGATGTACCTTACAGAAATAGAACAAGCAATCATGAAATTCATCTGGAAAATAAGAAACCCAGAATAGCTAAAGCAATCCTTCGCAGGAAAAATGAAGCAGGGGGTATTTCAATACCAGAACTTCAACTGTACTACAAAGCAATAGTAACAAAAACGGCATGGTATTGGTACCAAAATAGATAGGTAGATCAATGATACAGAATAGAGGACATGGACACAAACCCAAATAAATATAATTTTCTCATACTAGACAAAGGGGCCAAAAATATGCAATGGAGAAAAGATAGCCTCTTCAACAAATGGTGCTGGGAAAATTGGAAATCCACATGCAACAGAATGAAACTAAACCCATATCTTTCACCATGCACGAAACTAAACTCAAAATGGATTAAGGACCTCAGAATCAGACCAGAGACCCTGCATCTTAAAGAAGAAAAAGTAGGTCCAGATCTTCAACATGTCGGCTTAGGACCAGACTTCCTCAACAGGACTCCCATAGCACAAGAAATAAAAGCAAGAATCAACTACTGGGATAGATACAAACTAAAAAGCTTTCTCTCAGCAAAGGAAATTATCAGCAATGCGAAGAAAGAGCCTACAGAGTGGGAGAAAATCTTTGCCAATCATACTTCAGATAGAGCACTAATCTCCAGAATCTATGAAGAACTCAAAAAACTCAACACCAAGGATACAACCCAATTGACAAATAGGCTAAGGAAATGAGCAGAAGAAGATCTACAGAAGAAGATCTACAAGCAATCAACAAACATATGGTAAAATGTTCAACATCTCTAGTAATAAGAGAAATGCAAATCAAAACCACCCTAAGATTCCATCTCACCCCAATTAGAATGGCGATTATCAAGAATACAAGCAACAACAGGTGTTGGCGAGGATGTGGCGAAAAAAGTACACTCATACATTGCTGGTGGTGCTGCAAATTAGTGCAGCCACTCTGGAAAGCAGTATAGAGATTCCTTAGAAAACTTGGAATGGAACTACCATTTGACCCAGCTATCCCACTCCTTGGCCTATACCCAGAGGACTTACAATCGGCATACTACAGAGATACAGCCACATCAATGTTCATTGCTGCTCAATTCACAATAGCCAGATTGTGGAACCAACCTAGATGCCCTTCAATTGATGAATGGATAAAGAAACTGTGGCATATATATACAATGGAATATTACTCAGCCATAAAGAATGATAAAATTATGGCATTTGCAGGCAAATGGACGAAATTGGAGAATATCATGCTAAGTGAGATAAGCCAGTCTCAAAAAACCAAAGGAAGAATGATCTCGCTGATAAGTGGATGATGATACATAATGGGGCGTGGGAGGGGTTAGTTTCTAGGGTTAGAGTGAGGGTTAGAGAGGGGGGCAAGAATGGGGGAAGGAAGGACTGTATAGAGGGAAAAGAGGGATGGGAGGGGTGGGGGGAAGGGAAAAAATAACAGAATGAATCAAACAGCATTACCCTATGTAAATTTATGATTATACAAATGGTATGCCTTACTCCATGTACAAACAGAGAAACAACATGTATCCCATTTGTTTACAATAAAAATAAATAAATAAAAAAAGTCAAAAATAAGAGTCCAAGCTGCTGAAATGCAATCGCTGTGTAGTCCTAAACTGGAAAAGATGGTTATTGTAAAAGACATCTTTATGAAAACTGGCAAATTTTTATGTACTAGAGATAATACTGTGTTAGTGTTTAATTCCCAGATTTTGATCAACAGCATCAGCATAGCCTTGTAATGTGCATTACAAATGCAAATGCAAATTTTCACAGCCCACCCCAGGTACTAAATCTGGAACTCTGAGGTTAGACCCAGTACTATGTGGTTTAACAAGCTTTCCAGGTGATTTTGACAGGTGGTAAAGTTTTAGAGGCATAGTATGAACATTGTAATAATTGATTACTACGTTACCTTTTGAATAGTTGTGCTATTGGTCCTGCCATTCATCTTTTCTCAAAATGAAAAATTTTCTGTGACATTTACCCCTGGATAATACTTTCAATGCTTCCTAAATCAACTCAAGGATATGCTGGATTATGGGGTTGGTGGAAGAAGCAAAGCAGAATCTGGAAATAGACTTATGATTGATATGGAAAACATTTCTCATGGGTGACATAAAATAAGTTCTTCACCCCATAGGAAAACAGTCTACATTTTAGTCATACTGTGGATTCTCGCCTTGTATGCCTACTATCCACTCAGGTACCCGAAACATGCATATTTGTTGACATATTTCAACCATTTAGACAGAGTTTGTAGTCAGCTCTGCTGTTCAGAGTAGTGATCTCTGCAGAAACAGACATACATGACTGAAGAAATCTGTGTCAGTCACCTTTATTAGTAAACCTAAACTTTGACCTATAAAGAAGTTAAGTATTATCAGACTTCTGAGGAACACCAACCAGTAAGGTAAAGGATAAACAGAAAAACTGATCTAAAGGGAAACATACCTTGAAGACAAAAGGAATAGTATAAAAAGTTCTAATTATTATCCAAGATTTCTAGAGGATATTGTATGTGGAGTGAATGAATAATGTCCTATTTTTAAAAAATCAATTAAAGTATAAAAAAGAACTTGTGAAAATTAAAAACATGATTTATAAAATTAAAAACACAGTACCATGGTGTATGACAGATGGGGCAAAATATAAGCTCAAAAACAAGCTTTCTGAAGAAGTGAATTTTATGTTTTCTTCATTACTTCTTCACCAACACGTGAAATGGTATCCAGTGTGTACTTGTCACTCAATGAATATCTGCTGAATCAAAGAATGAATGATTTTGTGTCTGTATACCATGAAAATTAAATAGGAACAGAGGGAATAGATAATATATATCTAATGAAATTCTTCAAATCCAAGGATAAAGTCGTAAAGACTTTGAGGAGAAACAAAAGTAGGATTGATGCCAGACTTTTTATATGCAGTCCTGAATACACATTACTGAACAATGGATCAGTATCTTTGAAGTTCTAAGTGAATTTTTTTTGTGTGTGTGTGCAGGGGACTGGGGATTGAACCCAGGGGCACTTAACCACTAAGCCATCTCCCCAGCCCCTTTTTAAAATGCTTTATTTAGACACAGGGTCTCACTGAGTTGCTTAGGGCCTCCTAAGTTGCTGAGGCTGGCTTCGAACTTGCAATCCTCCTGCCTCAGCCTCCCAAATAGCTGGGATTACAGATGTGTACCACCGCCCCAGGCCTTTGAGTGAAATTTTTTTAGTGTAGAATTGTTTTCTTTCATGGTACAGCATATTAAACTCAGGGGATCTCTACCACTGAGCTATAAGCCTAGCCCCTTTTTTCCCTATTATTTCTATTTTGAGACAGCCTCACTAAGTTGCCTAGACTAGCCTTGAACTCACTGTCCTCCTGCCTCAGGCTCCGGAGTAACTGAGTTTATAGGTGTACGCCACTGTACCTGGCTCAATCTAGAAATGTATACTTGGATAGAATTCAAATGTGAAGAACAAGAGAACTTCAAACATGTAAAAGTAGTCTCTATTAAAATTTGCTGCCCACATGAATATCCTGGAACAAGAGTTTCAAGGACAAACTAGAGTAAAACATAAGAGGAAAGGACCATATGGGATATTGAAAAAGCAGTATTAAATAAGGAGAAGGATAAAACATTTAAAACTAACATAGATTAATTCAGTTTTAGAAAAAATATTCCTAAAGTACAGGCATAAGACTGTCTTTGTACTTGGGGTTGAGAAGAAAATTCATTTTGTGTTGTTTAGAAGGGGAGATGGTGAGCACTGAACTTGAACTCTTAATGCTGAAAGTCATCTTTAGAAGAATAGGATATAGTAACAGCTACAGAAATTCCTACAGTACTTTTTATATTCTGGACTCTGTTCTGAATCCCTCTTAGACATTGACTGTTTTAATTCTTACCACTCTATGAGCTAGCCAGTGTTAGTATAGCCACCTTCCAAATGAGGAAAGTAACCCAAGCAGTTCAGCAACTTACATGATATCACACAGGCATTAGTGGCAGACCACAGACAGATTAACCCAGCAATCTGCTCTTAATCTGCTGTAGTGTTGCTTTTGGAGTGGGGGAAATGAAGGAATAAGGCCAAACATAACAGTAATCACATGTATTATAATGAGTTAAAAGTCACTGTTACTTTGTTGTCCTTTTTGTTAATACTCAGTTTATCAAATTTTATACTAATTTTTACTAATTTTAAAGTTTAATTGCTTATAATATTTATTACTTTGTTATTCTTGAGAAAAGAGCTGAAAAGATCATGTTTGGTTGACTTTTGTAGCATAATATCCATGGGGCTATAAATGGTCAAGCAACTGAGCACCCATTACATTCATTTGTTGAATAATGATAATGATGTGTTACTATTTCTAACTTCCCTGTAGATCCTCTCTAAATGTACTTCCATCTTTTAACCTACATCATTATCAAAAAGCATTTAATGAACATTAATTATTTGCCAGTATTATTCAAAGTAATACATATTAGTACTTTACTTTGAACAATAATGGTAAATAATGTTCATGGGAGATATATTGCAGGACTCCCAGTGAATGCTTAAAACTATGAATAATACCAAAACCTACATAACACTGTTGGTTCCTGTATCATATAACTTATGATGAAGTTTAATTTATAAATTAGGCACAATAAGAGATTAACAACAGTAACTAATAATAAAATAGAACATTATAATAATATACAATAATAAAAGTTATGTGAATGTGGTCTCTCACTCTCAAATATCTTACTCTTGTGATTATCTGAGATGACACGAAGCCTCTGTGCAGAGGCAAAGTAAGGTGAATGACAACACCATTGTGACTAGTGTTAGGCTAATGTGTAAGCACTGCAGTATCATGGCTGTTAATCTGATAACTGAGAGCTAATAAGTGAACAACAGGTAGTTAGCGTACACAGCATGGATATTCCAGACAAAGGGATGACTCATGTACAAGGAAGGATAGTTTGAGATGGCATGCGATTTTATCACACTACTCAAAATGGTTTGCAGTTGAAAATTTACAAATTATTTCTGGAATTTTCTACTTAGTATTTTCAGACTATATGTGATCTTGAATAACTGAAACCATGAATGAGGATAGACTACTACATGTTAACTCACTTAAAAATGTGGTAGTGAAGGACGTTTTTTGAGATCTCAACTTTTGGGGTTGAAATTCCAACTTCACCACCAGTAGTTACATCTAGTGACATTTTTATCTCTTAGTATCCTTTTATCTAAAACCTGATGACAATGAATGGTACCTCATAGGGTTTTCAAATTTAAGAAATGAATTAATATGTACAGTCAGCCCTTTATATCCTTGTGTTCTGATCCCCAGATCCAATCAGTCACAGATTCAAAATATTTGAAAAAATTCCATCTGAACTGAGTATGTAGACATATTCAGTTACATACATGACATACATTTTTCTTGTCATCATACCCTAAAACAATACAGTGTAACAACTATTTACATAGCATTTACATTGTATTTGGTGTTGTGAGTAATCTAGAGATAATTTAAAGTATATAGGAGGATGTACATAGGAAGGGAATATTACACCTCTTTCTATAAGAGACTTGAACATCTGTAGATTTGTGTATCCACAGACAGGTCCTGCAACTGACACTTCAAAGATACCAAGGAACCACTATACAACTTTCATCATCTTATTTCAAAAACCCAAAGTATTTGTTAAGAAAATACAAGATAAATATTTGACTTTCTGGTCCTTATAACAGTATCGTTATAAGGACAAGCATGTTATGCCATGTACATATTCCTTTGGTTTATGAATGGGTATTTATTTTAAAGCTATTTTATTCATTCTGTTTTCTTATAATATCCATTTGGTTTTGGATCTAGTCACAAGAACTACACAGAGGAAATTTATTCTGTCTCACACAGAAATACTTGAACATGCTTATCTTAACTTCTCTTAATGTTTTACTTAATACATATCCTTAGTCTTTAATGCAAGCTTCACATGAAGGAACTCATGTTGCCCAGCCTTCAATATTTCTATAGATGATTCTAGTTTGTTTTTCAAAGTGGCTCTAAAGTCTGTGTCACTCAAAATATTGCACAATCATCACATAATGACAGGCATATAAACCCACACTACTCTGCAGTTCAAGTTTCATTTGCCTTTTAAGTAAACACATAACTTATTAAACTTCTAGGCAGTCAAAATCCTCAAATCTTCTTTACATAAAACTTTTTGGTTTTTTTTTTTTTTTTTTGTGGTACTGGGGATCAAACTCAGGGCCTTGTGCTTGTGAGGCAAGCACTCTACCAGCTGAGCTATCTCCCCAGCCCTACATAAAACTTCTTTAAGCTAAGGTTTCATTCATCTCCTATATGTGCAGTCTGATATGAGGGGTTTATATTTATCCCTGACAAATTCCATCTTAATTTTAGCCCAGGGACCTATTCAGGCTTTGTCAAAAATCTTGACTCTGTCAGTTGCTTTAGCCTAATTTATATCTTTATATATTATTTGTTAATATCATTGCTTGTTCCAAAAAGGATTTTGATTGTTAGTAACCAGCAAACTATCTTATTTCCTCACCACATTCTGGTTAGGATTTTTGGAATGTCTATCAATCAAGATTAAAATGTTGAGGAGATAAGAGTGAGTTCATAGGCAGACCCATAAAAATTTTCATTAAAAAAGTTAATGTTGATCCATTAATGAGTGAATTTTTTTTAAAAAATGTACAACTATCAGACAGCAAATTTATTTTACAAACCTATTTCCCTTAACACAGGGAATAAAACACCAGTGAAAGTCTACTTTTGAGATTTCTTTTTTTGTTCTTCTGAATAAGAAGAACAATTTATCATTGTTTTGTTTTGTTTTGTTTTTACCAGAAATGTACAATTTTCCTGATTAATAAAAACCTTTTGAGTCTTTTAAAATCTAATCCATTAAAACACATTGATCCTAATTGTCTTTTTATGTATTTCTATTTTCTTGATTGATTCATTTATTTCAAATAATGAATAATTTCTACTTTATTTTCTTATTTCAAACTTCTACCTTTAAGTTTATATTCAAAATATTGTCAATATTTAAAAAGCAAAATATTTATTTTTTAAGTATATTTTAGTGGAATTTTGTATTTGTAAGATAGAAAATCCTTCATATAAATAAAACTCAAATATTTGTGTCATAGTTTGGAATATTATGAGTTTTCTCAATTTATACTTTTTTTTAATGACATGGATTTTTTTTTCAAGGTTAATTAGTTCAAGTCTCAAAGCACAATCCTGAGGCTCTAATAGGAACATAATAAACTGGCACTATGAAATAAAATTTAGGTAAGTAAGCAAGTAGGTTCAAAGGCTACTAGGATCCCCAGTTCAATACCAATGCACTCACAACTTTCATTTATCAAGTGTCTTTTATGTTCAGGAAGAAACAGTCTTATGTCAACAATGAGCAAAAATTACTAATCCAATTGCCTTTCCATTAGGTTTTTCTTTATCATTGTTCAAATTATAGCTATAAGTTTTCTGTTGATGATGGACATTTATTTCATATCTTCTTGTTTTGAACTTTGTATACACTGCACTGTATTTCACAGAATGCTTATTATCTGAATGAAAATATCCTAAAGGTCCACAAGAATACATAAGAACACTTAATAGAGGTATCTTCAATAGGATACAAATTAACATAATACTGTACACTGAACCAATGAGAATTTTGAAAATGAGAGTATACATAATCAGTATCAAATGAGTGATAACTTCAATTTTAGAACAATTAATATACATATATATTGGGGGATAAATAAAAATAGGCAAATAAAGATAATAAGAGCTTATAAAGGGGAAAACTTAAAAGCTATAAAGAAAAATAATTAGAGTTATAAAGGAAAAAAAAAGCAGGGACAAGTAACAGTGACAGAGGACAACTTGAGAAGTAATTTACATCAAACAACCAGTGAAATCATCTTTGGAAACTTGATATGTAAGCTAAGATTTTAAGGTCTCAGTAATATTAGCTATGTATAGAAAAGGATATGTTGGTGAATTTTTATAATAAATTACTCTAAAATTTAAAATTCAGTTGCTTTAGAAAAACACATATTTTCAATCAAGAGTTTTCTGGGTTGGCAACTTGAGTTAGGCCCAGCTGTGATGAATTGTCTCATGTCTCCTGGTGTTATCTGGTCTCACTTATACATTTGTAATAAGCTGAAAATCTTGACTCCATTCACATGTCTGATGGTTGGCTTGTTGTCAGCAGTCACTATGGCAGTAACTGGACCAAGCGTCACTTATCTAGCAAGGCAGCCTAGCTTTGTTCACATGGCATTGGCCTCAAGGTTACCAGGAAGAGCAAAGGAAGGTCATCACCAATTCATAAGCATTTTTAAGCTTTTAATTGCATCATTGTTAATGATTAATTGGTCAAAGCAAGTCACACATAAGAACTAAAATTTGGAAGGTAGGAAAATGTTCTGCCCTTATGGAGGAAATGAATAGGGATGCTCATGGAACAAAGAAGGATTTTTTCTAGTTTGTAATCTATTTTATGGAGAATGATTTTTTTTAAGGAGAAAAGGATCATGTCTCAAGGTCCTAAGGCAAGAAAGTGGTGTGTTTGTTAGTGTTAGAATACCAGCAGTGATTGAGAGTAGCTCAGTATGATAGATGAAAAAGTAGGCTGGATCATTCAGAGTGCTATAAATCATTGTAAGAAAAGGATCATGTCTCAAGGTCCTAAGACAGGAAAGTGATGTGTTTGTTAGTGTTAGAATACCAGCAGTGATTGAAAGTAGCTCAGTATGATAGATGAAAAAGTAGGCTGGATCATTCAGAGTGCTATAGATCATTGTAAGAAGTCTAAAGAAAGAGACCCTTATCTACTTACGAACTGCTGCTGAGAGATTGAGGAAGGTAGATCAGGAAAGTATCCTGGATTCAGCTACACCAGAGATTAGTTAGTGTACAAAAGCCAGACTTTTGTTCTAAACAATTTTAGCAGAGTATTACGAATAAAAAACAGACTAGAGTAGGTTGAAGAATGGATAAATAGGAAATGAAGAAGCAGAAATCATGTATAATCAAGACTTGCGAAGCTTTGCTGTGGAAGGGAGCAGGAATATAGCATGAACTAAGAAGGGTTTTTTGGTTTTGTTTTGTTTTACATGTTTGTTTTGATGTGAAAGATATTAGAACATGATATCAAAATGTATAAACACTTTCTGTCATGTACAACAAATTTGAACAAATTAAAAAATAAATAGACTAGCCAATAAAAAGTAGTAAAGGCAGAGAGAAAATATTGACTCAAATAGAGATAGACTTCTACCATGATAACATTTTTAATCTTTTGTTAATAAATGGAGAAATATACTAGACTCATGTACTGTGTATTATAAAGATTTCTAACACTTCCTGAGTTTATTTGTAGATTCAATATAGTTCCAATAAAAATTTGAACTTTAAAAAAAAGTCCAACAAGGTAATTCTAAGTTTTATATACTCATGAAAAGGCCAGGAATAGTCAAAGCACTCTTGAAAAGTAAGGATAAGATGAAAGAAATTCTTCAACCAAAGAGTGAGGCTTACTAAATTATGACATAGAAAAGACAGTAAACTAACGGAACTGGATGAAAATCTCAAAAGCACACCCAACCTTATTTGGCCTCTTACTGACAAAGTGACACTATAGAGCAATACAAGAAAGGAAAGTCTTTGCAATAAATAGGCCAGGTCAATTAATAGCTATATAATAAAGAAGAAAAGTGAAATTTATCTATAAGGCACACCACACATAAAAATCAATTTTAGGTATAATATAGGGCTATGAAATGTTGTGAAATGCAAAATAGTGCTATCTTAGCATTTAAAGATTTAAGAATTCTTCAATAAAACACAGCAAGCAGTAACTATGAAGGAAAAAATGAGATTAAATAGATTACTTTAAAATGAAGAACTTGGTATCATCAAAGGACACCAAGAAAAGAGTGAAAAAGCAAACCAGTGAAAAGGAAAAAAAATTCTGCACATGTAATCAGTAACAACAAAAAAATAGATTAAATCAGAATGCCTGTATGTCTATAAGAAAAACCAGACAGTCCAATTAAAAATAAACTGACTAACAACCCAAATGTATCCTTCATAAAAGAAAATACCAACTGTTGGGCTTTCAGACCAGTCAGGGTACAGAGGAGTGATGTCCTTGATTGAGCAAACTCCTTGGACAGTAAACACCCACTGTTTGGCTTAGAAACATTCTGCAACTTCTCTGTCCTTGAGACCTGGAGACATTATCTTATTATAAAAACATTTGGTACTAGTGGACTCTGAGAAGCAAGCAAGTTATATGTTCTGCACATGTGTAAAGCTAACTGCACTCTGTAACCTAATGTAACTTGATATAACCCTGGAATAGATAATAAAACTGAACCGACTTCCCCACAGGGGCCACTTCTTGCTGCACGCCATACTGTGTGCTTGCCTCTTTATTGCTCTTCCCTAACCTTTATAGCTGGACCCTAATTAACCTTTACAGCCAACAATTGAAAGAAAGAAAATCTAAGGGGGAGCAAAACCATGGGGATAAATCAAATAATAGTTTATCTAGTAGTGTTATGACAGCACAATGGACCAAGATACTTGTTACTATCACACAAATACCACAAATTAGGTAATTTTTAAGAAGAGAAATTTATTTTTCACATTCTTAAAGGCTACAAAGTCTAAGATCAAGGTCCTAGCAAGGTCAATGTGTGGTGAGGGCCCAGTCTTTGTTCATAATAATGGCACCTTGAATGTCTCTTCCTTGAAAGGGATGAACACTGTGTATTCACATGACAGAAAAACAGAAAAGCAAGGGATGCATACTGTTCCCTTTGGCCCTTATGTAGATTGCTAATCCCATTATGAGGGTTCTGCGCTCATGACTTAATCACTTCCTAAAAACCTCATCTCTTAATACTGTTGCACTAGGAGTTTAAGTTTCAACATAAATTTTGGAGGAGACAAACATTGAAGCCATAGCAGAAGGATTTTCTGTATTCTCATCGGTTTTTTACCTCATTTACATAAGCTTTATATTTCATGTAACTTATATTTTTTAAGTCCAAGGTCCACTCAAATATTAATCATTGATTTCCCAAAGTAAGGAGAAAATAAATATACCCTGCAAACTCCTTGTTTTAGTTGACTTTTTTGCTGCTGTAACCAAAAGACATGACAAGAACAATTAGAGGCAGCAAAGTTTAAGATTGAGTTTCAGAGGTCTTAATACATAGATGGCCAGCTGCATGGTTCTGAGCCCAGACATGGCAGAAAGGTATGGAGGAGGAAAGCAGCTTGGGACATGAAACCAGAAAGTAGAGAGAGAAAGCCTCCCCTCACAGTGGATAAAGTAGATACCCCAAAGGCAAGCCTTCAATGATCTGCTCCCTCCCAACTACACCTTACCTGCCTGCAGTCACTACCCACTTAATCTATTCAAGTGGATTAACACAATGATTAGGTTAACGCTCTCAAAACCCAATCATTTCACCTCTGAACTTCCTTACATCATCTCACATGGGAGCTTTTGGGGGACACCTCATATCTAAACCATAACACTCCTATTATGCCTCAGTGGACTGAGGCCAGGCTAATTTGAGGAAAATGTTCTTAAGGCTTTAACAAAAACTACAGAACTTATGGTGAAAAGGGAGAAGGGATAGAGGAGAGTGGGAGGAAAATGGCTGTGGTTAATGTTTATTAAATATATACTATGTGCCAGACATTATGCTAAATTCTTTTAAATGGATTGCCTCATTTAATGCTCTCAGCAGTTTCACAGATGTGGAAATTATGTGGTTAAGTAATAGGAATTCTCCTGCCAGATCTTGTGCTACTAATTTCTGAGCCACCTCTTAACTATTCGTTTGGGAGATGGGAGGGGTTCAATATATTTCCTAGCTACAAAACTAATCCCATAATTACCCCAAGTTTACTGGCCATGTCTACCTCTTGACATTCCCTCAGCTTTGGCTCTTTTTTGGCTTTGATGTACAAGAAGATGCAAAGGATAGGATAGAACATTCTCCATGCATAGTATGAGGATGAAGTAAGGTATCCTCCCAGCCTCACTTTCCATCATGGGTGGATGCCCATATTAAGGCTCTGAGACCTTGTGAAAATAAGCTTTTTTTCATGGTAAAAGCATGTAGAGGGAGACTCTCTAATCCTGAGACTGATATACCTAATGCTTACTTAAATGGTTAAAAAGAAGTACAAATATACCTTATGTGTTTAGGTATACTTTAGCATTATACTAGAGTATAATTAGGCTTCTTATTTTCAGTTTCTTCCCACCTTGAAATGTAGCATTCCTATCATTTTGAACATGTCTCAAAAAGAGATATTTTTTGCTTCTTATACATATATTAACAAAAAATATAGTCTCTCTCAAGAAAACCTGTCTTAAACTGAACTCAAAAAAACTTTTTTCTTATGTTTTGCAGACTTTGAATAATGAGATGAGTACAGATGATGACAATGAATATGCAGAAGAAAAGGACAGCTACATCTGTGCAGTATGTCTGGATGTTTACTTCAACCCTTACATGTGTTACCCTTGCCACCACATCTTCTGTGAGCCCTGCTTACGAACTCTGGCCAAAGACAATCCTGCAAGCACTCCCTGCCCATTATGTCGGACAATTATTTCAAGAGTGTTTTTCCAGACAGGTAACTCTTCTGTTCTATTAACATGATTATTATTTCTTCTAACTTCCTTTTTGTTCTTCTAAAGCATTTTATAAATTATAAAAAATTATTACAGCACATATCATATATATTTGTTGCTGTCTAGTTTATAAAACAAGGCTTATTACCCAACTCACAGAACAGTGTGAGAATCAGATGAGAATGGATCATCTGTGTAATGTCCTAAGTCCACACTCGGATTCTAAAACATCTTAACTAGTTGTTATTGGGTCTTTAAAATAAGAACATCTCCAGTGTCAAAGAAATTTCATTTGAACAACACTGTTGACTGATTATTTATGCTTCATATCTGCCTTCTGCTACTGTTGATTCTGTGGCCTTTATTATTTCCTCTGGAGTCACAGAGAATAAATCTGTAAATATCTGAGGACAATTACTAAACCGTTAGCCCAAACAATAGATCTTCTCAGCCTTCCTAATGTTAGGGTCTTTCTTCTTAAAAAGCAAAATACTGGAACAACGATTTGTTTACCTAATTATCATTTGAAGATAGACTATAATACAATATTTCAAACATATTAATGAACAGAGAAAAACTAATGACTATGGAACACAGAGAACTATGGTAAAATGATAGAATACACTACTGTGTGCTAAATATTAGGGGGTGAATTTTCTATCCAGATTTTCACTTCAACCAAAAAGGAGCCTAATAGGTATCAAAGTATTACTTCACTAATAGTAAAACTAAAAAGAATAAATGGTACATTTTTTCTTTCCTGAAAGAAATTCCGGGCCCCACCTATTCAAAGGAGAATCAAATTATTTTAAAGTTAAACTTTGGGTGCCCTTACTCACTCAGCTGCATCCAAGTTTGCAAACCTGCTTTAGTGGCCTAATAATCAAACCATGAAGGGGAATTAAAGGTACACATCTCTCATCTACCTATGCATATAGACTGCTGCACAAAATCAGTGCACCAACTTTAGGCAGATCTAGAAACAAAATAATTATGCCAAGCACAGTGACTTCACCCACTTAGAGCAGTGTGGTCAGGACACTAGGCTTTCATCATTTACTCCTCTTATGGAGAAGGCCAAGCAAAGGGTGAAGAAAGGAAATAAACCCTTCCATGTAAAGGCAGAAGTTTACTGGAAGTTCCTCTTCTCTGGTCTGTGACTGAAATTTTAGTTTCTTTTCTAATACCACGTCCCTAGCAGGGTGCTTTGGGTTGAACAAAAGAGAAAAACCAGTTATAACTCTCAGTGTTATCTCAGGACAGCTATAAAAGAGAACATTTACTAAACACTTGTTTTGATTGGAAGCAGCTGGGTGGTGTTTAGACTTAGTGTCCCTATTGAAACAGATCTTGTGTCTGCCTTCTAGAATCTGGTTTAACACTGGCAGGGATCATAAATATTTTTCTCTTTAGGTCTTAAAATAGTAATGACTAAAGTCTCTCTTGGTTACTTATTGAAACAGCAATTTCATATTTTCCTTTTTTCAAAATAGTACTTCTAAAATAAATCATATTAGAAATACTTAGTCTTTTCCAGTGAAGACTGTGTTCAGTTGTGTACTGTCATTTAGAGACTAATAACAATGTTAACAGCAATATCATACTTAATTATTTACACCCTACCTCAGAAGAATTTGAGATGATGTATAAAATACATTCATTAAAATAGCAAGACAAAAGAATCGTGAATTGGAAGGGAATATAAAGACAAGGTGAGCATAGGTGGGCATGTACACAAGCTATGTTGCATTACATCTATAATTAGATGAAATGTTTGGCGTAAAATGCTCAGACTACCTAAGAAAAATAAAAATGGGTTCACAATTAATTAATTTTCATGCTTCCATTAAAAGAAAATACTAGTTCCTCAAATTCCTTTTCCTGCTGCTTTAATTTTGGAATTATTGTGTAATTTCTCTAGGGCATATTGAGAGATGGAGTAGGCAATGTCCTCAAAAACATCCTCAGAGAAAATACAGTCTGACATTGTTTCTTATGATATTCTTTGATAAAAGCTAATGATATATCTTAGTATAAATTAGGGAAACATTAGTAGTAGCCAAAAAATATGGTCCAGTTTTCTTGTAAAATGAACTTTTTAAATTTTGTAAGTAAATTATAAGCTCAAAGTCACCCATATTTCTACTGTTTAAAGACAGCATTAATGAGTTCCCTTCCAAAACATTTTATGTTTGTGTATTTACAGTTTTGTTGTTTCCAAAAAAGCACACATTATACCTATGATCTTTAATTTGCTTCATTTAAAGCTCTATGATTATATCATGTTCTTATTTCTCCTTTATGGATTTATTTACTGATATTTGTGGATAAATATTTGATTTCACCACAGAGTATTTCCTTGGGATAAATTTTAAGAAGTTGAAATGGTAGGTAAATTAAGGCTATTTATTGCAAAATTATACTCCTGAATTATTTTAAGTAGCAGTACATAAGGGCTTGTTGTCTTTATAGTCTTGGCCATCCCAGTTTTCCTTTTTATATCCCTGACCACAAATAATTTTAAATATTTGGTATCAACTTTTGTCATACACAGAAAATAATTTTCCCTTTTTGCCATTTGCATTTTGATTTTGTTTCAGATACTTCATGACTGTGCAGAACTTATTTTTATGTAATCCCATGTAGTGACCTTGTCTTTATTATTTCCCATTTCAAAGTCAGGTATTAAATCTTTACCTCTAATTATTTTAGGTGGCATTTTGTCTCATTCCTTCACATTTATCTCTAGTCTATTTGTTGTGGTGCATGGTTTGCTTACAAGAATCAAGTGCTTCTGCTGGGTGCTGTGGCACATATCTGTATCCCAGCAGCTAGGGAGACTAAGACAGCAGGATCTCAAGTTTAAAGCCAGCCTCAGCAAAGGTAAGACGCTAAGCAACTCAGTGAGACCCTGTCTCTAAATAAATCAGGGCTGAGGATGTGACTCAGTGGTTGAGTGCCCCTGAGTTCAATCCCCAGTACCCACACCCCCAAAAAAGGAATCAAGTACTTTTTGAGAAGCTGGAGTTGTAGCTCAGTGGTAGAGCACTTACTTAGTACATGTGAAGCACTGAGTTCGATCCTCAGCACGACATTTAAAAAATAAATAAATAAAATAAAGGTATTATATCCATCTACAACTAAAAAATTATATTAAAGAAAGAATAAAGTACTTTTTTTCCATTCCTTAAGCCTGTATCCAAGCAAGATCCATTAAACAATCCATTCTTTTTATGAGAGTAAATTGTGTTTAGAAAGCATACTAACCATGAATAAATTGTGTGTGTTTCTTGGCAACCGTTCTTTCAATTCCTCTTTCTCTCTTGTCCTATACCATTACAGCACTCATAATTATTCTAGCATTATGTTTTAATAACTCACAAGTGAATTAAACTTAATTTTAAGAGGATAATTGACATTTTAATGGATATTTTAATAATATTGCGTGATTATTTCTCAATAAAGTTCTATAATTTCCTTCCACCAACAGTGCACATTTCTTTTCCTCTTTATGCCTATATATTTGTTGCTTGATATACTAAATGTTTGATTTTGGCTGCTTTTATTGATATTTGGGGAAACTTAGTCTTCTAGTCTTGGATTCTTCTGTTACCTACCACCTTACTGAACCTGAGAGTTATTTACTGAATGATGAGTGATCTCAACTACCATTCTAATTGTGTGCAAACCAGGGAATAGTTATTGTCAACAGTTACTGTCATTCTTGATAGGAACTCAAGATTTTGTCAATGTATAAGGGGTCCATTATAACATAATTCTACTATAGTAACTCAATGAATAGAAATACAATGAAATTAATCCCAGATTTCTTTCAGTGTTCTTTAGCAAAATGATTTAAACCTGATCTATAATATTTACTAGTTATGCAATCTTGCTTAAATGTATACCAATAAAGTAGTTAATGCTGTTAAATTTGAGAAGTTGAAGTGGGATAAGATATGTAGAGGAAAGGATAGAGGTATGAATATCTGGTTTTTAAATGGAGGTCAAGATATACTATTGAAAGTTCATAGAAAAAAGAATCAAATTTATAATAGGCACTGTTGTTTGCTAATTTGTATCCACAACTTCCTTCTTTCTTCCTAACTTAACCTTGAATATTCACCTCTGCCAACATAGACCAGGTGGCTCCTGATAGCATACCCCATTGTACTCCTTGGTAATCTGTCCTCTTTGCCAGTAATTGGTACACAAATGGAATGTGCCCAGTTTGGGCCAATCAGGTGAGAAAAAAATTTGGTTTTATGTTTAGGACATTTAATGGAACAGCCATTCTTTGGACATGGACAAAAAATGTGTAAGAGGTAACAGACTTGCTGAAAGATATCTTATGAGAAAGCACAGAACAGCCTTAGTATGAAGCCTTTATTTTTGATGACAGAATGGAGGAAAGACATGAATATGGAATCTTGGTTACATTGTTGAAGAACTGAGTCAGATAAGTCTGGAGCTCAACCTAGCTGTGAATCTCCTGTTATATAAAATATTAAGTTTACTTATTGGTGCAATTTGGATAAATTTCTTGTTTCAACTAAGAGCAACATAACTGATAAAAGCATACTTAATTATACAGATAATCATAAAAAAACTAGAAGCAATGATATAATTCACAAAATTTGGCAGGAATGAAGGGAAGATGAAGTTTAAAAAAACTTCAACCTTCTTAGAAGGAAGTCAGTAAAATTTAAAGTTGAAAAGTCAAGAACTACTGAAGTATATTCTGGAATGGTGGTATGAGAAGTCAATATAGCCCCACACCCCACCAACATAACCATTTAGCTGATAAAAGTGAATTTTAAAAAATCAGTATCTGGAGAGTAACCTAAAAACATACAGCAAATGGAGAAGGATTTATTCAAAAATATCTACTAAAAGCTACCACTCTTAAGTACAAATAGCCTGGAGCATTTGAGACAGGAATGACTTTCAAACCCCTTACTGCCAATTCAGTGTAACAGAAACTCTACACTAGGTGGGTATATCTAGAAAGATGGGGCTCCCTCCATTCAATCTCCCATCTCTAGTCTATAGTGTTTAGGACTCCAGTTTCACCCTAGGAGAAATAGACCACCGACATACTTCATCCTTCTAGCTTCGTGTTGTAGAAGATCTATTGCAGATAGGCTCAAAAAACAGGACTGGAGCTCCTTTCTCCACCTCTCCCCCACATACAGGTGGAAATGCCACTTTAGGCACAGCAATCTAAGTATTTTGAACCCTAATCTTTACCCCAATTTGCTCACAGGTAAAGATTCTAAGCCAGGAGAGCCAAGCCAAGCCAAAAACACATCAGGAGCTACCATTCCTGTTTATGTCTCTTTCATAGAACAGGGTTGTCACTCTGGAAGAAACTCACCACTTTCCCTGTTCCCAGCACCAGTAAAGTGAGGGTAGAGGGTGGTCAGACAAAAAGAACAGAGAACTCTGCAGCTCTAATAGGACTGACTGTGAGAAAGTTCATACCAAAGTATATTGTTGAAAACAATAGATTTCTTAGTGGTAAACATTGAGAGGTTGATACTTCCATAACTCTAGTAGGATAAAGCAAAACAGTTCAAAACTAGAACTTTAAAAGATAATTGGGGAAAGAAACCATGAAGAATAGCCTTCCTCAGGTGGAGTGAGCCTCAAAGGCTGGCAACACATAAACAAACCATAATATAAACAAACATTGTGAGGAGTGGGGTCATCCAAGTGAAAAGGAGGAGTCCCTCAACCAAGGAAATCATAGTTGTCTTGGGAGGTAATTCAATTCCTTGAATTGACTGACTGTAGTCTTCATACCATGCTTGTCATTTCTTCCAATGTGAACTATTCTGGAGGATCCTCGTGTAAGCATTCTTACTCAGACCCAAAGTCCATATGGAATGACCCCAGCTCATAGTTACATAGAAGATGAAAGTGTTTCAAGTGTTGCTAGGGGAGCCACAAGATCAGTAAAACAAATATACTCCTTGTGAAATCATGCTTTTCATCCCCATTCCCTTTCACAATGCACCTAAACCTTAGCAAAGAAGATTCCCATCCTTATTCCATTATTTCTTTTCTCTTCAGCCTTCCATTCCATTTTGACCATGTCCCTACCCTCCAGCTTCATCACTTTTGGGACTTGCCAATGAGCAGATATACTGAGGAACTCTCCATTGATAAAAGGAAAAGGAAACAGTTAATTTTCTACCTTTTCTGTAAAAATCCCAAACAGACTAAGGATATTATATTTAAACTTACCTGGAATTTTAAGCATTAAATAGGCCTGTGTTTTTTATCAGGCTATTTTGACTATCACAGTAACTGGAGGATGCTACTGGCATTTAGTCAATAGGGCAGGGATGCATAGTTTTCTTTGTAATGTTGAACAAATAAAGAGTAAGGTGAGGGGCTGGGGAGATAGCTCAGTCGGTAGAGTACTTGCCTTGTAAGCACAAGGCCCTGGGTTTGAATCCCCAGCACCCCAAAAAAAAAAAAAAAAAAAAGAGTAAGGTGAGTTAGGATGCTGGGGCAATGCTTACTTTGTACCTCTGCAAGAAGGTCAAGGAAGTCACATTTGTATTGCCCTGAAGTCCTAAAAATACCTTTGAGATGTTTGGTGGATTTTCATCTCAAAATAACAAAGTACATTCTATGCCAGATACAGTAACACTAAAGGAAGCATCTAAGATGTCCTTGACACAGCATCCTAACTCACCTTACTCTTTATTTGTTCAACATTACAAAGAAAACTATGTTACATTATATACCTTAGAAAACAGTAAAATCAGCACATTAAGGGATGAGTGAGAAGAGGCTACTCAAAAAGTTCTAAAGATCACTTCACAAGATATTATTAAACCAAAAGCTATGTTTCGACAATTTAGCATCTGGTGGTAAAGATTGTTTCTTTTATAACTCTCCCTTTTTACATAGCTGGGACTCAAATGCATTTTACTACTCATTGTTTTCTGGAACCAAATAATGCCTATGAACAAGCATATACAGCACCTACTGAAATGTGGGAGAATTGGATACTCAGGATAAGGACCCCTTCTAAATTTATAATTCAAACCTCTTGGGAAGTTAACCTTGTTGTTATTAATATTATTATAATGTTACAAATTTCCTTAGATCATGTTTTTCTACTTTGCTTCTCTGGAAAAAGTGAAAAATTATGTATTAAACAACATAGAAATAAGAAAGGAATTGCAAAAAATGCTTTTATAATAATGAAAAATAATTTGAATTGTGTAAACAAGACATTTAATAATCTGAATGAGATGCCTGGACACATATCTCCAGCCTCTTAAATTAGAACATAATACTGAGGGTTTTTCAAGATGGCGGACTAGAGGGTGGCTGCATTTAATGTTGCTCCAGGACTCAGGATTCAAAAGAGGAGATATTGAGAGACTTGGGACCAACTCAAAGCCGCTGGGTGAGTCTCTCCTGTTGGGCAGGCGTCCCGGATGGGGTGGTAGTCCCGGAATGCAGGGAACTTTGTGAAGTAGAGTTGCCCGGCAACACACGCCTCCCCCCGCTGGAGCAGTGAACACGAACAACTTGGAGCTTTGTAGAGGAGGCCGCTCAGCACAATGCTTGGTTTCAGAGCAACCCGCCGGGGTTCTGGCGGCTGCCCAGAGGAGGGGCTGCATAGCCAGGCGATTAGGCACAGAGCAGGGTCCCAGTACCTACGCGGCTTCTCGGTGGAAGAGCTGCAGAGACAAGCTGAAGGGCAGAGCGAAGGTTCCAGGACTGCGGGCAGCTTCTCTGAGGAGAGGCAACCTAAGGAGACTTGTCTGCGAAGGGCAAGGCTCCCAGGCCCAGGAAGTAGGTCCGGGACCCTGGGAACATTGCAGAGGAAGACTGCCCAGCCCACGTGGCAAGATACGCCTCCCCCTGCTGGAGCAGTGAACACGGACAACTGGGAGCATCAAAGAGGAGGCCACTCAGCACAACTCTTGGTTTCGGAGAAACCCGCCGGGGCTCCAGAAACCCAGAGGAGGAGCTGCTGGCAAGCTGTTTGGACTCAGAGCAACTGCTCCTGAAGCTGCCTGAAGGAGGAGAAGGTGCACAGTGAGTTGCTTGGTCTTGAAGCGACCACACAGAACACCGGGTGGCTGCCTGGAGGAAGAAGCAGGCAGCGGGTCGCTGGGAATCTGAGCGTCTGTATGGAGCTCCAGGTGGCTGCTCAGAGGAGGGGCCGCATAGCCAGGTGATTAGGTGCAAAGCACGGTCCTGGGGCCTAGGCGACTTCTCAGTGGAAGAGCTGCACAGAGACAAGCTGAGGGGCGGAGCGAAGGTTCCAGGACTGCGTGCAGCTTCTCTGAGGAGAGGCAGCCTAAGGAGACTCGTCTGCGAAGGGTGAGGCTCCCAGGCCGAGGAGGTAGGTCCGGGCCCCTGGGAACGTTGCCTAGGAAGACTGCCCTGCACAGGCGGTAGTTGTGGATTGAGGGGAACCGCCAGGAGGGGAACTGACCAGTGAGACCTCCCCACCGGGTGAGTCTTCCCTGCCAGGTGAGGTTTTCCCACAAGGATGGTAAAACCAGAGACACAGGCCCAAGCAGGCCTTGCCTCAGCCCGCATCCTAGTTCCCTTTAGTTGACCATTGGTCAACAAGTGGAGGCACCTCTGCCCACTATCAGGGAATATACACCACCTGAAGGCCACCACCCCTAGAGAAGCAGCTTCCTTGTGGAGCACCGCATTATCAACTCCTCCAAGACTTCAGGCTACTGAAGGATAAGAGGGGATATACTGGAAATCTTCAGGGAAATTATAAGTCAATAGAGGAAATCTGCAACATCTCAGCAGTCCACTGATACCTAAACAATATGAGAAAACAAGGGAAGAGAATGCCTCAAACAAATCTAGATGTTACATCAATAAAATCCAATGACAGAAAGGGAGTTCAGAATGTACATAATTAACATGATAAGAGAAGCAAACGATGAAATGAAAGCAAATGTAGGCATTGAATGATCGCACCAATCAACAGTTTAAAAGAGCAAATACAGGAAGCAAAAGCTCATTTCAATGAAGAGTTAAAGATATTGAAAAAAAAAAAAACAAACAGAAATCCTTGAAATGAAGGAAACAATAAACCAAATTAAGAACTCCATAGAAAGCACAACCAATAGGATAGAACATCTGGAAGACAGAACCTCAGATATTGAAGACAAAATATTTAACCTTGTAAACAAAGTTGAACAAACAGAGAAGATGGTAAGAAATCATAAACAGAATCTCCAAGAACTATGGGATATCATGAAAAGGCCAAATTTAAGAATTATTGGGATTGAGGAAGGCTTAGAGAAACAAACCAAAGGAATGAACAATCTATTCAATGAAATAATTTCAGAAAATTTCCCAAATCTGAAGAATGAAATGGAAAATCAAGTTCATGAGGCTTATAGGACTCCAAATACACAAAATTACAACAGACCCACACCAAGACACATTGTAATGAAAATACCTAACATACAAAATAAAGACAGAATTTTAAAGGCTGTGAGAGAAAAGAACCAAATTACATGCACGGGGAAACCAATACGGATATCAGCAGATTTTTCAATCCAGACCTTAAAAGCTAGAAGGGCCTGGAATAACATTTTTCAAGTCCTGAAAGAAAATGGATGCCAACCAAGAATCTTATACCCAGCAAAACTTACCTTCAGATTTGAGGATGAAATAAAATCCTTCCATGATAAACAAAAGCTAAAAGAATATAGGAAAAGAAAGCCAGCATTATAGAACATTCTCAGCAAAATATTCCATGAGGAAGAGATGAAAAACAAAGAAGCAAATCAGCAAAGAGAGGAGCTATCCTAAAGAAACTCTCAAATAAAGGAGGAACCAAGTCGAGTCAAAAATAAATGAATAAATAAATAAAATGAGTCAAATGACCAGGAATACAAAGCATATCTCAATAATAACCCTGAATGTTAATGGCCAGAATTCATCAATCAAAAGACATAGACTGGCAGATTGGATCAAAAAGAAAGATCCAACAATATGTTGCCTGCAAGAGACTCACCTCATAGAATGAGATACCCATAGACTAAAGGTGAAAGGATGGGAAAAAACATACCATGCACATGGACTCTGCAAAAAAGCTGGGTTATCCATCCTCATTTCAGATAATGTGGACTTCAAGCCAAAGTTAGTCAGAAGGGATAAAGAAGGACATTTCATACTGCTTAAGGGAACCATAAATCAGCAAGACATAACAATCATAAATATCTATGCCCCAAACAGTGGCTCATCCATGTATGTCAAACAAATCCTTCTCAATCTCAGAAAACAAATAGACCATAATACAATAATACTAGGTGATTTTAACATGCCTCTCTCACCACTGGACAGATCTTCCAGACAAAAATTGAACAAAGAAACCATAGAACTCAATAACAGAATCAATAATTTAGACTTAACGGACATTTATAGAATATACCATCCAACAAAGAGTGAATACACTTTCTTCTCAGCAGCACATGGATCCTTCTCTAAAATAGACCATATATTATGCCACGAAGCTAATGTTAGCAAATACAAGAAGATAGAGACACTACCTTGTATTCTATCAGATCATAATGGATTGAAATTAGAAATAAATGAAAGAGTAAAAAACAGAAATTACTCCAACACCTGGAGATTAAACAATATGCTATTATATGATGAATGGATAACAGAAGATATTAGGAAGGAAATTTAAAAATTCTTAGAGGTAAATGAGAACAAAGAAACATCATATCAAAATCTCTGGGACACTATGAAAGCAGTACTTAGAGGAAAATTTATTTCATGGAGCACATTCAATAAAAGAAGTAAAACTCAACAAAATAAACGACCTAACACTACAGCTCAAAGCCCTAGAAAAAGAAGAACAGACCAACACCAAAAGTAGTAGAAGACAGGAAATAGTTAAACTCAGAGCTCAAATCAACGAAATTGAAACAAACAATACAAAAAATTGACAAAATAAACACTTGGTTCTTCGAAAAAATAAACAAAATTGATATACCCTTGGCCACACTAACAAAGAGAAGACGAGAGAAAACCCAAATCAATAAAATTCGGAATGAACAAGGAAATATCACAAAACACACGACTGAAATACAAAACATAATTAGAAGCTATTTTGAAAATCTATATTCCAACAAACTAGAAAATTTTGAAGACATCAACAAGTTTCTAGAGACATATGAATTGCCTAAAATGAACAAGGAGGACATACACAATTTATTTATTTATTTATTTTTTATTTTTTTTTATTTATTTTTTTAATATTTATTTTTTTTAATTGTATACAAATGGGATACATGTTGTTTCTCTATTTGTACATACAGTCAAGGCATACCATTTGTGTAATCATACGTTTACATAGGGCAATGATGTTTATTTTTTTTCCCCTTCCCCCCACCCCTCCCACCCCTCTTTTCCCTCTATACAGTCCTTCTTTCCTTCATTCTTACCGCTCTCCTTATCTCTAACCCTAAACCTAACCCTAAACCTAATGCTAACCCCTCCCACCCCCCATTATATGTCCTCATCCGCTTATCAGCGAGATCATTCGTCCTTTAGTTTTTTGAGATTGGCTTATCTCACTTAGCATGATATTCTCAAATTTCGTCCATTTGCCTACAAATGCCATAATTTTATCTTTCTTCATTGCGGAGTAATATTCCATTGTATAAATATGCCACAGTTTCTTTATCCATTCATCAACTGAAGGGCATCTAGGTTGGTTCCACAATCTGGCTATGGTGAATTGAGCAGCAATGAACATTGATGTGGCTGTATCTCTGTAGTATGCTGATTGTAAGTCCTTTGGATATAGGCCAAGGAGTGGGATAGCTGGGTCAAATGGTGGTTCCATTCCAAGTATTCTGAGGAATCTCCACACTGCTTTCCAGAGTGGCTGCACTAAGCAACCCCACCAGCAATGTATGAGTGTTCCTTTTTCACCACATCCTCGCCAACACCTATTGTTGCTTGTATTCTTGATAATCGCCATTCTAATTGGGGTGAGATGAAATCTTAGGGTAGTTTTGATTTGCATTTCCCTTATTACTAGGGATGTTGAACATTTCTTCATATATCTGTTGATTACTTGTACATCTTCTTCTGTGAAGTGTCTGTTCATTTCCTTAGACCATTTGTTGATTGGATTATTTGTATTCTTCGTGTAGAGTTTTTTGAGTTCTTTATAGATTCTGGAAATTAGCGCTCTATCTGAGGTATGGTTGGCAAAGAGCCACTCCGTAGGCTCTCTCTTCACATTTCTGATAATTTCCTTTGCTGAGAGAAAGCTTTTTAGTTTGAATCTATCCCAGTTGTTGATTCTTGCTTTTATTTCTTGTGCTATGGGAGTCCTGTTAAGGAAGTCTGATCCTAAGCCAACAAGTTGAAGATTTGGACCTACTTTTCTTCTATAAGATGCAGGGTCTCTGGTCTGATTCTGAGGTCCTTGACCCATTTTGAGTTGAGTTTTGTGTAGGGTGAGAGATAGGGGTTTAATTTCATTCTATTGCATATGGTTTTCCAGTTTTCCCAGCACCATTTGTTGAAGAGGCTGTCTTTCCTCCATTGCATATTTTTGGAACCTTTGTCTAGTATGAGAAAATTGTATTTATTTGGGTTTGTGTCCATGTCCTCTATTCTGTACCATTGATCTACCTGTCTGTTTTGGTACCAATACCATGCCATTTTTGTTACTATTGCTTTGTAGTAGAGTTGAAGATCTGGTATTGCAATACCCCCTGCTTCGCTCTTGCTACTGAGGATTGCTTTAGCTATTCTAGGTTTTTTATTCTTCCAGATGAATTTCATAATTGCTTGCTCTATTTCTGCAAGGTACATCATTGGGATTTTAATTGGAATTGCATTGAATCTGTATAGCACTTTAGGTAGTATAGCCATTTTGACAATATTAATTCTGCCTATCAAGGAACATGGGAGATCTTTCCATCTTCTAAGGTATTCTTGAATTTCTTTCTTTAGTGTTCTGTAGTTCTCATTGTAGAGGTCTTTCACCTCTTTTGTGAGATTGATTCCCAAGTATTTTATTTTTTTTGAGGCTACTGTGAATGGGGTAGTTTTCCTAATTTCTCTTTCTGAAGATTCATCACTTATGTATAAAAATGCATTAGATTTATGAGCATTGATCTTGTAACCTGCTACTTTACTGAATTCACTTATGAGTTCTAAAAGTTTTCTGGTGGAATTTCCAGGTTCCTCTAAATATATAATCATGTCATCAGCGAACAGGGATAATTTGAGTTCTTCTTTTCCTATTCGTATCCCTTTAATTTCTTTGGTTTGTCTGATTGCTCTGGCTAGAGTCTCAAGGATGATGTTGAATAGAAGTGGTGAAAGAGGGCATCCCTGCCTTGTTCCAGTTTTTAGGGGGAACGCTTTCAGTTTTTCACCATTTAGAATGATATTAGCCATGGGCTTAGCGTAGATTGCCTTTATAATGTTAAGGAATGTTCCCACTACCCCAATTTTTTCTAGTGTTTTGAGCATGAAGGGATGCTGTATTTTATCGAATGCTTTTTCTGCATCTATTGAAATAATCATGTGATTCTTAACTTTAAGTCTGTTGATATGGTGAATGACATTTATTGATTTCCGAATGTTGAACCAACCTTGCATCCCTGGGATAAAACCTACTTGATCATGGTGCCATACCTTTCAGTATATTTTTGTATGCGATTTGCTAAGATTTTGTTGAGAATTTTTGCGTCGATGTTCATTAAGTATATTGGTCTGAAATTTTCTTTTCTCGATGTGTCTCTGTCTGTTTTAGGTATCAGGGTGATATTGGCTTCATAGAACGAGTTAGGGAGGGTTCCCTCCTCTTCTATTAATTCATGGAATACTTTGAGGAGTATTGGAATGAGCTCTTCTTTAAAGATTTTGTAGAACTCGGCTGAGAACCCATCTGGTCCTGGACTTTTCTTTGTTGGTAGGCTTTTGATGACCTCTTCTATTTCATTGCTTGAAATTGGTTTATTTAAGTTGTGTATGTCCTCCTCGTTCAGTTTAGGTAATTCATATGTCTCTAGAAATTTGTTGATGTCTTCGAGGTTTTCTGTTTTGTTGGAGTATAGATTTTCGAAATAGCTTCTAATTATGTTTTGTATTTCACTCGTGTCTGTTGTGATGTTTCCTTGTTCATTCCGAATTTTAGTAATTTGAGTTTTCTCCCTCTTTCTCTTTGTTAGTGTGGTTAAGGGTTTATCAATTTTATTTATTTTTTCAAAGAACCAATACTATTTATTTTGTTAATTTTTCCGATTGTTTCTTTTGTTTCGATTTCGTTGATTTCGGCTCTGATTTTAACTATTTCCTGTCTTCTACTACTTTGGTGTTGGTCTGCTCTTCTTTTTCTAGTGCTTTGAGCTGTAGTGTTAAGTCGTTTATTTGTTGATTTCTACTTCTTTTTTTGAATGCACCCCATGAAATAAATCTTCCTCTAAGTACTGCTTTCATAGTGTCCCAGAGATTTTGATATGATGTGTCTTTGTTCTCGTTTACTTCTAAGAATTTTTTTATTTCCCTCCTGATGTTTTCTGTTATCCATTCATCATATAATAGTGTATTATTTAGTCTCCAGGTATTGGAGAAGTTTCTGTTTTTTATTCTGTCATTTATTTCTAATTTCAATCCATTATGATCTGATAGAGTACAAGGTAGTATCTCTATCTTCTTGTATTTGCTAACAGTAGCTTTGTGGCATAAAATATGGTCTATTTTAGAGAAGGATCCATGTGCTGCTGAGAAGAAAGTGTATTCGTTCTTTGTTGGATGGTGTATTCTATATATGTCCGTTAAGTCTAAATTGTTGATTGTGTTGTTGAGATCTATAGTTTCTTTATTCAATTTTTGTTTGGACGATCTATCCAGTGGTGGGAGAGGTGTCTTAAAATCGCCTAGTATTATTGTGTTGTGGTCTATTTGATTTCTGGAATTGAGAAGGATTTGTTTGAAGTACGTGGATGAGGCAATGTTCGGGGCATAGATATTTATGATTGTTAAGTCTTGCTGATTTATGCTTCCCTTAAGCAGCATGTAATGTCCTTCTTTATCCCTTCTGACTAGTTTTGGCTTGAAGTCCACATTATCTGAAATGAGGATGGATAACCCAGCTTTTTTGCTGTGTCCGTGTGCATGGTATGTTTTTCCCCATCCTTTCACCTTTAGTCTATGGGTGTCTCTTTCTATGAGATGAGTCTCTTGCAGGCAGCATATTGTTGGACTTTTCTTTTTAATCCAATCTGCCAGTCTGTGTCTTTTGATTGATGAATTCAGGCCATTGACATTCAGGGTTATTATTGTGATATGATTTGTATTCCCAGTCAATTGACTCATATTTGTTTTTGACATGATTTGGTTTCTCCTTTATTTGGCTATTCCTTTAGGCTAGTGCCTCCTGTTGCTGATTTGCATCGTTGTTTTTCATTTCTTCCTCATGGAATATTTTGCTGAGAATGTTCTGTAATGCTGGCTTTCTTTTTGTAAATTCCTTTAGCTTTTGTTTATCATGGAAGGATCTTATTTCATCGTCAAATTTGAAGGTAAGTTTTGCTGGGTATAAGATTCTTGGTTGGCATCCGTTTTCTTTCAGGGCTTGGTATATGTTGTTTCAGGCCCTTCTAGCTTTTAGGGTCTGGATTGAAAAATCTGCTGATATTCTTATTGGTTTCCCTCTGAATGTAATTTGATTCTTTTCTCTCGCAGCCTTTAAAATTCTGTCTTTATTTTGTATGTTAGGTATTTTGATAACAATGTGCCTTGGTGTGGGTCTGTTGTAATTTTGTATGTTTGGAGTTCTATAAGCCTCTTGTACTTGGTTTTCCATTTCATTCTTCAGATTTGGGAAATTTTCTGTTATTATTTCATTGAATAGATTGTTCATTCCTTTGGTTTGTTTCTCTAAGCCTTCCTCAATCCCAATAATTCTTAAATTTGGCCTTTTCATGATATCCCATAATTCTTGTAGATTCTGTTCATGATTTCTTACCATCTTTTCTGTTTGGCCAACTTTGCTTTCAAGATTAAATAATTTGTCTTCAATGTCTGAGGTTCTGTCTTCCAGGTGTTCTATCCTATTAGTTATGCTTTCTATGGAGTTTTTAACTTGGTTTATTGTTTCCTTCATTTCAAGTATTTCAGTTTGTTTTTTTTTCAGTATCTCTAACTCTTTATTGAAATGATCTCTTGCTTCCCGCATTTGCTCTTTTAACTGTTGATTTGTGCGATCATTTAATGCCTGCATTTGCTCTTTCATCTCCTCCTTCAATGCCTGCATTTGCTCTTTCATCTCCTCATTAGCTTCCCTGATCGTTTTAATTACGTACATTCTGAACTCCCTTTCTGACATTTCTTCTGCTGTGCTGTCATTGGGTTTTATTGATATAGTATCTAGGTTTGTTTGCGACATTTTCTTCCCTTGTTTTCTCATATTGGTCAGCTGTCAGTGGGACCCTGAGATATTGCAGTTTTCCGCTATTGGCTTATAGTGTCCCGGTAGATTTCCAGTGTATCACCTCCCAGCCTTCAGTAGCCTGATGTCTTGGAGGAATCTGATAAAGCAGCGCATCCGAAGAAAACTGCCCCTAGCCCCCTACTGGTTCCACGGTTTGGAACTGGTTCTGTGCGGAAATGCTCTCACTGTGGGCCTGCACCGTGCAGCTGGCCGTGTGGGAGGAGCCCACTGCCGGAGTGTGGAAGGCTACCTTGGGAAGACTCTAGCTGCCCTGCCCGGCTCCGATAAGCCACCTCTATCTGGGCCTGCCACCCAGGCCGAGCTTTACCCAGTGGGCAGACTCACCTGTGGCTCTATTTCAGTCCGAGTCTCTCAATGCCTCCCCTTCTAAACTCCTGGGTTCTGGAGCGACTGGGGGTGCAGTCTCCCTCTAGGCCGCCATCTTGGATCGCCCCGTGAAGAGAGCCTGCAGCCGGAGTGGGCAGAGCCGCCTGAAGAGGTCTCTGGCTGCCCTGCCCTGAACCCAAAGGCTGCTTACAGATTGAAGCTCTCCGTTGGTTTGGGGACTTGTGGCTGGTTCTATGTAGAAAACCTCTCACTGGGCGGTCTGGTCTGAGAAGCTAGACTTGAAAGGCACCTCCCACCGCAGGGGTCCAGGCTACTTGGGGAGGTCTCTGGCTGCCCTATACTGGTCCCTGAAGCTGCTTGTGTGCCGGAGTACGTTGCGCTTCACTAGCTCCGGGACTCGGAGCTTGTTCTGGTCAGAAAGGCTCTCACTAGCGGGCCAGTTCCGTTCCGAGAACCTGGAGAAGCTGGCTGTGTGGGAGGGGCCCACCACCGGAGTGCGCAGGGCTGCCTGTGGATGACTCTAGCTGCCCTGCCTGGCTCCGATAAGCCACCTCTATCTGGGCCTGCCACCCGGGCCGAGCTTTACCCAGTGGGCAGACTCACCTGTGGCTCTATTTCAGTCCGAGTCTCTCAATGCCTCCCCTTCTGAACTCCTGGGTTCTGGAGCAACTGGGGGTGCAGTCTCCCTCTAGGCCACCATGCGACATACACAATTTAAATAGACCAATTTCAAATAATGAAATAGGAGAAGTCATCAAAAGCCTACCAAAAAGAAAAGTCTGGGACCAGATGGGTTCTCATCCGAGTTCTACAAAATATTTAAAGAAGAGCTCATTCCAATACTTCTCAAAGTATTCCATAAAATAGAAGAGGAGGGAACCCTCCCAAACTCATTCTATGAAGCCAATATCACCCTGATACCTAAACCAGACAGAGACACATCGAGGAAAGAAAATTTTAGACCAATATTCTTAATGAACATCGATGCAAAAATTCTCAACAAAATTTTAGCAAATGGCATACAAAAACATATTAAAAAGATAGTGCACCATGATCAAGTAGGTTTCATCCCAGGGATGCAAGGTTGGTTCAACATCAGGAAATCAATAAATGTAATTCACCATATCAACAGACTTAAAGTCAAGAATCACATGATTATTTCAATAGATGCAGAAAAAAGCATTTGATAAAATACAGCACCCCTTCATGCTCAAAACACTAGAAAAAATAGGGATAGTGGGAACGTTCCTTAACATTGTAAAGGCCATCTATGCTAAGCCCATGGCCAATATCATTCTAAATGGTGAAAAACTGAAAGCATTCCCCCTGAAATCTGGAACAAGGCAGGGATGCCCTCTTTCACCACTCCTATTCAATATCGTCCTTGAAACTCTAGCCAGAGCAATTAGACCAAAGTAATTAAAGGGATACAAATAGGAAAAGAAGAACTCAAACTATCCCTATTTGCTGATGATATGATTATATATTAGAGGAACCAGGAAATTCCACCAGAAAACTTTTAGAACTCATAAGTGAATTCAGTAAAGTAGTGGGATATAAGATCAATGCTCATAAATCTAATGCATTTTTATACATAAGTGATGAATCTTCAGAAAGAGAAATTAGGAAAACTACCCCATTCACAATAGCTTAGAAAAAAATAAAATACTTGGGAATCAATCTCACAAAAAAGGTGAAAGACCTCTACAATGAGAACTACAGAACACTAAAGAAAGAAATTAAAGAAAACCTTAGAAGATGGAAAGATCTCCCATGTTCTTGGATAGGCAGAATTAATATTGTCAAAATGGACATACTACCAAAAGTGCTATACAGATTCAATGCAATTCCAATTAAAATCCCAATGATGTACCTTACAGAAATAGAACAAGCAATCATGAAATTCATCTGGAAGAATAAGAAACCCAGAATAGCTAAAGCAATCCTTCGCAGGAAAAATGAAGCAGGAGGTATCACAATACCAGAACTTCAACTCTACTACAAAGCAATAGTAACAAAAATGGCATGGTATTGGTACCAAAATAGATCAATACAGAATAGAGGACATGGACCCAAACCCAAATAAATACAATTTTCTCATACTAGACAAAGGTGCCAAAAATATGCAATGGAGAAAAGATAGCCTCTTCAACAAATGGTGCTGGGAAAATTGGAAATCCATATGCAACAGAATGAAACTAAACCCATATCTTTCACCGTGCATGAAAGTAAACTCAAAGTGGATTAAGGACCTCGGAATCAGACCAGAGGCCCTGCAGATTATAGAAGAAAAAGTAGGTCCAGATCTTCAATGTGTCGGCTTAGGACCAGACTTCCTCAACAGGACTCCCATAGCACAAGAAATAAAAGCAAGCATCAATAACTGGGATAGATTCAAACTAAAAAGCTTTCTCTCAGCAAAGGAAACTAACAGCAAAGTGAAGAAAGAGCCTACAGAGTGGGAGAAAATCTTTGCCAATCATACTTCAGATAGAGCACTAATCTCCAGAATCTATGAAGAACTCAAAAAACTCAACACCAAGGATACAACCCAGTTGACAAATAGGCTAAGGAAATGAGCAGAAGAAGATCTACAGAAGAAGATCTACAAGCAATCAACAAACATATGGTAAAATGTTCAACATCTCTAGTAATAAGAGAAATGCAAATCAAAACCACCCTAAGATTCCATCTCACCCCAATTAGAATGGCGATTATCAAGAATACAAGCAACAACAGGTGTTGGCGAGGATGTGGCGAAAAAAGTACACTCATACATTGCTGGTGGTGCTGCAAATTAGTGCAGCCACTCTGGAAAGCAGTATGGAGATTCCTTAGAAAACTTGGAATGGAACCACCATTTGACCCAGCTATCCCACTCCTTGGCCTATACCCAAAGCACTTAAAATCAGCATACTACAGAGATACAGCCACATCAATGTTCATAGCTGCTCAATTCACAATAGCCAGAGTGTGGAACCAACCTAGATGCCCTTCAGCTGATGAATGGATAAAGAAACTGGTATATATATACAATGGAATATTACTCAGCCATAAAGAATGATAAAATTAATGCATCTGTAGGCAAATGGATGAAATTGGAGAGTATCATGCTGAAGTGAGATAAGCCAATCTCAAAAACCAAAGGAAGAATGATCTCGCTGATAAGTGGATGATGATACATAATGGGGCGTGGGAGGGGTTAGTTTTAGGGTTAGAGTTAGGGTTAGGGAGGGGGGCAAGAATGGAGGAATGAAGGACTGTATAGAGGGAAAAGAGGGTGGGAGGGGTGGGGGGAAGAGAAAAAATAACAGAATGAATCAAACAACATTACCCTATGTAAATTTATGATTACACAAATGGTATGCCTTTACTCCATGTACAAACAGAGAAACAACATGTATCCCATTTGTTTACAATAAAAAAAAAGAACATAATACTATTGGGTTCACTTATGTCATATTTATAATAATCTTAGCATATTCCCCTTCTGAATAAGACTCTTAAGTCCCCCTGAATTAACATTATCAGGCCACTTATTGTCTAACTTTTGGATTGCCTTTTTATTAGTTTAAAAATAAAGTTAACAACATTTAAACATAAAGCTGAAATCAAAGTTGTACACTTTATTGGTATAATCTATAGTTCAAAATTATCATAATACTTACTTAGTTGTCCCTTCATTATTGTTAGATATAATACCATGAAAGTTTATGTAATCACACCCTGCAATAATGTGCATTCTGTTTGTATGTAATGGGTAATTGACTTTTACACTCAGTCACATCAAGAAGACTAGAATTCTTTTATCCTCACAATCACATACTTTTTTAATGATAGCATCGCACAAAGATGTTGCTGTTTCCACTTCTACTGCCACCACATTTAGCAAAGTGTTATCATTTGAATAGACTTAAGAGTTTTCCAAGATATTCACTTGGTTTTTTTATCTTTTTCTAGCATATTCAACAATATTAAATATTTATTATATCTAATAAGATCACATATATTAATAAGATGCATAAACTCCCTAATAGGTAACTTTAGCTGATAAGAGGATACAGATGTTTTGCATCACCTTTTATACTGCCTCCAGATTTTTCTTAATGTTTTTTTCAATTATTTTAGGAAATGTTGTGTTGAATGTTCTATTTGTTGCTAAAACCTATGTTTCCAATCTCAAATGCCACTGAAATGGAGCAACACAAAGCTATGGAAAGAAAAACACCCTATTATACAGGAATAAGATAAGGCTTAAAATATTTAAATAAATTCAGATAATTTTAGAACAGAAAAGGGATTAAGATCATTTCATCAGTGGTTGTCAAATCTAGCTATGCATCAGAATCACTTAAGGAGCTCATTAGAAAGCATACAGTCCTATATCACATGCAGAGCAATTCTGCTTCAATTTGGGTGAAGTCTTCAAATTTTTCTTTTTAACAAAGTACTTTAGGTGCATAGCCAGGTGTTTTGGAATCACCAATGTAAGGAAATGCCTTACACACAGGAATTACATTTAATTCATCTCTGTAATTCTAGGTAGATCAGAAAAGTACCAGGTACATGGCAGGTACAAAATAAATGTTTGCAGAAGACAGGGCAGAACGTGGGTTAAAAAAAAAAAGTTCCATGATTTATGGAATGTACCATCCTTGAAAAGCATTAGAACCCAGTTCTGAATTGGCCCAACGGTGGTGGGATAAGAACTTCAGATCCTTTCTTTTCCAAAGTTCATTCATTCATATCAAATATAGTAAATAAATCATCCACAATTGTCAATCTCATAAGATTATATTATGGGCATACAGGTATATATAAAGGTACTATTCCCATCTCATAAATCTTAATAATTTCTCTGATCATAGTTTCCTTACATATTATAAAGATATTTCTTAACCTTTTCAAGCTCTAGTTTTTTCATATGTGGATTTGCTAAATAATTTAAACATACATTGTATAATTCTTTGAAGCAGGAAACAATGTCATAGACATCATTGCTTTTTTCTATCTGCTCCCTACAAAAAGTTTGTGGCACTTACAAAAGTATAGGTTTTGGATGATTCTTCTAATGTCCTTTTGAACTATTGTACTAGAATTTGATTACATTTATAAATAAGTTTTCAGTATAAGAGAATATTTGTGCAATGGCATTCTCTGGTTATTACAGCAACATTTTAGGATCTTACTACAAGATTCCCAGGAGGTGAAGGAGGGAAAGCAGAACAAGGGGGCAGAGGAAGGGAAAGAAGAGGAATAATAACAATTCTTCAGTTGCAAACTATTCACCTTGGTTTATATTCTCACATGAAATCTTTATTGACTCCCACAATGTCTCATTTCTAAGTCAGTTTTCCCAATAGTTAATTGTTAACAAAATACAATTTATTTCATGGGGGTTTTGATTTCTCAAAAGATTCCCCAAATTATAGTCATCAGTGCTTAAGGGTGAGTGCTGTAAGATCATTGTTGTAAATGAATCATTTGGTAATTCCCTTCATTCTCTTCATCAGTGTAAAAGGCACTTGTGACTACTTTTAGCCAGGTGATAGTACCAGGATCCTTTTGAATACAGGGACTCTTTGTGGGCAGTGAGCAGAGTAGACTTGAATAAAAGAGCTGTGTGTTGCTGCATGAAACCATTCAACCTGCAATGATTTAACTTCTACAAATATGCAAGATTAAAAAAAATGTAGTAAACTTACAATCCAATTATACATAGTAAGTGTAGAGACTATTAAAATACATTTGCAAATGTATTTTTTGTTTGTTCTCTTTAAATATACATGACAGTAGAGTATATTTTAACATATTATACATACATGAATTATAACTTATTCTAATTAGGATCCCAGTTTTGTGGTGGCACAGGATGTGGAGTTTTGCTGATGAAATATACCTATATGAATATAGGAAAGTTCTGTCTTATTCATCACACTCTCCTATTCCCCCTCCCTTCCTTTCATTCACCTTTTTCTAATATACTGAACTTCTGTTCTTTCCCTCACTCCCCACCTTGTTTTCTGTTACCATCCACGTATCAGAGAGAACATTCGACCTTTAGTTTTAGGGAATCAGTGTATTACTTTTTAAAATTTTTTAAATTTGTTTTAATTAGTTGTACATGACAGTAAAATGCATTTATACATGTTGATAGATCATATATAAATGGAGTATGATCTTATTTTTCTCATTATACATTTTGTAGGACACATCAGTCATGCAGTCATATATGTACATGAGGTAATAATGTCTGTTTTTTTTTTTTTTTTTTTGGGGGGTGCTGGTGATCGAACCCAGGGCCTTGTGCTTACAAGGCAAGCACTCTACCAACTGAGCTATCTCCCCAGCCCCTGTCTGTTTTATTCTATCATCTCTTACCCCATTCCTCTTCCTCTCCCTTCATTTCCCTCTACCTAAACTAAAGTAACTATTCTGTATATCCAACTCCCTTATTGGGAACTAGCATCAGCATATCAAGAGAAAACATTCAGCCTTTGTTTTTTTGGGTTTGTCTTATTTCACTTAGCATGATATTCTCCAACTCTATCCATTTAGCAGCAATTGCCAGAATTTTATTCTTCTTGAAAGCTGAGTAATATTCCATTTATATATATATTTCATATATTTCTTTATCCATTCAGCTCTTGAAGGGCATCTAGGTTGGTTACATAGATTAGCTATTGTGATTTGAGCTGCTATAAATATTGATGTGACTCTGTCACTGTAATATACTGATTTTAAGTCCTTTGGATATAAATGGAGGTGTGGGATAGCTGGGTCAAATGGTGGTTCCATTCCAAGTTTTCTGAGGACTTTCCAAACTTCTTTCCATAATGGTTGCACCAATTTGCATTCCTGCCAACAATGTATGAGTGTACCTTTTTCCCCACATCCTCATCAACATTTATGGTTGCTTGTGCTCTTGATAATTGCCATTCTGATTGGAGTGAGGTGAAATCTTAGAGTAGTTTTGATTTGCATTTCTCTAATTGCTAGAGATGTTGAATATTTTTTCATATATTGAAAAATATTTGTTAATTGACTTTATATTTTCTGATGTAAAGTATCTGTTCAGTTCCTTAGCCCATTTATTGATTTGGTTATTTGTTTTTTGGGTGTTAAGTTTTTTGAGTTCTTTATTTATTCTAAAAATTAATGCTTTATCTGAGGTGCATATGGTAAATATGTTCTCCCAATCTATAGGCTCTCTCTTCACATTATTGATAGTTTCTTTTGCTGAAAAGAAGCTTTTCAGTTTGAGTCCAACTCATTTATTGATTCTTGATTTAACTTCTTACACTTTAGGGGCCTTGTTAAGGAAGTCAGGTCCTAGGCTGGCATAATGAAGATTTGGGTCTACTTTTTCTTCTAGTAGTCACAGGGTCTCTATTCTAGTGCCCAAGTCTTTGATCCACAGTGAGTTGAGTTTCATGCAGGGTAAAGATATAGGTTTAATTTCATTTTGTTACATGTGACCTTCCATTTTTCCCAGCACCATTTGTTGAATAAGCTATATTTTCTCCACTGAATGTTCTTGGCACCTTGGTCTAGTATGTCTGTATTTATGTGGGTTTGTCTCTGTGTTTTGTATTCTGTACCAATTGTGATGCATCCTGCTTCACTTTTCTTCCTAAGATTTACTTTGGCTATTCTGGGTCACTTATTTTTCCAAATGAATTTCTGATTGCTTTTTCTAGTTCTGTGACAAATGTCATTGGGATTTTAATAGGAATTGCATTAAATTTGTATAACACTTTTGGTAGTATGGCCATTTTGACAATATTAATACTGCCTATCCAAGAGCATGGGAGGTCTTTCAGTCCTCTAAGGTCTTCGAATTCAATTTCTTTGTTTAGTGTTCTGTAGTTTTCATTGTAGAGGTTTTTCACCTCTTTTATTAGATTGATTCCCCAAAAATTTTTTGAGACAATTGTGAATGGGATAGTATTCTTTATTTCTCTTTCAGTGGATGCATCACCGGTGTGTAGGAATGCATTTGATTTATGGGTATTGATTTTATGTCCCACCACTTTACTGAATTCATTTATTACTTCTAGAAGTTTTTTGGTGGAATTTTTTGGATCTTCCAAATATAGAATCATATTATTGGCAAATAGTGATCATTTACCTATTTGTATCCCTTTAATTTCTTTGGTCTGTCTAATTGCTCTGGCTAGAGTTTCAAGGGCAGTATTCAATAAAAGTGGTGAAAGAGGGCATCCTTGTTCCAGTTTTAAGAGGGAATGCTTTCAATTTTTCCCCATTTAGAATTATATTGGTCTTGGATTTAGCATATATGACTTTTGCAATGTTGAGTTATGTTCCTACTATTCCTAGTTTTTCTAGTATCTTGAACATGAAGGGGTGCTGTACTTCGTCAAATGCCTTTTTTTGCATCTATTGAGATGATCATATGATTCTTGTTTTTAACTCTATTGATATAAATTGTTTATTGATTTCCGTATGTTGAACCAACCCTGCATCCCTGGGATGAACCCCACTTGATCATGGTGTGGTTTTTAATATGTTTTTATATGTGATTTGCCAGAATTTTATTGAGAATATTTGCATCTGTGTTCATCAAGGATATTGGTCTAAAGTTTTCTTTCCTTGATGTGTCTTTGTCTGGTTTTGGTATCAGGATGATACTAGCCTCATAGAATGAGTTTGGGAGGGTTCCCTCCTTTGCTACTTCATGGAATAATTTGAGGAATATTGGTGTTAATTCTTCTTTGAAGTTCTTGTAGAACTTGGGTGAGAATCCATCTGGTCCTGAGCTTTCCTTAATTGTTAAGATTTTAATGTCATTTTCTATTTCATTACTTGAAATTATTCTGTGTAAATCATGTATGACCTCCTGATTCAGTTTATGTAGGTCATATGTCTCTAGAAATTTGCCAATGTCTTCAATATTTTCTGTTTTATTGGAGTATAAATTTTCACAATAGTTTCTTATTATGTCCTGTATTTCACTTGTGTCTGTTGTGATATTTCCTTTTTCATCATGTAGTTTAATAATTTGAATTTTCTTTCTTTTTCTCTTCTTCAGTGTGGTTAGGGGTTTATCAGTTTTGATTTTTTTTTTCCAAATAACTAACTTTTTGTTAAATTGTCAATTTTTTCAATTGTTTCTTTTGTTTCAATTTCATTGATTTCAGCTCTGATTTTAATTATTTCCTGTCTTCTGCTTTTGGTGTTGATTTTTCTTTTTCTATGGCTTTCAGTTATAATAGTAGGTCATTTATTTGTTGGCTTTTTATTCTTTTAATAAATGAGATCAATGCAATGAACTTTTCTCTTAGTACTACCTTCATAGTGTCCCAGAGATTTTGGTATGTTGTACTGGTATTCTCATTTACCTCTAAATATTTTTTCATTTCATCCTTCATTTCTTATGCTATCCATTCACCATTCAATAGTGTATTATTTAGTCTCCATGTGTTAGAGTAACTTCTATTTTTATTCCATCATTGATTTTTATTCCATCTATTTTATTCTATTTTTATTCCATCAATGAACTAATTTCAGTTCATTATGATCCAATAGAAAGCAGGATTTTATCTCCCTTTTTTTTTTGGCATTTACTAAGAGTTTCTTAGTGGCATAGGTATGGTCTATTTTAGAGAAGGATTTATTTACTGTGGAGAAAAAAGTGTATTTGCTTGTTGATGGTTGAAATATTCTATATATGTCTGTTAAGTCTAAATTATTGATCATATTATTTAGTTCTATTGTTTCTTTATTTAGTTTTTGTTTACGAGATCTGTCAAGTAGTAAGAGAGATGTGTTGAAGTCACCCAGTGCTATTGTGTTGTTATCTATTTGATTCTTGAAATTGAGAAAGGTTTGTTTGATGTACATAGATGCTCCATTGTGTGGGGCATAAATATTTACAATGGTTATGTCTTGCCACTTTATAATTTCCTTCTTCAGAATGAAATGACCTTATTTGTCTCTTCTGACTCAGTTTGGCTTGAAGTCTACTTTATCTGATAGAGGAAGGAAAACCCTGCTTGTTTATGAAATCCATATGACTGATGTTTTTTTCCATCCTTTCACCTTCAGTCTGTCGATGTCTTTGCCTATGAGGTGAGTCTCTTGGAGACAGCTTATTGTTGAGTCTTATTTTTTAATCCAATCTGGAAGTCTGTTTCTTTTGATTAATAAGCATAGGCCATTAATAATCAAGGATAAGCACAGCGCTTGGTTTCAGAGTCACCCGCCGGGCTTCGACAGCTGCCCAGAGGAAGGCCCGCATAGGCAGGCGATTAGGTGCAGAACAGGGTCCCATGACCTAGGTGGCTTCTCAGTGGAAGAGCTGCAGAGACAAGCTGAGGGGCGGAGCAAAGGTTCCAGGACTGTGGGCAGATTCTCTGAGGAGAGGCAACCTAAGGAGACTCATCTGCGAAGGATGAGGCTCCCAGGTCCAGGAGGTAGGTCCGGGCCCCGGGAACATTTCAGAGGAAGACTGCCCAGCCCAGGTGGCAAGATACGCCTCCCCCCGCTGGAGCAGTGAACATGGACAGCTGGGAACTTTGCAGAGGAGGCCACTCAGCACAACGCTTGGTTTCGGAGCAACCTGCCGGGGTTCCGGCAGATGCCCAGAGGAAGAGCTGGGCAGCGAGCTGTTTGAACTCAGAGCAACCTCCTGAACAACAGGGGTGGGGGCTGCCCTGAGGAGGAGGAGGTGCACAGTGAGTTCCTTGGTCTCCAAACAACCACACAGAACACCGGGTGGCTGCTTGGAGGAAGAGACGAGCAGCGGGTCGCTGGGGCTCGGAGCATCTGTACAAGGCTCCAGGTGGCTGCTCAGAGGACGGGTCGCATAGCCAGGCAATTAGGTGCAAAGCACAGTCCAGGGACCTAGGCAGCTTCTTGGTGGAAGAGCTGCACAGAGACAACCTGAAGGGCAGAGCGAAGGTTCCAGGACTGTGGGCAGCTTCTCTGAGGAGGGACAGCCTAAGGAGACTTGTCTACGAAAGGCAAGGCTCCCAGGACCAGGAGGTAGGTCTGGACCCCTGGGAACGTTGCCTGGAAGGCTGACTTGCCCAGGCGGTAGTTGTGGACTGAGGGGAACCTCTAGGAGGGGAACTGACCATCGAGACCTCCCTACCGGGTGAGTCTTCCCTGCCAGGTGAGGTTTTCACACAAGGACGGTAAAACCAGAGACACAGGCACAAACGGGCCTTGCCTCAGCCCGCAGCCTAGTTCCCCTTTGGTTGACCATTGGTCAACAAGTGAAGGCACCTCTGCCCACAAGCAGGAAATATACCCCACCTGAAGGCCACCACCCCTAGAGAAGCAGCTTCCTTGTGGAGCACCGCAGTATCAACTTCCTCCAAGACTTCAGGCTACTGAAGGATAAGAGGGGATATACTAGAAATCTTCAGGGACATTATAAGTCAATAGAGGAAATCTGCAACATCTCCGCAGTCCACTGATACCTAAACAATATGAGAAAACAAGGGAAGAAAATGCCTCAAACAAATCTAGATGTTACATCAATAAAATCCAATGACAGCATGGCAGAAGAAATGTCAGAAAGGGAGTTCAGAATGTACATAATTAACATGATAAGAGAAGCAAACGATGAAATGAAAGAGCAAATGCAGACATTGAATGATCGCACCAATCGACAGTTAAAAGAGCAAATACAGGAAGCAAAAAGATCATTTCAATGAAGAGTTAGAGATATTGAAAAAAAACAAACAGAAATCCTTGAAATGAAGGAAACAATAAACCAAATTAAGAACTCCATAGAAAGCACAACCAATAGGATAGAACACCTGGAAAACAGAACCTCAGATATTGAAGACAAAATATTTAACCTTGAAAACAAAGTTGAACAAACAGAGAAGATGGTAAGAAATCATGAACAGGATCTCCAAGAACTATGAGATATCATGAAAAGGCCAAATTTAAGAATTACTGGGATTGAGGAAGGCTTAGAGAAACAAACCAAAGGAATGAACAATCTATTCAATTAAGTAATTTCAGAAAATTTCCCAAATCTGAAGAATGAAATGGAAAATCAAGTTCACGAGGCTTATAGGACTCCAAATACACAAAATTACAACAGACCCACACCAAGACATATTGTAATGAAAATACCTAACATACAAAATAAAGACAGAATTTTAAAGGCTGTGAGAGAAAAGAACCAAATTCCATTCAGGGGGAAACCAATACGGATATCAGCAGATTTTTCAATCCAGACCTTAAAAGCTAGAAGGGCTGGAACAACATTTTTCAAGCCCTGAAAGAAAATGGATGCCAACCAAGAATCTTATACCCAGCAAAACTTACCTTCAGATTTGAGGATGAAATAAAATCCTTCCATGATAAACAAAAGCTAAAAGAATATAGGAAAAGAAAGCCAGCATTATAGAACATTCTCAGCAAAATATTCCATGAGGAAGAGATGAAAAACAAAGAAGCAAATCAGCAAAGGGAGGAGCTATCCTAAAGGAACTCTCAAATAAAGAAGAACCAAGTCGTGTCAAAAATAAATAAATAAATAAATAAATAAATAAATAAATAAATAAATAAAATGAGTCAAATGACTGGGAATACAAATCATATCTCAATAATAACCCTGAATGTTAATGGCCTGAATTCATCAATCAAAAGACATAGACTGACAGATTGGATCAAAAAAAAAAGATTCAACAATATGTTGCCTACAAGAGACTCATATCATAGAAAGAGATACCCTAGACTAAAGGTGAAAGGATGGGAAAAAACTTACCATGCACATGGACTCAGCAAAAAAGCTGGGTTATCCATCCTCATTTCAGATAATGTGGACTTGAAGCCAAAGTTAGTCAGAAGGGATAAAGAAGGACATTTCATACTGCTTAAGGGAACCATAAATCAGCAAGACATAACAATCATAAATATCTGTGCCCCAAACAGTGGCTCATCCATGTATGTCAAACAAATCCTTCTCAATCTCAGAAAACAAATAGACCATAATACAATAATACTAGGTGATTTTAACACGCCTCTCTCACCACTGGACAGATCTTCCAGACAAAAATTGAACAAAGAAACCATAGAACTCAATAACAGAATCAATAATTTAGACTTAACGGACATTTATAGAATATACCATCCAACGAAGAGTGAATACACTTTCTTCTCAGCAGCACATGGATCCTTCTCTAAAATAGACCATATATTATGCCACTAAGCTAATGTTAGCAAATACAAGAAGATAGAGACACTACCTTGTATTCTATCAGATCATAATGGATTGAAATTAGAAATAAATGAAAGAGTAAAAAACAGAAATTACTCCAACACCTGGAGATTAAACAATATGCTATTATATGATGAATGGATAACAGAAGATATTAGGAAGGAAATTAAAAAATTCTTAGAGGTAAATGAGAACAAAATAGACAGATCAATACAGAATAGAGGACATGGACCCAAACCCAAATAAATACAATTTTCTCATACTAGACAAAGGTGCCAAAAATATGCAATGGAGAAAAGATAGCCTCTTCAACAAATGGTGCTGGGAAAATTGGAAATCCATATGCAACAGAATGAAACTAAACCCATATCTTTCACCGTGCATGAAAGTAAACTCAAAGTGGATTAAGGACCTCGGAATCAGACCAGAGGCCCTGCAGATTATAGAAGAAAAAGTAGGTCCAGATCTTCAATGTGTCGGCTTAGGACCAGACTTCCTCAACAGGACTCCCATAGCACAAGAAATAAAAGCAAGCATCAATAACTGGGATAGATTCAAACTAAAAAGCTTTCTCTCAGCAAAGGAAACTAACAGCAAAGCGAAGAAAGAGCCTACAGAGTGGGAGAAAATCTTTGCCAATCATACTTCAGATAGAGCACTAATCTCCAGAATCTATGAAGAACTCAAAAAACTCAACACCAAGGATACAACCCAATTGACAAATAGGCTAAGGAAATGAGCAGAAGATCTACAGAAGAAGATCTACAAGCAATCAACAAACATATGGTAAAATGTTCAACATCTCTAGTAATAAGAGAAATGCAAATCAAAACCACCCTAAGATTCCATCTCACCCCAATTAGAATGGCGATTATCAAGAATACAAGCAACAACAGGTGTTGGCGAGGATGTGGCAAAAAAAGTACACTCATACATTGCTGGTGGTGCTGCAAATTAGTGCAGCCACTCTGGAAAGCAGTATGGAGATTCCTTAGAAAACTTGGAATGGAACTACCATTTGACCCAACTATCCCACTCCTTGGCCTATACCCAAAGCACTTAAAATCAGCATACTACAGAGATACAGCCACATCAATGTTCATAGCTGCTCAATTCACAATAGCCAGAGTGTGGAACCAACCCAGATGCCCTTCAGTTGATGAATGGATAAAGAATCTGTGGCATATATATACAATGGAATATTACTCAACCATAAAGAATGATAAAATTATGGCATTTGCAGGCAAATGGATGAAATTGGAGAATATCATGCTGAAGTGAGATAAGCCAATCTCAAAAAACCAAAGGAAGAATGATCTCGCTGATAAGTGGATGATGACACATAATGGGGCGTGGGAGGGGTTAGTTTTAGGGTTAGAGTTAGGATTAGGGAGGGCAGCAAGAATGGGGGAAGGAAGGACTGTATAGAGGGAAAAGAGGGATGGGAGGGGTGGGGGGAAGGGAAAAAATAACAGAATGAATCAACCAACATTACCCTATGTAAATTTATGATTACACAAATGGTATGCCTTTACTCCATGTACAGAGAAACAACATGTATCCCATTTGTTTACAATAAAAAAATAAGAGTAATCAAGGATATTACTGAGCTATGGCTTGTATTCCTGGTCTTTTTAGTTTTTTCTGGCTTTTACTTTGATTTAGTTTGTATTTTGACTATTCCTTTATTATAGATCCTCCCTTTCCTGGTTTTCACTTTATCCTCATGGAATATTCTGTTGATAATGTTCTTTCATGCAGGCTTTCTAATTGTGAATTCTTTTAACTTTTGTTTATCATGGAAGATTTTTATTTCATCTTCAAATGTGAAACTTAAATTTGCTGGATATAAAATTCTTGGTTGGCATCCATTTTCTTATAGAGTTTGAAATGTTGTTTCTTGACCTCCTTAAGGGTCTGGGTGAGAGATCAGTTGAAATCTCAATTGGTTTTCCCCGTATCTATTTTGCTTTTTTTTTTCCCCCCACGGCCTTTCTGATTTTATCCTTATTCTGTATTTTAGTCATTTTCATTATAATGTGTCTTGGTGTGCGTCTGCTCTAGTTTTGTACATTTGGGATCCTGTAAGTCTCCTGTATTTGATTTTCCATTTCATTCTTTAGATTTGGGAAATTTTCTGATACTGTGTCATTGAAAAGATTGTTCATTCCTTTGGTTTGTATCTCTGCTCCTTCTTCTATTCTGATAACTTAAAATTTTGTCTTTTCTTGGAAGTTCTGTTCATGAATTCTTACCATCTTCTCTGCATGGTCAACTTTGTTTTCAATATTAAATATTTTGTCTTCCTTGTCTGAGGTTCTGTCTTCCAAATGGTCTAGTCTCTTGGTGATGCTTTCCATTGAATTTATAGTTTGACTTATTGATTCCTACATTTCATGGATTTCTGCTTGGTTTTTGTTTTTAATCACAATTTCTAACTCTTTATTGAAGTAATCTTGCACTTTTTGTATTTTCTCTTTGATTTCACTCTTTATACCATTCTTTACTTTACAAATCAGTTTAACAATGTACATTCTAAACTCCTTCTTGGACATTTCTTCTATTGTGTTGTCAGTTGCTTCTTTTATTGGGGAATTTTGGTTAGTTTGTGGCATTTTGTTCCTTTTTTTTTTTTTTTTTCACGTTGCTTGTGTGTTTTCCCATCTAGTTGTATGGATCTGAGGCAATACAGATTCTACCCTGTAGACCTATATTGTCACTGAAGATTTCGAGGATCCTGCCTTTAAGAGGGAGACCAATATCAATAGCACCCAGTGCAAACAATATACATTCCTAAATCTAATAGCTTCCACAAAGTTGACCACTGCCCTCTTGCTATAAACAGCAATGATGAGTTCAATCACTATCCAAAATAAAAACAGAAAATTTGCCTAACAGATTAACAACCTCAAATAGTGGACAAAAAAAGAACAGAAACAGTGCAGGACATGTTGTTCATGAGGGAAAAAGAGAGAAGCCAGAAGCCAAAATCCACAGGATGAGTGGAAGAGGAACCAACAGAGTTTGGCTGTTTGGTGGAGAAAAGGTAGAAAGGAAATCTAGGAAGGCAGACAAGCAAGAGGAAGAATACATATAAAGAGGGGGAAAAAATTAAAAATATAAGGATATATAGCAGAACTGCAAAGCACCATACATATATCACTGTCTTCAATAAACTGATGCACAAAAAACACCCTGCTCCAAATATGGTGGAGAGAGATCCCAGAGAAGAGAAAAAAAAATCAAAGTAAAAATCTTGGTGGAAAATTGAACAACTATCTCTGCCAGCATCCAAAAGCTTCTCAGCCCTCTCTCTCTCTCTCTCTGACTTTCCACAAGACTGCATGACCCAGATAGGCCCTGGTAGACCCAGGCACTACCTCACCAATCTTGGCCTCACATGTCCTTGGTTCCTCCACATTGCATTCCCAAGATCTCGTGCCACTGGAATTTGGAGAGAGACCACCAGGGATGAGTAATGCTGAGATACAGTAAATAGATGGCGCCAACCCACACTCCCAGGATGAAGACCCTAGTTATAGCTAAACCCATTGGCACCCTGACACTGAACCTCCAATGTCCTGGCCAGTGTCCAAAGAGGTGGCTGTGCCCCGAGATGGCTGTGGCAGCAAATCCACTGGCAACCCAAACAAACCCCAGACTCTGGACTGTCTCAAAATGGATGTGACTGCATGCAAACAAACCAGGAGTCTCCCTGGCAGTGAACCTCTGGGAAGTGGTAGAAGCAGTAGTAGCAGGGGTTGGTGGCAGAAGGCAGGGGGTCAGCAGCAGCTATAGTCATCAGTGGCAGTGGGGTGACTGAGGTAGCAGTGGTGCAGCAGCAGCTGTGTAGATGGCAGCACCCAGAGAGAAGATCTCCAGGTGATCTCCAGGAAGTGGCAGTGGCTTTGGTGACAGTGGTGTTGGTAGTAGCAGCAGCAGTGGCAGCAGCAGTGTAGATGGCAGCTGGGCATCCAAGGCAGCATCAAGGGCAGCAGACCTGCAGGTGACAGGCACTGCAACAGCATCAACAGCAGCAGCAGTGTCCGGAGAAAAGACCTCTGGGCACCTGCAGAAGTGGCGTCAAAGGCAGCTGTGCCCCAAGTGAAAACCTCTGGGTGATGGCAGCGGTTTCTGTGACAGCAACACCCGGGGAAAAGATCTCTGGGCATCCAGGGTACTGTGAGCAGCAGCAGCACCCAGAGAATACACCTCAGGGCATCTGAAGCAGCTACCTCCAGTGTATTTCTCTTAGCATTATAGTTTCCAGACCCATCCATTTACCAGCAAAAGTCATAAATATATATATACACACATATATATACACACACACACACATTTTATTCCATTCATTTCTTGAATGGCCCCTTGGTTGGTTCCATAACTGATCTACTGTGAGTTGAACTACTATAAGCATTGATGTGGTCACATCACTGTAGTATGCTGATTTTTACTCCTTTGGATATATACCAAGGAGTGTTGTCACTGGGCAAATAATGTACCATTCCTAGTTTTTTGAGGCATCTTCATACTGCTTTCCAGAGTTATTTGATCAATTTGTAGTCCAACCAGCAATATATGAGTGTACCCCTTTCACCACTTCCTCACCAACATTTATTGTTACTTGTATTATTGACTGTTGCCATTCTGACCAGAGTGAGATGAAATCTGTGTCATTTTAATTTGCATCTCTCTAATTTCTAGAGGTATTGAACGTTTTTTTCATATATTGAACATTTGTATTTCTTCTGTGAAGTACCTGTTCAGTTCCTTTGCCCATTTGTTTGGATTATTTGGTTTTTTGGTGTTAAGTTTTTTGAGTTCACTATAAATCCTGGAGATTAATGCTCCATGTGAAGTGCAGGTGGCCAAGATTTTCTCCCATTCTGTAGGCTCTCTGTTCATGTTCAAATAAGTGCTTTAGTTTCATGCCATTCCATTTATTGACTATTGATTTTAACTTTTGTGCTTCATGCATCTTGTTAATGAAGTCAGTTACTGAGTGTGTTTGAGTATTGGGCCTACTTTTTTTCTAGTAGGCACAGGGTTTCTGTTCTAATGCCTAGGTCGTTGATCCACTTTGAATTTTGTGCAGGGTATGAAATAGGGGTTAAATTTCATTCCATAAGAGATGGATTTCCCATTTTCCCAGCACCATTTGTTGAAGAGGCTATCTTTTCTCCAATGTATGTTTATGGTGCCATTATCAAGTACAAGGTAACTATTCATGTGGGTTTGTCCCTGTGTCTTCTATTCTGTTCCACGGGTCTTCTTAACTATTTTGGTGCCAATACCATGCCAATTCTGTTACTAAACTCTGTAATATAAATTAAGATCTGGTATTGTGATGCCTTCTGCTTCACTTTTCTTGCAAAGGATTACTTTGGCTATTCTGGGCCTCTTGTTTTTCCAAATGAATTTCATGATTGCTTTTTCTATTTCTAAGAAGAACATCATTGGAATTTTAATAGGAATTACATTAAATCTGTATAGCACTTTTGGTAGTATGGCTATTTTGATATTATTAATTCTGCCTATCCAAGAACATGGGAGGTCTTTCCATCTTCTAAGGTTTTCCTCTATTTCTTTCTTCAGTGTTCTGTAGTTATAATTGTAGAGGTCCTTCACCTCTTTGGTTACATTGATTCCCAAGAATTTTATTTTTTGAAGCTATTGTGAATGGAATGTTTCTTTTAATTTCTCTTTCAGTTGATTAGTCATTGGAGTACAGGAATTCAATTTATTTCTGGATATTAATTTTGTATCCTGCTAGTTTGCTGAATTTATTTGTAAGTTCTGGGAAGATTTCCAGTGGAGTTTTTTTTTGGGTCTTCTAAATATAGGATCACATCATCAGGAAACAGATAGTTTGAACGACATGGGTGATCTTTCCATCTTCTAAGGTCTTCCTTCTTTAGTGTTCTATAGTTTTCATTGTAGTCTTTCACCTCTTTCATTAGATTAATTTACAAGGATTTTTGTTTGTTTGTTTGATTTGTTTTGTTTTTTGAGACTATTGTGAATGAGACAGTTTTCCTAATTTCTCTTTCTGCTGATTCATCATTGTTGTATAGGAACACAGTTGATTTCAGGGTGTTCAATTTTGTATCCTGCTACATTGCTGAATTCAATTTATGAGTTCTAGAAGATTTCTGATGGGTTTTTGGGTCTTTTCAATATAGGATCATGTTGTCATCAAATAGGGTTAGTTTGAGCTCTTTTCCTATTTGTATCTGTTTAGTTGCTTTCTTCTAATTTCTCTGGCTACAGTTTCCAGGACTGTTTGATAGAAGTGGTGAAAGAAGGTATCCCTGTCTCATTCCAGTTTTTAGAGGGAATCCTTTCAATTTTTCTGATTTAGAATAATGTTGGCTTTGGGTTCATAATATATAGTTTATATAATGTTGAGGGTTCCTACTATTCCTAGATTTTCTAGTGTTTTGAACATGAATGGATGCTGTATTTTGTCAAATGTTTTTTCTCCATCTGTTGAGATAATCATGTGATTCTTGTCTTTAACTCTATTTATGTGGTGAATTACATTTATTGATTTCAGTATATTGAACCAACCTTGCATCCCTGGGATGAAATCTACTTGATCACTTTGCACTCTCTGTTTAATATGTTTTTGTATGCAATTTGCCAGGATTTTAAGAATGTTTGCATCTATGTTCATCAAGGATATTAGTCTGATCTTTTGTTTCCTTGATGTGTCTTTGTCTAGTTTTGATATCAGGGTGATACTACTTCATAGAATGAGTTTGAAAGGGTTCCCTCCTTTTCTATTTCATGGAATAATTTGAGGAGGACAGTGTTAATTTTTCTTTGACAGTCTAGGGGAACTCACCTGAAAATCCATCTGGTCTTAGGCTTTTCTTTGTTGGCAGGCTTTTGATGGAGTCTTTAGTTTCATTGTTTGAAACTGATCTGTTCATATTTTCTGTGTCCTCCTGATTCAATTTGGGTAGGTCATATGTCTAGAAATTTGATGTCTTCAAGATTTTCTATTTCATTGGAGTATAAATTTTCAAAATAGTTTCTGATTATTGTCTGTATTTCAGTAGTATCCTTGGTGCTATTTCTTTTTCATTACAAATTTCAATAATTTGAGTTTTTTACTCTTTCTCTTCATTAGTTTGGCTAACAGTTTATCAAATTCATTATTTATTCAAAGAATCAACTTTTTATTTTATTAATTTTTTTGTTTTGTTTTGTTTATTTCTATTTCATTGATTTTGGCTCTGATTTTAATGATTTCCTGTCATCTACTGCTTTGGGGGTTGACTTGCTGTTCTTGCTTTATGCTTGAGATGTAATGTTAGCCATTTATTTGGTAACTTTCTATTCTTTTAATTAATGAGCTCATTGCAATTAACCTTCCTCTTAGAATTGCCTTCATAGTGTCCCAGAGATATAGGTGTATTGTTATTCTCATTTACCTCTAAGTATTTTTTTTATTACCCCTGATTTCTGCTATTTGTCATTCTGTATCATATTATTTAGTCTCCAAGTGTTAGTGTAACTTCTGGTTTTTATTTTATTGTTCATTTCTAATTTCATTCCATTATGATCTGATAGAAGGAAAGGTATTGTTTCTATTTTTTTTGTGTTTGCTAAGAGTTACTTTTAAGCCTAAGATATGGTCTGTTTTAGAGAAGGATTCTTATGTTGCTAAGAAGAAAGTGTATTTAGACATTGATGGATGAAATATTCTTTATGTATCTGTTAATTCTAAAATATTAATTGTAGTTTTTACTTCAATAGCTTCTTTATTTAGTTTTTATTTGGTGGATCTATCTAGTAATGAAAGAGATGTGTAACTGTCACCCAGTATTATTGTGTTGTGGCCTATTTGATTCTTGAAATTGAGAAGGGTTTGTTTGATGTATGTAGATGCTCCATTGTTTGGGGCATAAACATTTACAATTGTTATATCTTATTGATGTATAATTCCCTTAAGCAGAGTGAAATGAACTTCTTGGCCCCTTCTGATTAACTTTGGCCTGAAGTCCATGTTATTTCATATGAGGATAGAAACCCCTGCTTGTTTACAAGAGCCATGTAAATGATATGCTCTTTTCCCCATCTTGTTACTTTCAGTCTGTGGATTTTTTTGCCTATGAGGTTGGAGATAGCATATTGTTGGTTCTTGTTTTTTAATCCAATCTGCCATTTTATGTCTTTTGATTGAAGAGTTTAGCCCATTTACATTCAGTGCTATTATTGAGATATGATTTTTTTATTCCCTATCATTTTAATTTATTTCTGGTTTTTAATTGGAATTAGTTTCTACTTTGATTGAGCATTGTTCTAGTACAGTACTTCCCTTTGATGGTTTCATTTTTATTTTTCATTTCTTCATGAAATATTTTATTCATTTTATGTTTTGTAGTCTAAGCTTTCTAGTTGTGAATTCTTTTAACTATTGTTTATCATGGAAGGTTTTTATTTCATCATCAATTCTAGAGCTTAATTTTTCTGGTATTGTATTCTTGGCTGGCATTGATTTTCTTTTAGAGCTCTGTATATATTATTCCAAGACCACCTAGCTTTGAGGGTCTGGGTTGAGAAATCAACATGATCAAGATTGGTTTCTCTCTAAAGTGACTTGTCTTTCTGTCTAGCAGGCTTTAAAATTCCATCCTTATTCAGTATGTTAGGCATTTTCATAGTAATGTGACTTGTTGTGGGTCTGTTGTAATTTTGTATATTTGGGGTCCTGTAAACCTCTTGTATTTGATTTTTCTATTTCATTTTTAAGATTTGGGAAAATTTCTGATGTTATTTCATTGAAAAATTGTGCATTCCTTTGGTTTGTATCTCTAAGCCTTCATTTATCTCAATAAATCTTACATTTGTTCTTTTCATGTTATCCCATATTTTTTGGAAGTTCTGCTTATGGTCTTTTAGTATCTTTCTGCATGGTCAACTTTATTTTCAAGATTATATATTTTTTATTTATTGCCTGAAACCATTTCATGTGACCTTATCTGCTGGTGATGCTTTCCATTGAATTTTTAATTTGGATTTTTGATTCCTTCATTTCTAGGATTTCCACTTGACTTTTTTTTTCAGAATCTGTATCTCTTTATTGAAGTGATCTTTCACTTCCCATATTTTCTCTCTGAAAAAAATACTTTTTTTTTCCTTACTTCATCCTTTACCTCACAGATCAGTTTAATGATGAACTTCCTAAACTCCTTCTCTGACATTTGTTCCACTGGGTGGAACTCTTTTATTGAAGTATTTTGATTTCAGGGTAGTTTGTTCCCTTACTTTTTCATGTTATTTGTGTGTCTCCCCCATCTACCAGTATAGGTATAGATCTGAGGCAGTAGTTTATAGTGTCCCTAAAGTTTTCTATTTGGGAGAGACAAATAATAACAACAACCAGTATAAATAATATACAGCATTAAACCAAGTAGTTCCTTCTATGACATCTACAATTTTAATTGTCACAATGAACAGAAATCATGTGATCAGTTATTGCTCGCTGTAAAAACAGTTTACAAAAGGGTTTATAACTTGAAGTGGTGAACAGTGTTAAAACAGAAGTAATGTTAGATGGTGATGGTTATTTGAGAGGAGGAGAGTATATAGAAGTAAAATATTAAAGGAAGAGTGAATGAGAAATCAATACAGATTGACTGTTAACAGACAAAATAGAGAAAGAGAATCAAGGAAACAGATAAGTGAGAAAAAAAGAAAAGAATATATATATAAAATAATACAAAACAAAACCAAAATATATTAATCAAACATCCTAGCCCTCAAAAGACTGGAATCATGGATGATAACTGCTTTTAAAGAATGCTAGAATGAAAAAAAAAGGAGACAAACATATGTGTGTGTATGTGCGCACGTGTCTACAAACCATTCTGCTCAAAAACAAAAGAAGGAAGAAGAAAGTTCATGATGAAAGGTAAATAATTGTTTCTATTAGAGTTCAAAAAATTCTTGGCTTCCCTTCTCAGCAGTGTTATGTGGGGTGGGCTGGAATATGATGTCTGCTCCACCCCCAGGATGAAGTCAATGGAATGTGAGAGCAAATCCTAGAGAGAGTTCCTAGAGGTGGGGTTTAGGTCTAGGTAGGCTGCAGGTTTTTCGTTTAAGTGGTGATTGGTCTGAAGAATTTAATTCAGTGTGCTTCCAGGGTCCAGCAGTCTCCTGTTTGTGCTGGGTGACCCTGGGTTCTACTTGTCCCGCAAAGGAACCAATCCTTTGTCCCTTTTATCACCTGCACACTCTGAGTTTCTGTCTTTCAAGTAAATCCTCGACCTCAATCACTCCCACCCCCTCCCTTTCAAATTACAGAACCAATGCATCCCTCCCAGTCAGTCCTGTTAGCTGCTGAATTGAATGCAGAGGGGAGTCATTTAAACCCCTGTCTGCATCTGACCCTGTCCTGGACACTCTCTGTGTCATGTGATGTGAGTTCACCAGGCCCAAGTTTGCCAAGACACAGCCCACACAGCCACCCAGCCCCATGAAGTGACTGCAAAATGATTCCTTTCTCTGTCTGTGGGCAGCTTTCCCACACAAGGATAGTGTGTAGCATTCCTTTTAGGTTAGTCCCACAGGCAGTGTCTTTGATCTCAGATCTCTCCATACCCAAATATGCCATAGGCCTCCTAAAAACGCAGGTTCCTTTAATTCCTTCCACTTTGCTCTCAAGGGGACCACCCCATCTGGTGCCACTGGGGATTTGTTCCCTAGTTTATTATATTCAGCCTCCTGAGTCCCCAGTCTGCTTTGAATGTTTACTGGGAAGTATTACTTCCCCTTTTTATTTATTTTTTTTACACACCTTGCTGAGAAGCTGCCTATATGCTTTCTTGGTTTCATACCACTGAGCAGCCAGAAAAGTGACCTCCTCTATTCCACCATCTTCCCAGAATACCCAAGTACTTTTTTCCCCACCTTATATATGCCTGAATTATTCGTTCATGGGTGTAGGCTCATCAAGGTATTTGAAGCTTCATCTTAGAACATAACCTTAACTTGCTTAGAGTAGTTCATTTTTTATATCGTTCCTATTGTTGAATGTAAACTGTGAATTAGTTTTCTCTTTGAATTTCTTAAGAATTAATCTAAGGTAGTGATTGGGAAAAATAAGAAAATGTAATGCTGAAGTGCCAAGCTTGAGGAGGTGTGTCAGGAGATAACTATGGGATGAAAGTAAGAGGGGTTGACTGATGAAAAGCCTAACTTACTCTCAGGTCAGTTACCAACTCTGCACTGACCGAAGAACTTTATTGAATGGTGTGACACTGATCTTGACTTTCTTTCTTTGGCTTTTATTCAGAGACTCCACTCAAGAGTAGATTATGTGTAGTCTCTGACCAATCTGTGTATACTTCAGATGAATACCCTTTTTAAATCACTAGCAAAACTTCTGAAAGGTTGAGAATTTATTTTTAAATTTTTATAACTTTCCAATCTGCAACATTAGACTCAGTAAGATGCTCAGTACTTCACATATAGAATAGAATAGATTATGAAGTAAAAAGTTCTACATAAAATGTTTTTTTGTTCTTACTCACTCCCAAGCCCTGCTTTCATTCTAGCTATTCTATTGCTACACCTATTACAAATGACTTCCCTTTTATCATCCACCTGCTTATTTACATATTTTAGTCTGTAGTTTTCTAAAAAGGAGGGCAGGGATTATGTTTACTTATCATTGTATCCTGCATACCTGGCATAGTACCTGATGTCAAAGCTACTCAGTAAACATGTTCCTTGTATATAAGTATATCCAAGTTTCTTCATATGTGACTTTGGGTGAGTTATATTTGTTTAGAATTTTAAAAATCCTTTTGAATTTTTTTCTGAATCTACTTTTGCCTTCATAGATTTAAAGAGATTTGAATTTATTATCAAAATAACTGTAGCAATCACCTATCATGTTCTTTCCATTTTACTCCAATTAATATTTAAGATACTGTTTTCTTTTGCTTTACTCTAGAACTGAACAATGCTACAAAAACATTTTTTACGAAAGAATATTTGAAAATTAAACAAAGCTTTCAGAAATCCAGCTCTGCAAAATGGCCTCTACCAAGCTGCAGAAAAGCTTTCCATCTTTTTGGAGGTAAGGAAACTAATACCTAACCCCTCCCCTGTCAAAAAAAAATTCTGGTAACTTCGTCGATTTGTTCTTATACCTAATTTCTTCCTGTCTTAGAAATGTTAGTTGACATACATTTCTGTATTAATCTAATTTATGTAATGATTTTGCCAAGTATCTCCTTACTAAAAGTTACAAATATACATATAAAGAAAATGAAGTCTATCCATTGAAAAAAATTTGAGATAAACCAAGATTAAATTGACTTTCTTGGGGAGAATAACAGGGGAGGAGGATGGAGAAAGGTTGATCAGTAGGTTCTAAGTTACAGTTAGATAAAAGTAAGCAGTTCAGGTATGCTATTACTCACACTATAATATACTGTATATTCAGAAAGCTAGAAGAAAAGATTTTGCATGTTTTCACAATAAAGAAATGGTAAATGTTTGAGGAGACAGATATATCTAACCTGATTTAAACATTATACAATATATGCATGTATCCAAAACATAATATCATATCTCATTAATATGTATATCAGTTAAAAATTCATAAAAAATAAATTGACCCATTAGTAGTTAATATATAGATGATAAACAGGTATCCCAAAAGTATCAGATTTGATAAAAACTGTATTTGACAAAAGCACTAGCACTCTTAAAAATTTTTATTAATGCAGTTATCATAAGGTAAATTTATTTAGTTTTAATATCTTATAGTTGTAGGACAAGTAGAAAGTGACAGAGCCTTGATATAGAGGGTGTCACAGAACTGTACAATGGTCTGGGAATACAAGTGTCTAGGTTCAGGTCTAAGTAGCTATATGATTTCAGGGATGTCATGAAAATTCTGTTTCTTGTCCTCAGACCTGTAAAGTGTAAATAATTTTATCTGCCCCACTTAATTAATATACTAGTTGTAATGAGTGAATGAACTAATGGGAAAGCACATTGTAATTTGTAATTAATTTACTACATAAATATATAAAATTATCAAAATAAGGATAAGGCAGTGTCTTATGCCTCTTTGAGCTTAAAGAATGTGTTACTGTATGACCATACCACATGGATATAAAATATAAAGTCATATTTTATAAATCCATGGTTTTTAAGAGCATGAACTATTGTGCAGTTTTAGTATTTACAACTTGCGATATTATGGAACCTGATAAGGAAAGTCCAGATAGGGGACTCATGATCTTCAGAAACAGGAGAACTTCTACATAAGAAAACAACAAGATGATACAGTGATGACAAAGACCCAAAGCAGATACATGCAGAGCCTGTATGGTGGAGGCAAAAAATAAATTGATACACTAAATCTCTTATGTTTGAAGGAAATAATTTAAGGACCACTATAACTTTGCACAGTGGTTTGAATGCATAGAGTAGTTTAAGGACACTCTCTAAGCACATAACTCCTTACAATGTGGTTAGTAACTAAAAATGTTAGGTAGGATTTGGTATAAATAGGTTTAAAACATAGCCCAAAATATAATAGAAAATCAAATATCAGCCTTACATAAAGAATTCATACCAAAAGGAGAATATTTGCAATTTGGTTTTTGTTCTTTAAGAGGTTTCTTTGTATCCTGTCTTCTGCAGTATATTCAGTTTTTTAAAATACAATAATCCCACACTTTGTCTTTTTCTATTCTGAAGTAATACTGAAGCAACAATTCAAACAATTGCTCCTTTGTGATTTTTGTCTTATTTGTCCTTTGTGGAATAGAAGAGTGCCATAGAACTTGATTTTATAATACATTTTTATGGCGAGGTTCAAAGTAACTTTATTACATCATTCAATTTAAGAAGTATTTTAGTATCACGAGCTCAGCTGAACTGGGCAAGAACTGAACTGTCAGGTAGCCAAGTAAAGCAATAGGCCAAAAAGGATAGAATTAAGCTTTAAATCACCTACTACAATGGCATAAGCAGGAGTCTAAACCTAGAGGAAATGCCTATTCCCCTTTTCCATTTTCTCCATGGAACAGTACATTGATCCAGGGTCAGGTAGAGCAGAGCAGACATAGGGATTGACTCACTATACAGAAACTAAGTTTCCAACAGTTTTATGGATCCTGGAGTCAGGGGAGAGTAATATGGAGGAAGTGCCACTAGTTGGGGAAAAAAACTAGGTATGGAGTCACAGTGGAGAAAAGTACCCTCAAGGTATCCTCTTCTAATTCCCCTAAAGAGGCCTTAGCAGAGGCAACTGAAAAGACCTCTGCCCAAGGTCTCAGATAAAAGAACCGAGGAATGAAGATGCTGTGAAAGAGCATTCACTGGCTTCGCCACTCCTTGTGGAAACTGTAAATGCTGCTTGTGCACCAAGTCTGGCATGGGAAGGGCAGCTTTCTGCTGTGAGGTCTATCAGTTACATTCTTTGTCGCTGTCTGTGGGTAGGCCTATAAAATCATACCACAGGATTGGGAACCAGATCTCTCAATTACCAGTATTATTGAAGCACCTTCTATACTTCTTTGTTTACCTCTTGCCTCCCCGTAAATTTATTATTTATAAGTTTATTTATCATTTCTTTATACATACACATATATGCTTAATCAACATTATTTATTTTTTGCTTCTTTTGAAATTTTGCAGTGGTAACAATGTACATATTCCACATATGCTTTGTCACTCGGCATTAGGTTTCTCAAATCTATTCATTTCAGTAAATAGAGCCACATTCATTTATTTTTTACTGCTATACTGTAGTCGATTCTATGAATATACTAAAATTTATCCATTTTCCTGTGAATGAATTGTCTGACCTTTTCATTATTGTAAACAATGCTGTTCTAAACATTTTCATATCTCCTGGAATGTAAGAGTTCCTATGGAATAAATGCCAATAGAAACTTGCCAGGTCATAGAAAAAGTACATCATTAAACTGATTACCTAAACCAAACTATTTCCCTAAATGACTGTACTGATTTGTCAGTACCTTTCTCTATCATATTTCATCTTTTCAATCTTTTAGATTTTGCAAGTCTGATAGCTATAAAACAATATCACAGTGGGTTTTTTCTTTTTGAAAAGTCATGTAATTGAAAACAATATGAATGTATAAAGAGGACATCATCTCAAATCACTGGGAAAAAAAAGTAGTCAATAAATGTTATAGAGATAAGTAAAGTAATATCCTTGCCTTACCTCATATACCATGATAAATTCCATATGTACCAAAGATATTTGTTTTAAATAACACAACCATTAAATAATGAGAAGAAAACTTGAAATTTTTTTTCCTTACAAATCTGGATGAAGTTAGCAAGAACTATCTAACCTTTCATGATTCAAAATCCCTAAGTCATTAATGATTTCACTGGTACTTTTTGTTACATAAAAATCATTTTTTTATGGAAAGAAGCATCATAAACAAACTTTTATAAAAGAAAACTAAGGGAGGTATTTACAGCTCATATCACAAAGAACTATCCTTCCTGACATGTAAATTGACAAAATCATAACCCTTTCAAACACAGAAAAAGGAAATAAAATTTGCTATTAATAAACAACAGGATAGTTAACTTCACTCATTAAAGAAGAGAAATGTAAATTAAAACTGTGGCTGAAAGACTGTTTTCTCTCTCTCCACTGGCAAAAATCCAAAGTTAGCTAACATACTCTATTGTTAGGACTCTGGAGGGGAAAGCATTTTATCATGTATTCTGAGAGCCGTGTGTTAAAGTCACCCAGAATTATTGTGTTGTGGGTCTGTTTGATTCCTAGAATTGGGAAGGATATGTTTGATGTACATGAATGCACCGTTTTGGGGGGCATAAATATTTACAATTGTTATGTCTTCCTGAGTTATGGTTCCCTTAAGCAGTATGAAATGTCATTCTTTATCCCTTCTGACTAACTTTGGTTTGAAGTTCACTTTATCTGATATAAGGATGGAAACCCCTGCTTTTTTACTGAGTCTGTGTGCCTGATATGTTTTTTTCCATCCTTTCACCTTTAGTCTGTGGCTGTCTTTTATGAGATGAGTCTCTTGAAGGCAGCATATTGTTGGATCTTTCTTTTTAATCCAATCTGCCAGTCTATGTCTTTTGATTGATGAATTCAGGCCATTAACATTCAGGGTAATTATTGAGATATGATTTGTATTCCCAGTCATTTTGGCTTATTTTTGTGTTTTAGCTTGGTTTCTCCTTTGATTGGCTTTTCCTTTAGGGTAGGTCTTCCCTTTGCTGACCTACAGTGTTGTTTTTCATTTCCTCACAGAATATTTTGCTGAGAATGTTCTTTAGTGCAGGCTTTCTTTTTGTAAGTTCTTTTAACTTTTGTTTATCATGGAAGGTTTTTATTTCATCTCCAAATCTGAAGGTAAGTTTTGCTGGGTATAAGATTCTTGCTTGGCAACCATGTTCTTCAGAGCTCGAAATATGTTGTTCCAGGCCCTTCTAACTTTTAGGGTCTGGGCTGAGAAATCTGCTGATACCATATTTGTTTCCCCCTATATGTAATCTGATGCTTTTCTCTTTCAGCCTTTAAAATTCTATCTTTAGTTTTGGATGTTGGGCATTTTCATTATAATGTGCCTTGCTGTGGATCTATTGTAATTTTGTGCATTTGGTGTTCTGTAAGCCTCTTGTAGTTGATTTTCCATTTCATTCTTCAGGTTTGGGAATTTTTCTGGTATTATTTCATTGAATAGGTTGTTCATTCATTTGGTTTGTATCTCCGCCCTCCTCAATCCCGATAATTCTTAAATTTGGTCTTTTCATACTGTCCCATAGTTCTTGGAGGTTTCATTCATGATTTCTTACCATCTTCTCTGTTTGGTCAACTTTATTTTCAAGATTATATATTTTGTCGGGCTGGGGCTGTAGCTCAGCAATAGAGTGCTTGCCTTGTGTGTGCAAGGCACTGGATTTGATCGTCAGCACCACATAAAAATAAATAAATATTTTTTAAAAATTCTGTCTTCATTGTCTGAGGTTCTGTCTTCCAAGTGAGCTAGTCTGTTGGTGATGCTTTCCATCAAATTTTTTATTTGGTTTATTGTTTCCTTCATTTCAAGGATTTCTGTTTGTTTGTTTTCCCCCAAATCTCTCTTTGTTGAAATGATCTTTTGCTTCCTGTAATTACTCTTTCAACTGTTTATTGAAGTGATTGTTCACTGCCTGCATTTGCTCTCTCATCTCATTTTTTGCTTCATGAATCATTTTAATTAAGTATATTCTGAACTCTTTTTCTGACATTTCTTCTACCATGCTGTCATTGGATTCTATTAATATAGAATCTTGGTTTGTTTGGAATATTTTCTTCCCTTGTTTTTTCATGTTGTTCATGTATCTTCCCCTCTAGCAGTACAGATCTGGGGTACTGCAGTTTCCCCACTATAGGTTTATAGTGACCCTCCAGATTTCCAAAACTTCTTCTTTAAGGGGGAGACCAATATTAGCAGCACCCTGTACAGACAATATGCAGCCCTAAACCAAATAGCCCCTGTGAAGATGTTAACAATACTGTCATAATGAACATAGGATGAGTTCAATTATTATCTACAGTATAACAAATAGATTTGCAATGAGGTCTACAGTTTCTAATGGTGGACAAAGAGGATGGGGAGGGGTGCAGGATGTAATGTTAATGGGATAAGAAAAGAATATATAGAAGTACTAGTTCATAGGAAGAGTGAAAGCAGAATCAAAAGAAGTTGGTTGTTAGCATGAGAAAAAGGAGAAAAACACTCTAAAGAACAGGTAAACAAAAAAAAATAGAGTTAGAAAAATAAAGAAATAAAAACTTAAAAGTTTTCAAAAAGGAGGAAAAAATCTAAAACTATAACAGTCATACACTATTCAAACCTCCCAGTCTTCAGAAGCCTGATTCATGAAAGGTACCTGACAATGAGCTTCCAGTCTCCAGCAGGTGTCTCAGGATGGAACTGGCCCCACTTAAAGATGGCAGCTTCTGCTTCCAGGATAATCCATGACGGCTTCCCTGGCTTACAAACATGTTGGCAAATGGGGAGCTACAGCATGGGGCATGGGCGCTGAGTCCATGTGGTGTGTGGTTGGTTGGGCGGGGGTCCTACAGTCCTGGCTGTTGTTCCAAAATGGTGGCAGCCACTTGTAACCAAACCTGCAGTTACTGTGACAGTGGACTAGCAGTCAGCTGACAATCTGCTGGCGATCTGTGGGCAATCTGCAGGCTACCAGCAAACAATAGGCAGGTGTACCTTGGGTGGCGGGCGATGGATAGTTGAAAGGCAGGTGATGGGCAGGCAAGAGGCAGGCAAACAGGCAAATGGCAGATGATAGGCAGCAGTCAGTGAGCAATCTACACTCAAAAAGTAGTCGCTATGCTGGTAGACTGCAGGTGATAAAGGTGGACAAATGGGGTAAAAAACAGGGGATAGATAAGTAGCAAAGACTGCCTCACAGAGAAACAGATTTTCCTCTGCTTGAAACCCAAGTTACAGAGTGACAAGGAATGCAGTCTCCCTCTAGTCCACCATCTTGGATCACAGTGGGATTTTACTTTCCATTACTGTGATTATTAATATGAATTGAACCTGGCTTTATCTAGTTTCTTCACCTTTTAAATATCTGTTAACAAATTTTATACTTTTCTATGACATTTTTGTTAAGTTTTAAAAGTCTTAAAATATTTATCTGGTGATTACTTTTTCTGTTAATTATATGAATGGCCACTCTCTTCTTTGTTTGAAGTCTTTTTATTTCATTATGTCTTTTAATGTATTATGGTTCTTCATTTTCTTCATTTTTATAGTTTGTACTGTTTAAAAAAATTTCTATTCTCAGGGTCACAAAGATAATTTCCTATATATTTTTCAAATAGTTTTAAAGGTCTTTGGAATTGACATGTTATATTGTTTTACGAACTTATTTTTTTGCTATGTGGCATGTAGATATCCAATTTCTTTGTGGTTTTTTTGCTATTTAATTTTTTTCTACCACCATTTATTAATCATTTCTCCATTGATGTATGGTGCCAATCTATCATATTTAAATTCCCATGTGCTCTATATCTGAGGTCTTCATTTGGTTCCATTGGTGTATTTGCCTATTGTTATATCAAATATCAAACCTTTGTAAGTTTTTAAATCTTCCCTCTAGCTTGTTTTGTTTCATAAGTATTTTAGCTATTTTGGGACCCTTTGCTATGTTATTTGTCTACCATGTTCTACATTGTAAGAAATTCTTAACTTTGATGTAACTGAATCAAATTCTTGCTTTACAATTTGTTTTAAAATTTCATTTTAAAAAGTTCTTCAACACTCCCAGACCACACAGGTTTTCACTTAGACTTTTTCTATGTTTACATTATGGTTTTACCTTACACATGTAGGTCTTTGTCTAGAGTCTACCCTTATACTGTGTTACAAAAGGTTCACATCTTTTTTCAAGTAAAAGCCCATTTTCCCAAATAGTTATTATACAGTATTGTTACATTTGTAAAATTACTTACTATTGTCTTATAGAAATATAGTTTAATGTGGGATTATGATCGCATATTTAACAACCATACTAAATTATCTAATTAAGTTTAATATTTAAATGGTCTTAGGTGCTTTCAGTGAATATAATCATATAAATAAATACAGTTTAATATCTTTGTTAAGCTATGTTTAAACTGAACAATTAAACATCTAATGCATATATGCTTTTTTTTCTCTTTTATCTTGATGAACTTTTTGAGCTGGGATTTCTGTTTTATTTTGAACAAAATTAGTAATAGTAGCAGCCATAATTTTAAATGGAATGCTTTAATATTTACCATTCAGTATAATTATTTTTTCTGTGTTTGGGGTAGATACCCTGTATTAGGTTTTAACAAAGTTCTCATCTATTCCTAATTTACTAATTTTTTTCTTGAATGACATTTTAGATTAGTGAATTTTTTTAGCATTGCTTGAATGCTGCATATGACTTGACTTCCACACTGTATTAATGCACTGAAATTATATTACTGCATTAGAATTGATTTTCTTATGTTGAATTCCTGCTCTATCTCTGGGATAAACTCAGGTTGGTCATTTATATTCACTGCTAGATTTGATTTCTAGTATTTTGTTTCAGAATTTTACATTTTTATTTATGAATAAAAGTGTATCTTTTTATACTATCTTTGTTTTAAATAGAAATGTGTCTTTTTCTATTTTCAATTTTGTTGGGATAATGTTTTTATATATTTAATATCTTTTACTCTCTTCTTCAGCTATTATTACACTCTCTTTGTATTATTATTTTTTTACACATGCCCTATTTTTTTCCCTCCCCCCAACCCCACTGCCATCCCTGCCCTGGTCTTGCCATATATTCATTGATTTTATTTCCTTTTAAATTATCATTTTTTAAAATTGACTATTAATATCTTCATGGTTCTATTTTATTAGTTTCTCTTCTTAATCAAATGCTTACCTTTACTTTCTGGATTTATTATTGTTCTTTTTGTACCATATTAAGATAATTTTCTAAGTCATTAACTTGTTATCCTTTTTACCATCTTCATTATTTAACACTATTAACATTTCCTCCCATCACATATTTTTGTTAGTCTTCATTTCTAATTTTTCTTGTCATATTAAATTACACAATGATTGGGGCATCATGATTCAAAATAATGTAATTATACAAAATCAGGATCATACTGGAAAATGAGGGTCTGTGAGTTATCACTACTCAGCAAACCATGCCATCTATACTATGTTAATAGGTTACCTAAGAAATTTATTTTTCAGTTCAGTTTTTTACAGTTGGTGGGAAGAAATAAGGTGGGAAAGGGTATCTCTAAAAAAATAAAACATTCCAATAAATTACTTTGGCTCCACAATTTTATCCATACACACACACACACACACACACACACACACACACACAAATTGAATGTAGATTTCCTAACCAGTAAAACTCACATAAAACTCTTCTTGAACTCACCCACAAAACTAGCTCACACTTAACTGTAATAGTCCTATTCCTTTTCATCCTGTGAAGTACTATCTTGATACACTAATGAGAAAGCAGACATGTTTTAATTCTTTTCATCTTAAAGATACATATTTCATTATTTACACATAAAATGGGTAGTATAAAAAGGAATTAAAAATATTCTGAAAAAATGTGAGCTAGCATTATCCATCTTACATCAGGTCTAGTTGCACTGATGACTGTGTTAGTCTTAGTTCGTGCCCCTGAGTATCTACTATTTCTATGCATTACATCCTGTTTATTACTAACCAATTGTCGTGGTTTCCAGTCCTGCCCTATGAACTTATGCCCTAAGAAACCATATGTGTGTGTGTGTGTGTGTGTGTGTGTGTGTATAATGTACTATGTCATTATGTACAGAATTTTGTGTGTGTGTTTGTGTGACATACACAGATACATAAACAAAGCAAACTAGCTGAGAGGTTTTATTAAAATCTTTTTGCCAGAAAGGGGGGAAAAAAAAGATGAATTCCACATTGTTGATTTCTGTTTTTTTCTAAATTCAGCTCAAAGAAATCAAAAGAAGAAAATCAGGATTTAAAAATTCATGTCCTAGTTTTTCTGGCCGTTAACAAATACATGCAGCTGAAATGCAGGTGTCTGAGATATATTTATGACAAGCCCGTCCATTTCTCAGGAAGGCCAAGGGGAATTGTTTTATTTGGTCATTAGTTTTTCTGAAAGTGTTAGATTGGTTTTGCAAGTTTAAACATGTTCAGTATAAATCAAAAAATATCTACATGGAAGAGAGTGCTAGACTCCAATAGAAAACAAAGCAGCACATACTCAAAAAATAGGAGTTTGATTGTAGACCAGAAATATGCCTCCTCAGAAAGTTAGAGGTAAGTTGGAGAATTTTAAAATGTGCTGTAAACTTGGTGCTGCCTGTTAGCAGAAGGTATATTAGCCTTTACACTTTCTCTGAAACTGCAACAATTTTTTCACATAAGTTTTTGAAAATGCCTATGAATTCTGAAGTGTCTTTTTCTTTCTTTTTATTGTGGCAGAATCAGGTTATTTTTGCTGAGATTCACTTAAGGAGTTTGAAATTTATTTCAGAAGCAAATACTGTAACAAGATCTGCATTGTCTAAGCTACTTTTTAAAAAAATCATTATATGCTATTCCACTAAAATGTGAATCATTGATTCTGACAGAAAGAATGCATGTGTAACTTCCCCTGCCACTTTAAGAACAACCTCAACAATCACATTCAAAGACAGACTTCTACACTTCTTATTAGAAGCAGTGACAGGGAGTTCACCACCATAAAAAGTAAGCTTATCATCTTAACAAATAGACAAATTTCTGTGTTGAATTGAAATGTCTTCTCACAATGTTCTTTTATTGGTTCAAGTCTATTTTAATATAATCTTTCTCTACTGACTATACTTCACATATGCAGACACATAATAGCACCCCCACAAGTCTTTAATCTGCACACTAAATCCACATTCCCTCAGCTGTTCCCAGTGGATTCAAAGAACCTTATGGCTGGTTTCAGAGATACAAAACAGGCTAGAAATTATGTCCTCTGGGTACTGATAAACTGAGGATGTAATGCCTGGAAATAAATACTTCGAGGTAAAGAACTGTGATTGACAGTGTCATCAGTGAAACAAGCACCTGGTAAGGGTTGTAAAGCTCACATTTATTTGGGTTTCCATTTCTTTTCACATTACCCAGTGTTATTTTGGTTTGGGGTCACTGAATTCATGATCTGTCTAAGGCTAACTGAACTATTGTTCAGTTGAGCAGTGGACTCAAAGTATCTTTATTTGCTTCTATATTAAGCTTATACAAATGAATTATAATGCAAATTATAATGCAAAATATAATTCTCAAATATCACCACTTCATAAATATTAGTTATTTTTAAAATTACTAGCAGTATTTTATTCTCGATCCTCCTCTTTCATTTCTTCTTCCTCTTTCACTCACACATACAGACACAAAGTTCATTCTCTTCATTGTTTCATATATGTAGAATTTGATTAATTCCATATGAAGTTGGATGTCAGTAGGAAATGCTGCCTTGTAAAACACTTTCATATATAACATAAATGCACACATGTGTACATGCATTAAAAATCAACCCACTGACCCCAGGACCTCTGAGATTAACACAGAAAACAAATTCTCCTTGTGAGAAAGGATAATCCTGACCTTAGCCCTAAGTTCACTATTTTAATGCTTTGTCCTAGTCCTAATGCTTTCTCTCATGATCCTGCAGAATTAGATGACAACAAGTTTAAACGTTCAAATATGTGATAAGGTGACTGATGTTGTTCACTGGATTATTGAACCTTTTGATGACTAGAGGCTAGAAAGGAAGTGAAGGAGCTCACCATAGGCAGACTCACTGAATCATTGATATCTAATAAATGTATTGTTTAATTCTTCAAAAATCTTCACAAATGTTCACACATTCTAAATTTTGACTACTGTGTGACTGCCTTGTTGTAGCAGGCATCGTGGAAAACTGTGGTCAGACTTGGGCTAAAATATGAAGATAGAGGAGGTGGGTATTAAGTGCCTTAAATGATATGATAGAAAACCTACTGTGTTTCTGGGAGCACTTGAAGTGACTTCATCTTATTCTATAATCATGGTGAGTAGAGTACCCTTGTGAGTGACAGTGGATACTCAGCCCTAGCACATAGAAATAGGCCATGCAAAGGTACAGTAAGGGTGAAGCTGGGTCTGTGCATTGGCTGCAGGTTATTCTTCTTGTCCTTAACCTTTTATCCCAAATTATCAGAAAATGTTATGAAAAACTATAGAGGGCTTCTTCTGTCCTGTAGGCTTGTTAAATATTTGAGAAACAGTGGCAAAAATGAGTTCAGGGCTGTTCTCTCCTACTTCAGCACTGGAAAAGTAGCTATCTCATTTGATCAAAAGCAATAGAAATGGCATTGCCAGATGAGAAGACCACAGTAAAGGGATACATGGGACCAGATTCTGCGCATAACAGAAAATAGCCATAGAACCCTGAGGAGTAGGAGTTATAAAGTTTATTGCTCCTGTCAATAGCACTGGAGATTTCTACTTCAGAGTAGGATGTAGTAAATCATGTAATGTCAAGCCATAATTCTCTATGGCAATATCTGAGAGAATATGATAAATTACCAAAAGTCATATTTATAAATAAATCAGAGAACTGTGAAGTTCAAGACCAGATGAATTAAAATTCCAGTATGGTAAGAGCCCCCTATGAAAACAAATATTCCCAGCTGTTTGTCCCACTGGACATATTTTCTGAGTCTTGGAATTATCTGAGGATCAGTTCTATCATAGGTAGAAAACTCTATAGGGGGAAGAAAAATAACCAGAGGTTTTGATAACCATGTGGACTGACATTCAGATTGGAAACGAAGTCTAACCATACGGCCACCATGAGATATTTGCTAAGAGTTATGGCAGTAACAAGACCAAGTTGATGGCTCACAAAGGCAGAATGAAGTCTTTCCAGGCTCATAGTTTAAGAATCAAACTCTTCTTAAGTGAGGGACCTGTAACAAATTCACAGTAAAAGTCCACCTTAAGACATTCGTTGTATTTTAAAGCCATGGAGGATGGAAGGCTAGTGAACAAAATCCATCTTTGAAAAATAGAACTTTCATATTAGAGGAGCTAGAGCTCTGCTGAACTGTTAACCAGACAACCCAGAGGACCATGCTCAAGTAAAAGTCAAGACCTGAAAAAAAAAATGCAAATGACAATGAAATGGAAAAACACTACAAGTTTCCAAGTGTCCCCCCTAGTGCACTACATAATGCTTTGGAGATAAAGTTCCATTAAAGAAATGAGGCTGCAATAAAGACAGTATAGAACATGCCTAAGGCATTTGAACTCAAAAGTTGACTAAGTCTAATGAAAGCTGTGTCCCCCAAACCTTATTAATTATTGGATCAAGGTAATAAGCCTTCTTACCCTGACAAAAGAAAGGCTCGGTGAGAGAAGAATGGAGGAAATTTATATAGAAGGAAATGAGAGGGAGCGGGGAATGAAAAAATGGTGGAATGAGACAGACATCATTACCCTATGTACATTTATGATTACAGGAATGGTATGAATCTCCATCGTGTACAACCGTAGAAACAAAATGATGTACCCCATTTGTGTACAATGAATCAAAATGCAGTCTCTAAAAAAATTTTAAAATAAATAAATAATTTTAAAAACAGACTCAACCCTCTCTGGAGAGAAATAATACCAACTTAAATCTCTCAGACCCTTTATACAGTAAAATTTAAGACATGCAAAAAATTAGGAAAATGTGACTAACAATCAAGAGATAAAGCACAAAATAGAAATAGATCCCTAGGTTATCTAGATGTTGGAATTATCAAATGGTGGAATTATCAAATGTCGCATTAAAGTAACTATTAGGGGAAAAATTCTTCCTTTCTGCTGGAACCACCATCTTCCAATAATTTGCTAAAATGAATAACACAAAGAGAAGGAGGAAAGGTCACAAATTATGTTCTCTAGGCCTTTTAGAAAACATGGAATTGGGGCTGGGGTTGTAGTTTAGTGATAGAGTGCTTGCCTGACACATGTGAGATGCTGGGTTCAATCCTCAGCACCAAGTAAAAGTCAATAAATAAAATAAAGGTGTTATGTCCATCTACAACTAAAAAAAATTTAAAGAAAACATGGAGTTGTTCCTTTAGCCACATACATGGGAATCTACCACAAAGGTGATACTTCCGACATCAAGGGAATGCATACTGTTCAAAAAGAAATGCCTCACCAGTGTCACCATGACAAAACTGGAAGTGTACACAGTGTTACCCTGCATGCTGTTGTCATTGTTGTAAACAAAGAAGGGCAAGATTCTTGCTAAAAGAATAAATGTACCTACTGAGCAAATTATGTACTTGATAATAACCAAGATAGCTTCCTGAAATACAGGAAGAAAAATAATAATTAAAAAAAAAAAGCCAAAAAAATGGCCCTGGGTTCTACTGAAGCATCAGTGTGCTCCATTCAGAAAAACAGAAAGAACTAGTGGAAAGGAATCTGAGATGTTTATTCACTATGAATTCTATCATAAGAGATATAAAAAATAAAACCTACTTGACTATAAAAATATTTTTCTTCATTGAGAAGAAGTGTGGTCTTCCCCTTCTGCAAAGAAATATTTAAAGCAAAATTTTCAAAAAAAAGTCAGTGAAAATAAAGAAAAATATGAACAGAATACATAAAAGAGACATAAAATGTCAATTAAAATGGAAGCTATGACAAAGACATTCTGGAACTACGAAGTACAATATCTGCATTAAGAATGTATTAGGTAGACTTCATAGCAGATTGTGTGGAATGCAGTCTGTTGAATATGTACAATTGAAGTCCTTGAAAGGGAATAGAAAGAAGGGAGAATAAAATAATAAATGAAAAGATTGTTGTCAAGAATTATCCAAAACTGTTGAAAAACATCATCATCTATTGATAAATTTCAGCATGACCTAATTAGGATGATTAGAAAGAAACCATATCTAGAGATATCACAAACTACTGAAACCCAAAGATAAAGGAGAAATCTTAAAAACATACAGGGAAAAAAATAATGTTACTTTCAAGGAAATAAGCAAGGATTACTGGTCTCTGAACAGAATTGGAAAATTGGAAGTCAGTGGAATAACATCTTTAATGTGCTGAATAAAAAAAAAAATCTAGTAACCTACAATTCCTTTAGAAACAAAGATGAGGAAAAAAAATAAAAGTCATGTTCAGGCATCCAATGGGTGAAGGAAAATGATCTCAACAAGGAAGAACACCAGAAAGGGTGATTACATGAGTAAATGTGAATAAATGTTATCTATTTAAATCAACAGTAGCGGCTGGGGTTGTGCCTCAGTGGTTGAGCACTTGCCTAGCACGTGTGAGGCACTGGGTTCAGTCCTCAGCACCACATAAAAATAAACAAATAAAGGCATTGTGTTCATTTACAACTAAAAAACTTTTAAAAAATAAATCAACAGTAATCATATCTTATGAATTTGAACATAGAAAATGAAATGTAAGATAGTAATAGCAAAAACAGTGAAGGTAGTAAATGAAGTTAAACTTGAAAGGGTCTCATATCATTTAGTAAAAGTACTAATTTAATATATACCAACATAAATTACAATTGTATATGTAATCCCTGGAGTAACTGTGGGAAGAAAAATGAAGGAACATATAATTTAAGAATTACTAGATATTCTAGTTCTCCAGACTTCCTCCTAAAAATCTCATACCTTCAGGCTAATCATAGGGGAAACAAATTCCAAGTGAAGTACATTCTACAAAATATCTGAACTATTAAAACATGGAAAGGGCTGGGGTCATGGCTCAATGGCAGAGCACTTACCTAGCACATGTGAGGTACTGAGATCAATTCTCAGCACCACATATAAATAAATAAATAAAATAAAGGTCCATTGCCAACTTTAAAAAAATGGAAAGTCTTGAGAACCTGTCATAGCTAGGAGAGGTAAGGGAACATGATAACTAAATATAATGTAGCATCTTAGATAGAATCATGGAACAGAAAAAGGACATTAGATAAAAACTAGCAAAATCCGAATAAGGACTTTGATTAATAATAATTTATCAGTGTATTAATTGTAGCATGTGTTGTACTAACAAAGGATGTCAGTAATGAAGAAAATGGAACATGGACTATATAAAATCTCCCTTTACTATATAACATTTTTGTAAATCTAAAACTATTCTAAAATAAACAAAACCAATGTGGAGAAAATAGAATAAAAATACCTAACTAATCTATAGTAAGGTAATAAGAGAATAATAACAAAGATGAGATACATGAAATAAATGTGAATATTCAGACTGAAAGAGACTGGCAGATGGATTAAGAAAGAAAATAAGAACCAACTAATATATTTTTTATAAGAGGCAACATTTAAATACAAAGACATAGAAAAGTTGAAAAAGTTGAAAGTAAAAATATAGAGTACCTTGTAAATACTAACCAAGCAGGTATTGCTCAGTTAATATAAAAAATTAGACTTTATACAGGGACTACTAGAAATAAAAAGAAACATTTGGAGGTAATAAAAGGAACAATTCAACAAGAAAACATAAAACCATAAATGTGCATGCTTCTTAAAAACATTTTCAAAGCCCAGGACCAGATGGAGTCTCAGCTGAATTCTACCAGACCTTTAAAGAAGAACTAATACCAGTATTCCTCAAACTATTCTACAAAACAGAAAAGGTGGGAACTCTTCCAAACACATTCTAAGTAGCCAGTATCACCCTGATACTAAAACCAGAAAAGACATATCAAGGAAAGAAAACTTCAGACCAATATCCTCATGCAAAAATTCTTAATAAAATGCAAGCAATTCACATACAAAGACATATTTAAGAGATAGTGCAACATGATCAAATGGATTTCATCCCAAGGATGCAAGGTTGGTTTAACATATGGAAATAAATAAATGTAATTCATCACATAAATAGTTAAACACAAGAATCACATAGTTATCTCAATAGATGCAGAAAAAGCATTTGACAAAATATGGCATCTGTTCATGTTAAAAACACTAGCAAAAATAGGGATAGCAGGAACATACCTCAACATTGTAAAATGACACACAATGAACCCAAAGCCAACATCATTCTAAATCGAGAAAAACAAAGTATTCCCTCTAAAAACAGGAAGACAGGGATGCCTACTTTCACTACTTCTATTCAACATAGTTCTTGAAATTCTAGCCAAAGCAATTAGGCAAAAGAAAGGGATATAAATAGGAAAAGAAGAGCTCAAACTACCTCTGTTTTCTGATAACATGATTCTATATTTAGAAGACCCAAAAAAACTCCACCAGAAAACTTCTAGGACTTATAAATGAATTCAACCAAGTAGCAAGTGGCTCTGCCCCACTCTTTTTTGCCTCTTACTTATTTTATTTCTTATACTGAAGCACAGTGGGTGCCCTGGTACTTCCTCTCTTAAACCCAAAAGTGACCATCTGTGGCCAATTCACTTCCCATTGGCATAAGCTATTATAGATTCAGTGACAGAAATTATACATTCTTCTGAGTTCTTTATCCATGCAGCTGGATTAATTGAATAAGTGACCAATGATTCAGTGTGTAGACTTAGTTCTACCTCTTACTCTGGATGTAGATCCTAAGATGTAGAATATGGAGGAAATAAGGAACCGTCATTCTTCAGACCAGTTTACCACAAGTCTTGTATTTTTGGGACTGTCAATGATTGCCTGTATTGAAAAGCAGTTTTTGTTTCTCATTTGGCTAGTGAGCTATCCATTAAAATACAGATTATAGTTTTCAAGGTATAGTTTATAGCTCCCTTAATGGGCTTCTAGCCTGCATCATCATAGTGCATTATCCACCTGAGTTCCCCTACCTCCTTTTCATGTGAGGAAAGCAGTGAGCTTTGAAGTCTGGGTGCCATCCTGCCCAGCTCCGGGAAGCATCTGGTTTTTTTTTTAGATCAGTATAAGTACACATAATAGTTGCGTTCATTTTGACAAAATCATACATGCAAGGAATCTGATTTAAATTCACATTTCTCATTCTTTTCCTCCCCTTCTTCCTCCCTCTATTTGCCATTCTCTAGGATCACTCCTTTATTTATTTGTTTGTTTGTTTGTTTTTAATTGGTACTTTCCACATATACATTAAAATGAAATTTCCTTTGGTACATTTATGTATGCATATAAGATGATTTTGTTAAATGCATTCCATATTCCCTCCCCCTTTCCCATCTTTCCTCCCTCCATCTTGTTCTCCTTCTATGCCACTGATTTTCCCCATATATTTATGATGTCAATACCAACACCCCTGACACACACACCACCATCACCTTCCTTCTCTTACTTTGCTCTAGCTAAGGAAGATCTTGGACATTGGGGTATATGAAGTGTGCTCTCTGGTTTTCAGAAATATCCATATATTGTACTATGTGAGTCCTTTTTCTTGATAAATATGACTTGTACATATTTTATTAGGTTGATCCTCAACCTCCCCACTGGGAAAGATTACTATCCTCCACAGGGATCTTTCTTAGCCTCCATGCATAAGTTTATCACAAAGCAATACAATAACCTCAGATTTTATATAAGGGAAAAATCAAACAATAGGGAGCTACACATTAAATAAAATGAATTTAAAATAAGTTTTTTAATAGGTTGAAGCGATACAGTCTATAATTTCTTCTAAGTAATTTTTTAGTGATGTTTCCCTCAGCATTCAGATATAAATGCTTTGAAAACAGATTTCTCTTTAAAGGCTGGGTCACTTCCTACCAATAACATAACACCTGTCATAACACATACGAAAAGGTATGCATTATACACAATTTGTTTTCCTGCATATATGTTGAAGATTGGGGGGCTGGGGTTGTAGCTCAGTGGTAGAACATTTGCTTAGCACATGTGAGGCACTGGGTTGATCCTCAGCACATAAAAATAAATTAATTAATTAAATAAAGGTATTGTGTTCATCTACAACTAAAAAAAATTAAGAAAAAAGATTGGGCAGTAATTTGATATTGCTCATATTACTAGCCAAAGTCCATTATGGATCATAGGTCATTCTGAACATGTACAAATTTTATAAATTTATTTTAGAACCCCAAATCCTGAAGTCATAGAAGGAATTTTTGTTCTACTTTTTAGTAAGGGTATGATTATATTCGCACAGTTAAAATATTTTTCAAAATGATACCTAATAACCAATTTCTAAGATATTGACAGTTTGCAATTGTTCCTTAGGGGAAGTAAAATGTAAGCTACTCAAATTCATTTCAATCATTCAAGTGAATATTTAGCTTGATGATATTAATAAAGAAGTGAAGAACTTCCAGAAGAGAGAACCACCAGCAATCATAATTTTAATCCTGAACCTCAGAAACTGGGCTCCCCAAAATGGAACAACTACAAAATAAAACCACTGTTGTGAAACAATTTTACATCTCATCTTGGAAAATCCCAAAGCCCTCAGTTAACTTTAACAGATGAAAAGAATATACTTAAATAAATATTTATTTATTATAAATTTTAAATAAATATGTCTTATAAATAAATTTTAATAAATATTTAATAGTAAATAGATAAATATTTGCATTTATTTATTGGATGAGGGAACAAAGGAGCTAAGATTTTGTTTTGTTTTTCGAAGCAAAATAATTCTGGGTATGAGCTTCCATTCTTTCACAGTTGTGACCTTAAATGCATCCCAATGCCTTGGATATATCCCAGACAAATTAATTTGGAATCTCTGGAGATGAATCCCAAACATTAATATTATTTAAAACTCCCTGGGTAATTTCAGGGTGCAGCCAAATTATCAGGATTAATATACACTGTTCTAGAAGCTGATAGGACTTGTGAACATAAGGCAAAAAAGAATGGTACACTCAAAATGGAAAGGTACCTTGAAAGATCCTTTTAATTATTCTCTGACTTCTAGGCCATGATATAACTGAATTATTATGAAAAATTAAATTTATCTGAAGAATTGCAATGCTAAAAATAAAAGATGAACAGTTGTTTGTTTTATACCAAAACACAGTTAACTCAGGCATAATACACTGACAGTTAATAGTGCATGGCAATTGTCCATTCATTTTAGCAAATATAATGTTGATTGAAGCTACAGTACAAATTGAAGAAATCTGCAAGTAATTGCACAAATTAGAATTTAGTCAATATGCTGAAAGCAACACTATTCCGGGGAAAATGCCATGGGATTTGAGAGCCCATAATTATTCACAGTATTTCAATATTGTATCTAAGACATTAAATTTGCTTGTCTTTCCATCCATAAAATACATTTTGAAATCTGCAAAGAAAGAAAGAAAAAGTAAGTGGCTAAAATGTAATATCAAGGTAATTCTTGAAGAGGAAAAGAAGTTCCAAAATGAAAAGCAACAATATATGAAGAAGAAAAGAGGGACGGTCCAACTTCTTTCCTCTTTGGAACTTTGGGAACATGAGGAATTTGTTAATGATTTCAAGATAAGCTTGAAAGTTTACGTCCTTTCCTGCCAGCTAGTGGAGCTACTACATGTTTTACCCTAGCACAGCTGTAGTTTCATCTTTCATTTTTACATACATGATGCATTTTACATACATGATTTTTAAGCCATGGTTTTTATGGCTTAAAACAAAGGAATATAAAATGAGATATATACTCATAAATCTCAACAGTTATTACAGTATTAGCCCATTAAAATTAATAGGGTAATATGGAAACATTTTAGTATTTGTAATTTGCTATTGAAACTTGCAAATAACCAGTTTAAAACTTGGGAGTCTTTACCTCACTAATATAAAGCTTGTGTTATAATTAACCAAAGCAGCTTAAGATTTCAGGAACTCAAACAGAGTATTGGTTACAAAAAAACTTCATAACTATACTGGAAATTAAGTGATTTTTATTAGCAGAATATTTCTGCTAATATTTCTGCTAATTTTAACTTTTCTAAAATTTTATTATAATAAATGTTTTATTAATAAATATTAGTTTTGAAAAGACCATTATTTTGCCAGTATAATTAAAGTATTACTAGTACTACTATATTATCAATTAAGATATAAATTCTTATGATTTCCCATGTGTGCTGATGTATTATAGGTAGATTGAGTATAATAATGCAAGGTTACATATAAATACTATATTTTATATTATAATCTGTAAATATTTAGTTTCTGTTCAGTTTTTTTCCTTCAATCCTACATCTAAATATCCTTTTTTCCTAACATAGCAAAGAGAGAACATTAATATATACCATAGAGGCTGGTTTTCTTTTGATGCTTTTTTTCTAATATGAGAAAAAGGCCATCAGATAATTTCTCAAAATATTCCAATGAGAATTTAAGAGAGAATTTAAATGACTTGAAACTTTGAGTTCACTCTGAAATAGGCATAATACTTTTGTTTTTTCATTCTACATTCTTTTTTATGGTATGTCCTAAGCATTTTCATGTATGTGTGTGTGTGTGTGCATGAGTATCAAATAGGTTAATAAGTCACTTTTAAAAATTTATATAAAAACTGGTAGATCTCTAATGAGGTTTTCAAGCTGAATTTGATAATATGATTTCCTGTTAAATGGGCATTGACTATTAGGAACACTAGTAGAATTGCAAAAGATAAGACATAGCTGAAGCAATAATACTTTTTTTTTAACCTTTAAAATGGAAAATAATCTCTGAAGCATATAAAGAAGATTTTTCCTAAATTGAATTGTCATTAAATTAGTGGAATCTGACTTTTCTAAACAACATTGCCTATTAGAATAATATCAAAAGTACTTAACAACTAGTAATGTAAAAACCCTAAATAAGTAAAAAATTCTAATTCACTAAACAACTATTTATAAAACTAATTTCTAAGTGATAACAATTCATTTTAATATATAAATTATTATACAATTTTTGTTTAATATGTATATTACTATTTAAATGATGCTTTGCCAGCTATGTAAGACAGACTTATCCAAATAAGATTTAGTTATTATTTTTTGTATTTGTTCCAATTAGTTATACATGACACAAGAATGCATTTTGACTCATTGTACACAAATGGAGCACAACTTTTCATTTCTCTGGTTATACACAATGCAGAATCACACCATTTGTGCAATCTTACATGTAAACATAGGGTAATAATGTATGCTTCATTCCATCTTTGCCATCCCTATGCACCCTCCCCTCTACTCCCTCCCCTCTGCCCAACCTAAAGTTCCTCCATTCTTGCCTTGGTCCCACCCCCACCCCATTATGGATCAGCATCCACATATCAGAGAAAACATTTGTCCTTTGATTTTGGGGATTGGCTTATTTCACTTAGCATGATATTCTCTAACTACATCCATTTACCTGCAAATGCCATAATTTCATCCTCCTTTAAGGCTGAGTAATATTCCATTGTATATATATACCACAGTTTCTTTATCCGTTCATCTACTGAAGGGCACCTACGTTGGTTCCACAGTTTAGCTATTGTGAATTGAGTTACTATGAACATTGATGTGCTTGCATCACTGTAATATACTGATTTTAAATACTTTGGGTATAGACTGAGGAGTGGGATAGCTGGCTCAAATGATGGTTCCATTCTAAGTTTTCTAAAGAATCTCCATACTGTTTTCCATAATGGCTGCACCAATTTGCAGTCCCACGAGCAGTATGAGTGTTCCTTTTTCCCCACATCCTCACCAACACTTATTGTTCCATGTATTCTTGATAATTGTCATTCTGACTGGAGTGAGATGAAATCTTAGCGTAGTTTTGATTTCCATTTCTCTAACAGCTAGAAATGTTGAACATTTTTTCACGTATTTGTTGATGGATTGTATATCTTCTGTGAAGTATCTGCTCAGCCCCTTAGCCCATTTGTTGATTGGGTTGTTGTTTTGTGTTAAGTTTTTTGAGTTCTTTATATATCCTGGAGATTAATGCTGTATCTGATGTGTGTGTGGTAAAGATTTCTCCCATTCTCTAGGCTCTCTGATCATGTTACTGATTGTTTCCTTTACTGAGAAGAAGCTTTTGAGTTTGAATCAATCACATTTATTGGTTTTTGATTTTATTTCCTGTGTTTTAGGAGTCTTGTAAAGGAAGTCATGTCCTAGGCTGACACAATGAAGATTTGGGCCTACTTTTTCTTATGTTAGGCACAGGGTCTCTTGTCTAATTCCAAGGTCCTTGATCCACTTTGAGTTGAGGTTTGTGCAAGGTGAGAGATAAGCATTTAATTTCATTTTGCTGTATATGGATTTCCAGTTTTCCCAGCACCAATTCTTAAAAGAATTGCCTGGGCGAGCTGGTATAAAGATGCCTTCACATCCTCTTCCAACCTACTGACCCCTTGCAACCTCTCTCCTGTCTCTGCAGCAAAATGGTGGCTATTAGCACATCTAGCAGGGTGATATCAGGTGTAACCAAGCCTACAGGGACCTTCCAGGCCCTGGCTGTTGTCCCTAGATGGAAGCAGCCATGTGTCAAGTTGGTGGCTATGGCAGCGATAAACCTGTAGGTACCTTGATGTTGGGCTTTCAGGCCCCTGTCAGTGTCCCAAGATGGAAGCTGCCCCAATTAAAGATGGTGATGGCAGCAGCTGAAGATGGCCGTGGAGGTCTAGTTATTATTTTAACAGTGCATGGATTATTTTCTTCTTAATTCCTTAGTTTTAAAAATATGTCAAAAAACCCTGACCCCTCCAGTGTTTCTAAAATGATATTTATTGATCATTTTTAACCCCACAATGCTGAACATTACTATGCCTGACCAGAAGCCTCTGTATATTTCCAAATGTCTGCATACCATCACTTGAGAATAAGTGAGGTTACAAAGAAGTTAAAGCATTAATAAGATTCCTCATTGTTAATGTCAAAGGATTTTAAATACCTTTAAGTAAATATATTTATCCACAGATAATAGATTTAATGATTTTTACAACTGTCTTCTCAAAAACAAATTTGAAATATTTTTGTATAAAATGTCAGGCTACTGAGAGAAAAATTTTAAATTGTCTTATAGATTTGAAATTTACACTACTGTCATAGATAAATAAACAGCAAACAACTTAGCTCTGTCACTTACTTATATGTTACCCATGACATACCATCTAAACTCATTGACTAGGTCTTCTTTCTTGAGTTTTTTAATCTGTAAAATAGGAGAGCATATCTATGCTGAATGACTTATTGATAATTAAAAGGATTCAACACAGTTTGTTTCGGTTTTATAACATAAATGAGGGGGGTTTTTTGCATAATTTCCTGACAAGAGAGACTTATAATATTTTAGAAATTAGTTTAGATTTAACAGCTAAATCATGAGGCTACGATTACTATTAAGATTTTACCAGTGTGGGCTGGGGTTGTGGCTCAGTGGTGGAGCGCTTGCCTATTTAATTACCTTTTTCATGTTTATTATGGGCCTACTCTGGCAGCAACAGAAATAAATAAAAGCAAATTATGCTTAGTCTAATTCATATCTCTGTAGTCAAATAGAAATAGAATTATATAAGCCAGAATTCATGTGTAGAAATTGAGAAAAAGAAACAAAAGCTATAAAAACATAAGCAGTTCTGTAATATGGACAAATCTTGAAAACATTATGTTAAGAGAAATAAGCCAGACACAAATGCACAAGTATCCTATGATTGCACTGAGGTGAGGGTATCTAGAATAGGCAAATTCATAGAGTCAGAAAGATTAGAGATTGCCAGGGTCTCAGGAAAGAGGGGAATGGGGAGTCATTGCTTAATGCCTGTTGTTTTTGTTTAGGTAATTTTTGGAAATATACAGTAATGATGGTTGTGCAATCTTGTGAATGTAATTAATGCCACTGATTGAATGGTATGCTTACATGGTTAAAATGTGAAGCTTTTATATATATGTAACCCAACAAAAGATTTTTTTTTAAACATTGTACTTCTCATCTGATTAAAGAATCAAAACATTTTTAAATATGATAATTTAGCTTTTATATAAACTTTATAAATTATATTAAAGTTTAAGTGAGTAATCTAGAGCTAAATGTAATCTGCTATAAATCTTAAATTTTTCAGTATAAAAGGGTAATTTTTGCAGGGTTAATACATTTGACTCCGAGGGCCTAAAGACATAGAAGATGAAAATGACATTTAAAATCTATTTGCTAACTTTTCAACTATATTAGCACAGCAACTCTATACCTATTTGTGACTATAAATATATCACTCCACCCCTGCTAAGACCTACTTATGTCAATCAACTTTTGACACAACAAAATTCTTATGTAATATGAAGAATACAGAAGGGTAAAATACTGTGCTTTTTACCTTTTGTCTGTTCCAGCACACATGAATAAGAGGCTGTGTCTCCTTTTTAATACTGGTTTCAGGGCTCCCAGAATTAAGCTGTAAAGAATTTTTTTCCCTCTATGATACCTTTCACATTTTTTTTCATCATGATATTCAATTTCTGTTAAAAATACATTGCAGAGGCTTGATTTAAGACATTCTCCAAAACTATGCTAGTTACTTCTATTATTTTAAAGTCTATCCTTATATGTAAGCATTCGTCTATCCACCCAACAAATATATTCAGTATCCCCTGAAGGCACAGGGCAAGCTGCAGAAATAGCAAAAAATTAGCAAAATAACTTGTTGACAGTCTGTCTCTGAGAAGATAAATTTGTTCCATATGCATAGAAAAAAAATCATAGACTTTTTTTCCTAAAATATGAGAGAAAAATCTTTCTGAGGTCAAATTTTTTCACAAAATAAATTTTAAGAAGAAACAGAAGTAACTTTTGGGTTCTGGAATGCTAGTAATTTTTTATGTCTTTTCTAAACTGATAGCAACTTGGAGATTTTCTTAACAGACTTTTCTTGTTCTTATATTTCATTACAATTAATTTTTCCAAAGGGTTTTTTTTTTCTGTCATGTAAGAAACCAATCAGATTCAACTTCATTTTTTGTCACCCTTTACTTGAGTAGATTTATAAGTTACTTTATTATTTTCAATCAAAATTTATAGTAACATTGAAAAACTTTCCCTGACCTGATTCGTGCTCTGCTCCATATCATCCTAAACTTTTGAGACTCAAAAATGACAGAGCACCCTCTGTCTAGTGCATTGCTGGTTGTTGTGGTAGAAGAAGGACCCCTGCAGCATCTTAAACGGATAAATGTTTCTACCCATGAACAACACACATTGTTCATTAGACAGTCATTTTCACTGGTCATGCCTGATTAAGGAGCAGGGAAATACAAATAAACCACATACTCAGACTAGAGTATTTGTGAAGATTCTGAAGTATATCAAACCTATGAAATTTTTAGTTTAATTCATTTGAAAAAATTGGATATACAAGATAATTTTGTATAAAATTACCAAAAATGACTCACGAACTAGAATACATGAGCAAACCCAACAACCCTTAAAGATATCAACTGGTATTAAAATCTGCCCCTGTGCTTGAAAAGACTGTATAATATGGGCCCAAATGGTTTTACAGAGCTAGGGATTAACTCAGAGGTAAAGCACTTGCCTAGCATTTGTGAGGCTCTGGGTTGAATCCCAAGTACCACCCCACCCCTACCCCGCCAAAAAAAAAAAAAAGGAAAAAAACACCAAATCATTTTTTCAGGTTAAATTTTTCCAAACCTCCAAGGATTCTATTTCTATGCAAACTATTTCAGACTATAGATACCATAAATTACTAATGTCAAAAACTGCTAAATGTCAGAAATTTACCCCATTTGCAAATAATTCAGCCAGTTTCATGTGTACTGGCAGAAAACACAAGACTCGTGGGCCAGAGACAAAGTAATTTTTATCACACAGCATTAGCCAGACTGGCAACATTTGTGATAGATAGAGCCCCATTTCCCACAGGGTATCAAAAATAGGACTAGATTATATCTATACATGCAGTGGGTGAGTTACATTAGAGAACTCTTGAGCTTCTGAAACTCAAATCTTTTATAATAGGCATTAAATGTACTATGTTCCAAAACTATGAACAAACCTGTCCTCTGTTCTGAAGGAAGACCCTTTGTTTTCTATAAAATTTGCTATACATATACCTTCAAAAGATAGTCTAGGACAAAGGCAGTTAGTACCTCTCCTTGTAAGATGTGTGGACACACACATATCCATGGGGAATTGTCACTTAATAGCTTAACATGTTTAATGAAGCCAATAAAATCATAATATACAAATCATGCAAAAATAGCATAAAACAATAATTTGGGCTAATCTGCCTTTTACACATACATAAAATACCATGTAGAATATTAACAGACTGAGTCAATCAGTGTAGATGTCAGTATATTCATATGGAATTTATCTTAGGTATGAAGGAATGATGAAATATGAGAAAATATCATTTTAATAGACTTTTAAAAATTATTCAATATTAGAAAATTCTAGTTGAATTCATCACATTTACAAATTAAAGAAGAAAACCATATGAACATCCTGATAGAAATTACTTTGACTTAATAATGAGTATGTTGGATATTGGCATTTGAATCAAAATCTTTACATTTCTTGAAAAGTATAATTTTCACTGCAATATTTTTCCCAATAGAATATATGTCAGAAAAAAACAAGGCATGGCATAAATAAATTAAATATGAGGTATGTGCCTTTTTTGTGCTCTTAACTTTAAAATAGGATAGTTTAAACAGACTGAAAATATTAGGCACTATTTAAACCTGGTCTTAGTACCAAATAATTATCAACTTATCACAAATAGTAGATTATGTGAAGTCTATAGAAGTGAATTCCTTGTACAAAACTTCTCACTTCACTAACTCCAGTCTACATCATTTTCTGGAATGACATGTTTCTAGATATTAAAATATATATAATGACTCTTATCATAATGTTTTTAGGTATACTGTCTCCTAGATCATGTTTTTTTTTTTTTTTATTTTCTTGGGGGTTTTTTGTGTGTTTGGCTTTTTGTTTTGGGGATTGAACTCAGGGGCAATCAACCACTGAGCCATATCCCCAGTCCTATTTAATATTTTATTTAGAGACGTGGTTTCACCGAGTTCCTTCATGCCTCGCTTTTACTAAGGCTGGCTTTGAACTCCTGATCCTCCTGCCTTGGCCTCCCCAGCCACTGGGATTACAGGCCTGCGCCACCATGCAGGGCTAGACCATGCATTTTAAATAGGGGTAAAATTTGGTTCTTGGAGGACCAAAGAAAAAAAAACAACGTTAGACATTACAGTGGTTTGTAGTCCTCAGAAATTCAAGCCTATCAAGCAAAATTCTTTCCCTTATTATTTCTTTCTTTTATTAAGAAGAAATTAAGTTTAATTTAATTTAAATTTATTTAATTTAAACTAAAATAATTCAAAATAAATATAGCCAAATTTATCTCTTAACCAGTGAGCCACATCCATACCCCTTTTTATTTTTTTATTTTGAGATAGGGTCTCACTAAGTCACTTACAGCCTCCCTAAGTTGCTGAGGCTGGCCTCAAACTTGTGATCCTCCTGCCTCAACCTCCTCAGTCACTGGGATTAGTCATGTACCACCACACCTGGCTAGACTGAACTCTTTAAAAAAATACCATGTCTTAAAATATCTTTTAAGTCTTCATTCACTGAAATATTTAATAAATTCTGTAGTTTCAATATATGATATTCTGATATCTCTATTTAAAGTTAACAACTTAAAAAATCAACTCATATTTAAAGGAAACAATTATGTACCTCTTTGTACAAAGAATAAATATCTTACCAATTCAGAAAAGATAGCCATAGCATGAAAAGCAAGTATCAGCAGGAAAAGGTAACTTTCTTCTTATAATGAAACTACAGGTAACAATAGTAATTATAGTAAAATAATGAAAATCTAACATTTATTAAACATTCACTATGTATTTAACATGTATTAATTCATTTCATCCTTATAACAGCCCAATGAATTCAATATTTTCATTATCATTTTATAATGGAACCTGCAATTAATCACTGTGGTTGGTATTGTGACAATTTTTCTATTATTACAGTTGATCTGATTCCCAAAAAATAACAGTATTTGTGATGTGGTTTTCTTTCAGTCTAACTTTGACTTATAAATGACTAACATTCCATGCAATTTACAGCTTTTGAAATCCCAAAACATATTATAAATACCTATTTGTTCCCTCTTCATTTAAAAAAATTAAATGAAATTAATTAGCCAATGATCATCCACTTCACTATAAAAAGTTCTTTGCTGGGCTGGGGTGTGACTCATTGTGGAGCTCTTGCCTGGCATGCACAAGACCCTGGTTTCTAGTCCCCACAACTGCTGCATCCCCCCCGCAAGAAAAATAAATATAAAAACTTCTGTTGCCTAAACCAGAATGACACAACATTGCCTTCTGGCCTCACATCTGGGGATTTTCTATTCCAGTGTCATTCTCTTTCCCTCCCTCCTTCCACCAAGAAAGGAAATTGGCACTAAAAAAGATACTTTTACCCTGAAATTAGTTGACAGAATGAGAATATGAGAATAATGGAGCTGTCCTGGGGAAACCAGCATGTGTATCATCCTGCTTACAATGTTTCATCTTTTGTATCTTATCTACTCTCAGCTCTACTGTTTTCTGTAACTATACAATTCATATCATTACTCCTATGATCAAAATAGCTGAGATTTTGAATCTGAAGAAGCTAAAGCCTATAAATAATCCCTGTACACAGAAAAAAAATCATATATTTTATAATAATTTCCAATAACAATGTTATTTGATCTCTAGCCTATATTTGTGAAGAAGCTTTTGAAAAGGTATATAAACTACTTTGAGAATATTTGTGTTGACACATTAGAGTAACATTTAAATGTGAGGAAAAACTCTCCTCACATCTCCTTTCCCCTTCCCTCTTCAAATATTAACTGTAGTTTTGAAAACAGTAGTTAGATATAAAATACAAATTCTGTCAGGATTGAAATTCTCTTAACCGGTGCTCTTCCAAATAGAATATCCAAGATTGGGTGCAAGGTGTTTCATTGAAATGTGGAAATTTAACATTAAAATTTTTGTGTATATAAATAGAAAAATATAAGTTTCTGTAATATCTACTGAAGTTTGATACTAACATTCTTACATGTCACCTTGGTATGTAATGTTAGCTGAGGAGAAACTGGAAATTCAACAACACAGAAGGACTGACTTCAGTAGTTTGCTTATTTTCCACATGTTGCAATATATTGAACTTTATAAATGCCCACTTAAGTGGATTATATTATCTAGTTATAGCTATATTGCCAGCATAATAGGATCAGTCAGAATCATATAAAGAAATCAGCTTGAAGACAATACAAATAATGCCAGCCAACAAAAGCAAAAACGTGAAAACAAAGGTAATTTGGCTTTTTTGTAAGCTATAAACATTAGTAATTAAAAATTAAATCAATGAAAAGTCTTTGACAAAATTCATAACCCATTTTTGATTTAAAAAACAATACTGAAAAAACTAGGGATAGAAGGAACCTACCTCAACATCATAAAGGGTATATGCAAAAAACCCAAAGCCAACCTTAGAGTAAATGGGGAAAAACTGAACATATCTTTCAAAATCTGTAACAAGACAAGGAGGTCCACTCTCACCACTCCCCTTTAATATGATGCTAGAAATTTTAGCCAAAGCAATTAGGGAAAAGGGATAAAAATAGGAAAGAAAGAAGTCAAAATTATCACTGTTTACAGATGATATGATCCTATACTTAAAGATCAAAAGACTACTAGAGCTAATAAATTCAACTAAATAGTAGGTTAAAAAAAATCAACCACAAAACTCAGTAGCTTCCCCATATACCACCAGTGAATCTTCTGAGAAAGAAATCGGGCAATAGTCCCATATATAATATTATAAAAAAAAAAATTTAAAAAAAAACCTAGGAATTAAATCAAGGCAGTGAAAAGCCCCTACAATGAAAATTATAGAACATTGAAGAAGGAAATTGAAGACAACACAAAAAAATGGAAAGCCTTCCTATGTTCATGGATAGCAGAATTAATACTGTTAAAATGGCCAGACTACCAAAAACAATATACAGATTCAATGAAATATCCATCAAAATATCAATGACATTCTTCACAGAACTGGAAAAAAATCTTAAAATTCATTTAGAAGAATAAAATGCCCAGCATAGCCATAGCAATTCTAATTTTAAAAAAAAGCAATGCTAGAGGAATCACAATACCTGACTTCAAATTATACTACAGAGCTATACTAACAAAAACTACTTGGTAGTGGCATATAGCTCAGTGGTAAAGAATAGAAGACACAGAAACAAACCCACACAGATACAGTCATCTGATCCTTGACAAAGGTGCCAAAAGCATACATTGAAAAAAAAGACAGCCTTTTTATTAAATGGTGCTGGGAAAACTGGTTATCTCTTACTAGAAGAATGAAACTAGATCCCTATCTCTGACCCTGCACCAAAGTCAACTCAAAATGGATCAAAGATCTCAGAGTTAGACCAGAAACTAGGCAATTCACAGAAGAAAATGTAAGATCAACACTTCAGCATCTAAGCACAGGCAACAACTTTCTCAGTAGGACCCTTAAAAGTCAGTAAAAAATGCCAGGAGTTAAAAAATAGGATGGCATCAAATTTAAAAACTTCTGCACAGTAAAAGAAACAAGAATGTGAAGCAAGAACCAGGAGAATGTAAGAAAATCTTTGCCAGCTCCTCTTTTGACAGAGGATTAATATCTAGAATATAAAAAGAACTCCAAAAACTTAACACCAAAAACACCCCCTATTAACAAATAGGCAAATGAATTAGACAATTTTCAAAAGAAGAAATACAAATAACCAACAAATATTGAAAAAATGTTCATTATCTCCACCAAGCAGGGAAATGCAAATCAAAAGTACACTTGAGATTTCATCTCTCTCCAGTCAGAATGCCAGTCATCAAGAATGCAAACAATAATAAATGCTAGAGAGGATGTGGAGAAAAAGGAACACTTTTATACTCTTGGTTGGATTGTAATTAGTACAACCACTGTGGAAATCAGTACGGAGCTTTCTCAGAAGACTAGAAATGGAACCATCATATGATCCATCTATACTACTCCTTGGTATTTATCCTAAAAATTAAAGTCATCATACTAGAGTGATACATGCATACCCATGTTTATAGCAGCACAATTCACAATAACCAAACTATGAAATCAGCCTAGTGTCCACCAAAGAGCATGAATGGATAAAGAAAATGTGGTATATACACAGTGGAGTTTTATTCAGCCATAAAGAAAAATGATATTGGCCAAATTACATTGTTATATCGTGTGTGTGAATATATAACAACAAATTCCACTATTATGTACTACTATAATGCACCAATTTAAAAAATGTGGAAAAAATAAAGAAATCAAATATGCTAGGAAGTCAGACAAAACCAATTAGAAATGATCACAACACTATTTGAAATTGATGATGTATTCTAAACTCACTTATTTTATCTCATCCTTTCATGTTTTAAATATACATAATACAAATGAGTATAATAAAATTAAACATATAAGCAACAAATAGGAATGTTCTTGATTAAGGAAGTTAGACTTTTATCCATACTGATGCCCAGGTGAGTCTGAGTAAGCTACCTGATGTAGAGCATAACATTTAACATTAGTCAATTGTTAAAATGAAAGAAACAGAATTACCTTCAAGCCAAAGCCTCACAGAACCTTTACCACCAGAGTTGCTAGGATATACCAGAATTACTTTTTTTTCTGTTCAGTTTATTGTATTATCTCATTCTTATACTAATAAACACAGAAATTGTTAAAAGTAGGCAGTAAATAAGAAAAAAAAGGGGGGGGTGTTGGTCAGCTTTTTCACTGCTGTGACTTAAGGACCCAATCAGAACAATTGTAGAGGAGGAAGAGTTTATTTGGGGGCTCACAGTTTCAGAGGTCTCATTCCATGGACAGCAGGCTCCATTCCTCAGGTCTGGAGGTAAGACTGAACATCATGGCAGAACAGTGTAGCCAAGGGAAGCAGCTAACATGATGATCAGAAAGCAGAGAGAGAGGACTTCACTTGCCAGATACAAATATATACCTCAAAGCCATGCCCCCAATTCCTACCTCCTCCAGCCACACCCTAACACTTCAGGTACCACTGTTAATCCCTATTAGGGGATTAACTAACTGATTGGTTCAAGACTCACACAACCCAATCATTTCTTCTCTGAACCTTCTTGCATTGTCTCACATGTGAGCTTTTGGGGGACACCTCACATCCAAACCATAACAAAAAGTTAATGATCAGGTTATCACACAAGAGTGGGATCCCAAATAGAGTAAGTTATACACTGCATGTATATTCTGCCAAAATTTTTGTATAACAAAATTTTTTAAATGCAGCCTAATAATAATAATAATAATAATAATCAGGCAATCCCTAGAAAATTAAATTTTATCTTTTGAATGCCTTAGATATTATATATTGGTCAAATAACAAAAACAGCTTACCACTGAGCAAGCTCTAAATAATTAAAATCTAAATATACAGAGGAAAAAAGTTCAACATGTCACAAGATATAACATTTCTCAGAAATTTAAGAAAGGACTATACGTTTGATATTTGCATTTTATGTAATAACCAATCTCCTACATGGATGCAGAGATGAAAATTAAAGCTAAATTTCTTTGGAGGGCCATACAGTGTACATTTATGCAATACTAAACAAAATAAAGACATTTTTCTCATAGAACTTTGCTCAAATAATCAGACTGATGTTCTCAAGGCATAAGAACACAGGTTAAGTTGATGATTAGAAGTTATCATAGCAGTTGTAATAACTGAAATTCATAATGTTTTCAAGTGAAAATAATGACATTTTACACACAAAGTTTTGACATGCTCAGATGGTATAGATGAGAAATGTGAGACTAAAGGTATGAATAATTTGGTCCAAGTAAGTAACAACTCAAATAGTCTGCTGTTCCTTCCCTTAATACCCTGATCTGGAAGAGACTTCAGATAATTGCTTGTCCTTAAAAAAAATTGCCAGGAACACAACATATCACTCATTGAAATCAAGATATGCTTTGTTCATCATACTGTGTTCATAATGCAGCTTCCTTTCTGAGCACTTATCTGAATTAAATGAGGTTTAAAATACTTTGTTCATAATCTAGGTTTCCACAGACGCACAGCTCCAGTTACAAGAAGGCAGTTCCCACATGGTGCACACAGGATGGATTACCTGCACTTTGAGGACGACAGCCGTGGATGGTGGTTTGATATGGATATGGTGATCATCTATATTTATTCTGTAAACTGGGTCATTGGATTCATTGTTTTCTGCTTTCTTTGCTATTTTTTCTTTCCGTTTTAGGAATTGTCATACCTTACTTCAGTGGAACAATCATAAATGTTGTAAACAATAATTGCTGAAACATTTTAAAATGTGCTTTGAAGTTTTTATAATGTTGCATTATATAAATTGTTGGTGTTTATAGAAAGCTTGAAAATAATGGATTTATTTATTAATGTTTTTCATGTAGCAAACTTCTATCCAGCACTAAGCAAAAATGCACTGTTAATTTCATAGTTCATGGTTTTAGGATTTGATGGTCTAATTTTACAATATTGCTTATATTATTTTGATTGTAAAGACTGAGTTTTCCCCCGACTTAAAAATAGTAAAAATACAAAATGAAATGATAATCTGGGTAGATAGTATCTTTGTTGACAAGATATTTAATCAATGACTACTTATTCTTAGCCAAATGATATGCATCAAAGATAAACCATATTCTCTGGGAACTAATCTAACAGGGTATATTCCAGTTTGGTTTCCAATTAGCTCTACTTATGCCCTCTTCTGTTACCAAAAAAACTGACTGTACTTTGTATGGACCTAATAATAGCTTCAATATGAATTTTTAATTATTATAAGCAACAGATTAGTAAATACAAGCAAACTATGAAAATAACCCCACCAATAGATAGTTTGAAAGCCATATTAACACTTCCAATGTCAGGATGAATCACATAAAGAAGCAAAAAATATAACTGACTTTTAGTAATCTAAAAGAGCAATGCACGTCCAAAATGTAATTAATTTAGTGATTTATTTAGGAGATTGTCAAATATATTGTAAATGTGCAATAAACACTAGCTTTTAAATTTTTTTATTGTAATTGATTTAATATCTTGAATAAAGAATTGTTGGAAATAGACTTATGGATTTATAGAAAAAACTTTTCTTTGTATTACAGTAATCTTTATAATTAATTTTTCATTATTATAAGAAAAAAATCTGAATTATTCCACTATGGGAAGGATTTGGACAGATATCCCAACTTTACAAATTAAAAAAGTAAAACAAAAGGGCACTCAAGTTTATTCATTTATTCAGGTAGTTTTTGAGAAACCAAGGACAAAATTTTTTATTATGAATTACTAATCCAACATTCCTGTGGTGTGGCATCATTTATCTAATTGTTATATAAGCATATTTTATACAAATAGATGAATCTTCATGGCACGACAATACTACCACCATTCAGAAAAATAAAATAAAAAGGGGACAGATTGGACTTCATTAGGTAAGTCTAAGAAAAGTCAAAATTTGGCCAAATTATTAATGACTGTATTTGAATAAAAGCACTTGACTGATGGTATGTGATGTTCAAAGAAATACAGAAATGTGGATGAGTGGAACAGATCTTTATTCTATCTTTTATGCTAATACTATTCTTACTATGTCTAAAACATCTGTGAAAGAAAATAATATAAATTAGAAATCATCAAGTCTGGAAAGCAGACAACTGAATACAATTTAGAAGCACAGATAAATCTTTACAAATGGATATTTTTAAATGGATTAAAAAATTACAACAAAATATGAACAACATTTTAAGAACTTTAAAATATATTGCAGTGATTTCCCAGGCAAACTCCATAGAGTTTATTTAAAACCCATAATTCAAATTTCTTCCTGTTTTTCAGTAAAAACAAAATTTTTTTTCCTATTTTCTTGATTACTCACTGGCCTTCAAATCTTTATGCTGACTATACAAATACAACAAATGTGAGATGATACATCTAATAAAACCACATCAAGAAATAAAAAATAAAATATACTATGTCATTTCTCCTTACCTTTATTTCTAACTATTTATTATAATTGCAAAAATCAAGAGACCTGCTTTTTTTTCCATGTGGCGATCCAAGATGGGGACTAGAGGGTGACTGCATCTCCAGTCGCTCCAGAACCCAGGATTCAAGAAGGGGAGGCATTGAGAGACTTGGACTAAAATAGAGCCATGGGGTGACTCTCCCACACCGGGTGAAGCTCGGCCTGAGCAGCAGGGCCGGATAGGGGCGGCTTATCAGAGCAGGGCAGGGCAGCTAGAGTCTTCCCCAGGTAGGCCTGCTCACTCCGGGGTGGGCTCCTCCCACACGGCCAGCTTCTCGGAGCAGGCCCCCCAGTGAGACCTTTCTGCACAGAACCAGCTCCAAGTCCCACCAGCGGCGAACTCCGGCCTGCAGGCAGCTTCAGAGACCAGGACAGGGTAGCCAGGAACTTCCATAGGAAGCCCGGCTCCCTCCGGCGGCAGGCTCCTTTCACGGCAAGCTTCTCGGAGCAGACCGCCCAGTGAGAGCCTTTCTGCACAGAGCCAGCTCCAAGTCCTGGAACTAGTAGCGGGCTAGGGGCAGCTTTCTTCGGAAGCACTGCATTATCAAGTTCCTCCAAGACTTCAGGCTACTGAAGGCTGGGAGGTGATACACCGGAAATCTACAGGGACAATATAAGCCAACAGAGGAAATCTGCAATATCTCAGGGTCCCACTGATATCTGACCAATATGAGAAAACAAGGGAAGAAAATGTCCCAAACAAACCTAGATACTATATCAATAAAACCCAATGACAGCACAGCAGAAGAAATATCAGAAAGGGAGTTCAGAATGTACATAATTAAAACAATCAGAGAAGCAAACGAGGAGATGAAAGAGCAAATGCAGGATTTGAAGGAGGAGATGAAAGAGCAAATGCAGGCATTAAATGATTGCACCAATCAACAGTTAAAAGAGCAAACACGGGAAGCAAGAGATCATTTCAAAAAAGAGTTAGAGATACTGAAAAAAAAAAAAAAAACCAAACAGAAATCCTTGAAATGAAGGAAAAAATAAACCAAGTTAAAAACTCCATAGAAAGCATAACCAATAGGATAGAACTCCTGGAAGACAGAACCTCAGACATTGAAGACAAATTATTTAATCTTGAAAACAAAGTTGACCAAACAGAGAAGTTGGTAAGAAATCATGAACAGAATCTCAAGAATTTTGGGATATCATGAAAAGGCCAAATTTAAGAATTATTGGGATTGAGGAAGGCTTAGAGAAACAACATTCCTTTGGTTAGGAATGAACAATCTATTCAATGAAATAATATCAGAAAATTTCCCAAATCTGAAGAATGAAATGTAAAACCAAGTACAAGAGGCTTATAGGACTCCAAATATGCAAAATTACAACAGACCCAAACCAAGGCACATTATTATGAAAATACCTAACATACAAAATAAAGACAGATTTTAAAGGCCGTGAGAGAAAAGAATCAAATTACATTCAGGGGGAAACCAATAAGAATATCAGATTTTTCAATCCAGACCATAAAAGCTAGAAGGGCCTGGAACAACATTTACCAAGCCCTGAAATAAAACGAATGCCAACCAAGAATCTTATACCCAGCAAAACTTACTTTCAGATTTGATGAAGAAATAAAATCCTTCCATGATAAACAAAAGCTAAAGGAATTTACAAAAAGAAAGCCGGCATTACACAACATTCTCAGCAAAATAGTCTATGAGGAAGAGAAGAAGAACAACGATGCAAATCAGCAATGGGAGGAACTAGTCTAAAGGAATAGCTAAATAAAGGAGAAACCAAATCATGTCGAAAAACAAAAATGAGTCAAATGACTGGGAATACAAATCATATCACAATAATAACCCTGAATGTTAATGGCCTGAATTCATCAATCAAAACATATAGACTGGCAGATTGGATTAAAAAGAAAATCCAACAATATGCTGCCTGCAAGAGACTCATCTCATAGAAAGAGATACCCATAGACTAAAAGTGAAAGGATGGGAAAAAACATACCATGCACACAGACACAGCAAAAAAGCTGGAGTATCCATCCTCATTTCAGATAATGTGGACTTCAAGCCAAACTAGTCAGAAGGGATAAAGAAGGACATTACATACTGCTTAAGGGAACCATAAATCAGCAAGACATAACAATCATAAATATCTATGCCCCGAACATTGGCTCATCCATGTACATCAAACAAATCCTTCTCAATTCCAGAAATCAAATAGACCACAACACAATAATACTAGGCGATTTTAACACACCTCTCTCACCACTGGATAGATCTTCCAAACAAAAATTGAATAAAGAAACTATAGATCTCAATAACACAATCAACAATTTAGACTTAACCAACATATAGACAATATACCATCCAACAAAGAACGAATACACTTTCTTCTCAGCACCACATGAATCCTTCTCTAAAACAAACCATATTTTATGCCACAAAGCTACTGTTAGCAAATACAAGAAGATAGAGATACTACCTTGTACTCTATCAGATCATAATGGATTGAAATTAGAAATAAATGAAAGAGTAAAAAACAGAAACTACTCCAACACCTGGAGATTAAATAATACACTATTATATGATGAATGGATAACAGAAGACATCAGGAGGGAAATAAAAAAATTCTTAGAAGTAAACAAGAACAAAGACACATCATATCAAAATCTCTGGGACACTATGAAAGCAGTACTCAGAGGAAGATTTATTTCATGGGGCGCATTCAACAAAAAAAGTAGAAATCAAAAAATAAACGACTTAACACTACAGCTCAAAGCCCTAGAAAAATAAGAGCAGACCAACACCAAAAGTAGTAGAAGACAGGAAGTAGTTAAAATCAGAGCCAAAATCAACGAAATTGAAACAAAAGAACAATTGGAAAAATTAACAAAATAAATAGTTGGTTCTTTGAAAAAATAAACAAAATTGATAAACCCTTAGCAACACTAACAAAGAGAAAGAGGGAGAAAACTCAAATTACTAAAATTCGGAATGAACAAGGAAATATCACAACAGACACTAGTGAAATACAGAACATAATTAGAAGCTATTTTGAAAATCTATACTCCAACAAAACAGAAAACCTTGAAGACATCAACAATTTTCTAGAGACATATGAATTACCTAATCTGAATGAAGAGGATATACACAACTAAAATAAATCAATTTCAAGCAATGAAATAGAAGAGGTCATCAAAAGCCTACCAACAAAGAAAAGTCTGGGACCAGATGGGTTCTCAGCCGAGTTCTGCAAAACCTTTAAGGACCAGCTCATTCCAATACTCCTCAAAGTATTCCATGAAATAGAAGAGGAGGGAACCCTCCCAAACTCATTCTATGAAGCCAATATCACCTTGATACCTAAACCAGATAGAGACACATCAAGGAAAGAAAATTTCAGACCAATATCCTTAATGAACATCGATGCAAAAATTCTCAACAAAATTTTAGCAAATCGCATACAAAAATATATTAAAAAGATAGTGCACCACGATCAAGTGGGTTTTATCCCAGGGATGCAAGGTTGGCTCAACATCCGTAAATCAATAAATGTCATTCACCATATCAACAGACTTAAAGTTAAGAATCACATGATTATTTCAATAGATGCAGAAAAAGCATTCGATAAAATACAGCACCCCTTCATGCTCAAAACACTAGAAAAAAATGGGGTAGTGGGAACATTCCTTAACATTGTAAAGGCCATCTACGCTAAGCCCATGGCTAATATCATTCTAAATGGTGAAAAACTGAAAGCATTCCCCCTAAAACTGGAACAAGGCAGGGATGCCCTCTTTCACCACTTCTATTCAACATCATCCTTGAAACTCTAGCCACAGCAATTAGACAAACCAAAGAAATTAAAGATATACAAATAGGAAAAGAAGAACTCAAACTATCCCTGTTCTCTGATGACATGATTATATATTAAGAGGAACCGGAAATTCCACCAGAAAACTTCTGGAACTCATAAGTGAATTCAGTAAAGTAGCAGGTTACAAGATCAATGCTCATAAATCCAATGCATTTTTATACATAAGTGATGAATCTTCAGAAAGAGAAATTAGGAAAACTACCCCATTCACAATAGCCTCAAAAAAAATAAAATACTTGGGAATCAATCTCACAAAAAAAGGTGAAAGACCTCTACAATGAGAACTACAGAACACTAAAGAAAGAAATTATAGAAAACCTCAGAAGATGAAAAGATCTCCCATGTCCTTGGATAGGCAGAATTAATATTGTCAAAATGGCCATACTACCTAAAGTCTATACAGATTCAATGCAATTCCAATTAAAATCCCAATGTCATACCTTACAGAAATAGAGCAAGCAATTATGAAATTCATCTGGAAGAATAAAATACCCAGAATAGCTAAAGCAATCCTCAGTAGAAAGACGAAACAGGGGGTATCGCAATACCAGATCTTCAACTCTATTACAAAGCAATAGTAACAAAAACGGCATGGTATTGTTACCAAAATAGACAAATAGATCAATGGTACAGAATAGAGGACATGGACAAAACTCAAATAAATACAATTTTCTCATACTAGACAAAGGGGCCAAAAATATGCAATGGAGAAAAGATAGCCTCTTCAACAAGTGGTGCTGGGAAAACTGGAAAACCATATGCAACAGAATGAAATTAAGCCCCTATCTCTCACCCTACACAAAACTCAACTCAAAATGGATCAAGGACCTTGGAATCAGACCAGAGACCCTGCATCTTATAGAAGAAAAAGTAGGTCCAAATCTTCAACATGTCGGCTTAGGATCAGACTTCCTCAACAGGACTCCCATAGCACAAGAAATAAAAGCAAGAATCAACAACTGGGATAGATTCAAACTCAAAAGCTTTCTCTCAGCAAAGGAAATATCAGTAATGTGAAGAGAAAGCCTACAGAGTGGGAGAAAATCTTTGCCACTCATACTTCATATAGAGCGCTAATTTCCAGAATATATAAAGAACTCAAAAAACTCTACACCAGGAATACAATAATCCAATCAACAAATGGGCTAAGGAAATGAACAGACACTTCACAGAAGACGTACCTGCAATCAACAGACATATGAAAAAATGTTCAACATCTCTAGTAATAAGAGAAATGGAAATCAAAATTACCCTAAGATTCCATCTCACCCCAATTAGAATGTTGATTATCAACAACACAAGCAACAATACGTGTTGGCGAGGATGTGGAGAAAAAGGTACACTCATACATTGCTGGTCGGGTTGCAAATTAGTGCAGCCATTCTGGAAAGCAGTATGGAGATTCCTCAGAAACCTTGAAATGGACCCACCATTGGACCCAGCTATCCCACTCCTTGGCCTATACCCAAAGGACTTAAAATCAGCATACTACAGAGATACAGCCACATCAATGTTCATTGCTGCTCAATTCACCGTAGCCAGGTTGTGGAACCAACCTAGATGCCCTTCAGTTGATGAATGGATAAAGAATCTGTGGCATATATATACAATGGAATATTACTCTGCCATGAAGAATGATAAAATTATGGCATTTGCAGGCAAATGGATGAAATTGGAGAATATCATGCTAAGTGAGATAAGCCAATCTCAAAAAACTAATGGACGAATCATCTCGATGATAAGCGGATGAGGACATAAAATGGGGGGTGGGAGCGGTTAGCGATAGGGTTAGGGTTTGGTTTAGGGTTAGGGATAAGGAGGGTGGTAAGAATGGAGGAAGGAAGAACTGTATAGAGGGAAAAGAGGGGTGGGAGGGGTGGGGGGAAGGGAAAAAAATAACAATGAATCAAACAACATTACGCTATGTAAATTTGTGATTACACAAATGGTATGCCTTGACTCCATATACAAATAGAGAAACAACATGTATCCCATTTGTTTACAATTAAAAAAAAATCAAGAGACCTCATTATCACCCTGGGTTATGTGACTAAAATTTGCTTAACATTTCTTATTTCCCTTACTTGTAGAACTATGCATAACAAAACAGACATTGGCAGGATTCTCTCAGGCTCAAATTCAGTTTGCAAAATTAGGGAACAAATAAAAAGTTCTTTAAGAAAAGGTTTTTTGCAAAGACTAGTCAAAACTTACCGATTGTTTGATGTTGGGCAGGTTATTTAACCCCTGTGATTTTCTGTTTCTTCATTTCTAAAAATGAAAATACTACTTAGTTAAGGATATCTTAGTGAAAGCAAGCACACATAAATATGTATCTTTTCCCTCCTGTTATTAAAAACTAACTTTTAAAAGGTCTTTGTTCTAGATCTAAACCTAGAACCCCATCAAGTAAGAATAGACTGACCACCTGTTTGTACTGTGAGGACATCTTAATTCATAAATGCCATAATTTCTATAAGTCAAACTATTCTGATTACTATTTTTACCGCTCTTGTCCATTATGGTAAAATGCCCATTTTATCTTTACAATTGAGTGCCACCATTTGACCCCTCATTCCCAAAATCCCATTATCTCAATTGTATATAGGGATCTAGTTTTTATGGTTTCCAGACGATGGTGGACATTCAAACAAGTAAGGAAATAAACCAGCCAAACAGCCCATAGCACTTCAACAATTGATCCCATTCACACCACAGTGGAGGAAATGTCAAATAAAGAATTTAGAAAGTGTGAGGAGTTTCAAGATGGCAGTTTAGAGGAAGGCCGCATTTCCAGTTGCTCCATGGCTCTGAATTCAAGCAGCAGGAGTACTACTTCTCAGGAAGGTGGGTGATAGGGAATTCGCTGAAATTCAATATTGAATAGTTGGGAGTCTCTTATAGACTCAAATTCGCTGCATTGAACAATGAACAAGAAAGAGTACATTGGAGCAAAGTTGGCTGGGGCAGTGGCAGCAGAGCTGTCTCGTCTCAGGAGCCATAACAAAGAAACACAGCAGTCAACTTTGACATGGAAAAACCTGTAGAACAGAAAACTGCTTCAATTTTGCTGATCCAGAGATGGCACAGTGAACTGGTGTTTTAAAAGTGCTCTGTAATGACAAGCAGGGAGTCATCTTGAGAAGGTCATGATGCAGCTTGAGGAACCTGAGGAAACATAGCAAATATTGCCATACTCTCCTGGCAAGATCCTACCACATGGCCTAGAGTGTGCTGAGCAGAACTTGAGCGAAACAGGCATAGAGAAGATTGTATCAAGGAGGATGCAAACAAAGAGATATGGAGAGGAGTACAGTTCACTTTCCCTTTCAGTCTGGCGGCTCATTTTACCAGCTGAAGAAGGAGAGGGAACTGAACAAGCAGGCATGATTATTCTTAGGCATTAAGCCTGGAAAGGCCATATTCATAGGCAGTGGGATGTATGAGACCTGTGGTGAATTGGCTTCTCTGTCCCACAAGTATAATTCTCTGAACTCTCCTAAGAACCAGACTCCCTGGCCTCAGGGTTTGTCGATCTAGTCTCTCCAAAGCAGATACCACCCAAAAAATGTCTCTAATGCCTGACTGGAGCTAAGTTCCAGTCCCAGCAACTCCCCACATAGAACTGTGCATTCACCCAACCTGGAAGTACATCAATCTGGTCTGTCTGTCCAGACAAAACTCCACAAAATACTTCCCATTCCATGTTACCTTATACTGGTGAGAAGGGAAGTTGAAAACTATTTCCACCAGCTTCAATTTAGACCACTCTAGCTGGCAGCTCAGTGAGCAACACAAAAAGAGGAAGACATTTAACCCCAGACTTTTTGTATTCTCTCACACTCCCCATCTTCTCCTACCCCGCTCCCACCTGTCTCAGTTGGGCATTGGCAGTCACCATCCATCCTGACAGCTTTGACCACCTCAGTGGTCCTCCTCCTTCATGTATGTGTTCTTGCCATGCTAATTAGTTCATGGTATGTATATATATATATGGCTTTTTCCTCATTGGCTTTTTCCTCATTTTTTGCATTTTTTCATGATTATTATTTTCCTTGTCTTTTGAGGGTTAGGGTTTTTTATTTGTTGGGGTTTTTCTGTTTGATAGTTTCTCTTGTTTCTCTTTCTTCTTCCTCTAACAGCCAAATTCTCGTCTCTCTCTCCCATTACTTAATTTTTCTAATTTATTTTTTCTTTTCTTCTTTATAACCATCATTTGCTACATCTCTTCTGCTTTCTCTATGTTCACATTCTGAATGTTCTAAACTTTCTTCTGCCTTCCTATTACTTTCCTTTAAATTAACTGTATTTTTACCATCTTTTAGAATTATTTGGTTTATACAACTCTTGCCTTCCCCATTCATGTTCTTTCAGTTATTAGAACTGTGAATGACATAGTTGACACTGCTATTAATGCCAGGCTAGTTGATGCTATTTATTATTTTTACTGTTAGCAATTGCTGACTGTACTATTCCTGTTTTCTAGTACTTAGTGTTACAAATGTTGTTACAAGCATGGGTGTTTATTTTAAGGCTGAACACTGTTTACTTCTATTGTTGCTATTGTCTGTTTCTCCGTTTTCTGTGAGATGCTCTGAATACTAGTACACTGCAAGTTCATAGGGTGGAGTCTTTGTGGCTGAGTTAAAACCAGCCCATAGGCAGTACAATGTACTCCACACACAAATTAACCATGCACAAACTACACTAGTACTTTAATGCAAAGAATAAGAGAGATAAGATGTAGAATTTGAAAGAATGATTATAAAGATGATCAATGAATTCTAAGAGAAAAACACCTGAATGAATCAAGGAAGTCAGTACTGGATATGAATGAGAAATTCAATAAGAACCAAACAGAGATTCTGGAAATGAAAGGCATAATAAGTCAAATAAATGTTTAGTTGAAAGTCTCTCAAAAGAGTACATCATGCTAAAGACAGAATCTCAGAGATGGAAGACAAAGTGGCAAGCTTTGAACATTCAGACTGTATTACAATAAAGAAAAGTGAGTAACCATGACAGGAATATATGAGAAGTCTGGGACAACATTAATTCCAAATTGAATAATCGTTAGAATTAAAGACAGTTGTGAGATGTAGGCTAATGGCATAGATAAGCTCTTCAGGAAAATAATAATAGAAATTTTTCCAAACCTTAAGATAGACAACAAGATACAGGATGTTTTCAGAACTCCAAATAGACAAGATCAAAAAAAGAACCTCACCACAACACATTATAATTAAAATGCCCAATAGAGAACAGGGATAGAATTTTTAAAAGTCTTAAAAGAAAAACATCATGTTAGGTCAGAATTGCCCCCTAAATTACTTATGATTTCTTAGCACACAGTCTAAAATTAGGAAGGATTGGAATGATGTATTTCAAGCTCTGAAAGAAAATGTCAGCCAAGATCGCCATATCCAGCAAAGCTATCTTTCTGAATCAAAGAAAATAAAAACCTTCCAAGATAAAAGAAACTAAAAAAATTCATGACATCTAACCTGGCACTATGGAAAATACTGAAGGACATACTACAAAGAAAAAATTAAAAACCTAGGAGCTTTCTCAAATGGACAAATCTCATTGAACAGTAGTAGCTAAGCAGATGATAAGCAGGATCAAGTGAACATTAGAAATAAACCATAATGGCAGGAATTAAAAACATTTTTGTAGAACAACACTGAATGTAAATGGTCTCAACTCTCCAATTAAAAGACATAGGCTGGTGAAATGGATTAAAACCTAAAACCTGACTCTGCTGTTTTCAAGAGAATCACCTCATAGGAAAAGACAACAGGTTGAAAGTGAAAGCATGGAAATTGATATACCATGCAAATGGAGCCTGAAATTAAGCAGGAGTAACTACTGTTATATCCAATAAAGCAGACTTCAAGTCAAAATTAACCAGAAGAGACAAAGAAGGTCACTTCATACTGGTAAAGGGAACAATCCACAAGACAATAAAAAATAATGAATATCTATGCCCTAAACATTAGTGCACCTAATTACAAAAAAACAGGTACTACTTGAATTAAAAACTCATGAAGACCCCAGAATGATATACTGGGTGATTCAACACAATTCTGTCACCAGTAGTAGGTTGTCTAGACGTAAACTCAATAAAGACTACTCAGACCTAAAAATATTAGAAATTAAATTAATTAATTAATTAACAGTTGAATATACTTTTTGCTCAGCTGCTGAGTAGCTTCTCCAAGAGACCAAATTTTAGGCCACAAAGCAACTCTTTAACAAATACAATTCCTTGCATCTTATCCAATCATAATGGAATAAAATCAGAATTAGAAAAATAAAATAAAACTACTGAAACTAACCATGTGAAGACCAGACAATTCATTTTTGAATTATGGATGGCTATTAAAGAAACCAGGGAGAAATTTTAAAATTCTTAGAATCAAGGGTATAGTGATACAACATAACAGAACGTTTGGGACACTAGGAAGGCAGTTCTAAGAGGAAAATTTATAATCTACATAATAAAATCAAAATGACCCCAAATAAACAACCTAATGATGCATCTCAAAGCCCTTGAAAAGCAAGAACAAATCAAAACCAACAGAAGGAAGGAAACAGTAAAGATCACAGCCAAAGTCAATGAAATAAAGAATAAAAACACACTACAAATGATCAATGAAATGAAAAGTTGGTTCTTTAAAAAGATAAACAAGATTGAGAACCCTTTAGCCACACTAACCAAAAGAGATAGAGAAGGCACAAATCACCAGAATTAGAGATGAAAAGGAGTTATCACCAGACACTTCTGAAATTCAGAAGATTAGGTACTATTTTAAAAACTTATACTCCAATAAGTTGAAAAGCCTAGAAGATATGGATACATTTCAACATGCACACAACCTGCCAAAATTGAACCAAGAGGATGTAGAAAACTGAACCAAATCCATAACTAGCAATGAGTTAGAAGCAGTAATAAAGTGCCTTCCAACAACAACAAAAACAAAAAATCCCAGGACCAGATTGGTGCTGTAATGGTTAATTTGAATTGTAAACTTGATTGGATTAAGAGATGCCAATGATTAAGAGGCTTCTGGGTGTGTCAATGAGGGCGTGTCTAGGAATGACTGGAATGTGGGATAGCGAACTGAAGACACTTCCTAGGCATGGGCAGCACCCCACCCAATAGGATGGTGGTTTGGATGGAATAAAAGTTGGAAGAACAAGAAAGCAGATGCAGATACAAGCTCAACTCTTCTTGAACAGGTTCTTGTTTGCTGCTTATATTGTCTGAGGATATCAGACTCTCACTTCTTCACTCTTCCAAAGCAGACTCTGCCAGCGATTCTCCAGGTAGTTTTCAGAAGCCTTGGTCTCGGACTAGGGTAGCACTGTTGATCTTTCTTGTTCTGGGGCTTCTGTGTCTTAGACTGCATAGTTGCTGGTTCTTCCAGCTCTCCAGCTGCAGACGGCCATTGTGAACTATCCAGCTTCTGGTCCTATAAGTCAATTTAATAAATCCCCTTTTTATAATCATACTTCCTGTTGATTCTGTTCCTCTAGAAAACCCTAATATAAATGCTCAGCTGAATTCTACCAGATCTTTAAAGAACTGATACCAGTGTTCCTCAAATTATTACATGAAATAGGAAGAGAGAAAACGATTCTAAATTCATTCTATGAAGCCAGTATCACTCTGATACCAAAATCAGATAAGGATACATCAAGGAAAGAAAACTACAGACTGATATCCCTGATGAACTTAGATGCAAAAATCCTTAATATTAGCAAATCATATCAATAACACATTAAGGAGATTCTACATCATGACCAATTTTTTTTTTTTATCTCAGGGATGCAAGGATGTTTAACATGCAAATCAATAAATGTAATTCACCAAATAGTCATTTTTTTTTTTACAAGTAAAGAAAACCTTTGACAAATTTAGCACCCATTCATGGTAAAAACACTGAATAAAATAAACTAGGAATAAAAGGAACCTACCTCAAGATCATAAAGGTTATATATTAATAAACCAAAACCAACATCATAGTAAATGGAGGAAAAATGAAAGCATTTCCTTTAAAAAGTCAAACAAGGCAAGGATGTCCACTATCATCACTCCTGTTCAATGTAGTTCCTGAAAATGTAGCTAGAGTAATCAGGCAAGAGAAAGAAATTAAAGGGATGCAAATAAAGAGAGAGAGAAAGTCAAATTATCTGTTTGCTGGGTCTGGGGCTACAGCTGAGAGGCAGAGTGCTTGCCTAGCATATGTGAGGCACTGGGCTTGACCCTTAGCACCACATAAAAATAAACAAAATAAAGGCATGCTGTAAATGAAATAAGATGTAGCTGTTCATCTACAACTATAAAAAAATTTTAAATTTGGTTTGCTGATAACATCCTATATTAGAAGACACAAAAAATTTCTAGATTTGATAAATTCAGCAAAGTAGCAGGAGAGATCAACAAACAAATTTTTTCCTGTATCTAATAATGAATCTACTGAGAAAGAAATGAAGAAAAATTCCATTCACATAAAATTCCATTCACACTGGTCTCAAAATAACAACAAAGTGAAGTAAATCTAACCAAGGAGGTGCCATCTACAATGAAAACAATAGAACACTGAAGAAAGAAACTGATGACTACAAAAAGATGGAAAGATCTGCCATATTCATGGATTGGTAGAATTAACAGACTCACCAAGCAATTCTAAGCCAAAAAAGCAATGACAGAGGCATCACAATTCACAATACCTGCCTTCAAATTATACTATAGAACTATAGTAACAAAACTACACAGTATTGGCATAAAAACAGACACATAGACCAATGGTACAGAATAGAAGATACAAATGAACACAGATACATTCATCTGATCCTTGATAAAGGTGCCAAAAACATACTTGAAGATGATGACTTTTTAAATAATGGTGCTGGGAAAACAGGTTATCCATATGTAGAATGAAACTAGATCTTTATCACTGACCCTGCACAGAAGACAACTCAACATGACTCAGTGACCTAGAACTTAGACCAGAAACTAGGCAATTCATAGAACAAAATGTAGAGTTAACACTCCAGTAAAAGACACAGGCAATGACTTTCTCAATAGGACCCAAGCTCAGGGAATATGCCAAGAGTTATAAGTGGGATAGCATCATATTAAAAAGGCTTTTGCACAGGAAAAGAAATAAGAAGGTGAAGAGAGAACCTACAGAATGGGAGACATCTTTGCTACTCTTCTAACAGAGATTAATATCCAGAATATATAAAGAACTTCAACACCAAAATAAAATAACCCAATTAACAGATAGTCAAATGATTTTAAGTACAAAGACTAACAGCTGTTGTAGAACCAGAAAGAAGAGCCAATAACCCAATTCAAGTGGAAGGCTGAAAAGTTAGTGTTGAACCAGAAACAGGTGATGGTCCAGTTCAAAGGAAATTAGGCAGGAGATTTCTTAGTCATCTTGTGTTTTAGTTAGGCCTTCAACTGATGAATGAGGCCCACCTATATTATGGAGGGAAATCTACTTTACTCATTCACATTTAAATAGGAAGCTCACCCATAAAACACCCCCACAGAAACACCCAGGATGTTTAACCGCCACACTTCCTCAGACAGAGGTGAAAGGACTGCTTCTATTGGCAAAGACGATTTCATTAGGGTGGTTGAGAACCTCAACTTTATCATTAGCTACCCATATTTCCCCACTCCTGTTTGTAGGAATCTGTTGCTTCCCAATCAGTGACCAAACTAACAAGAGTGGTTAAGAATTCAGTTTGCCATTACAGGAGAAGACTCTAGCTTTTATTTTCAGGAACCCCAGCCTTATAGTTACTGCTTCAAGGTCAGATAAAGATGTTTTCAGATCATTAGCTAGGAATTTAAAGCCCTGAGCTCATCTTTTTCTTTGCTTTATTTCCTTGGATAGGTTACGAGTAATCAACAAACTCTGTTCAGCTCCTTATTTTGTCTAAAATATTTTCAAGCAGCTTGTACTTAGGTATCCTGAGTCTTACCTTCTATAGGCACTCACAGGATCCAAAGGTGATAATTGGAGCAAATGTCTCAGCCCATCATGTGTGGACTACAAGGGTCTTTTTCTCTACTGGATATACTTATTAGTGCTTTTAAATCTTAACAGATTAGAGAACCAATTCCAGAAAATGAACCAATTCAGAAAACTCATCCTTAAAATCTGTTCCTCTTGAACCACTTCTGGGCTAAAAGTCTTTCTCAGGGTCCAACCAGATAGGCAGAACCAACAGGAGATATCTGTGTATATACATATATGTGTGTACACATACATATAATAAAGTGGCTTACAGTTTTGGGACTGGTTAAGTAAATCCAGAATCCACAGCCAGACAGCAGAATGGAAAGATCACAAGGCTAGAGCCTTAGAGAAAGGCTAACACCATTAGTCTGCAGAAGTTTATTTTGTAGACTCTCAATTGATTAAGTCAATCAGGCCCAGCCAGGTAAATCTCACAGGTTAGGGACTTTAATTACACCTGCAAAATTTCTTCACATTAGCAGGTAGATTAACAAATAATCAGAGGAAGGTTCAGGTATACTACAGAATGGCTATTTGCCTTCCATCCTCCCATTCTTATGAGAGAATGTCTCTGAAAATCTCCTTATCCAGAAACATACTGAAAAAGGAATTACAGAGAATGAAGTTTCACCTAGCCAAAATGATTTACTACAGAGATATTGTACATTTGAGTATTTGCCCTACTGCTAACAATATAGCCCAAATTTAATGGCTTAAATTTTTTTTGTGATTTCTCAAAATTTTGTGGCTCAGAATCTGTTTTAGTCAGCTTTTTTGCTGCTGTGACTAAAAGATCTGACCAGAACAATTATAGAAGAGGAACAGTTTGTTTGGGGCCTCATGGTTTCAGGGATCTCCATTCACAGCCAGCCAGCTTCATTCCTCAGGCATCCAGGTAAGGCAGAACAACATGGTGGAAGAGTGTGGAAGAGGGAAGAAGCTCAAATGATGATCAGAGAGGAGAGAGAAATCTCCACTTGCCAGATACAAATATATACCTGTAAGTCACACCCTTAATGCCCATCTCCTCCAGCCATGCCCTACCAGCCTTCAGTTACCACTCAGTTAATCCCTATTAGGAGATTAATTCACTGATAGGGTTAAGACTCTCACAACCCAATCATTTCTGCTCTGAACCTTCTTGCATTGTCTCATACATAAGCTTTTCGGGGACACCTCACATCCAAACCACAACAGAATCTGACAGGGCTCAGCTGGATGATTCTTCTCTTCCACTGGACATCAACAAAAGTCACTTGGTAGTATTCAACTGGCAGATAGAAGGCCTGGGAGATCTAAGACAGTCTCACCCACATGACTGGGGCTTAGGTAGTGATAGATGAGAAGCTGGACTCAGCTGAAACACTCAAATGGAGCACCTAACCAATGGCCTGTCTAGCATGGTAGTCTTGGATAGTCAGATATCTTATTTGGTGGCTCAGGACTCAGAAGGAGCATCCATGTAACCCAAGCAGAAGTTGCAGTTTCTTATGACCAGCCTCAGAAATCCTGTACTGGTATTTCTGCTGCTTTCTATCAATCAAGAGCAGTCCACATTCAAGGAAAGGGGAATGAGATTCTCAATGGGAGTAGCAAAGACTTGGTGGTCATTTTTTAATGTATCACTCTAAGAAATCACTGTGTAGTGGTATAAGAAGTATGATAATCATCCTTGGTAACAAGTGTCATCAAATTGAATAATGTCTCATCTGTGTAATCAATTACCTATTGCTGCAGTCTGCTTGGGTCCCTACAAAACTCAGACATTGACACCTAATCCCTAGTATGTTAGCATGACAAGGTAGGGACTTTGGAAGGTGATTAGGTTTCGAAAGCAGAATTCTCATGAATGGTATTAATCCATCTGTTAAAAGAGACCCAAAGGAGTTTGTTTGCCTCTTCCACCAACTGAGGACACAGAAAAAGGCAGGTAAGAAAGTTTGTGTATACTACAAATGAGAAGAGATACAAGCTCTCAGTATGTACCAAATCAGCAGGCACCTTGATCTTGAACTTCCTAACCTCTAAAACTGTAAGAAATAAATTTGCTTGTTACCCAATCTAAGGTAGTTTGTTATAGCAGTCCAAAAAGCAGGGAATACCTATGTCAATAAAGGTTGTATCAGGGATCTTAATACTTAATGATGTCATTTTAGATTTTAACATATATGTGAATCACAATGCAGATTGATTAAGTCTAGGACAATGCCTGAAATTATGTATTTTTAAAAAGCTCTTGGGTTCTACCAATGTTGCTGGTCTAAGAAAACACAATAATCTCCATTACCAGCCAAAAACTTTCTGTAAAGTTATAGATCAAAAATATTTTAGCTTTGTGGGCCATATACAGCATGTATCACATTTTTAAATCCACCTTATTATATTTAAAATAACTTTTTTATACTTTAAAAAAAAATCAAGTCACTGGCTGGATCTGACTCAGAGGTCAAAGTTTGCCAACCACAGATCTGTTACTGGTTCTCAAATGGGCCGCATAGAATCACCTGAGTAGTTCTTAAAATACTAATGGCTACTATTATTTGATTCCACAATATTTAGTTCTGCCCCAAATATTCTCACTTAATTGGTATAGGAATTCTTAAAAACTTCCTATGTTAATTCTGATATGTACTAAAGTTTGAGAACTAATGATCTCTATCACCCTATTTCCACCCATTTGTATATTTTTTCGACATTAAATCTTTTTCAGTACTTTTAACTGGATTAACACATATCTTTTTCATTGCCATAAAAAAGACAATACAATTAAAAGAATAATAATCAAAAATTAGAAGTTTTCATCAACTGGGAGCAGCAGCACCCCTGCTCCCAATAGGAAGCCTAATCCCAACAGATAGCTTGGGTCAGTAAATAAAAATTCATCTTGACACTGAATTGAGGACTAATAGAAAGTGCTGTAAGACTAAATTTACATTTCTCTAATTGCTAGAGATGTTGAACATTTTTTTCATGCACGTGACCATTCATATTTCTTCTGTGAAGTGCCTGTTTAATTCCTTGAAATACAAATTAAACCTACCCTGAGATTCTATCTCATTCCAGTCAGAATGGCAGTTATTAAGAATGTAAGTAACAATAAATTTTGGCAAGGATGTGGGGAAAGGGTTCACTCAACATTGCTGGTGGGACTGCAAATTGATGCAATCTCTATGGAAAGCAGTATGGAGATTCCTCAGAAAACTTGGAATGGAAACACCATTGTGAGCCAGTTATCTCACTCCAGCTTGTACCCAAAGGATTTAAAATCAGCATCTATGTTTTTAGCAGCTCAAGTTACAATAGCAAAGCTATGGTACTAACCTAGGTGCCCTGCAACAGATGAAAAGATAAAGGACACATACACAATGGAATATTACTCATCCATAAAGAATGAAATTATGACATTTGCCAGTAAATAGATGAATATGGAGACTATGATGCTAAGTGAAATAAGCAATCCCCCCAAAACCAAAGGCCAAATGTTCTCTCTGATAGATGGATACTAACATGCATGTGGTGGGGTGCAGAAGTCATTGAAATGGACAAAGGAAACTGAAGGGAAGGGAAAGGAGATGGGAATAGGAAAGACAGAATGAATTGGACGTACTTTCCTATGTTCATATATGAATACATGACCAGTGTTACTCCACATCATGTACAACCACAAGGGTGGGATCATAAATAGAATAAGTTATACTTCATGTATGTATAATATGTCAAAACACACTCTGTCATGTATATCTTAAAAGAACAACAGAAGAAAAACCACTATGATATATACAGAATATCTCATAAGTAATGAAATATTACTACAGTGAGGAAAGAAGGATCTATGGATGAAATGAACCTCTTTCTCTGCATACTTTTTTGCAATTTTTCCATTTTAATGCCAGCATATATAATAACTTCCAGAAATAAAATGGAAAAGAAGTTAAAAAAAGTGCTGGAAGAAAAACAGTAAACATGGAAAACTTCAGGAAATAGAGTAATAACTTCTATGGCTATGGAAAGTACAAACTACCGCAGATCTTGTCAATTCAAGATAATTAGAGGAAAACTTTAAGAGGCCTCAGTAAAGTTCTGCTTTAAGGATTAAAGATATATAATAAGTATGCCATTACAAATGGTTTCAGAAGTTTGCATAAAATATTCTCTTAGATGTTTTAAACTATCAAACATTTTATACTATATAGTTATACTGAAAGGATTTCCAAAGAAAGTTAAAAATTCTCAGCTTTCTCTGAATATGAATTAAAATTGACTTTTGAAAGCACCATAATTGCTAGTTTCCTGAGCAAACAGCTTTAAATTCCTACTTTGATTAGCACAATCTGAAGAGCCACTTTATACTTGTCATCTTTCCCAAGCAAAATTATTTAATCTGTAACATGTATGTGTTCAGAAATAATACAAGAAATTGCTAAAGTTAATATTGTTATAACATAGTCAATGAATAGCCTATTTTAAAAGATATACTATCTTTTTATTCTTACCAATGCTCATTTCACTTTTCATCTGTGTTAGTGCCATAAAGGGTTTTAACCTTGGTTACCTTTCTATCTATTCAGAAACTTTTATAATAAATAATACTGCAAACAGTAAAACGCAATAACACATCCATACAAAGTCCGCTCATGCATTCAATGAATAAAAACAGTAGAGCATTCAGTAAGTATCTGTTTAATGAATGAATGCACTTTATAAATATGGACATTTATAAAGCATTTATAAATGCTCAAGTTTTTTGTTGTTGTTTTGGTTTTTCATTACTAGGGACTGAACCCAGAACCTCATGCATGCTAGGCAACTTTGCAAGCACTGGACTACTGAGCCACATCCCAGAAATCAATTTGAGTTTTGACCATGACTAAACCCCACGTAAATGACTACCACATATCCTAAGAACTTCAGACAAAGTCCTTGTGATTTCTTCATGATTCTAATTTTAAAATATAGTTCAGAATCCACTGGGTATCATATCAAATGAAATTCAAAATTACGGTTGGAAACAGTAGACAATAGAAAGTAGACTCTTGTCTACTTTCTCTTATCAGGGATTCATCAGAGATAATGAGGAGTATGTACGTATCTCAGCATATTCATTTCTGCATATGATTAATAAACTAAAAATAAAAGGAAATTAAATGAAAACTGAATCACTAGAGTTCGTTCTACCAGAAAAACCCATTTATGTTAACTATGCTAATGTATTTACTACATGATCACTATTATTCACAACTTAACACACTAATTCAGCATGTCTTTTTCCTTCTACAAATTAGAAAAAGGTACAGATAGCCTCCCTAAAATAAAAATGCCCCATTCCCTGATTACTATATGCATAGCTCTTAACTAAAAAAAGGCAGGAAGACTTACTTTAAAAATTATGAACTTAAAACTATCAGAGATAAGGTATATTTAGAAAAGACCATAATTTTATCAATTAACCAATTTCTCATTTTTAATTTGGTCCAATCTGGTTTTAAATAATTATGAAGTAAATTTTTTCATTATGGCTTACTGTTAAATACTACATATTTCCTTCTCATTGCTTCCTCATAGGAAAGTTTGCTTTAATTGAAATGATAATATAAGTAAACTACATTAGAAAAAGTATGCTGTCTATTTTTTTATATATTTTTAATTAATTTTTATTGCAAACAAATGGGATACATATTGATTCTCTGTATGTACATGGAGTAAGGCATACCATTTGTGTAATCATACATTTACATAGGGTAATGTTGTTTGAGTCATCGTTATTTTTCTCCCTACCCTCCCACACCTCCCAACCCTCCCACCCCTCTTTTCACTCTATACAGTCCCTACTTCCTCCATTCTTGACCCCTCCCCCTCATTAGGTGTCATCATCCACTTACCAGCAAGATCATTATTCCTTTGGTTTCTTGAGATTGGTTTATCTCACTTAGCATAATATTCTCCAGTGTCATCCATTTGCCTCCAAACGCAATAATCTTATTATTCTTTATGGCAGAGTAATATTCCACTGCATAAATATACCACAGTTTCTTTATCCATTCATCAATTGAAGGGCATTCTAGGTTGGTTCCACAATCTGGCTATTGTGAATTGAGCAGCTATGAACATTGATGTGGCTGCATCTTTGTACTATTCTGCTTTTAAATTCTTTGGGTATAGGCCAAGGAGTGGGATAGCTGGGTCAAATGGTTCCATTCTAAGGTTTCTGAGGAATCTCCACACTGCTTTCCGATTGGCTGCACTAATTTGGAATTGCACCAGCAATGTATGAGTGTACCTTTTTCCCCACATCCTCGCCAACACCTGTTGTTCCTTGTATTCTTGATAATCGCCATTCTGATTGAGGTGAGATGGAATCTAGGGTAGTTTTGATTTGCATTTCCCTTATTACTAGAGATGTTGAACATTTTTCCATATGTTTGTTGATTGTTTGTAGGTCTTCTTCTGTGAAGTGTCTGTTCATTTCCTTAGTCCATTTGTTGATTGGATTATTTGTATTCTTGGTGTAGAGTTTTTTGAGTTCTTTATAGATTCTGGAAATTAGTGCTCTATCTGAAGTATGAGTGGCAAAGATTTTCTCCCACTCTGTAGGTCCTCTCTTCGCATTGCTGATAGTTCCTTTGCTGAGAGAAAGCTTTTGAGTTTGAATCTATCCCAGTTATTGATTCTTGCTTTTATTTCTTGTGCAATGGGAGTCCTGTTAAGGAAGTCTGATCCTAAGCCAACAAGTTGAAGATTTGGACCTACTTTTTCTTCTAGAAGATGCAGGGTCTCTGGTCTGATTCTGAGGTCCTTGATCCATTTTGAGTTGATTTTTGTGCAGGGTGAGAGATATGGGTTTAGTTTCATTCTGTTGCCAATGGATTTCCAGTTTTCCCAACACCATTTGTTGAAGAGGCTATCTTTTCTCCATTGCGTATTTTTGGCACCTTTGTCTAGTATGAGAAAATTGTATTTATTTGGGTTTGTGTCCATGTCCTCTATTCTGTACCATTCATCTACCTGTCTGTTTTGGTATCAATAACATGCCATTTTTGTTACTATTGCTTTGTAGTAGAGTTGAAGTTCTGGTATTGCAATACCCCCTGCTTCACTCTTCCTGTGAAGGATTGCTTTAGCTATTTTGGGTCTCTTATTCTTCCAGATGAATTTCATGATTGCTTGTTCTACTTCTATAAAGTACATCAGTGGTATTTTAATTGGAATTACATTGAATTTGTATAGCACTTTTGGTAGTATGACCATTTTGACAATATAAGTTCTGTCTATCCAAGAACATGGGAGATCTTTCCATCTTCTAAGGTTTGCTTTAATTTCTTTCTTTAGTGTCCTGTAGTTCTCATTGTAGAGGTCTCTCACCTCTTTTGTTAGATTGATTCCCAAGTATTTATTTTTTTCGAGGCTATTGTGAATGGGGTAGTTTTCCTAAATTCTCTTTCTGAAGATTCATCACTTATGTATAAAAATGCATTGGATTTATGAGCATTGATCTTATATCCTGCTACTTTACTGAATTCACTTATGAGTTCTAAAAGTTTTCTGGTGGAATTTTCTGGTTCCTCTAAATATATAATCATGTCATCAGCAAATAGGGATAGTTTGAGTTTTTCTTTTCCTATTCATATCCCTTTAATTTCCTTGGTCTGTCTAATTGCTCTGGCTAGAGATTCAAGGACAATGTTGAATAGAAGTGGTGGAAGAGGGCATCCCTGCCCTGTTCCAGTTTTTAGGGGGAATGCTTTCAGTTTTTCACCATTTAGAATGATATTGGCCATGGGCTTAGCGTAGATGGCCTTTACAATGTTAAGGAATGTTCCTACTATCCCTTTATTTTCTAGTGTTTTGAGTGTAAAGGGATGCTGTATTTTATAAAATGCTTTTTCTGCATCTATCAAAATAATCATGTGATTCTTGACTTTAAGTCTGTTGATATGATGAATTACATTTATTGATATCCAGATGTTGATCCAACCTTGCATCCCTGGGAGAAGACCCACTTGATCATGCTGCACTATCTTTTTAACATATTTTTGTATGCAATTTTCTAAAATTTTGTTGAGAATTTTTGCGTTGATTTCATTAAGGATATTGGTCTGAATTTTCTTTCCATGATGTGTCTCTGTCTGGATTAGGTATCAAGGTGATATTGGCTTCATAGAATGAGTTTGGGAGGGTTCCTCCTCTTCTATTTCATGGAATACTTTGAAAAGTATTGGAATGAGCTCTTCTTTAAAGGTTTTGTAGAACTTGGATGAGAACCCATCTGGTCCGGACTTTTCTTTGTTGGTAGGCTTTGATGACTTCTTCTATTTTATTACTTGAAATTGATCTATTTAAATTGTGTATGTCCTCCTGGTTCAATTTAGGTAATTCATATGTCTCTAGAAACCTGTCGATGTCTTCAAGATTTTCTGATTGTTTGAGTATAATTTTCAAAATAGCTTCTAATTATGTTTTGTATTTCACTCACGTCTGTCGTGATATTTCCTTGTTCTTTCCAAATTTTAGTAATTTGAGTTTTCTCTCTTCTTCTCGTTGTTAGTGTGGCTAAGGGTTTATCAATTTTGTTTATTTTTCCAAAGAACCAACTATTTATTTTGTTAATTTTTTCTATTGTTTCTTTTGTTTCAATTTCATTGATTTCAGATCTGATTTTAACTATTTCCTGTCTTCTACTACTTTTGGTGTTGATCTGTTCCTCTTTTCTAGGGCTTTAAGCTGTAGTGTTAAGTCGTTCATTTGTTGATTTTACCTCTTTTATGGAATGCACTCCATGAAATAAATCTTCCTCTAAGTACTGCTTTCATATTGTCCCAGAGTTTTTGATATGATGTGTCTTTGTTCTCGGTTACTTCTATGAATTTTTTATTTCCCTCTATTGTCTTCTGTTATCCATTCATCATATAATAGCGTATTATTTAATCTGCAGGTGTTGGAGTAGTTTCTGTTTTTATTCTGTCATTTATTTCTAATTTCAATCCATTATGATCTGATAGAGTACAAGGTAGTATCTCTATCTTCTTGTACTTGCTAACATTAGCTTTAGGTATAAAATATGGTCTATTTTAGAGAAGGATCCATGTGCTGCTGAAAAGAAGGTATATTCCTTCTTTGTTGGATGGTATATTCTATATATGTCTGTTAAGTCTAAATACTTGATTGTGTTATAGAGATCTATGGTTTCTTTATTCAGTTTTTGTTTGGAAGATCTGTCCAGTGGTGAGAGAGGTGTGTTAATATCACCTAGTATTATTGTGGTTGTGGTCTATTTGATTTCTGAGATTGAGAAGGATTTATTTGACGTACATGGATGAGCCACTGTTTGGGGCATAGATATTATGATTGTTATGTCTTGCTGATTTATGCTTCCCTTAAGCAGTATGAAATGTCCTTCTTTATCCCTTCTGACTAACTTTGGCTAGAAGTTCACATTATCTGAAATGAGGATGGATACTCCAGGTGTTTTGCTGTGTCCATGTGCATGGTATGTTTTTTTCCCATCCTTTCACCTTTAGTCTGTGGGTATCTCTTTCTATGAGATGAGTCTCTTGCAGGCAGCATATTGTTGGATTTTCTTTTTAATCCAATCTGCCAGTCTATGTGTTTTGATTGATGAATTTAGGCCATTAACATTCAGGGTTATTATTGAGATATGATTTGTATTTCCAGTCATTTGGCTCATTTTTGTTTTTTGACACGACTTGGTTTTTCCTTTATTTGGCTATTCCCTTAGGCTAGTTCTTCCTTTGCCTATTTGCATCATTCTTTTTTCATCTCTTCCTCATTGAATATTTTGCTGAGAATGTTCTGTAATGCCGGCTTTCTTTTTGTAAATTCTTTTAGTTTTTGTTTATCATGGAAGGATTTTATTTCATCATCAAATCTGAAGGTAAGTTTTGCTGGGTATAAAATTCTTGGTTGGCATCCATTTTCTTTCAGGTCTTAAAAATGTTGTTCCAGGCCCTTCTAGCTTTTAAAGTCTGTATGTAAAATGTGCTGATATCCTTATTGGTTTCCCCCTGAATGTAATTTGATTCCTTTCTCTTGAGCCTTTAAAATCTGTCTTTATTTTGTATGTTAGGTATTTTCATAATAATGTGCCTTGGTGTGGGTCTGTTGTAATTTTGTGTATTTGGAGTCCTATAAGCCTCTTGTACTTGATTTTCTATTTCATTCTTCAGATATGAGAAATTTTCTGATATTATTTCATTGAATAGATTGTTCATTCCTTTGGTTTGTTTCTCTGTGCCCTCCTCTATCCCAATAATTCTCAAATTTGGCCTTTTTATGATATCCCAAAATTCTTGTAGATTCTATTCACGATTTCTTACCATTTTCTCTGTTTGGTCAACTTTTTTATCAAGATTAAACATTTTCTCTTCAATGTCTGAGGTTCTGTATTCCAGGTGTTCTATCGTATTGGTTATGCTCTCTATGGAGTTTTTAATTTGGTTTATTGTTTCCTTCATTTCAAGGATTTGTTTTTTTTTTCAGTATCTCTAACTCTTTATTGAGATGATCTTTTGCTTCCCATATTTCCTCTTTTAACTGTTGATTGGTGTGATCATTTAATGCCTGTATTTGCGCATTTGCTGTTTCATCTCATCCTTCAATGCCTGCATTTGATCTTTCATCTCCTCGTTTGCTTCTGATTGTTTTAATTATGTACATTCTGAACTCTCTTTCTGACATTTCTTCTGCCATGCTGTCATTGGGTTTTACTCATATAGCATCTAGGTTTGTTTGGGACATTTTCTTCCTTGTTTTCTCATAATGGTCAGATATCACTGGGACTCTGAGATATTGCAGATTTCCTCTATTGGCTTATAGTGTCCCTGTAGATTTCTAGCATATCACTTGTTAACCTTCAGGAGACTGAAGTTTTTGAGGAACTTGATAATGCAGAAGAATGCTGACCCTGTTCCCCTGCTGGATGTGGGATTTGGGGATGGGTGTGCTCAGAAAGCCTCTCACTAGGTGGGCCTACTCCAAGAAGCCTGCTGTGGACCGGGCCTGCCACCGGATGGAGCCAGGCTGCCCAGGAAAGCCTCAGGCCCCACTGCCTGGTCCGAGAAGCTGTCTGAGGACTGGACCCGGGCTCGCCACTTGGGGCTGGTTGCCCCCGCAACGCCTCTCACTGGGCGGGTCTGCTCTGAGAAGTTGGCCATGGAACGGGCCTGCTGCCAGATGGAGCCGGGCTGCTGGTGAAACCTCTGCCGCCCTGCCCTGCTCCAAGAAGCTGCCCACTGTCCCGGCTTGCTTCCAGGCCGAGTTTCAACTGGTGGGAGCGACTCACCCCAGCGTCTCTGAGTTCTTCTGAGTCTCTCAATACCTCCCCTTCTTGAACCCTGAGTTCTAGAGAGCCAGGAGATGCAGTCACCCTCTGGTCCACCATCTTGATACTCACTGTTGTCTATTTCTTTAAGATGAAAAACTCAGGACTTCTAAAATATTTATTATCCCATTGCCACTATACTTTACAACTTCATTAGTTACCACAAATAGTAATAATCAGTGTTACCTTATGTTTTAAAATCTGGATTAAATGAGTCATAATAGCAAAATAAAGTGGTCCTAAACTGAAAGTGGAAGGAAAAGGATACTATTTTAGAAGAAAAATAAGCAAAGCAAGATTAAGAGAAAAAAGATAATATAAATAAATACTGTAAAAGGTGAACATGGAAGTAATTTAATCTGGAAACAGCATGTAATATACTTAAATCTCAAACTTTTTCACAAGTGTACATATATAGTTTCCTGCATAACTACAGAAAAGTCAAAAGTTACATGACTTGGTGAGAATCAAATGAAACGAACATTAGAACAATATTTCTTGAATTAATATCAATTCTAGAATATAAAAGAATCACTTACATTACTATGCTAATTACATAATAATGCTAAAATTACATGTTAATTGGTCAGATTCACTTTGGCATTGACTAAAACAATACACCACCCATATATTTCAATCAGAATCAGAATTCTCAGATGTATTATCACTAACAGTGGGAAAAGTTCTTAAGCCTTGTTTTCTTGCAGTTCTAAGTTGTCGCAAATGTTTTTTCATGTCCTGAGAAATATGGCAAATTCGTCCTTCAATGTCACATGCTGCAATTATTGATGATGGTTTATTTGACTCTTCCTCAAAAGCTATAAGTATAGTAAAACCAGTTTAAATGCATAATGACCACAAAAATACTTAGAAGTTATATAAAAAATTTTATTTAACCAAAATTTCTCTGAATATTCATTCTTTACAACCAACTGTATAACCATGAATAAAATTTCATCATGTACTACATGTATACATAATCAAAAGGATGTTATTCATTTTTACATAAAAGAGTACACAAAAAAAATGATAAATGTTTGAAGAGACATATTATGTTTACCTCGATCTGAACATTACACCATGTATGGAAACATCCAAGTCACTCCATAAATATGTAAAATTATTTTGTTAATTTTTTAAAAGAGCTCTCAAAGTATTACTATATGTTCTACAGAGGATTATCAGTGTAATGTATACTTTATTTAAGTGCAAAGATGTATCTGATTATACATTTTATTATGCAATATTTTAAATTTTATCTTCATATTTCATGCTTCAAAGAAACCAAATGGAAACAAAGTGTGGTTATTTCCAAGTATGGTCATTAAAAACTTTATTTTCTTGCATTAAAAATAAAATGATGCATTTTACTTTCAGAACTATGAAAATAACTTTCAGAAACTGGGTATATTTAGTAAGACACTTATTTTATCAATTAACCAATTATAAAAACCCATTATGAGTTTAGCCCACTCTTGTCTTGAATTAGTTAACTGACATTTTTAAAAGAATAAAATCTCTAAAGCAAATCAATAAAATAAATCTATATGCCAACACACAGTGCTTATCAGGTAGAAAAAAAATAAGATATTGTACAAAATGCCAATCTCACTAATTATAAGTGAGAAGAAGGAAAAAGCAGTTAAGATTGTAAAAGTAGAATTTGAAAAATATATAAATTTTCACTTATTTGTGCTTCATGGCTTGAATTTTTGTTTATGCCTTTCTGATAACTCTTTATAATTTCCTCAGATCTAGCTTTTACCTTGGCAAATAAAGCTCAGGTTTATTTTATTCATATTTCCCAAAACATACTAAAGTTAGAAAGTCAAACATTATTTTCCATGCCCAGGAGGTAACAAAAAAATTACTCAAAAATAAGTATTTCTAATAAAATAAATCTATATATTATCTGTTAGTGATGGTGATTGTTTGTAGTAGTAATCAAACTCATTCGATGACCTGAAAGGCACTTCTTCCCTGCAAAATTTTTATTGACTCAAAGTGATTCATGACTACTGTAGAAAGTACTTGTGCAGTTTCTGTGTCAAACATTCGAGGACAACCTTCCCCTGAAATATCAAAACATTTAATTTTTAGTCTAAAATATGAATAAATGAACCATTTTAAATTAACTGTTGGGACTGAAATGAATATCATACACTTATACCAAGACACATATTTCCCTTTTGGTAAATTAATACTCTAAATTCCTGACTCACTTCTTCCTGACTCACTACTGGGATCTACCATGATCCCCCTGAACTTGTCCTTAGCTCTGTTGCCTAGCAGCCTCAAGAGAATGGGCCACCTTACAAAAAATATCTAAATATCTAAATATAGCTGTGAAACAGCCTCCCATCAACTGGGAGGTATGCTGAGACTTGGATTACTGAAACCATTTGAAACCTATCAAATAACTAGTAATACAGAATCTGTATTTCTAACAAGCTTCTTGCCATCACATTCACTGTTCCAGACTCAAATACGGAAGAACCCAGTAAATCAAAGTCCTTATACATTAGTCATCAAAGTTTTATTCCACATGACTAAATATGTCATAAACAAAATATATAATTGTGTCAGATGTATTTATCATTAAATTTTTTTGTTTGTTTTTCTTGTTTTTTTTATTTTTTTATTGTGAACAAATGGGATACATGTTCTTTCTCTGTTTGTACATAGAGTAAAGGCATACCATTTGTGTAATCATACGTTTACATAGGGTGATGTTGGTTGATTCATTCTGTTATTTTTTCCCCTTCCCCCCACCCCTCCCATCCCTCTTTTCCCTCTATACAGTCCTTCCTTCCCTCATTCTTGCCCCCCTCCCTAACCCTCACTCTAACCCTAAAACTAACCCTTCCCACGCCCCATTATGTATCATCATCCACTTATCAGCGAGATCATTCTTCCTTTGGTTTTTTGAGATTGGCTTATCTCACTTAGCATGATATTCTCCAATTTCATCCATTTGCTTGCAAATGCCATAATTTTATCATTCTTTATGGCTGAGTAATATTCCATTGTATATATATGCCACAGTTTCTTTATCCATTCATCAACTGAAGGGCATCTAGGTTGGTTCCACAATCTGGCTATGGTGAATTGAGCAGCAATGAACATTGATGTGGCTGTATCTCTGTAGTATGCTGATTTTAAGTCCTTTGGGTATAGGCCAAGGAGTGGGATAGCTGGGTCAAATGGTAGTTCCATTCCAAGTTTTCTAAGGAATCTCCATACTGCCTTCCAGAGTGGTTGCACTAATTTGCAACCCCACCAGCAATGTATGAGTGTACCTTTTTCCCCACATCCTCGCCAACACCTGTTGTTGCTTGTGTTCTTAATAATCGCCATTCTGATTGGGGTGAGATGGAATCTTAGGGTGGTTTTGATTTGCATTTCTTTTATTACTAGAGATGTTGAACATTTTTCCATATGTTTGTTGATTGTTTGTAGGTCTTCTTCTGTGAAGTGTCTGTTCATTTCCTTAGACCATTTGTCGATTGGGTTATTTGTAGTCTTGGTGTTGAGTTTTTTTGAGTTCTTTATAGATTCTGGAGATTAGTGCTCTATCTGAAGTATGATTGGCAAAGATTTTCTCCCACTCTGTAGAGGCTCTTTCTTCACATCGCTGATAGTTTCCTTTGCTGAGAGAAAGCTTTTGAGTTTGAATCTATCCCAGTTATTGATTCTTGCTTTTATTTCTTGTGCTATGGGAGTCCTGTTGAGAAAGTCTGGTCCGAAGCCGACATGTTGAAGATCTGGGCCTACTTTTTCTTCTATAAGATGCAGGGTCTCTGGTCTGATTCCGAGGTCCTTAATCCATTTTGAGTTTAGTTTTGTGCACGGTGAGAGATATGGGTTTAGTTTCATTTTGTTGCATATGGATTTCCAATTTTCTCAGCACCATTTGTTGAAGAGTCTATCTTTTCTCCATTGCATATTTTTGGAACCTTTGTCTAGTATGAGGAAATTATATTTATTTGGGTTTGTGTCCATGTCCACTATTCTGTACCATTGATCTACCTGTCTATTTTGGTACCAATACCATGCCGTTTTTGTTACTATTGCTTTGTAGTAGAGTTGAAGTTCAGGTATTACAATACCCCCCTGCTTCATTTTTCCTGCGAAGGATTGCTTTAGCAATTCTGGGTTTCTTATTCTTCCAGATGAATTTCATGATTGCTTGTTCTACTTCTGTAAGGTACATCGTTGGGATTTTAATTGGAATTGCGTTGAATCTGTATAGCACTTTTGGTAGTATGTCCATTTTGACAATATTAATTCTGCCTATCCAGGAACATGGGAGATCTTTCCATCTTCTAAGGTGTTCTTTAATTTCTTTCTTTAGTGTTCTGTAGTTCTCATTGTAGAGGTCTTTCACCTCTTTTGTGAGATTGATTCCCAAGTATTTTATTTTTTTCGAGGCTATTGTGAATGGGGTAGTTTTCCTAACTTCACTTTCTGAAGATTCATCACTTATGTATAAAAATGCATTGGATTTATGAGCATTGATCTTGTATCCTGCTACTTTACTGAATTCACTTATGAGTTCTAAGAGTTTTGTGGTGGAATTTTCTGGTTCCTCTAAGTATATAATCATATCATCAGCAAATAGGGATAGTTTGAGTTCTTCTTTTCCAATTCGTATCCCTTTAATTTCCTTGGTCTGTCTAATTGCTCTGGCTAGAGTTTCAAGGATGATATTGAATAGGAGTGGTGAGAGAGGGCATCCCTGCCTTGTTCCAGATTTTAGGGGGAATGCTTTCAGTTTTTTCACCATTAAGAATAATATTAGCCATGGGCTTAGCATAGATGGCCTTTACAATGTTAAGGAATGTTCCCATTATCCCTATTTTTTCTAGTGTTTTGAGCATGAAGGGGTGCTGTATTTTATCGAATGCTTTTTCTGCATCTATTGAAATAATCATGTGATTCTTGACTTTAAGTCTGTTGATATGGTGAATTACATTTATTGATTTCCTGATGTTGAACCAACCTTGCATCCCTGGGATGAAACCCACTTGATCATGCTGCACTATCTTTTTAATACATTTTTGTATACGATTTGCTAAAATTTTGTTGAGAATTTTTGCGTCGATGTTCATTAAGGATATTGGTCTGAAATTTTCTTTCCTCGATGTGTCTCTGTCTGGTTTAGGTATCAGGGTGATATTGGCTTCATAGAATGAGTTTGGGAGGGTTCCCTCCTCTTCTATTTCATGGAATACTTTGAGGAGTATTGGAATGAGCTCTTCTTTAAAGGTTTTGTAGAACTCGGCTGAGAACCCATCTGGTCCTGGACTTTTCTTTGTTGGTAGGCTTTTGATGACCTCTTCTATTTCATTACTTGAAATTGGTCTATTTAAATTGTGTATGTCCTCCTCGTTTAGTTTAGGCAATTCATAGGTCTCTAGAAACTTGTTGGTATCTTCGAAATTTTCTATTTTGTTGGAATATAGATTTTCAAAATAGCTTCTAATTAAGTTTTGTATTTCAATCGTGTCTGTTGTGATATTTCCTTGTTCATTCCGAATTTTATTGATTTGGGTTTTCTCTCGTCTTCTCTTTGTTAGTGTGGCTAAAGGTTTATCAATTTTGTTTATTTTTTCGAAGAACCAACTATTTATTTTGTCAATTTTTTGTATTGTTTCTTTCGTTTCAATTTCGTTGATTTCAGCTCTCAGTTTAACTATTTCCTGTCTTCTACTACTTTTGGTGTTGGTCTGTTCTTCTTTTTCTTTGAGCTGTAGTGTTAGGTCGTTTATTTTTTGAGTTTTACTTCTTTTATTAAATGCGCTCCATGAAATAAATCTTCCTCTAAGTACCGCTTTCATAGTGTCCCAGAGATTTTGATATGATGTTTCTTTGTTCTCGTTTACCTCTAAGAATTTTTTAATTTCCTTCCTAATATCTTCTGTTATCCATTCCTCATATAATAGCATATTGTTTAATCTCCAGGTATTGGAGTAATTTCTGTTTTTTACTCTTTCATTTATTTCTAGTTTCAATCCATTATGGTCTGATAAAATACAAGGAAGTGTCTCTATCTTCTTGTATTTGCTAACATTAGCTTTGTGGCATAATATATGGTCTATTTTAGAGAAGGATCCATGTGCTGCTGAGAAGAAAGTGTATTCACTCTTTGTTGGATGGTATATTCTATAAATGTCTGTTAAGTCTAAATTATTGATTGTGTTATTGAGTTCTATGGTTTCTTTGTTCAATTTTTGTCTGGAAGATCTGTCCAGTGGTGAGAGAGGCGTGTTAAAATCACCTAGTATTATTGTATTGTGGTCTATTTGGTTTCTGAGATTGAGAAGGATTTGTTTGACATACATGGGTGAGCCACTGTTTGGGGCATAGATATTTATGATTGTTATGTCTTGCTGATTTATGGTTCCCTTAAGCATTATGAAATGTCCTTCTTTATCCCTTCTGATTAACTTTGGCTTGAAGTTCACATTATCTGAAATGAGGATGGATACTCCAGCTTTTTTGCTGGGTCCATGTGCATGGTAAGTTTTTTTCCCATCCTTTCACCTTTAGTCTTTGGGTATCTCTTTCTAAGAGATGAGTCTCTTGCAGGCAACATATTGTTGGATCTTTCTTTTTTATCCAATCTGCCAGTCTATGTCTTTTGATTGATGAATTCAGGCCGTTAATATTCAGGGTTATTATTGAGATATGATTTGTATTCCCGGTCATTTGACTCATTTTATTCATTTATTTGCTTATTTTTGACACGACTTGGTTCCTCTTTATTTGAGAGTTCCTTTAGGATATCTCCTCCCTTTGCTGATTTGCTTCTTTGTTTTTCATATCTTCTTCATGGAATATTTTGCTGAGAATGTTCTGTAATGCTGGCTTTCTTTTTGTATATTCTTTTAGCTTTTGTTTATCATGGAAGGATTTTATTTTGTCATCAAATCTGAAGTTAAGTTTTGCTGGGTATAAGATTCTTGGTTGGCATCCAAAAATATGGAACACTTCACGAATTTGCGTGTCATCCTTGCGCAGGGGCCATGCTAATCTTCTCTGTATCGTTCCAATTTTAGTATATGTGCTGCCGAAGCGAGCACTATCATTAAATTTAAAGTTCAACAGCCTATTACAGCATTTTTTTATTTAGGCACTTTCAGCTATATTTGCCAATGATTTAGAGAATAAGCATGAATTTCAGATGTTCTGTATTTTTAAATCTGATAATAAAAACAATGAAATCATACCTACATATAATAAAATAAATTTCATTAATTATATAAATACAATGGAAAATATTTATTTGAATTACAGAGGGTCTGAAATCATCAAAAGAAAATTGATTTATATGCATGAAAATTAATATATGTAGTAATAAGATAATACATTTATTTAAAACCTTTTCAAAAGAAATTAATCTCACATTTGCAATATATTCCTTAATAGAAAGGAGGGTAATTTTTTTTTTTTCTGTAAGTATTGTCCTTGAACTTTTACAGTATCTCTTATGATCCTCTGGTTCTGCATCTGGGATCAAATCCAACCTGTATTCCAGCAACTTGAGGAAATCTGTAATTTAAAATATATTCTTGGAATTTTGTAAAAGACATACTAAGTGAGAGAAATCATTAACATTTAAGTGAGCACATTTTATGCTGCTGAAACTGCCAATGTGTATTTAAGTTAGAGATTATACAATTGGGAAGAACTTGCAAAATGTATAAGATTAAAAAAAAACAACGGGGGGGATGATAGAATTTTCTATAGCAATTCTAGTTTCTTCTATTTAAAAAGAATGCCAAGAATTTTATTCTGACTCAGGGGATAGCAGAGTGGATTTAGGCAGCAACCTGTAACTCTACAGCTCAGAAATAAAGCAGTGAAAGAAAGCTGACCAGACAGGTGGGTGACAAGAGTAACACTCAATATTGGAACACTTGAGACTTGGAGGGACCTGGAATTTGGTTACTGGAATAGAAAATGAAGAAAGAATTCTTTGATTCTGCCCCTTGACCACAGTGAGGTTAGAGCGAGGGGGAACAAAGAGAGAAAAAGGGAGAGGAAAATTCCATAGGCTTACTTCTTTAACAACAGAAAGAAAAGCAAACCGTTAAAGCAACAGTACAGGTGCAACAGAGACAGTGAAGGAGTTCACAAAGTTCAACCCAAATTGTGGGCAGAAAGTTAAGCTAGGCAGGGAAGCCATTCTGTAGAGTCCACAGCAAGTCAACCTCCCTATAAGAAATTAAGTTAATATAGTTTCCTCCCCACCTACAGAGAATAACAAATAAAATCACACAGAATGCCTCTGAAACAGGTTGTCTCAGTAATCCATTTACAAGGAACTTGTAGAGAGATCCCTGTAGGCTGATGATTACTGAAACTCCCTCCCCCTCACCAAAGATAAGGGGAGCAAGATGGAGCCTTACTTATTTACGAATCACTGCTAAGTCCAACCCAGCCTCATGGAAGCTCAGGTGAAGATGGCCCAACTGACAATTAAAATCTCAGTAATCTGCAGCAGCCAGGGTTGAAGATTCTGTGCCAAAAATCACCAACAGAAAGCCTTTAGTCACAGGCCCCAGAGTTGCAGGCAACTACTGAGTCCTTAGATAAGGTCATAACAAACAAGTCTCAGCAGAGAGGAGTCAGCATTCAACATTCCACAGCAGTTAGCATGACAGCCCTGAGCCCTGCACCCAACAGAAACAGACAGCAGATACAGCATCCTTCAAGAACACTGACTTTGGCCTCTTGACTAATAAGCATCAGCTGGCAAGAAAATCATAGCAACCCAGCAAGCAGTTCCTGTACCCCAGCACCTCTAGGAGGGTCTCAGAGTTGCCACTTCAATTCTCATTCAGATATATGGACCTACAGAGGGTAAGATAACCTGAGTGATAACCCCAAGCAGCCAGGGAAGAACCTCAAGGTCTTGGCTGAGAAATCAGCAGAAAGTCTAACTGGTTTATCCATAAATGTGACCTGTCATTTTTCTCTTGTGGTTATAAAAAGTCTATCCTTGCTCTTTACATTATGAATTTTCATTACAATGTATCTTAGAAGGATCTTTTAATCTTGTCTATTTGGAGTTCTAAATGCCTCTTGTATTTGAATTTCCATCTCATTCCTAAGGTTTGGTAAATTTTCTGATATTTCATTGAAAGAGCTGTGCATTTCTTTGGTTTGCATTTTAATGCCTTTTTCTACACCAATGATTCTTAGATTTGTTCTCAATGTTATTCCAGATTTTTTAGCATTCTGGTCATGGTCTGTTAACACCTTTCCCTATTGACAACTTTATTTTCAGGATTATATACTTTGTATTCAAGACCTAAGCCTCTCTTCTATGTGATATGATCTATTGGTGATATTTTCAACTTCATTTTTAATTTGATTTATTTAGTCTTTCATTTCCAGGATATCTGTTTGGATCTTTTTCAGAACTTAGCCCTCTATTGAAATGGTCTTTTACTTCCTGTATTTTTTTAGTTCATTCCTTACATCTTCTTTCAGTTCACTGAACATTTTTAACTAGAACTTTCTAAATTCTTTATCTGACCTTTACTCCACTGTGGTGTCAATGGATCAGTTGTTGAAGTGTTATGTAATATCTGAGGTGGATAATTCCCCTGCTTCTTCATATTGTTTGTATGTCTACCCATCTGCTGGAATCATGATCTTTTCTACTTTTATGCAAAGAACTATTTAGTGAGTTTCTTTCTCTTAAGTTCTGCAGGCTGGGCAAATATCCAAGTATTGATAACTCCTACTCAATGTGTATTCTTTGCTATGCCCACAATCCAGCACCACTTTAAAATACTAAACCCTATTAACTGCAATTACTTCAGAGGAAAGCCATAAGCCAATAAACCTTAGGGAAATTAAACTTACTGAAATGTTCTCCACAGTTCCTCTAATCCAAGTCTAAAATTGCAATAATGTATTTGAATAGATTGAGAAACTATTAAAGATATTATTATACTATGTATAGTTGAAAGGGGGATAAAGAAAAATGGGCAAAGAAAAAGAAAGGAAATACAGAAAAAATAATACAAACTAGGATAAAAAGAAGAAAAAATAGGGGTGGGGGATTTGAGGTAGGAGCAGGTAATACATGAGGGAAAACAGAGACTAAAAAGAGCAAAAGAAGAATGATTCCAGTTAATGCTTACAACATTAGAAGAAATATAATCAATCTTATTGAAATCTAAAATACTGAATAATAATGGAACATTTATCAATACAATATGAAAAATAATATGTTAGACCAAAACTGACAGTTATTTATGATACTCCATGCCAAGATGGGGAGACTCTTATTAAGTCTTCCTGATTTGGACTGCATCAGGATTTGGAACCTTCAGAAAATGTCCACAAAATTCAGCACCCATTCATGTTAAAAATGCTAGAGACACTAGGGATAGAAGGAACTTACTCAACATTATAAAGGCTCTATGCAGAAAACCCAAAGCTAATATCATACTGAATGAAAAAAAATTGAAAACATTTCTTCTAAATTCCAGAACAAGGCAAGGGTGTCCACTCTCCCCATTCCTATTCAGTATAGTTCCTGAAACTCTAGACAGAGCTATCAGGCAAAAGAAGACAATTAAAAGGATACAAATAGGAAAAAGAAATTGAATTATCTGTTTCCTGATGACATAATCTTATATCTAGAAGAACAAAAATTCTCCACAAGATTTCTAGAGCTGATAAACAAATTCAGCAAAGTAGCAGGATAGAAGATTATCATACAAAATCAATGGTCTTCCTATACTCCAATAATGAATCTGCTGAGAAAAAAAATATGGGAAAGTATCCTGTTCATGAGAACTGTAATAATAATAATAATAATAATAATAATAAGATGATGATGATGATGATGGTATTTGGGAATAAATCTACCCAAGGAGGTGAAAGACCTCTACAGTGAACACTGTAGACACTGAAGAAAGAATTTGAAGACCTTACAAGATAAAGAAAGATCTCCCATGTTCCTGGATGGGTAGAACTACTATTGTCAATGGTCATATTGCCAAAAAGATCATAGACTAAATGTAATCCCCACCAACATTCTTCATAGAACTAGAAAAGGCAGACCTATATTCATTTGGAAAAATAAAAGCCTCAGAATAGTCAAAGCAATCCTGTGCAAGGAGAGTGATGCTGGAGGTATCACAATACTGATCTCAAATTATACTACAGAGCTATAGTAACAAAAACAGACTTGAAAACCAATGGAATAAAAGAGAAAACACAGACAAACACACATACATAAGGTCACTGAATATTTGACAAAAGTGTCCAAAACATGGTGGAAAAAAGATAAGCAAGAATGTTAAATGGAAAAACTGGTTATCCATATGTAAAAGAATCTAACTAGATTCCTACCCTTCACTCTGTACAAAAATCAAATCAACTCAATGGAACAAAGACCTAGAAACTATACCAGAAAATTTACAATTATAGGAGAAAACATAGGATCAAACACTACAACACAGTGGTGCAGGCACTGACTTCCATAAGTCCTTAAACTCAAGAAATAAAACTAAGAAAAAATAAATGGGATGGGACCAAATGAAAAGCTTCTACATAGCAAAGAAAATGTGGCGAAGCAGCCTAGAGAAAGAAAGAAAATCTTTGGCAGCTACTCCTCTGAAGTTATTAAATCTAGAATATAGAACTCAAAAAATTTAATACCAAAAGAACAAATAACTCAATAAATTGGCAAAAGATCAAAACAGAAATTTCTTAAAAGGAGGAATACAAATGGCCAACAAATAAATGAAAAATGTACAACATCCCTACCAAACAAGGAAAAATAAATCAAAGCTACATTGAGATTTTATCTCATACCAGTTAGAATGGCTATAATCAAGAATACAAATAAGAAATGCTTGTAAGTGTAGGCCCCTTCTCCTGGCTCAGAGACTAGGGCCCCATACTCCTTTCCTGTGTTCTGTGAAGAGGATGTTCTTCTGTGGTCTGTAAGACAGTTCTTACATGATCTGTGAAACTGTCACCTTCTGTGTTCACATGGTTGTTTTTTACTTTCTGTTACCAACAAATAATCTGCCAAGAAATAGGCTAGTAACTGCTTACTCAAGGCTTAACCTTTAAGATGTATGGCAAGCTTAACTACAAGCATATAAGACAGTGTTATATGTAGTAAAGACAAAGCAGCTTCCTCTGTGACAAGTGCTCCATTTCTCCCAAATAAAACTGTTCTCCTCAGATCTTGGAGTGTAGACTGAGTCCTTCCCATGATTGTGGTGTTCAGGCCTCCATCTGGGTTGTGGTGGTGAGCTGGTATACCAGGCCTTCCTCTGGCATTGCAGTCCATGCAGCAATTGGCACCCAACGTGGGGCATTTTCCCGAGGATTGGAGGTAAGGACCTGGGTTCAAGGAAACTCCCTGGCCAGGGTGGTGATTCAGCAAGTCGCACTGGGCCCATTCAACAACACTGCTGGTAATTCAGCAACATGGAAAACAGCCCTGATAAGATGGAGCCTGATTTAAAAACCTTAAGATAATTTTAACATCTCAGGGTCTTTAGATAAATCATGATGACTGTTTCAATTTTTATGAGAGTTTTAAAGGATAATTCCTGGTTCCCTAAAGAGAAGTTGTTTGCTGAACTTTGGGAATGAGTGCTCCAGAATAGTAATCAAAATGCCCATGATAAGGGAGGACTAATGCCAAAGGATCAAGCTATTTATTTGGCCATCCTATCAGCCCTAGATTCAAAGCAAGACAGCAAAGATAATATGGAGATAAACAAGAAAAGAGAAAAAATACCTGACCCTATTATGCTTTTGCATGAGAATCCAGAGGACCTAACTTCTCCCTGGCATCCCATGAGGCCCCCAACCAGGCCCCCTGGATGTTCGTGATACTTATACAAAAATAATTAATGGCCGTATCATATTTTTCCAAGATTTTTGTGTTTCATAAATTCCCATGGTTTTTTGAGCTCATCACATTAATTTTTGGTCCGTCCTATTTTTATTAAACTGGAGTTTTTGAATATCTGTTACATTGCAATGCAAATTTACTTACAGAAGCTATACGGCCTTTACCTTTGTATTATGTGTATATCATGTTGTCTGATGACATGTTGTCTATTTATATGTGTGTATCCAAATATCATGTACATGATGTCAAAATTAATATATGAGTGCTCATGAATTAAAATGTAAAAAATGTAAAAAAAATTAATCCAAATATCTTTTGTTCACATGGTTTAAAAAGGTTTAATTTAAATTGGGTAAACTAATAAGAATAAAATGTCTTTGTTACACAGGTCTCCAAATGGGTCTAATAAAATGTTGATGTCTAAAATGTCTAATCAATTGTTTCTAGGACTTTTCCTCAACAGGGAGACAACACATATGCTGCTCAATACACTTAATACTTTAGTTTTTACAGTAAATGAGTAAATTAGATTTAACATACCTGAAATTACTTAAATGTGTTTGATACAAAAGACATCTGATTAATTTACAAAGTTAAAATGCTAACTTTTAATTAAAAAACCAAGTAATCTTAACTCCTTAAATTCCATGGGATGATATACTAAAACATTGTGTTTTTATAAATTGGTAAACAGATGTTATTCTATATATGAGGGGTTCAAAAGGTTTCAACTGGGTTTTGCTTAAGAGAACTATAAATAATAAAACTTCATCTTATTAAAATGGAGTAATTTATCAAAATCAAAAAATTTCATAAAGGTTGTTTCAAATGTGAACAAAAAGGGATCAACAGAAAACAGAAAAAATGTAAGGTTCTACATACAAAAATATATTTGGTAGAAGGCAGAAGAAAACATTTCTGGGTAAAGAGGGTGCTTATCTGATGAAGTACATGAGGATCTAAGTAAGTCTATAAGTAAAGGAAAAATTTCAGCAAGTCTGTGTGTGACTAAATTGGTTATATGTATGTGAGACAACCAGAGCTATCTGAGTTTTCTTCCCTAGCGTCAAATACTAACATGCTGATATAAACAAAAGTTTTAATTCATATGTTAGACTGTTAAAAATGTCTTAATGCTAATTTACATTTAGTACTGTCTTTTAAGTTTATTTCTTTAGAACAATTGGTTTTAACAAAAATTAGGGTTTATACAATTACAGTTAAGCAACAAATGTTAAAACATTCTACTATGTCAGGGTCTAAACTTTTTCTTTAGAAACTAAACTCAGCTTATATAAGAACATCAATGTAATAGTATTATTATATGTTGGATATGTTCATAATTCCAAGGTATAAGGCTTTTAAAGCACAGAATTTGTCATGTTGCTCTTACCCAAACTAATCTTATCTACGATGATACTTTTAAAGCTCATAATAGCAAAATTTTATCAGAGATTTATTCATATCATTTAAATAGAACCTATTATCAATGGGATATATGAAAAAAATTTTATGTTGCTTCATGCCCTGAGGTAAAAGAAAGTTTTATATGCAAAGGTACTTTCTAAGATGAGAGCCTAATCTGTATAAAGATCAAGAGTAAAAACATTTTACCACAAAAAGGGGATGTTAATAGCTCTCTCAGCCTCTACTTGATTTATGTTTTAGATGTAAAAGGAAATATATTTCTAAAGATTAATAAAAATATTATAGTATGTTAGCTAATAGTCATGCATATTCAGGAAACAATATATGTAAACTTTAAAAAATTACATTTAAAAAAAAGGCAAAAATCGGCTTCAGAACTAGAACATTTGACTTAAGATTTGTGAAGACCCCACCTTACTACAAGTTAGAGTGGTTCAAAAAATAAGCCAAACTTTAGCTCATTTAAAGTTATATTCAAAGATTGGTTTTTGTTATACATTACTGTGATCCCAAACAGGAGATATAATGTGGTAGCTGTCTTAACTTTTGGTTGAGCTATTCATTATATTTGAATTAGGAGAAAGCTCAATGTTACAAGTGTATGACTAAATATAAAAACATGATATTTAACAAAAGTTAGCCATGGCACAAAAAAATTGTTTTTAAATCATGCAGACTTGGTTACAATTTTAAATAACTTTGAGCTTTAAAAATCTCATTTTTAGTGTGTTTTAAACTAAGTTATTGTTCTCTACTTTTATAAATGTCTTTTACATGGTAAAAATGTTGCCTAAACTTTGCTCTTAAGATTGCACTAATAATCTCAGATACATTGTAAACCGATCCTACACATAGTGTCTTAAATATTTAAGGTTGTTAATGTTATTAACTATCTATAAATGTTGAGGACTGTGGCACTTACATTCAGATCTACTCTTTAGTTTTCTTTTGATAAAACAATGCTCAATTTTGATTTTGTATGGTATGATTTCAGATCTATATTTTTACTGTTGCTAATTCTTGTTATTGATGTTCTTTATAACCCCATTAGGCAAGCCATGGATGGTTTGCTTAAGGAGGGGGGAAGAAGGGGAAATAAAACACAAACATAATTATTTCAAAATTTTTATTTAAATTAAAAATTAGGATCCCTCTCTGCCATTTAAGTTACAGGAATAAGAAAAAGAGCAGACACCACTGAGAAATCCATCACCTGGAGGTCTGAAGCCAAACACCCACTCAGACTGAACCTGTCTATTAAACTCAATAGGGAACCAAGGAGTCCAGTGGTCACGATGTCACCTTGTTATGTTAGGAGTAATAATATTAATTGCCTTACTATTTTCTGTAGGCCTGAATACAATGGCCCCAAATTACTGGAATTGGGTATAAAAGAATGCTTTAGCCTTATATTATTTAAGTGTGATAAACCTGTTAGGGGTAATTTGTTGTTTTTTATGATGATTAATGTCTTATTAAGTACTAAAAATATAGGTCACAGTTCCTTTTAGCGTTATGCTGCATTACCCCATCTGAAGAGTCGCCTCAACACAAGCTTTTCAGCAGACAAAAGAAGCCTTACAATGGACTTGAACTGCCATTTTGCTCCAATATCAACAAACGGACTTATTAAACTTACTGAGAAAATTATCATCCTAAAGAGGACTTATTGATTAAAAGAGTTGCCATCCTTGAGAAAATGTTAGAAATTGTGATGTTCAATTTCCTATCAATCACGTGTTGCCCCTTACGTTCTTAATTCATCTTTTAAGTAGATTGCTAGTGAATAAGGTTCAGCATTTGTTTTCTGTTGACATGCTGTTAAATTTGGTCATGGTTAGCCTATTCCTGTTAGATGTTTGGATTCTTTGGAAAGTTTTATCTGTAAAATTTTTTCTAAGTTACAAAATTCAAATCACAAAATTGTAATGTTAACAAGGATCATCCAGAATATAGAGATATAAGGAGTGGGGAGATGTGGGCCCCTTCTCCTGGCTCAGGGCCCCATACTCCTTTCCTGTGTTCTGTGAAGAGGATGTTCTTCTGTGGTAAGATAGTTCTTATATGGTCTGTGAAACTGTCACCTTCTGTGTTCACATGGTTGTTTTTTTACTTTCTGTTACCAACATATAATCTGCTAAGAAATAGGCTAGTAACTGCTTACTCATATCTTAATCTTTAAGATATATGGCAAGCTTAACTACAAGCATATAAAAGACAATGTTATATGCAGTAAAGACAAAGCAGCTTCCTCTGCGAAAAGTGCTCCATTTCTCCCAAATAAAGATGTTCTCCTCAGTTCTCGGAGTGTAGACTGAGTCCTTCCTGTGATTGTGGTGTACAGGCCTCCATCTGGGTTGTGGTGGTGAGACAGTGTACCAGACCTTCCTCTGGTGTTGTAGTCCATGCAACCAGTTAAGGATGTGGGGTAAAAAGATACACTCAAATTGTTGGTGAGACTGCAAATGAGTACAACCACTTTGAAAAGCAGTATAGAAATTCCACAAAAGACTAGGAATGGAATCACCATATGATAAACTATCATATTCCTTGGTACTTATCCAAAAAAAATAAAAATCTGATACAGGCACATCAATATTTATAGAAGCACAATTCACAATAGCCAAGTTATAGAACCAGCCCAGGTGCCTTTCAATATAGGAATAAAGAAACTATATATGTATACATACACAACAGAGTTTTACTCAACCATAAAGAAGAATAAAATTATGATATTTGCTGGTAAATGGATGGAACTGGAGAACATCATGCTAAGTGATATAAGCTATACTGAGAAAGTCAAGGGTTAAATATTTTCTGTCACATGTGGAATCTAGAACCAAATAAGGAAAATATGGTGGGGTGGAGAATCCCATGAAAACAGAAGGGAGATCAGTGGAATAGAGAAAGGGGATTGAGTAGGAGGAAGGGAACTGGAAAAAGGAAGAACAGCAGAATGAAATTGACCACATTATGCTATATACATGTATGAACATACCAAGTGAATTCACCTTTGCTGAGGGCCGTCTTGGACAAGATGGTGCCTGGCAGTGAGCCAAAGGGCACTGGCTACCAAAATAAGGAAGTACCCAAAAAGGTTGCTTGCTTACTAGTTCCTTGGAGACTTATGACGTATTAACGCCAAGCTCTAGGATTGGCTATCTAATATCAAGCTGCGCGTGGACAGCTCGTGATCCATATAGTGCTATGCTAACACTCCTCTGCATGCTCTCCTGCGTGAGAGAGAGAAAGCTTTGCTATAATTGGCTGATAAGCTAGGAGCCTGGGAGAGGAGAGAGGGAGAGGGTAGGAGAAGGGAGATAGTGGCAGAAGAAAGGAGGCAGAAAAACAGGGAGGACGCAATAAATCTCGTCAACTAAAGATTGGTGGTGTCTCCTTTCTCTGTGCCGGTTCCACTGGACGGAACACACCTTTATGTGTATCTATAAAGCACTAATTAAAAAACAGTAAATAAACAGAAGGAAAGCCAGTAGAGTAGAGGAGAGGGAGCAAAGGAGGAAGGAGTGGGGAAGGGAAAGAAAAGTACTAGAGACTGAAAACGGAGCAAATTATATTCCATGCATATGTGATTATGTCAAAACGAATGCCACTATTATGTGTAACTGCAATAAAGTAATAAAAAACATATCTTTTAAAAAAGCATTCTATTTTCCAATAACTCTACACTATTCTGAGACCACTGTTGTCTCGAATTCCTTCTTCAAGTTACTAAAGGTATACAGTGATAGAGCAGACAGCATATTAAAACTTAAAACTATTGGCCCATTTATTAATTGAGTTCATTTTAAATTTAAGAAATATCTGGCTCTACTTACTATTACTACTTTGACATTAAGAAATGTCCAGAAAAATTTTTACTAAATTGACAGATCATTACTAGGATAGTATGGGAAAAGCAGAATGTGTTTACTCCTTTGCAGAGTTTGCTTTCTACATTCATAAACTTAGTCTTGTATGACATTCTTCAAGGATTATTCATATAGATTCCAATGCCTGCTCTCTTTTCTATTCCTGCCGTACCTGTCCATTCCCCTTGAGGTTTCAAACCAGAAGGATCTGGCCTGTTTGGGTACCAATTTGCAGCAGGTATTAGGCAATCATTATTATTTTATTCATAAAAAACAAATTAATAAACTGAATATTCAGTACTACAGTATTACCTAACTGGTACTGATTAGATACAACTATCCTAATAATTAAAAGTGTTCTTCCTTCTAAGCTTTATCACATAGTAAATAATAAATACAGCTTTAAGATTAAGATAAATTCACATAGATAATATAAAGAAATTTAAAAATATAAAGAAATTTAAAATTATTACTGCTTGTTTTAATCTTTAAAAACAACAAAAATTAAATTACCCACAATGTCTGGCTTCCATTATGTCTCTAGATCACTAATATAATACCTAACCCCCAGCACACACCACACAAGTCCTGATTACACACAATGAGGAAAAGTACACCTATTTTCCACTGTAAGTGATACAGTGGCAGAAAACATAACTGACCTAACATGTAGGGACATGGGGAAAATATTTTTGTTTGAGCTGTCACCATGCTTTTTGGATTTTTAGCCACCAAACCTTTGTGTTAAATATTCAACATTTTTTCTTTATAAGTTACCCAGTCTTTGGTATTTTATTATAGTAACAGAAAATGAACAAATCGTGTAGCTAGTAGAAAACAAAAAGGGTTAAAGCAAGTGCTCTGGAAACTGTGCCAAAATTCTCATTACATTTTATGTAGAAGCCAATTATTGAGTTATTCTTCATGATCAGCCTGGCAAAAATTAAAGTAACTGACAATATCAAATGAGAAAATGTGAAACTCATAAACTGAAGAAGAGTTAATTTTTATGTGCACCATGGAGGACAATTCTGTAGATCTGAATATGTACATGCCCAGTAATTTAATTTCCAGGTGTAGGTCCTAGAAAAAGTCAGCACATTTACACAGAACAATATTGTGTGTGAGTGTGACATACTACAGCATTGCTGCTTGAAAGGGAAAAACTGAAAATAGTTCCTATGCCCACAATTAGGTAAATGGATAAATGAACTGTATTATGCTTGCAACAGATAAGTTTCAAAAAATACAAGAAATATATCAGCCCAAAGCATTTTACTAAAAAATTATACCAACTGCTTAAGATTGACACACTTCTACAATTTTAATAAAATGAGGACAAATACTTCACATTTCATATTATACAGTCAATATTTCTCCATATTAGAAAAAGATAATGCAAAAAGCTATAAACTATTATGCTTCATATTAGATACTTACATAAAATCCTTAACAAAATATTATAATTCAGTAGTATATAAAAATAAATATATACCATTACCAAGTGCAGTTTATTCCACGGCTGTAAAACTGATTCAATATTTGAAAAACCAACTAACATTATCTAGCAAATTAACAGCTTCAGAGGCAAAGTTACATGATTCTATGAATTCATGCGTAAAAAGAATCTGAAAAAATTTAACAGTCATAATTTAAAAATCTCAGAATACTGGGAATACATGAGAATTTGCTCAACTTGACAAAGGACATCTGCAAGAAATGTATAGCTAGCATGATATTTAAGGATGAAAGTATGAGTATTTTTCCTCCCTAAAATCAGGACAAAGATATCTGCTCTCACCAACTCTACTGAATATTAGTGCTAGTCATCTAAGCCAGTGCAACAAGACAAGAAAAGTCTGTAAATGAAGAAATTTTTGCATATTAGCAAAATTATAATGACACATGGTTAGCAAAGAATATCTGAAGGAGCATACAAATACGCTCCTGGAATTGGTAAGTTTGCAAGGTATAAGATCATCATTCAAAATTCAATGATATTTCTATATACCGATAGGCAAACTGAAACCAAAATTAAAATATAAACTCTTTACAACAGTGCATAATAATGAAATTCTCAGGTGTAACCCTAACAAAATATGTACAGGACTTGTATGCTGAAAACTACAAAATACAATCAAAGAAAAACTAAATAAAATGTAGAGACATACCACAATTGTAGACTGGAAGATTCACGACAATGAAGATGTCATTTCTCCCCAAACTGATACAGGATTAACATAATTCCTATTAAAAATCTCAGCAATACCTTCTGTTGCTGTAGACAATTCATTCTACAATTAATATGGAAAGGTGAATGAATTAAAATCATTAAAACAATTTTGAGAAAAAATAAAATGGTGTTAAGACTTATATAATATATATCAAGTCTATGTGGTGTTGACAGAGAACACATTGATCAATGGACATAGATACAGAACACAAAATTAAGACCACATAATCACTAATTTTTTGCAATAGTACACAAGTAATTCAATTAAGAAAAGACAGTAAATGACACCAGAAAAGTAAGTTATCCACAGGCAAAAACAAACAAAAAAACCAACTCAATAGAACTATCACACCTTATAAAATGTTTAACATTTTAAATGAATCACAGATTTAAACCTAACACATAATATTATAAAACTTCTAGAAGAAAACATAGGAGAATATCTTCAGAACAAAGGTTTGGTGAAGAGTTCACAGACATGAACCAAAAGTAAGATGTATTAAAAAATCAATTAATTGAACTTTATCAAAAATCCACTAAGCGTCCGAGGACTGGCGCCATCACTGATCAATCGCAGTCTTGGAGCGAGTTGGTGGGTGAGTCAGGCCGTCTGCATCTCGGAGGTAGCCAGTGGGCACCCAACCTGCCTGCCTTGCAGAGCTAGGCGGCGGGCAGCCAACCCACCCAACCACCAAGCCGAAGACAGACACCATCACTGAGCGACCCCGCCCAACCATCACACCGAGGTCTGTCACCATCTCTGAGCAAAACGGCAGACAAGTAGCCCACCTGCATCAGGGAGCTAGCCAGAGGCTTCTTTATAGGCTGGTGCAGGCATTTTGAATTATTCCTGAGGGCGTGGCCATCATCATTGGAAGGGCAGCTCCCTTCCTGAGACACTTACAGGAAGCTAGAGGACCTTTGACAAGAACCAGGAGTCAAAAAGAGGAGGTACTGAGAGACTCGGGACCAAGTCAGAGCCACCAGGTGAGTCTCTCCCACTGGTTGGGCTCCCTGGATGGGAATCCCAAAACGAAAGGCACTTTGTGGAGTAGAGTGGCCCAGTAAGACTCCCCTGCTGGATCCGAGAACCCAGTCAACCTGGAGCATTGCACAGGAGGGCCATACAGTGAAAGGCTTCGACACAAAGTGAGGGTCTAAGGCCCAGGTGGTAGCTCCGGTCCCCAGGGAACCTAGCAGAGGAGGGTCACTCAGTGACGGAGTCCCTCGCAGGGCCGGGCTCCCCAGCCCAGGCGGTAGGTCAGGACCTCTGGGAACATCACAGAGGAGGACTTCCCAGTCCAGGTGGTAGTTCTGGACCGAAGGGAACTTCTCAGAGGACAGCTGCCAGGCAAAACTTTCCCACCAGGAAATATACCCCATCCTGAAGGCCACCACCCCTAGAGGGGCAGCTTCCTAGTGGAGCACTGAATCAAGTTCCTCCAAGACTTCAGGCTACTAAAGGCTAGAGGTGAGTTATTAGAAATCTACAGAGACAATATTAGTCAATAGAGGAAATCTGCAATATCCCAGAGTTTCACTACTAGAGGGGTACATAGCTGAGCAATATGAGAAAACAAGGGAAGAAAATGTCCCAAACAAATCTAGATGGTATAGCAATAAAATCCAATGACAGCATGGCATAAAATGTCAGAAAGAGAGTTCAGAATGTACATAATTAAAACAATCAGGGAAGCAAATAAGGAGATGAAAGAGCAAAATGCAGGAATTGAATGATGAGATGAAAGAGCAAATGCAGGCATTGAATGATCGCACCAATCAACAGTTAAAAGAACAAATACAAGAGGCAAAAGATCAGTTCATAAAGAGTTATAGAGATATTGAAAAAAAACCAAACAGAAATCTTTGAAATGAAGGAAACAATAAACCGAATTAAAAACTCCACAGAAAACATAACCAACAGGATAGAACACCTGGAATACAGAACCTCAGACATTGAAGAGAAAATATTTAATCTTGAAAACAAAGTTGAACAAACAGAGAAGATGGTAAGAAATCATGAACAGAATCTACAAGAATTATGGGATATCATGAAAAGGCCAAATTTAAGAATTATTGGGATTGAGGAAGGCTCAGAGAAAAAAAACCAAAGGAATGAACAATCTATTCAATGAAATAATATCAGAAAATTTCCCAAATCTGAAAAATGAAATGGAAAATCAAGTACAAGAGGCTTACAGGACTCCAAATACACAAAATTACAACAAGACCCACACCAAGGCACATTATAATGAAAATACTTAACATACAAAATAAAGATAATTTTAAAGGCTGCGAGAGAATCAAATTACATTCAGGGGGAAACCAATATGGATATCAGCAGATTTTTCAATCCAGACTCTAAAAGCAAGAAGGGCCTGGAAGAACATTTTTAAGCCCTGAAAGAAAATGGATGCCAACCAAGAATCTTATACCCAGCAAAACTAACCTTCAGATTTGATGATGAAATAAAATCCTTCCATGATAAACAAAAACTAAAAGAATTTACAAAAAGAAAGCCAGCATTGCAGAACATTCTCAGCAAACTATTCCATGAGGAAGAGATGAAGAACAACGATGTAAATCAGCAAAGGGAGGAACTACCCTAAAGGAACACCAAAATAAAGGAGAAACCAAGTGTCAAAAAAAAAAAAAAAAAAAATGAGCCATGACTGGGAATATAAATCGTATCTCAATAATAACCCTGAATGTTAATGGCCTGAATTCATCAATCAAAACACATAGACTGGAGGATTGGATTAAAAAGAAAGATCCAACAATTTACTGTCTGCAAGAGACTCATCTCACAGAAAGTGATACACACAGACTAAAGGTGAAAGGATGGGAAAAAACATACCATGCACATGGACATAGCAAAAAAGTCGGAGTATCCATCCTCATATCACATAATGTGGACTTCAAGTCAAAGTTAGAAAGGATAAAGAAGGACATTTCATACTGCTTAAGGGAACCATAAATCAGCAAAACATAACAATCATAAATATCTATGCCCCAAACAGTGGCTCATCCATATACATCAAACAAAACCTTCTCAATTCCAGAAATCAAACAGACCACAACACAAAATACTAGGCAATTTTAACACACCTCTCTCACCCCTGGACAGATCCTCCAAACAAAAATTGAAGAAAGAAACCATAGATCTCAATAAAACAATTAATAATTTAGACTTAACCAACATTTATAGAATATACCATCCAACAAAGAGCGAATACACTTTCTTCTCAGCAGCACATGGATCCTTCTCTAAAATAGACCATATTTTATGCCATAAAGCTAATGTTAGCAAGTACAAGAAGAAAGAGATACTACCTTGTGTTCTATCAGATCATAATGAATTGAAATTAGAAATAAATGACAGAATAAAAAACAGAAACTACCCCAACACCTAGAGAATAAATAATATGCTATTGTAAGATGAATGGATAACAGAAAACATCAGGAGGGAAATTGTAAAAATTCTTAGAGGTAAATGAGAACAAAGAAACATCATATCAAAATCTCTGGGACACTATGAAAGCAGTTCTTAGAGGAAAATTTATTTCACAGAGTGCATTCAATAAAAGAAGAAAAAATCAACAAATAAATGACCTAATACTACAGCTCAAAGCCCTAGAAAAAGAACAGAGCAACACCAAAAGTAGTAGAAGACAGGAAATAGTTAATATCAGACCTGAAATCAATGAAACTGAGACAAAATAAACAATCAAAAAATTGACAAAATAGTTGGTTCTTTGAAAAAATAAACAAAATTGATAAACCCTTAGTCACACTAACAAAGAGAAAGAGAGAGAAAACCCAAATTACTAAAATGTGGAATGAACAAGGAAATAGCGCAACAGACAAGAGAGAAATACAAAACATAATTAGAAGCTATTTTGAAAATCTGTACTCCAACAAAATAGAAAAATCTCAAAGACATCAACAGGTTTCTAGAGACATATGAATTACCTAAACTGAACCAGGAGGACATACGAAATTTAAAGAGATCAATTTCAAGTAATGAAACAGAAGTCATCAAAAGCCTACCAACAAAGAAAAGTCCGGGACCACATGGGTTCTCATCCAAGTTCTACAAAACATTTAAAGAAGAGCTCATTCCAATACTTCCCAAAGAATTTCATGAAATAGAAGAGGAGGAACCCTCCCTAACTCATTCTATGAAACCAATGTCACCCTGATACCTAAACCAGACAGAGACACATCGAGAAAAGAAAATTTTAGACCAATATCCTTAATGAACATCGACGCAAAAATTCTCAAAAATTTTAGCAAATCGCATACAAAAATATGTTAAAAAGATAGCGCACCACGATCAAGTGGGTTTTATCCCAGGGATGCAAGGTTGGTTCAACATCCGGAAATCAATAAATGTAATTCACTATATCAAAAGACATTAAAGTCGAGAATCACATGATTATTTTGATAGACGCAGAAAAAGCAGTTGATAAAATATAGCACCCCTTCATGCTCAAAACACTAGAAAAAATAAGGATAGTAGGAAAATTCCTTAACATTATAAAGGCCATCTATGCCAAGCCCATGGCCAATATCATTCTAAATGGTGAAAAACTGAAAGCATTCCCCCTAAAAAACTGGAATAAAGCAGGGATGCCCTCTTTCACCACTTCTATTCAACACTGTCCTTGAATCTCTAGCCAGAGCAATTAAACAGACCAAGAAAATTAAAGGGATACGAATAGGAAAAGAAAAACTCAAACTATCCCTATTGCTGATGACATGATTATATATTTAGAGGAACCAGGAAATTCCACCAGAAAACTTTTAGAACTCATAAGTGAAATCAGTAAAGTAGCAGGATATAAGATCAATGCTCATAAACCTAATGCATTTTTATACATAGCAATGAATCTTCAGAAAGAGAAGTTAGGAAAGCTACCCCATTCACAATAGCCTCGAAAAAAATAAAATACTTGGGAATCAATCTCACAAAAGAGGTGAAAGACCTCTACAATGAGAACTACAGAACACTAAAGAAAGAAATTAAAGAAAACCTTAGAAGATGGAAAGATCTCCCATGTTCTTGGATAGGCAGAACTTATATTGTCAAAATGGTCATACTACCAAAAGTGCTATACACATTCAATGCAATTCCAATTAAAATCCCAATGACATACTTCACAAGAAATAGAGCAAGCAATCAAGAAATTCATCTGGAAGAATAAGAAACCCAAAATAGCTAAAGCAATCCTTAGCAGGAAGAATGAAACAGGGGGTATCGCAATACCAGAACTTCACCTACACTACAAAAGCAATAGTAACAAAAACGGCATGATATTGGCACCAAAACAGACAGGTAGATGAATGATACAGAATAGAGGACATGGACACAAACCCAAATAAATACAATTTTCTCATACTAGACAAAGGGGCCAAAAATATGCAATAGAGAAAAGATAGCCTCTTCAACAAATGGTGCTGGGAAAACTGGAAATCCATTGGCAACATAATGAAACTAAACCCCTATTTCTCACCCTGCACAAAAGTCAACTCAAAATGGATCAAGGACCTTGGAATCAGACCAGAGACCCTGCATCTTATAGAAGAAAAAGTAGGTCCAAATCTTCAACATGTCGGCTTAGGATCAGACTTCCTTAACAGGACTCCCATTGCACAAGAAATAAAAGCAAGAATCAATAACTGGGATAGATTCAAACTAAAAAGCTTTCTCTCAGCAAAGGAAACTATCAGCAATGTGAAGAGAGGACCTACAGAGTGGGAGAAAATCTTTGCCACCCATACTTCAGATAGAGCACTAATTTCCAGAATATATAAAGAACTCAAGAAACTCTACACCAAGAATACAAATAATTCAACCAACAAATGGGCTAAGGAAATGGACAGACACTTCACAGAAGATCTACAAGCAATCAACAGACATATGAAAAAATGTTCAACATCTCTAGTAATAAGGGAAATGCAAATCAAAACTACCCTAGATTCCATCTCACCCCAATTAGAATGGTGATCATCAAGAATACAAGCAACAACAGGTGTTGTTGAGGATGTGGGGAAAAAGGTACATTCATACACTGCTGGTAGGGCTGCACATTAGTGCATCCACTCTGGAAAGCAGTGTGGAGATTCCTCAGAAAGCTTGGAATGGAACCACCATTTGACCCAGCTATCCCACTCCTTGGCCTATGCCCAAAGGACTTAAAATCATCATACTACAGTGATGCAGCCACAACAATGTTCATAGCTGCTCAATTCACAATAGCCAGATTGTGGAACCAACCTAGATGCCCTTCAACTGATGAATGGATAAACTGTGAGATATATATATATATATAATATTCATATATATATATATTTATATGAATATCACTCAGTCATAAAGAATAATAAAATAATGGCATTTGGAGGGAAATGGATGAAATTGGAGAATATCATGCTAAGTAAGATAAGCCAATCTCAAACAATCAAAGGACGAATGATCTGGGTAATAAGTGGATGATGACACATAACGGGGCGGGGGAGGCAAGAAAGGAGAAAGGCGTGACTGTATAAAGGGAAAAGAGGGGTGGGAGGGTGGAGGGAGAAAAAATAACAGAATGAATCAAAAACAATTACCCTAGGTAAATGTATGATTACATATATGGGTATGCCTCTACTTCATGTACAAACAGAGAAACAAGATGTATCCCATTTGTTTACAATAAAAATAAATTGAAAAAAAAACTCAATAGGAAAAACCCTATTAAGAAGATGAAAATACAAGCTACAGACTGGAAGAAAATATTTACAAGCCACATAAGCTTGCAAACAACTCTCATCAAGAATATATGAAGAAACTTTAAAACTCAACAGTAAACCAAAAACTATTAGAAAACAACCCAAAAAAATATGAATAGACATTTCACCATAGGATAAACCTGGTAATAAACACTTTAAAAGTTCGTATTATTCACTGGGGATATGAAATTAAAACCACAATATGACTGGATATCTATTTTAAAGTTAAATTTTAAAATAATGATAATACAAAATTACACAGCAACAGGGATCTTCATATACTGTTGAATGGTGTAGTTACTTTAGAAAGCAGTTTGGCATTTTCTTAAGAAAATAATCATATATTTACCATATGCTCCAGCAATTACATTTTCTGAGTATTAATCACAGAAATGAAAACTTATATTCAAACACCTATCCACAAATAATAATAGCAGTTTTATCTGAGTAGCCCAAAACTGGAATACTTCTCGATATCATATGAATGGTTAAATCACGGCACATCTATAACATGTAATACTACTCAGTAATAAACAGACACATGCAGTAACTTGAATGGATCTGCAGGACACTGAATGAAAATAGCAAATATAAAAGGTCACACTGCTTACAATTTCTTTTATAAAATATTCTCAAAATGAAAATAATTATAAAATGGAGAATAGGATGGGGGTTGCTAGAGATTAGGGATGGTGAGTGGGAAAAGAATGAGTGAATAAAAAGGGGGCAACATAGGGAGATACTTGTGATGACTGGTTCTGTGTCACAATTGTGCTGGTGACTGCACATTATAACACATAATTATACAAATACATTGCACCATTATCAGTTTCCTGGCTTTGATTATATACTACAGCTATGTAAGAGGCAATTATGGCAAAAAATGAGAAAAAGGCACATAAGATCCCTTATAGTATTTTTGTAACTTCCTGTGAAACTACAATTTATTAAGAAATTAGGGCGATACAAGATGGCGGCCTAGAGGGAGACTGCACCCCCAGTCGCTCCAGAACCCAGGAAGTAAGAAGGGGAGGCATTGAGAGACTCGGACTGAAATAGAGCCACAGGTGAGTCTGCCCACTGGGTAAAGCTCGGCCCGGGTGGCAGGCCCAGATAGAGGTGGCTTATTGGAGCCGGGCAGGGCAGCTAGTCTTCCCAAGGTAGCCTTCCACACTCCGGCAGTGGGCTCCTCCCACACAGCCAGCTGCACGGTGCAGGCCCACAGTGAGAGCATTTCCGCACAGAGCCAGTTCCAAACCTTGGAACCAGTAGGGGGCTAGGGCAGTTTTCTTCGGATGAGCTGCTTTATCAGATTCCTCCAAGACATCAGGCTACTGAAGGCTGGGAGGTGATACACTGGAAATCTACCGGGACACTATAAGCCAATAGCGGAAAACTGCAATATCTCAGGGTCCCACTGACAACTGACCAATATGAGAAAACAAGGGAAGAAAATGTCCCAAACAAACCTAGATACTACATCAATAAAACCCAATGACAGCACAGCAGAAGAAATGTCAGAAAGGGAGTTCAGAATGTACGTAATTAAAACGATCAGGGAAGCTAATGAGGAGATGAAAGAGCAAATGCAGGATTTGAAGGAGGAGATGAAAGAGCAAATGCAGGCATTAAATGATCGCACCAATCAACAGTTAAAAGACCAAATACGGGAAGCAAGAGATCATTTCAATAAAGAGTTAGAGATACTGAAAAAAAAACAAACTGAAATACTTGAAATGAAGGAAACAATAAACCAAGTTAAAAACTCCATAGAAAGCATAACCAATAGGATAGAACACCTGGAAGACAGAACCTCAGACACTGAAGACAAATTATTTAAACTTGAAAGCAAAGTTGGCCAAACAGAAAAGATGGTAAGAAATCATGAACAGAATCTACAAGAATTATGGGATATCATGAAAAGGCCAAATTTAAGAATTATTGGGATTGAGGAAGGCTTAGAGAAACAAACCAAAGGAATGAACAATCTATTCAATGAAATAATATCAGAAAATTTCCCAAATCTGAAGAATGAAATGGAAAACCAAGTACAAGAGGCTTACAGAACTCCAAACATACAAAATTACAACAGACCCACACCAAGGCACATTATTATGAAAATACCTAACATACAAAATAAAGACAGAATTTTAAAGGCCGCGAGAGGAAAGAATCAAATTACATTCAGAGGGAAACCAATAAGAATATCAGCAGATTTTTCAATCCAGACACTAAAAGCTAGAAGGGCCTGGAACAACATATACCAAGCCCTGAAAGAAAACGGATGCCAACCAAGAATCTTATACCCAGCAAAACTTACCTTCAAATTTGACGATGAAATAAGATCCTTCCATGATGAACAAAAGCTAAAGGAATTTACAAAAAGAAAGCCAGCATTACAGAACATTCTCAGCAATATATTCTATGAGGAAGAGAAGAAGAACAACGATGCAAATCAGCAATGGGAGGAACTAGTCTAAAAAAATAGCCAAATAAAGGAGAAACCAAATCATGTCAAAAACAAATATGAGTCAATTGACTGGGAATACAAATCATATCACAATAATAACCCTGAATGTTAATGGCCTGAATTCATCAATCAAAAGATACAGACTGGCAGATTGGATTAAAAAGAAAAATCCAACAATATGCTGCCTGCAAGAGACTCATCTCATAGAAAGAGACACCCATAGACTAAAGGTGAAAGGATGGGGAAAAACATATCATGCACACGGACACAGCAAAAAAGCTGGAGTATCCATCCTCATTTCAGATAATGTGGACTTCAAGCCAAAACTAGTCAGAAGAGATAAAGAAGGACATTACATGCTGCTTAAGGGAAGCATAAATCAGCAAGACATAACAATCATAAATATCTATGCCCCGAACATTGGCTCATCCACATACGTCAAACAAATCCTTCTCAATTACAGAAATCAAATAGAACACAACACAATAATACTAGGCGATTTTAACACACCTCTCTCACCACTGGATAGATCTTCCAAACAAAAATTGAATAAAGAAACTATAGATCTCAACAACACAATCAGCAATTTAGACTTAACGGACATATATAGAATATACCATCCAACAAAGAACGAATATACTTTCTTCTCAGCAGCACATGGATCCTTCTCTAAAATAGACCATATTTTATGCCACAAAGCTACTGTTAGCAAATACAAGAAGATAGAGATACTACCTTGTACTCTATCAGATCATAATGGATTGAAATTAGAAATAAATGACAGAATAAAAAACAGAAACTTCTCCAATACCTGGAGACTAAATAATATACTATTATATGATGAATGGATAACAGAAGACATCAGGAGGGAAATAAAAAAATTCTTAGAAGTAAACGAGAACAAAGACACATCATATCAAAATCTCTGAGACACTATGAAAGCAGTACTTAGAGGAAGATTTATTTCATGGGGTGCATTCAAAAAAAGAAGTAGAAATCAACAAATAAACGACTTAACACTACAGCTCAAAGCACTAGAAAAAGAAGAGCAGACCAATACCAAAAGTAGTAGAAGACAGGAAATAGTTAAAATCAGAGCCGAAATCAACGAAATCGAAACAAAAGAAACAATCGGAAAAATTCACAAAATAAATAGTTGGTTCTTTGAAAAAATAAATAAAATTGATAAACCCTTAGCCACACTAACAAAGAGAAAGAGGGAGAAAACTCAAATTACTAAAATTCGGAATGAACAAGGAAACATCACAACAGACACGAGTGAAATACAAAACATAATTAGAAGCTATTTCGAAAATCTATACTCCAACAAAACAGAAAACCTCGAAGACATCAACAAATTTCTAGAGACATATGAACTACCTAAACTGAACGAGGAGGACATACACAACTTAAATAAACCAATTTCAAGCAATGAAATAGAAGAGGTCATCAAAAGTCTACCAACAAAGAAAAGTCCAGGACCAGATGGGTTCTCAGCCGAGTTCTACAAAACCTTTAAAGAAGAGCTCATTCCAATACTCCTCAAACTATTCCATGAAATAGAAGAGGAGGGAACCCTACCAAACTCGTTCTATGAAGCCAATATCACCCTGATACCTAAACCAGACAGAGACACATCGAGGAAAGAAAATTTCAGACCAATATCCTTAATGAACATCGACGCAAAAATTCTCAACAAAATTTTAGCAAATCGCATACAAATATATATTAAAAAGATAGTGCACCACGATCAAGTGGGTTTCATCCCAGGGATGCAAGGTTGGTTCAACATTCGGAAATCAATAAATGTCATTCACCATATCAACAGACTTAAAGTTAAGAATCACATGATTATTTTAATAGATGCAGAAAAAGCATTTGATAAAATACAGCATCCCTTCATGCTCAAAACACTAGAAAAAATTGGGGTAGTAGGAACATTCCTAAACATTATAAAGGCAATCTACGCTAAGCCCATGGCTAATATCATTCTAAATGGTGAAAAACTGAAAGCGTTCCCCCAAAAAACTGGAACAAGGCAGGGATGCCCTCTTTCACCACTTCTATTCAACATCGTCCTTGAGACTCTAGCCAGAGCAATCAGACAAACCAAAGAAATTAAAGGGATACGAATAGGAAAAGAAGAACTCAAACTATCCCTGTTCGCTGATGACATGATTATATATTTAGAGGAACCTGGAAATTCCACCAGAAAACTTTTAGAACTCATAAGTGAATTCAGTAAAGTAGCAGGTTACAAGATCAATGCTCATAAATCCAATGCATTTTTATACATAAGTGATGAATCTTCAGAAAGAGAAATTAGGAAAACTACCCCATTCACAATAGCATCGAAAAAAATAAAATACTTGGGAATCAATCTCACAAAAGAGGTGAAAGACCTCTACAATGAGAACTACAGAACACTAAAGAAAGAAATTAAAGAAAACCTTAGAAGATGGAAAGATCTCCCATGTTCCTGGATAGGCAGAATTAATATTGTCAAAATGGCCATACTACCTAAAGTGCTATACAGATTCAATGCAATTCCAATTAAAATCCCAATGATGTACCTTGCAGAAATAGAGCAAGCAATTATGAAATTCATCTGGAAGAATAAAAAACCTAGAATAGCTAAAGCAATCCTCAGTAGCAAGAGCGAAGCAGGGGGTATTGCAATACCAGATCTTCAACTCTACTACAAAGCAATAGTAACAAAAACAGCATGGTATTGGTACCAAGATAGACAGGTAGATCAATGGTACAGAATAGAGGACATGGACAGAAACCCAAATAAATACAATTTTCTCATACTAGACAAAGGGGCCAAAAATATGCAATGGAGAAAAGATAGCCTCTTCAACAAATGGTGCTGGGAAAACTGGAAAACCATATGCAATAGAATGAAATTAAACCCCTATCTCTCACCCTACACAAAACTCAACTCAAAATGGATCAAGGACCTCGGAATCAGACCAGAGACCCTGCATCTTATAGAAGAAAAAGTAGGTCCAAATCTTCAACTTGTTGGCTTAGGATCAGACTTCCTTAACAGGACTCCCATCGCACAAGAAATAAAAGCAAGAATCAACAACTGGGATAGATTCAAACTAAAAAGCTTTCTCTCAGCAAAGGAAACTATCAGCAATGTGAAGAGAGAGCCTACAGAGTGGGAGAATATCTTTGCCAACCATACCTCAGATAGAGTGCTAATTTCCAGAATCTATAAAGAACTCAAAAAACTCTACACGAAGAATACAAATAATCCAATCAACAAATGGGCTAAGGAAATGAACAGACACTTCACAGAAGAAGATGTACAAGTAATCAACAGATATATGAAAAAATGTTCAACATCCCTATTAATAAGGGAAATGCAAATCAAAACTACCCTAAGATTCCATCTCACCCCAATTAGAATGGCGATTATCAAGAATACAAGCAACAATAGGTGTTGGCGAGGATGTGGTGAAAAAGGAACATTCATACATTGCTGGTGGGGTTGCAAATTAGTGCAGCCACTCTGGAAAGCAGTGTGGAGATTCCTCAGAAAGCTTGGAATGGAAACACCATTTGACCCAGCTATCCCACTCCTTGGCCTATACCCAAAGGACTTAAAATCAGCATACTACAGAGATACAGCCACATCAATGTTCATTGCTGCTCAATTCACCATAGCCAGATTGTGGAACCAACCTAGATGCCCTTCAGTTGATGAATGGATAAAGAAACTGTGGCATATTTATACAATGGAATATTACTCTGCAATGAAGAAAGATAAAATTATGGCATTTGTAGGCAAATGGACGAAATTGGAGAATATCATGCTAAGTGAGATAAGCCAATCTCAAAAAACTAAAGGACGAATGATCTCGCTGATAAGCGGATGAGGACATATAATGGGGGGTGGGAGGGGCTAGCATTAGGTTTAGGGTTAGGTTTAGAGTTAGGCTAAGGAGAGCGGTAAGAATGAAGGAAAGAAGGACTGTGTAGAGGGAAAAGAGGGGTGGGAGGGGTGGAGGGGAGGGGAAAAATAAAATAAACATCATTACCCTATGTAAACGTAAAAAAAATAAAAAATAAAAAAAAGAGAAAAAAAAATAAAAGAAGTTAGTAAAAACAATTTTTCAAAGATATAAATATTTCAAATATAAAAAATATTTTCAAAGATATAACAAAATCTATCACATAAAATGCATATTTAAATTCAAATTCATAGTTTATTATTCCATATAAATGGTTTTCAACAAGGGATTCTTGGAGTGCCTGTATTAGTTTACAATATACCATAACGTGAGTGGTCTAAATAATGGTAATTTGTTGTCTGTCCAATCACAATACCACATATTATATGATTACACTCATGTGAAATGTCCAGAATAGACAAATCTATACAGAAAGTAGAGTGATTACTGCATAGTTATGGGGAGTCTGAGGGAGGTGGGGAGTGGGGAGTGACCACTAATGAGTATAGGGTTCTTCTTGGGATGATGAAAATATTCCAAAATTGACTCTGATAATGCTTATGTAACATGAATACACTAAAAACATCACTCAATTATATACTTTAAATGGGTATTGATATATGAATTATATCTCAATAAAGTATTAAAATTCTAAAACCCTGACATTTGGAACTTTTTCTAGAAAGCAAAATCCAAGTGGCTACTCTTCCAACTTAAGTGATTTCTTTCTGTAAGAGCTTATATCACTGATAATGCATATACTTAAATCTTTAGTACATTACAAGGTTAATGATGAAGACCTTGAGTCACTACTGAGGATAAACTTTAGTGATACATGTGAAGGCAGAAAGGAACACAGTATATCTTAATACGTTTCAATCAAAAGAAAAAAATTAAAATCCTGAACTTAAAGAGTAAACCCTTGCCGGGTGTGGTGGCGTATACCTGTAATCCCAGCAGCTCAGGAGGCTGGGGCACTAGGATCATGAGTTCAAAGCCAGCCTCAGCACATTAGCAAGGCCCTAACAACCCAATGAGACCCTGTCTCAAAATAAAAATATATATTAAAAAAGGGATGGGGATGTGGCTCAGTGGTTAAGCATACCTGGGTTCAATCCCTGGTACAAATATATATATAAAAAAAAATAGTTAACCCTTAGATGGAAAAATATGGCTTTTCATAATAACAGACCCAGAGTCAAAATCACTGAGTATTTTCCTGCCAATATATATTAGTAATTAGGACTACACATAAAAGTTTATGTACACAGAATTTTCATGATTATTTATGATAACCTGAGACACTTTTGTGCCTGAACCTGGCTTGATTTTGGCATTTGTGTCAGTTTCTCCTTCCCAACCTAACTAATGCCAACAGACAGAATAATGCAAGTTAGGGCCACCTCCAAGCAAATAAAAGCATGTCAACAATTTCAGATCAGCCATCACTGATAAGGATCTAGAAATCACTTCTCTGTGGATGACATATTATCTCTTTGTTATTACTGCATAGTTCTGAATATCATTTTTTAAATCATTCAAAGCTTCTTAGCTCATTTTTTTTTCCAAATTTTTATTGGTGCATTATAGTTATACATAATAGTTGGATTCTCTTAACCCTACCAAACTAGCATCTTAATATTTGGCTAACACCCACTTGACCAAGGTAAAATCTGAGCTACTGGATAGAGTTTTTCAATTTTTTTTTCTTTTTAAGTTTTAACTCAAAAAAAAAAAAAATCCCTTATATTCCTACAGGACCTCCCCACTTAGCCATTGTTCCAGAAAAATAGGCCAAAATATTAATTTGCCTCCTCCTAATTGTTGGCATCAGATCTGCTATTATTCTCCCTCCCCCACACCATTTTACAATCCAGATTGTCAGTCTGTGAACACCCCAGCCAGCTATTGGTCCACTTGTCAGCCTGTGAACATTCTCAGCAGCCACTGGTCCACTCATCAGCCTGTGAACATTCTTGGCAGTCATTGGTCCAGATTTTCAGCCTGTGAACATTCTTATCAGTCATTGGTCTGTTATTAGCCTGCAAACTACTTATGAATAGCTCCCTTGCCATTTTCTCTCTCTCTCCTCGCTTTCATGCTCTCTCCTCCTGGCTTTCACTCTCTCAATCACATGCACATGCTCTCTCTCTTTTTTCCTCTCATTTTTTCTCTCTCCACCCTGCAGGGAGACACTGCCTGTTTGCTTAATAAAATCTCTTGTGTGAGTTTTCGCATCTGAAGTGGTTTCTGGGTACTTTCACTAATTCCATGCAATCCTATAAAATCAGTTACCAGTCTAAGAAATGCCTTACTATATGCAAGATACTATTTTTGGTACAGTAGATAATTTAAAAATCAAATGATATAGAATAAATTTATACCAGTGGAACTCCAAAAGAAAGAACTGCCTCAGAACCAGAATATATGCAAATCTCATAAAATCTATTTCTACTCATCTCCAAAACTTCCCTAGAGAAAATAACACTGGAAAGGAGGGCATAAGATAAGGAGCTATAAGATCAAATAATTTAAGTACAGGTTGAAAGGAAGTCAACAATCTAAATAAAGTTTAGAGGCTAGGCTCTAAACTAGGCTCAGTTAAAAACCATGATTGAAGCCAGGCATGGTGGTGCATGCCTCTAATCCCAGAGCTTGGGAGGCTGAGACAGGGATCACAAGTTCAAAGCCAGCCTCGGCAAAAGTGAGCCTCAGCTAAGCAACTCAGTGAGACCCTGCCTCTAAATAAAATACAAAAAAAAAAAAAAAAAAAAAATATATATATATATATATATAAATATATATATATATATATGGCTGGGGATGTGGCTCAGTAGTTGGGTGCTCCTGAGTTAAATCCCTGGTACCCACCCCTGCCCCACTTTGGGATGGATATATGCCTCCACTTAATTATCAAGAGATTACTTAGAAAAATAATGATACTAGCTGTGTAGTCTTCTTAACTGCACTAAATGTGGAAAATAAGCATTTCTACTTTTGAAAAAGATGCTTACAGAGCTTCCTAAGCACTTCACCTAAACTATACACAGAGAAACCATTTATAGTACAAGTTTTCCTTGTGTTTATTCACCATATTAGCAACACAGTGTTAATGTTGATGTTAAAACATAACTGATTCAATAACTCAATGTAAAAACCAATTTTCTTTCTATATATTAGCAATGAATAGTAAAAATTAATTAAGAAAACAATTCCATTTACAAAAGACCTGAAAATAAAATACTTAGGAATAAATGTAATAAAAGAAGTATAAGAATTATAATATGAAAACTACAAAATACTATATAAAGAAATTAAAAGAACTAAACAATTGTTAAAACATTCTGCACTGCTGAATTGAAAGATTTAACATTGTTAAGATGACAATACTCCCCAAATTGGGCTACAGATTCAACTTTATTCATACCAAAAGCCCATTTGCCTTTTTTTTCCCAGAAATTGACAACCATTTTCTAAAATTCATTTAAGAATACAAGGAACCAAAAACAGTCAAAATAATCCTGAAAGAACAGTGTTGAAGGATTCATAGCTTCTGATTTTAAAACTTACTACAAAGGTAATCAAGATAGTATGATATCACCTAGAAAGACAGACATGATAGATCAATAGAACCCAATGAAAAGCCAGAAATAAACCCTGACACATACAGTAAACTCTTGTAACAGGAGTAATAAGACAATACAGTGGAGAAAAACACACTTTTCAACAAATAACCTCAAACAACTGCATATCTACATGTAAAAGAAAAAAGTTGGACCGCCATTTTACACCATACACAAAAATCAACCCAAAATGGATCAAAGACCCAAAGGAAAGAGCTAAAATTATAGAAGTCTTGGAAGAAACAGGTATAAATTTCTGTGATCTTGGATTAGGCAATGGTTTCATAAAACAGCAATAAAAGACAAGTAACAAAAGAAAAATAACTATTTCTCAAAAATTAAAAAAAAACTTTTGTGCTCTAGTTTACAAATCACATCTGAGAAAATATTTTTGTCTAAAAGATAAAAAGAACTCTTATATAACTCAATAGCAAAATCCAACAACCCACTTTTGAAAGGGCAAAATATAAAAATAGACGTTCTCAAAAGAAGATATACAAATGGCCAATACACACATGAAAAGATCCTCAACATCAATAGCCATCAGAGAAATGCAAATCTAAATAAAATGAGATACCATTTCTCTAGGATTGCTATTATCAAAAAGGTTACAAAGTACTGGCAAGGAAATGGAGACACTAAAACTTCATACAATGCTAGAGAATGTAAAATGATGTAGCCACTTTGGAAAACAATCTCAGTTTCTCAAAAAAAATTGGACTAACCATATGATCAAGAAATTCTATTCCTAAGTATATACCCAAAAGACATGAAAATATGTCTAAACACTTGTGCATCAACTGTCATTCATAATAGCCAAAAAGTAGAAACAATCCAAATGTTTGTCAACTGATGAATAGATGCATTTGTTATTATCATACAATGGAAGGTTACTCAGCAACAAAAAGAAATAAGGTTCTGTCACATGCTGTAGCATGGATAAACCCTGAAAACATACTAACAGCAAGAAGTCAGTAAAATAGCCACATATTATATAATTTCATTTATATGAAATGTACAGAATAGGAAACCTACAGAGATAGTAAAGTAGAAAAGTATTTGCCTGGTACAGGGAGGTTTGAGTGAGCAAAGCTTTGAGGGTGATGAAACACTCTAAAATTGTGAAAATAATTGTACAACTAAAACTAAAACTACTCAAGTATACATTTTATTTTTTGGTAGTACTAGGGATTGAACTCAAGGGCCTCACATATGTTAGGCCAGGGCACTACCACTGAGGTACCCACCCAGTGTAAAATTTAAACTTTAAATTTTAAAAATGTTAAATCATATTGAAACTGTGTTTTTAGTTTCATTCTATAAAAAATAATGAGTATGTCACTTAGTAAAAATGTTTACACATACCTCCCATCAAGAGCTGGGTTCTTGTACACCCCATTTTCAAGTGCTTCAAGCAGCTGTGAACCTGTTACTCTAACAACTAAACAACTAAAACTGGGTCCACTATGGGAAGAACAACCAAAAGATCATACAAAGTGAAATTCCCTGCTGGATGTATTCAATCAGATCTGAGTGTACCTACAGTAATTTGAAAGAAAAAAGTAATATGCATCTTGATTTATTTCCTTCCATAAAAATATCACCTTGATGACTTAAGTTCAAAAGTTCAGTGTTATATACCACACTGACAAAAGTTCCTAATTATTTTTCCAATTCCTTCACATGTTTACTTCTATCTTAATCATGTCATTATGTCTAGCATATTCATTTTTTAAAGATTAATTTCATGGTAGCTACCACTTCCTCCTAAATTACAGAATATGACAATTGAAAAGCCACTACCTCACTTCCTGCTTTCAGATAGGACCATGCCTAAGAAATTCCAAAGCAAAGACCATCTATTTTTAAAGATCTCCACCGCTGGCAACAACAAAAACTTTGTTAATAATTTTAAAGTTAAACAAATTTTACTCTTATGAAATATTTCCACAAGTTAACCTTGTTTATTCATATGTAAGATTAAGATACTCGTATTTTCAGTGGAATTGGCATTAAAAGAAATTTATAGCTAGGATGTTAAATGATGTTACATTCTACATTTCTGAAGTCATCCACCCAATAGTAACTGTGAGTATACAGTGTCTGGATTATAGTATATGGATCAAGGCTTGTTTCAAAGAAGTTGTAGAAATTTTCTACAGAGATTCTTATATATCTCTTAACACAAGATATGCCAACTTCAAATTAACAATGCACAAAAAATGGTTAGGTTAGGGACAGGTTCCCCATTCACCCTACAAGATTTCCCTCACCATTTCCTCTTATTGCTCAGGTAGGAAGGGAAAAGTAATAAAGAACAAAAACTTAGGTGAAAGATTTCAGTCCACTGCTTCTCATATCATCAAGGCTTGATAGCACACCAAGTTTAAGAGATAATGATGAGGACACATCTTCATCAAATCTCATTAAAATTCAAAAATTTAAAAATTGACACTTTGATTTTCAAATAGAATACATAACACTAAATGCTGTACCTGAACATAACTTGATCTCATCAAGTTAATGGAATGAATTTTGAAATAAGACTTTGTATGTATCAAAAAGGTCTGTTATTATACATTTAAAAATATAATTTTAGTCATTCTGTGTTTATTTTTTAAATTAAATAATGAAATCACCTGAATTAGTAGTGCTACATCAGCACGAGTAGCTTCTATCATTGCATTAGTTACCAAATTCCCAAGATTGCTTTCAGATCTTCTCACAGTAATTTCACGACCATCTAATTCCATGTCAATGGGGCGAAGAACTTCTTCTAACATATATTAAAAGAAGAAAAAAAATGTCTAAAATAAACATTTCTCAGTTTTTAAATTAATTTTTCTCCACTCAATCATTTCTTTACCTCCAAAATCAGATAATCTATGTATAAATTCTTCCTCTCCAAATATAGTACTAAACAGATATCAAAATAATACATATTCCAACAATAATTCATTTTTCAAAGTCATTTAAAGAGTCAGGTTATCGTAAATTTTAAGAGGTACCACCTACACATTAGAGAAACAGAAAACTGCTATAAAAAAGCAGTTCCTGACACCAAGATCATCCAAAATAAAGTCATCCATTAATACTCCAACCAAAATCAGAATAGGGAGCTCTATTCCCACAGAACCAATTCAGGTACTAAAGGTTATTTGAAACAACACATTCAAAGACATAAACACAACCTGGTTTATATTTCCCATTAGTTCTTACAAATGTAACACACACATACACCTCTAAGGAACTACGGTTTGTCCAATATGTACAGGGTACTTGAAAAAAGACAAGACTTTCAAATGCCTATAGAAGTTTAACTCTTAAGTTTGAGGTATTCAAGAAGAAAGAAGGGAGAAAAGAATGTTTTTCATTATAAGCTGATATAAAAGTCACCTGTAATTTTGTTAACCCAGTGCTTCTTTGAGTACTAATCCCCTCACTAAAGAATAAATTCTTGCAAAATTTAAGTACAGAAAAATGATTTCATAGTGACAGTTAAATAAGTCTAAATACTGAAGTCAATCTAAATTCCTGTTACTTATAAAACCAAAATAAAATGTAAGTGGAAGATGAAAGTCAAAATCTAATACAGCAAAAACATTTAAGTAGTGTGAAGAAAGTGCCATCTGTGGTATTGGTTATTTACAAATTACATACTATGATGTTTCATTACTGTCCAATCAATGTTCATGTGATCAGTCTGTACCTAAATAATATAATCAATTCATATACCTGTATGTTTTAGGTAAAATCTCTTACAATATTGCTTTAATATATGAATCTTCTTCCACGTAACTCAAAATGTCCACTTTTTCAAATACATATTGAAAACATGTACCAAAGAGTCTCACATTTATTTTTGTCAAGGTTTTAAAATTAGATTCACTTTTGACAATCCAAGTTGCATTCACCTTCTTGATTCCATAATCATGGTCATGGCCTCCTAGAATCAAACTGACCCCTTCTGCTTATTGGGGAAACCTGGTATCATTTCCCCACTTCATATGAGTCACTGCAATAACAAGATCTGCTCCTTCTTCTCTAAGTTCTATTGCTATTTCATTAGCAACTTCGACATAATCTTTATAGTTTACATTTGACTTATTAACAGTAGCCAGGGTATCTAGCCAATCTTCTTCAACTAATCCCATCAACCCAATTTTTATATTGTTCCACTGAAAGATTTTTTTCACTGCATGATGTCCAAAAGGTTCAGAAGTAAATCTGTCATAGGCATTACTGAGAAACCATGTAAACTGCATTTGTTTCATGTATTCTTTCAAAATATCCACTCCAAAATCAAACCCATGGTTTCCTATTAAAAAACAAAAGTTTTTTTGTTATTTCATTTTCATGTTTAATTATTGCAGTTCTCCAAATGATAGAATTTTCAACACTTGCAAGACTATGTGTTAAGAGCAAGCATTTTATCACATACACACTTAATTACTCCAACTTCCATTTACAAATGAAAGTTTTAGAGGCCTTCATTTTACAGAAATATTTTGTAATTCAGATAGCATTGTATTATCAAAATTCTTTTTTTAATTTTTATTTGTTCTTTTTAGTTATACATGATAGTAAAATCTATCTTGATATATCTATACGAACATGGAATATATCTTATTCTAATTAGGATCCCAGTCTTGTGGAGGTATGTGTTGAGATTCACTGTGGTGTATTCATACATGTACATAAGAAAGTTATGTCAGATTCATTTCAATGTTTTTCCTATTCCTATTAAGAAGGAAGGAAAAGAAACCTTATAATATAGGGGAAATACAATGATATAATTACTCCTAGGTTAATAACATATAAATTTGAAGTTTATTTTTAGTGAGTGTAGATACACTTACCTACTTCATAAAGATATCTTTAATCCCAACTAAAATGAATTTGTTATTAAAAAATCCATCACACTGTGAAAAATAAAGAGAATTCTTCATGTAGCTCTACTACATTTCCTGAAATAGCTGTGCTCCTTATGAGGATAAATAAGTGGTGATTTTGAAAATAAAAATCAGTGATTTTTTTTGAAGTCACCAATATATATTACTACTAAAACTAATTCTGTAATAGATCCCTTTGTAAATTAAAAAAATAGGATGGGAAAAAAAACTCCAATAATATTAACAATTTTCTGTTACCTTTTTATCATGTAATACTTTAAGACATTAGATTTACATAAAGTAGGATGTTTGAAAAATATAGTAAAACATTTATATGTATTTTAAATTAAGTAAGTAGCATGATATGTGAAACCAACTATTTAGGGAAATCAGATGTAAGTTGGTTTCATTCCTTCTGAAAATGTGTTGGAAAATTATGTCAATATATCTGTACTTTTTTAAAAAAAACCACAGAAGTTTATGAATTATATTGCCTTTTTATACCTTTGAGGATTTTGTAATCATTTAATTAACTGAAAAATTTTACCACCAATACCTCTCACACAATTCTTTCTTCTCTCATCATTTCTTGGGAAAAGTCTTTGTTGGGGTCTTTATGGGTAATGATAAGCAGGTTGAGCATCCCTAATCTGAAAATATAAAATTCTCCCGGATCTTAAATATCTTGAGCACTAACATGATGCCATAGGATTTTGGAGACAGAAAACAAATAGGATTTAAGGTCAGAAATCTGGATGGGAACAATAAGGATAATCACAGAACTGACCTCATGTGACAGGTGACAGTCAAAACACAGTAGAAAAATACTATATAAAATTATCTTCAGTCTATGTGTTTAAGGTATATATGAAAAAAATTAATTTAATGCTTAAATATCTCATTATGTATGTGCCAAAATTCCAAGATTCAAAAAAATTCTGAAATTCAACACACTTCTGGTACCATTTTTTTAGATAAGGACACTCAACCTGTAACAATTAAATAACCACTTACAATTCCCTATAATAACACTTTTGGTATTCACAAATTTTATGAAGATGTAACAGTGGAACTAACAAGAAACTATGACTAGGTGAAAGGATACAATGTTAATAAAAAAAGTAAATCACTCTCTTATGTTGCAGCTATGAAAAACTAGAATTTAAAATTAAAATAATACCATTTAAATTAGCACCTCACAAAAGGAAATACTTAGATATAAATCTAATAAAATATGTATACAGTCTTCATAAGGAAAGAAATCAGAGAAAGAAATAAATGGAGATATACTGAACATCCATGTATGGACTCAATATTGCCAACATATTAGTTCCCAAATTGACCTATTGATTCAATAAGATTCTAATCAAAATCCCAATCAAAAGAAATTATTTTGTGGATATCAGCAAATTTATTCTAAAGTTCATATGGAGCATGAAAAGACACAGAATAGCCAACACAATATTGAAGAAGACTGATACAACTTGACTTCAAGACTTACTAAATGGGGCTGGGGTTGTAGCTCAGAGGTAGAGCACTTGCCTAGCACTTGTGAGGCACTGGGTTTGATCCTCAGCACCACATAAAAATAAACTAAATAAAATAAAGGTAATGTGTCCACCTACAACTAAAAAAAAAAAAAAAAAAAAAAAAAACTTATTACATGCAGTATTCAAGACAAGGTCATTGGTGAAAAAACAGACAAATGGATCAATACAACAAATAAAAGCCCTAAAAAAGATTCACATAAATACAGTAGATGGATCCTCAAGAAAGGAACAAAGACAGCAGAACAGAGAAGATGGTCTTTTCAACAAATGGTGCTAAAACTGAACATTCACCTGCAAAAATGAGTCTAGAAAAGATCCTTAACTATGATTAATGAAAATGGAATGCAGAAAGTATAAAGCTTTTAAAATTAAGTTAACACAGAAGTAAACGAGATGACCATGACTCTTTAGACATAAAATTAAAAACAAAACAGACTGAGAAGCTGGACTTCATTAAAATAAACATTTCTCTTCTGAAAAAGACATTGTCAAAACAATGAAAAGATAACCCAAATATTAGGGGAAAAAAATCTGTGAAAGACATCTGAAAAAGGTTTGCTAGCTAAAACATATAAAGACCTCTTAAATCTCATCAATAAGAAAAGAAACAACCTAAATAAAAATGAGCCAAACCCTTTGACAGGTCAGAAAACATATGATAAGATGCAATATATCATATGTGATCACAGAAATACAAATTATGACAGTCTTACTACACAACTATTAGCATAACCAAAATCCAGAACACTAATAATAGCACCAAATTCTGACAAAGATGTGGAGCAAAAGTAATTCAGTCATTGCTGTTGGGAATGCAAAATGATATGGCCATTTCTAAAGATAGTTTTGCAGTTTTTTTTCACAAAACTAAACATATTTTCACCATATAATCCAGCAATCATACCCTATACTTTCTCAAAAGAGTTAAAAATTTATATCTACATAAACACTTGAAAAACAGCTATTTTATAACTGTCAAAACAGAACCATCAAGATGTTCTGCATGTATAAAGAACTCAGAAAACTTAACAAAAAATAAACAATTCAAACAAAATGGGAAAATAACCATTCTCAAAAGAAGTAGTACAAATAGCCAAAATAAATATAAAGAAAGAAATTTATAAATAAATATATGAAAAAACTACACTAAGATTCCATCTCACCCCAGTTAGAATGGTTATTATCAAAACAACAAAAAATAAATGCCGACAAGGATGTGGAGAAAAAGGAACTCTTATAAACTATTGGCTGTTGCTCCCTGTCAGGCAACAAGGTCCGATGTACCTCCTCAGGGCCTGCCTGAGGAGAATACGGGGCTGAGCAGGATGATGAGTGTCAGCGGCAAAGGAAACACACCAGAGCCAGGAGGTCTGTCAGCACAGGACAAGCAGCAGGAATCTCGTTTATTGAGGAAATCACACAGCTTTTATGTAGGGCAGCGGCTAGGTGGGAACCAATCAGCTTAAAGGTCAGCAAGGCATGGGAGGTTCACGCAGGTGAGAGTCCCATAGGACTATATAGCAAGCACAAGCTGATCACCTTTGCGGAACTGTTGTTAATCAATCCCTGATGGTGGTCCGATTTATCGTCATTAACTATTGAAACCGCCTTTGAGGCCTTGATCTTGCTCACTCACCAGGAAGTAAGGAGTCAGCCTGAGTTAGTTAACGTGTCATTAGTCCCAACAATTGGCAGAAACATAAATTAGTATAGTCACTATGAAAAGAGTACAAAGATTCCCTTACAAGCTAACAATAGGGGCTGGAGTTGTGGCTCAGTCTTAGTGCGCTTTCCTGGCATGTGTGAGGCCCTGGGTTCCATCCTCAGCACCACATATAAATAAATAAATTAATTAATTAATTAAATAAAAAGATCCAATGACAACTAAAAAAAAAAAACCTAAAGATAGACCTAACATAGGATCTAGCTATACTACACCTGGGCCTATATCTGAATGAAACAAAGTCAGCATACAAAAGAAATATCTACATATACCTGTGCAATGATCCTGTTTATTAACAGACTACTCAAAATAGCCAAGATATGGGATCAACCCATACGCCCATCAATGGATGAATGAATAAAGATAATATCGTACATATACACGATGGAGTATTACTTGGCAATAAAGAAAAAGGAAATCCTGTCATATGCAGGAAAATGAATGGAATAGGAGAATAACATGTAAAGTAAAATGACACAGGAAAAAGTACTCTGGGGAGGGGAAGTCTTGAAGATGGAGGAAAGAAGAGCGAGTAAGAGAGGGTGGAAGGGAGAACAGACATAAACAATGCATAATATATGCATGTGTATAAAAGACACAGGGAAACCCATTAATTCCTACAATTAATGTGTTAATTATAATAAAAAGAAAAGAGGATGTCCTTTAGTAGGTGAAAGAGTAAATAAAGCATCCAGACAATGGATTATTAAATCATCAAAACATTAAAATATATGGGAGTTGGGTGTGGTGGCCCATGCCTGTAATCCCAGCAATTTGGGAGGCTGAGGCAGGCAAATCGAAAGTTCAAAGCCAACCTCAGCAACTTAGCAAAGCTCTAAGCAACTTAGCAAGACCTTGTCTCCAAATAAAAAGTGAAAGGGCTGGGTACTTAGCTCAGTGATGAAATATTCCTGGATTCAATCCCCAATACAAAAAAAAAAAACCCAAGAGAGAGAGCGAGAGAGAGCAAAACAGGAAACTTAAATGCATATTACTAAGCAAAAGATGCCTATCTAGAAAGGTTACATACTGTACAGTTCCAACTATCTGTCACTCTAGAAAACGCAAAACTACAGAGAAGGGAAAAATATTGATGATTAACATGGGTTAGAGGGGAAGGGAGGATGAATTAGGCAGAACACAGAAAATTTTTAAGGCAGCAAAACTATTTTATGATATTATAAAGGTATATACATGTCATTATAAATCTGTCCAATCTCATAGAATATATAGCACTAAGAATAAGCCCTAATGTAAACTATGGATTCTGGGTGATAAAGATATGTCAATGTAGGTTCATCAACTATAACAAATATACCATTCTGATTAAGGATGCTGGTAACTGAAGAAATTATACAGGGCAGGGGATAAATGGTAAAACTCTTCTCAATTTTGCTGCAAACCTAAAACTGCTCTAAAAAATAAAGTCTATTTTTTTAAAAAAACAAGACATACAGTAAAAATAGGTAATATCTAGCAGTTTGCTATAAATATCACGATTTCATTTATTATGAGTACCCTCACTTAGAAGATAGTTAAGATAGTGGCATGTAATATCCCCATTCTTACTTAAGCCATAAATATTGAAACTGCATTGAACCATTTAAGACTGTATAACATAATTCTGAACGATTTTTATTGTATTTAACCATATTATATTAATATAAGTTAATACTGAACTATATAAGACTGTAATTTATGAAGCAACCTGGGGTAGTCTCATGTCCTTAAAAACAATGAAGACCATGCAAATGGATATGATAATTCATATACTCAAGAACTACTACTGAGCAACTCCTGCATGCCAGACACTACTCTTGGTGTTAAAAATACAGCAAAAAAGCAGAAAAAAGTTTCTACTCTCATTGAATGAGGGGGACAGACAAAGAATAACTAAGTAAAATATTAGAAGCCAATAACAATTTAAAAAGTAAAACAAGAAAGGAAGATAGAATTCAAAAGAAAAGGGTGTAATTTGAAATAGGGTCCTCAAAGGAGGTCACACTGAGTCCACAATTAAACAAGAAAATCCAGCCATGTAAATATGTGAGAGAAAGAGTTTACTAGAGAGAGGGAACAGCAAAAACACAGACTTCAAGTTGAGAATACACCATTAGTGACTGAGAAATAGAAGACTGACAGCACCAGCAAAGTGAGTGAGTAACAAGGCAATATTATATGAATCCAAAAAGTAACGGAATCCTAGATAATAAGGTCTGATTATCCAATGAAGACTTGGTTTTACTTTGAATAACTTCAGGAGACATTAGAGTTTTTTAATAGAAAAAGAACATTATCTGACATTTCAAAATGTCAGATGGTGGATGGTATGGTGAGATTATCTATGGGAAGGCAAAAGCAGAATCTGGGAAACTATTTTCTGGTAATAATCCAGAGAAGAAACAAAGATGCTTAAAGCAGGTTGATACAGGGGAAATGACAGAGTGATTAGATTCTGAAGTCAGAAATATGATGAGAACACATCATAAGAGAGTAAATACACAGAAGAGGAAATGATAACTGATTCCAATAGGGAATTAATATCCAGACTACATAAAGAACCCAAAAAACATAACAATGAAAACCAAATAACCCAATCAATAAATGGGCAAATGATCAAAACAAACATTTCTTAAAAGAAGAAAAATATATGAAAAAATGTTCAACATCCCTGGCACTCTGAAAAATGCAAATCAAAACTACACTGAGATTCCACCTCACTCTAGTTAGAATGGCACCAAGAATATAAATAATAAATGCTGGTGAGGATGTTGATGGGACTCTGAATTAGTACAATCACATTGAAAAGCAGTACGGAGGTTCCCCAAAAGACAAGGAATGAAAACACCATATAGCTCAACTATCCCACTCCTTGGTATTTATCCAAAAGAACTAAAAGCATACTATATTGGTACATATATACCTATGTTTATAGTAGCACAATTCACAATATCCAATTTATGGAACCAGCCTAGGTGTCTCTCAACAGATGAAAATGTATTATACATACAATGTAGCTTTACTTATACATAAAGAACAAAATTGTGTTATTTGCTGGTAAATGGATGAAACTGGAGAACATCATACTAAGTAAAATAAACCAAACTCTAAAAGTCAAGGGTCAAATGTTTTCTCTCATATGTGGAAGCTAGAGAGAAAACAAAAAAGGATAAATAAAAAAGGTATCTCATGAAAATAGAAGGGGTCCAATAGCATAGAGGAGAGGCATCCCAAGAGAGGAAAGAGTAGAGGGCATGGTGAAGCACTAGGGAACAAAATCTACCAAATTATTCTACATCTATGTATAAATATACCACAATGAATCCTGCTTTCGAATATAATTATAATGCACGAATTTTAAAAAATAATAAGAGAAGGAAGATTGGTAGGGTACAGGAACAGTGTTAGGGGAAGGAGGAAGGGAGATAAAGCTTCCGAAGAGGTGCTGAAAAATGAGATTAATCAAAATATATCTTGTTCAGGTACAAAAATGGCATGATTAATTCCTCTATTATGTATAATTATATTGCAGCAATAAAAAATTTTAAAGTCATACAAATAAAAAACTATAAACAGTTTCTCAAATTCTGGGTGCACACATTAAAAATATTCTGTTAGTTAACTGTTTGCTGTTCCAACCAACAATTCTGTTTCATTTAATTTATATCAAATACAACTATATATCCTGAATAATTCCCATACAGTACCCTGTAACTTTTCCTAATACATTCACAATATAATGTAACACATAAAATAGGATGTACAGTCCTTAATAATATATTTACAATACATTTTAATGGGGTGATTATGCTGGAAATATTCAGCAGATTCCTTCATATTTACTCTCTACCTTTTACTATCCTGCTCTGGGTTCACGTAGTTCAGCTTCTGTGGACTTCATTAGCTGGTTCATCTTTATGTGCTAGCTTCCTATTAGATTAAATGAATGGAAGGCACAGACAGAAATTTAAGAACTGATTAGGAAAGTGAAGAGGGTCAAAGTATATATTCTCTAGATTTCCTCCTTCCTTTCCTGTCATCGTAGACTAGCTGTTAACAGTCTACTGAAGGTCATGTAATCTACCAGCTGACCTTTCCACAGGACTCCTCCCTTCCCCTTTTAGCCTTAGATATACCTCTCTATGCTATACTCCACACTATCACTAACATAAACACAATGTAAGCAACGTACATTAATTTTAAGCTTTCTAGCAGCCACATTTGAAAAAGAAATAGGTAAAAGTAATTTTATATGAATTTATTTAACATAATATCACAAAATATTATCATTTTAGCATGTGATCAATACAAAAAATGATTAGATATATTTTCCATTCTTCTGTTTTCAGTGCGTATATTAAACTTACAGTACACCTCAGTTTGAACTAGCCACACTTAGGGAAATATCACAAAATGTTAACATAAAATGATGGCATTATGAGTGATTATTTTCCATATCTTAGTACTTTTTTATACTCTCAAAATTGCACTGAGTTCATTAAAAATAATTTAAAATATCAAAACAAACTACACATAATAATACTTAGCAAAATTGATAAGCTGAATGTAACCAACTGAGATTTTTCTCACCTTCTTAGAATAGAAACCACCTGAAACTCTATAAAAAGAATACTGAAAACAAACAAATATAGATTTGTTACAAACAATTCAAATAAACTGAAAATAACATCACTTATGGAAAATCTGTACATTCTTCAGAAAGGGGAGTCAAACAAACAATATACAGCTCACGCTATGCTGCTAGCACAATGGTTTTCAACAATCATAGTTTCCTTCTTTCACAATACAGGTAATTAGAAGAAAGTCAGAACTTACGATCAGATTCAAAGTATGAACTAAAATTATTACCAAATATATACTGGATTTAAACATGGAACATTCTAGATTCTGACTTCTTAAGTCATACGATAGAGTTCCAGAAATATCCCTCAATCTGTGGCAGACAAAACAAAGAACAGTTTACTATTACAATCAATTCTGCCTTTTTTCTGTGATTCCTTATCTTCTCTGACACCCAAAGAAACAAAACTTTCCAAACTCAAGAGTTTAAAAAGGATGCCGTGAGTGAAAGGATTCTATGCAACCATTTGTTAACTACTTGGCTTTGTCATTCTACCTGTCTTACAATGAACATTCCCTAATACCCATCTAAAACATTCAATATCCTTTTATTTCCTAGATAGGCCTCTCCAAACTCCCAGTATTATTATAAATACAAAAAAATTAGAGGACTAGGGTTGTGGCACAGTGGTAGAGAGCATATGTGAGGCACTGGGTTTGAGTCTTAGCACAGTGTATATATAAATATAATAAAGGTCCAGTGGCAGCCAAAAACATATTTAAAAAAAAAAATTACAGGGGCTGGAGAGATAGCTCAGTTGGTAGAGTGCTTGCCTTGTAAGCACAAGGCCCTGGGTTCGATCCCCAGCACCCAAAAAATAAAAAAATTTTAAAAAAATAATAATAATTACAAACAACCTGAGTCTCTAAGAATAAATTTGTTGAACAATGAAACAACATCCATTGAATGAAATACAATACATCCATTGATGTTACAAAAAAATATTTCATGCACAACAATGTGAATGTGCTTAATACTACTAAAGTGGTTAAAATGGTAAATTTTGTTGTATTTCACCATAATAAAAGACTATTTCATAACATGGAAAAATGTTCATAATGTATGTTTTCTTCTTAAAGTAAAAATATTATAGTGTGATGAACCAATGAGAACAAATGCTCAAATTAGGTGGAAATCAATGAACTCATTGATTCATTATTAAAAAATCTAGAAAAGCTCACTAAATGAAAAACAATCTCTTATACCTTCCAAATATAACCACTATTAACTACTACACATTCCCAAAATGGGATGGAGGTTAGATATATATATCCCTATAAATCTCTGCCTTTACCTAAATTCCCTAATTATTTCAACAAAGACCAAATAATGTCCAAACTGTTATCTTTTCATCAAAATCTAACAAATTTCACCAATATAACCTTTCAGCTCCTTACCTGTTATCTGTCCATTTAAAAAAAATGTACTGAATGCTTACTATGTACCTGGTAAATACCATTTTCTTTATATACATTACCTTGTTTAATCCTCACAATACTGTTAGGCTAGGCACCATTATTTTCCTTATTTTACATATGATAAAATGAAGGCTTTGAGAGATTACTCACTTTTTTTTTTTAATCACTTAACTGGAGGATAGTGGAACCAGGATTCAAACCCAGGCCCAGCTAACTCAAAGACCATGATCTTAACTACTCTGATAACAATTTTCACTTTTGTACAGGCACACTTAATTACCACATAGTATTACCCAGTATTACCATAGTATTACCAAAATATTACCATATAGTCAAACCCAGGTTTGATTACAAATTTTCAGATTTACTGAACAATCCTGATAATTGGCTCTGTCTTTGTGTCTATAAATTGTAACAGGGTTATTTAATTCCTAGTCCATAGAATATTCTAGAAGCAGAATGTAAACTAATTTCAAGTAAGAGTAAAAAAAAAATCTTATAAATACTTACCAAAAACTGCAAAATATACTCCCAATTCATTTAATATAGGCATCATATGCTTTCCTTTTGTTATTGTACTTAAAACTGAAGGATTTAAGCAGTCACCACTAAAAATCAAGAGTGGATTCAAGAAATCAAATATTTTCACAGCTGTTGCAAATCTAAAAAAAAAAAAGTTATATGTTATAATTTCATGTCTTTCTCATAAAGAAACAAAGCATCTTAAACAGCAAAATGATCTTCCTTAAAATTAAAACTAAAATATGAAAACATACAAAAATTTTTAATTAGATCACTTCTTATAACCAACAAACCTCACCTCTTAGCATACTTGCATTCTGAAAAGTTAAAAAACAAATTTCTTAAATAATTTTCCATTTAAACATGAAATGTATTATACCATAAAAGATACCATTAAATTATGTGACATGGATTAAAAGAAGACACTTTAAAGTACACAGCAAAACAAACTGTGCTAAACATACAAATCCTTAAATATAAATTAAGTCTCCTGGGGACCAGATGAAAGGAGGTTTATCTGATGTCTAACTAAATTTTTAAAATTAAATTTATTGCATCGAGTTTGATGTAAGAGAATGCCTCTTTATAGCCTTATAATCTAATGTTCCAAGGGTAAACAAATTTCTCAAGACTAATTACTGTATACTTCCTTCATCCAATGCATCCCTTTGCTTTCATTGAAATCTGAACGTCCCCTGAGGACTGCAGTTATTAAGCCAGCCCTCTCTAGTGGCCACTACCCATTCTCTGATTTCCACAATAAACAGAACAGGGAGTGAGGAGAGTAGAGAGAAAAGAGGCATTCCCAAACTAATTTCAGGCTGGACAAAGTTTCCCTTTTAAGCCTCAATGTTATCTAAATCTACCGCTTGCCATGCCATCAAGTCCTGATATCCAATAAGAACACTCACTTCAAGAACTGACCATAGATTTTGAAAAATCTATGCACGATTCTGATCTGTTGTTTTATGTAATGAAAACCAAAATTTACCTCCCTACATTTATGTAGTTTCTACCTTCCTTTTTTCTCCACTTTTCTGACATCCTTTTTATGACTTTTAACACCTTGTAGAGGCTCTTCTATTTCAATGACTATCTCCAATCCACTCCAGCAACTCACTGTTGTGGCTCCAATTGCAATTTTAAAAACCCTTTTAAAGATTTACCTGATTCCTACATGTCTTTCCAGCTTTTTCCCCTCTTTCAAAATGTCCTCTAGCCACAGGAATTATAGTAAAGTTCCCTCAAACTTTTATTTCATACATACTATTTCTTCAAAACCAGAATTCTTTCCCAACCAAATACAGGAAAGTATTCCTTCTTCCCTCAGACTCAATTTAAGGTTTGCAAGCTCTGGGAATTCTCTCTGGCATATCCCAAGTGCCAGCATCATTTTTCTTGCACTTACTTATTTTTGAAAAAGGTTACTTGAACACGAGTATTGCAATACCATGATTGTTTATCTGAGAATTAAGATGGCAACTGAGGGGCTGGGGAGTTAGCTCAGTCGGTAGAGTGCTTGCCTTGTAAGCACAAGGCTCTGGGTTCGATCCTCAGCACCCAAAAAAAAAAAAAAAAAAAAAATGGCAACTGAACAATCAACAGGTAGGCAGCACATAAAGCATGGATATGCAGGACAAAGGGATGATTCAACCCGTGGGGGGATGAAGCAGAACAGTAAGAGATTTCTTCATGATACACAGAATGGATGCAATTTAAAAATATGAATAATTTATTCCTGGACACTTCTACTTAATATTTTCAGACCACTGTTGAATGGGTAATTGGAACCATGGAAAGCTAAATCATGCTTGGGCAGGGGTGGGGAGACTAGCATACATTCCTCTGTTAAAAAAAGTATTCACTCACATGGTCTCAACTGTAGTCTATATTTTATGATTTCCAAATCAAAATCTCAGACCAGTCACCAAGTATTATGCTACAAAAACTATAAAGAATGCTACCTAAATTTAAGACTAAACAACCTAGAAAAGGATGAAGTAGGACTTCTGGTCTCCAGTAGGAATTTTGGCAGATTACATTACCATTTTGACAAACAAATAAAAGTTTTTAAGACATCAAAGAACTAAGGAAGTAGAAAGAATTAAATGACCTGAAATTCCATAAAGTTGAAAGCCTCTCAGAGGTAGACAATCCATCACTGACTGTTTTGGGGATATCTGTCAATTATGGATAAATGAGATTATGAATATAAAAGATGCAGAAGCCTTAAACAGAAAACAAAGTCTAATATACACAACATACAAATAGTTAGAATTCAAAGAGGGGAAGAAAAAGAGTTTATAATCAGAAGTAATATTTGAAGAGCTATGATCAGTAATTCTCCAAGATTGATTAAAAAAGAACCCATCCACATGTTCAAGAACCTCAGTGAGGCAAAGAAAAGATAAATACAAAGAAAAACTACCTTGGCACATCATAATCAACCTGCTAAGAAAACAAAGATAAAAACTTAAAGTAGAGCAGGGTTAGTTGGGTGATTGTGGTGATGGTGTGCAACATTACTGATAGCTGGCATTACAATGTAAACTTTGGAGCCCAGAAGACTAGAAAAAGTATTCGAAAAAAAAAAGATACCTGCTAATCTAAACTCTATGGTCAACAAGAAATTATTAAAAATGAAAGTGAAACATGGTCATTTATAGACAAAAAGAAAATTTATTGTCATTGAATCTGTATTTCCAGAAATATTACGGAAAATTATTCAGGTTGAAAAAATGATTCCAAGTAAATGCAACTGAACTATACATAGAAATGAAGAGCACTGGAAAAGGTAAATATGTAATTTATTTTTTTGTACTAAGGCTTGAACACAGAGACAGAGATACTTTACTTCTGAGCTATGTCCCCAACCCTTCCTATTTATTATTTTGAGAAAGGATCTCTCTAAATTGCTTAGGGTCTCTCTAAGTTGCTGAGGCTGTACTCAAACTTGCGATCCTCCTACGTCAGCCCCCTGGGTCACTGGGATTATAGGTGTGCACCACTAGGACTGGCTATAACTTTTTAATTGAATATTTAAATGAAAAAAATTAATAATGTCATGTATGAATGACACTTAAAGAGGTAAATTATATAACAATCAGAACACAAAGGCTAGGAGGAAAGTAAAGTATTGTAAGTTTCATACACTATTCAGGAAGTAACAGAAGACTAACGAGTTAGATTATAACAAATGAAGAATATATACATTTAAATGTAAAGGGACTAAATACTCCCATTAAGTAAGAGATAAAAAGATTAAGCAAAAAAATAAAACCCTACTATAATCTACTTGCAAAAGATGTATTTTAACTCAATTCAAAGTGGATCAAGGACCTTGGCATAGACCAGAGACCTTGCACATACTAGAAGGAAGAACAGGCCCAACTCTCTATCATATCAGCTCAGGAACAGACTTCCTCAATAAGACTCCTAAAGCACAAGAAGTAAAACCAAGAATCAATAAATGGGATGGCATTAAATTAAAAAGCTTCTTCACAGCAAAGGAAACAATCACAAATATGAACAGAGAGCCTACAGAATGGGAGAAAATCTTAACCACATGCACCTCAGATACAGCATTAATCTCCAGGATATATAAAGAACTCAAAAAAATTAACACCAAAACAACAAATAACTCGATCAAGAAATGGGCTAAGGAACAGAACTGACACTTCACAGAAGAAATATTAATGATCAAAAAATATATGAAAAAATGTTCAACATCTCTAGCAATTAAATAAATGCAAATTAAAACTATACTGAGGTCTCACTCTAGTCAGAATGGCAATTACAAAGAATACAAGGAACAATAAATGTTGGTGAGAATGTGGGGAAAAAGGTTCACTCATACATTGCTGGTAGGGCTGCAAACCGGTACAACCACTCTAGAAAGCAGTATGGAGATTCCTCCAAAAATATGGAATGGAACCACTATTTGACCTAGTTATCCCACGCCTTGCTTTATATCCAAAGGACTTAAAATCAGCATACTACAGTGACACAGCCACATCAATGTTTATAGCAGCTCAATTCACAATAGCCAAGGTCTGGAACCAACCCAGGTGCCCTTCAACAGATGAATGGATAAAGAAAACATTGTATATACATATAATGGAATAGTACTCAGCTAAAAAGGAGAATGAAAATTATGGCATTTGCCAGTACATGGATGGAACTGGAGACTATCACATTAAGTGAAAGAAGCCAGTCCCAAAAAACCAAAGGTCAAATGTTCTCTCTGATACAGGAGGGTAACCCATAACAAGGGAGGGTAGATAGGGGAAATACAGATGTTCATTGGATTAGACTAAGGGGGATGAAGGAAAGGAAGAGGGGATGAGAAAAGGAAAGACAGTAGAATGAATCAGACATATCTTTCTTATGCTCATACGAATTCACAACCATTGTAACTCCACATCATGTACAACAGTGGGATCAAAATTTTAATGGGTTGTGCCCCATGCATGTATATGTCAAAATGCACCTTATTGTCATGTATATCTAAAAACAACAAATTTTAAAAAAGAATAAGGAATGTGAATGTAAAAATCAGGAAAAGTAAAACCATGGTGCAGAAAAAAAAGAGATGCATTTGACATATAAAGATACCGAAAGTTGAAAAAATGGTAAAGAATATAATATATAAACACTAATAAAAAGAAAACTGCTGTAGCTATATTAAAATAAGAAGAAGAACTTAAGAAATATACTACTATAGATTAAAAAGGTATACTACTTTTTTGTTATTAAAGTGTTTACACAAAGAAAAATGTAAAATACTTTAGTAGGCACCCAAGAACACTGTCTCAAGAAGGATAAAACAAAAGCTGACAAAGATGATAGGAAAAAATGAAGAAATTCATTATCTTGTCAATTAAAAAATACTTTTCTCAGTACTGGATAGAATAAGCAAACAAAAAATCTGATAAACATACAAAATATTTGAAAAACATGATTAACCAATTTGACAAAATTGACATACAGAAGACTATATCCAATAACACAATGTGCTTGTTTCAGGGAATATGAATTAAAAAAAAAAACATATGCTGGATCATTAAACAAATATCCAAGTTCTATAATGTACAGTATTCTCCCTTACCATAATGAAATTTAAAAAGCTCTCAATAATAAAAGATAAGTAGAAAAACTCTATATGTTTAGAAATTAGGCAACACAAATCTAAATAAGTTATGGATCAAATTAAAAAATCTCACTGGAATTCGGAAATGAATAATAACGAAAATACGACACATTACAGCTTGTGAAATAGAGCGATGAAGTACTTAGATAATAACTTATAGTAAGACGTATATACTAGAAAAGCAGAAAAAAATTGTAAATAGTAATCAAATTTAAACCTCAAGGAAAGTTAGAAAACAAATACCAAATTAAGCTGAAATAAAGTATAAAGAAAAAATTGAAAATAAAAATATAAAACAAAAAGTCAGTCAAGCTAGAATTTCATTCATTGAAAAAATTCATAAAATACACCCTAGCAAAACTGAGAAAAAATTATTATGAACAAAAATTTTTTAAAAATCAATATAGATTCTCCAATTTTTAAGAAAATAAAAGATAAAATACCCCTGGGGGGTACTAGGATATGGCTCAGTGATAGAGCATCTGTCTGGCATGCATGAGTCCCTGATTCTATACCAGCACATTCTCTCTCTCTCTCTCTCTCTCTCTCTCTCTCTCTCACACACACACACACACACACACACATACACACATACACACAACCCTCCTGTCAATTACTTGGAAAACTCACACAAAACAAATTCCTTGAAAAATATAATAAAACTGACACAAAACATATAAAAATCTGAATTTTCCTGTCTCTTTTAAAGAAACTGAAACCTTAATTTAGAATTTTTCATCAACAAAACTCCTCTAGTCCTGTTTCTTCATTGGAGAATTCTTCCAAACATTTTTAAGAGGAAAAAAGACTACTCTTATACAAATTCTTCCAGAGAAGAGAAAAGCAGTAAGATTTTTCCAGCGTATTTTATAGGGTCAGCATCATCTTGATACCAAAATCTGAAAGATATAGAATTTTAAGACAATATCTCTTATGAATACAGTCACATAATTCTTAAAATGTTAGTAAATTGAATTCAGTAATATGTAAAAAAAGTAAGACATCATAACCAAGAAGGGTTTATTCCAAGAATGCAAGAATAGTTGAATATTAAAAAATAAGTATTATATTAAGGATAAAAATCATGATTTTCCTGCACCTATCTAAAAAAGATCCAAAAAGGTATCAAATTTCAAAATCTATTCATGACAAAAAATTATCATCAAACTAAGAATATGTTTTAGGCAGAAAACTTTTTTGTTAGGAATTGACTACATAAATTTCAACATAAAATTTATATAAAAGTTCAAAGGTCCTAGAATAGAGAAGCGGATACTGAAGAACAAGTAAACTGAAATACATCTGCTGAGCATCAAGACATACGATAAAGCTATGGTAATTAAGATAGTATAGTATCATCAACTAATGGAAGAGAACAAAGTAGACACACACTACAGAAGAACTTCTGTAATTCAGTGTGGGAAAGGACAGCTTTTTTAATTAAAAAAAAGATAAATTAAAAAAAAAGATAAATATACTAATAGTGCAACTATAGATATATGAATGTAATTGTAAAAAATATATGATACAAGGGCTAGGTGTTCAGTGGTAGAGCACTTGCCTTGAATGTGCCAGGCACTGGGTTTGATCCTCAGTACCACATAAAAAATAAATAAAGATATTATGTCCACCTACAACTAAAAAATATTTTTAAAAAAATATGAGGGGCTGGGGCTTGGCTCAGTGGTAGAGCACTTGCCAGAAACATGTGAGGGACTGGGTTCAATCCTCAGCACCACATAAAAATAAATACATAAATAAAATAAAGGCACTGTGCCCATCTACAACTAAATTTTTTTTAAAAAATACATGATACAAAAGCAAAAAGTTGACCCCTTAACTCAACCACACATAAATATAACTTCGAGGTGAATCAGAGATCTAATCTTAGAAGAAATCACAGAACATCACCTTCATAACTTTAAAGCAAAGACTTCTTAAGAAGTTCAGAGAAAAACACAAATCACAATTCATAACTTTAAAGACTTCTTAAGAAGTTCAGAAGAAAACACAAATCACTAAAGAATATATTGATAAATTTAACTTAGTTTAAATTAAGAACATGTTTATCAAAATACACCATTAGAAGAGTAAAAAGACAAATACTGACTACAGAATATATATTTAAAGCATGTTCAACAATGGAGTCATATCCAAAATATAATAACAATTCTTACAAGTTGATTTTTAAAAGACAGGCAACTCTATTTTTAAAAATTGTTTTTTTTTAAACCTTAACTTTAAGAACTAATGGACCTAGCCAATAAACGTAAGAAAAAATGCTCAATATCATCACTTAAAAAGAAATGCAAATTAAGCCCACATGGTATATCACTATACACCTACAACAATGGTAAAATTAAGCAGATGATACTAAATGGCAAAAATACAGAGCAATTAAAACTCTGGTGCATTTCTGATGGACACATAAGTTGGCAAAACTATTTTGGGAAGATGTTTGGCAGTATCTACTAAAACTATACATATGTCTGTATGTGACATTAAAATTCTACTTCTGGGCATATGCCCAACAGAAATGAATGCTTCTGTCCACCAAGAATATTATACAAGAATGTTGATAGTAGTGATTTCATAAAAGAAAATGTTAAGAAAACAATCCAAATGGCCTTCAACATTATAACAGACAAATAAATTGTGGTATATTCACACATTAGAATACAACTCAACAATAAAAGGAACAAATTACTGATAGATACAATATCAATCTCAATGCTAAGAAAAAGCAACCAAATGATTATATGCTATACCATCTAAAGGCATAGAGAAAAGAGTAGTGACTGGAAAGGCATGAAGTGTACTATGCTAGAAATACTTTTTATCTATGTGATTACATTAGTTAAAATTAAGTAAGTTCTATACTTAAGAACTTGTATTCTTCAGTATAGTTAATACCTCCCTTTTTTTATAATTTATTTTTATTGTAAACAAAAACAGGATAGATGCTGTTTCCGTTTGTACATGGAGTAATAGCATACCATTTGTGTAATCATACATTTACATAGGATAATGGTGTTTGATTCATTCTGTTCCCCCCACCCCTCCCACCCCTCTTTCCCTCTATACAGTCCCTCCTTCCTCTATTCTTGCCCCCCTCCCATCCCCCATTACCTGTCATCATCCGCTTATCAGCGAGATCATTCGTCCTATGGTTTTTTTGAGATTGGCTTATCTCACTTAGCATGATATTCTCCAATTTCATCCATTTGCCTGCAAATGCCATAATTTTATTATTCTTTATAACTGAGTAATATTCCATTGTATATATATACCACAGTTTCTTTATCCATTCATCAATTCTAATTGGGGTGAGATGGAATCTTAGGGTAGTTTTGATTTGCATTTCTCTTATTACTAGAGATGTTGAACATGTTTTCATATATCTGTTGATTGCTTATAGATCTTCTTCTGTGAAGTGTCTGTTCATTTCCTTAGCCCATTTGTTGATTGGATTATTTGTATTCTTGGTATAGAGTTTTTTGAGTTCTTTATATATTGTGGAAATTAGTGCTCTATCTGAAGTATAAGTGACAAAGATTTTCTCCCACTCTATAGGTTCTCTCTTTGCATTGCTGATAGTTTCCTTTGCTGAGAGAAAACTTTTTAGTTTGAATCTATCCCAGTTATTGATTCTTGCTTTTATTTCTCGTGCTATGGGAGTCCTGTTAAGGAAGTCTGATCCTAAGCCGACATGTTGAAGATTTGGACCTACTTTTTCTTCTATAACATGCAGGGTCCCTGGTCTGATTCTGAGGTCCATGGTCCATTTTGAGATGACTTTTGTGCAGGGTGAGAGATAGGAGTTTAGTTTCATTCTGTTGTATATGGATTTCCAGTTTTCCCAGCACCATTTGTTGAAGAGGCTATCTTTTCTCCATTGCATATTTTTGGCACCTTTGTCTAGTATGAGAGAATTATATTTATTTGGGTTTGTGTCCATGTCCTTTATTCTGTACCATTGATCTACCTATTTTGGTAACAATACCATGCTGTTTTTGTAACTATTGCTTTGTAGTGTAGGTGAAGATCTGGTATTGCGATACCCCCTGTTTCATTCTTCCTGCTAAGGATTGCTTTAGCTATTCTGGGTTTCTTATTCTTCCAGATGAATTTCATGATTGCTTGCTCTATTTCTGTAAAGTACATCATTGGGATTTTAATTGGAATTGCATTGAATCTGTATAGCACTTTTGGTAGTATGGCCATTTTGACAATATTAGTTCTGCCTATCCAAGAACATCGGCGATCTTTCCATCTTCTAAGGTCTTCCTCAATTTCTTTCTTCAATGTTTTGTAGTTTTTATTGTAGAGATCTTTTACCTCTTTGGTTAGATGGATTCCCAAGTATTTTTTTTTTTTTGAGGCTATTGCAAATGGAGTTGCTTTCCTCATTTCCCTTTCAGATGTTTCATTGCTTGCATATAAAAATGCTTTAGATTTATGCGTGTTGATTTTATAACCTGTTATTTTGCTGAATTCATTGATGAGGTCTAGAAGTTTTCTGGAGGAGTTTTTGGGATCCTCTAAATATAGAATCATGTCATCAGCAATTAGTGACAGCTTAAGTTCCTCTTTTCCTATTCGTATCCCTTTAATTTCTTTAGTCTCTCTAATTGCTCTGGCTAGAGTTTCAAGGACAATGTTGAATAGAAGTGGTGAAAGAGGACATCCCTGGCTTGTTCCAGTTTTTAGGGCGAATGCTTTCAGTTTTTCTCCATTAAGAATGATGTTGGCCATGGGCTTAGCATAAATAGCCTTTACAATGTTCAGTTATGTTCCTACTATCCCTATTTTTTCCAGTATTTTGAGCATGAAGGGGTGTTGTATTTTGCCTAACGCTTTTTCTGTGTCAATTGAAATAACCACATGATTCTTATCCTTAAGTCTATTGACATGATGAATTACATTTACTGATTTATGGATGTTAAACCATCCTTGCATTCCAGGGATGAACCCCACTTGATCGTGGTGCATGATTTTCTTAATATGTTTTTGGAAATGGTTTGCCAATATTTTGTTAAGGATCTTTGCATCTATATTCATCAAAGATTTTGATCTAAAATTTTCTTTCCTCGATGTGTCTTTGCCTAGTTTGGGTATGAGGGTGATATTAGCTTCATAGAATGAGTTTGGTAGGGTACCTCCTTTTCTATTTCCTGGAATACTTTGAGAAGTATTGGAATAAGTTCTTCTTTGAAGGTCTTGTAGAACTCGGCTGAGAATCCGTCTGGTCTTGGACTTTTCTTGGATGGTAGGCTTTTAATGGCTTCTTCTATTTCATTGCTTGATATTGATCTGTTTAAATTGTGTATGTCCTCCTGGTTCAGTTTGGGAGGAGCATGTCTTTAGAAATATGTCAATGTCTATGGTGGTTTCTATTTTGTGGGAATACAGATTTTCGAAGTAGCTTCTCATTATGTTATGTATCTCAGTGGTGTCTGTCACAATATTTCCTTTTTCATCATGAATTTTAGTAATTTGAGTTTTCTCTCTCCTCTTTGTTAGTGTGGCTAAGGGTTTGTCTATTTTGTTTACTTTCTCAAAGAACCAACTTTTTGTTTTGTCAATTTTTTGAATAGTTTCTTTTGTTTCAATTTCATTGATTTCAGCTCTGATTTTAATTATCTCCTGTCTTAGACAACTTTTGCTGTTATTCTGTTCTTCTTTTTCTAGGGCTTTGAGCTGTAATGTTAGGTCATTTAGTTGCTGACTTTTCATTCTTTTCTGGAATGCTCTCCATGCAATGAATTTTCCTCTTAGTACCACTTTCATAGTGTCCCAGAGATTTTGATATGTTGTATTGTCGTTCTCATTGACCTCTAAGAATTTTTTTAATCTCCTCCCTGATGTTTTCTGTTATCCATGTTTCATTCAGTAGCATAATATTTAGTCTCCAGGTGTTGGAGTAATTTGTTTCTTATTTTGTCATTGATTTCTACTCTCAGCCCATTTTGATCTGATAGAACACAAGGCAGTATCTCTATTTTTTTGCATTTCCTAAGGGATGCTTTGTGGCATAACATATGGTCTATTTTCGAGAAGGTTCCATGTGCTGCTCAGAAGAAAGGGAATCTGCTCGTTGATGGATGGAATATTCTATATATGTCTACTAAGTCTAGGTTATAGATTGTGTTATTGAGTTCTATGGTTTCTTTGGTTGGTTTTTGTTTGGAAGATCCATCTAGTGGTGACAGCAGTACGTTAAAGTCACCCAGAATTATTGTGCTGTGGTCTATTTGATTCCTGAAATTGAGGATTTGTTTGATGTACAGGGATGCACCATTATTTGGGGCATAAATATTTACTATCGTTATGTCTTCCTGATTTATGGATCCCTTAAGCAGTATGAAATGTCCTTCTTTATCCCTTCTAACTTTGGCTTGAAGTCCACTTTATCTGATATAAGGGTGGAAACCCCCACTTTTTTACTGAGTCCATGTGTGTCATAGGTTTTTTCCCATCCTTTCACTTTTACTCTGTGGATACCTTTTTCTATGAGATGAGTCTCTTGCAGGTAGCATATTGTTGGGTCTTTCTTTTTAATCCATTCTGCCAGTCTATGTCTTTTGATTGATGAGTTTAGGCCATTAACATTCAGGGTTATTATTGAGATATGATTTGTATTCCCAGTCATTTGGGCTAATTTTTGGTTTTTAACTTAGCTTGGTTTCTCCTTTGAGTGGTTTTTCTCTAAGGTAGTTCCTCCCTTTGCCAACCTACATTGTTGTTTTTCATTTCCTCCTCATGGAATATTTTGTTGAGAACATTCTGTAGTGCAGGCTTTCTATTTGTAAATTCTTTTAGTTTTTGTTTATCATGGAAGGATTTTATTTCATCTTCAAATCTGAAGGTTAGTTTTGTTGGGTATAGGATTCTTGGTTGACAACCATTTTATTTCGGAGCTTGAAATATGGTGTTCCAGGCCCTTCTAGCTTTTAGGGTCTGGGTTGATAAGTCTGCTGCTATCCGTATTGGTCTCCCCCTATATGTAATCTGATGCTTTTCTCTCACGGCCTTCAAAAATCCTATCTTTATTTTGAATGTTAGGCATTTTCATTATAATGTGCCTTGGTGTGGATCTGTTGTGATTCTGTGCATTTGGTGTTCTGTAAGCCTCTTGTATTTGATTTTCCATTTCCATTCTTCAGGTTTGGGAAATTTTCTGATAATATTTCATTGAATAGGTTGTTCATTCCTTTGGTTTGTATCTCTGTGCCTTCCTCAATCCCAATAATTCTTAAATTTGGTCTTTTCATGATGTCCCATAGTTCTTGGAGATTCTGTTCATGATTTCTTACCATCTTCTCTGGGCAACTTTATTTTCAATATTAAATAATTTGTCTTAATTGTCTGAGGTTCTATCTTCCAAGTGGTCTAGTCTTTTGGTGATGCTTTCCATTTACTTTTTTATTTGGTTTATTGTTTCCTTCATTTCAAGGCTTTCCATTTGTTTTTTTTTGTTTTTTTTTTTTTTTTTTAGAATCTCTATCTCTTTGTTGAAATGATCTTTTGCTTCCTGCAGTTGCTCTTTCAAATGCTTACTGGTATTATCATTCATTGCCTGCATTTGCTCTCTTATCTCATCCTTTACTTCACGAATCATCTTAATCATATATAATCTGAAGTCCTTTTCTGACATTTCTTCTACCATACTGTCATTGGATTCTATTAATATAGAATCTAGATTTGTTTGGATCATTTTCTTCCCTTGTTTTTTCATGTTGTTCATGTATCTTCCCCTCTAGCAATGCAGATCTGGGGTATTCCAGATTTCCCCCTATAGGCTTATAGTGGCCCTATAGGTTTCCAAAACCCTTTCTTTAAGGGGAGATCAATATTAGTAGTGCCCAGTTCAGACACTATGCAATCTGAGACCAAATAGCCCCTATGAGGACAATAACAAAATTGTCATAATAAGCAGAATGAGTTCAAATATTATCTTCAGTATAACAAACAGATTTGCAATAATGTCTGCAGTTTCTAATTGAGGACAAAGAGGATGCAGAGGGATATAGGATATAGCTGTTAATGGGATAAGAAAAGAATACACAGAAGTTCTAGATAATAGAAAAGGTGAGAGTGTAATCAAAAGAAACTGGATGTTAGCATGCAAAAAGGGAGAAAGAGATTCTAAGGGAACAAGTAAACAAAAGGAAAAGAGAGCCAAAAAAAGTAAAGAAATAAAAACTTAAAATTGTTCAATAAGGAGAAGAAAGAAAACCTACACTGCAACAGTCATATAGTATTCAAACATCCCAGTCTTCAGTAGCCTGATGCATGGTACCTGACAATGAGCTTCAAGTCTCCAGTAGGCATCTCAGGATGGGATTTGCCCACCTAAAGATGGGAGCTATGGCTTCCAGGATTATCCAAGATGGCCACTCTGGCTTCCAAATGTATTGGCAAATGGGGAGGTGCAGCTCGGGGTGTGGACGTGGTCGACTGGAGGTCCTGGAGACGAGGTGCAGTTGGTCAGCAAGGGTCCTGGAGGTCAGCTGTGTTTGCTGTGGTTGCAGGATCCTGGAGGCCAGGTGCAATCAGTTGGTCTGGGGGTCCTGGAAGCAGGGAGCAGTCAGTCAATGTGAGGGCCCCAGAGGCAGGGCGTGATTGGTCGGGCTGAGGGATCCTGAAGATGGGGCTCAGTCAGTCCGGCCAGGGGTCCTACAGGGCCTGGCTGTTGTCTCAAAATGGCAACAGCCATGTGTAACCAAACCTGTAGGTACTGTGACAGAGAACTTCCAGGCAACTGCAGACAGCTGGCGCTCCACTGGCAGTCTGCAGTCAGTCTGCTGGCAGCTGTCGGACGATCGGGAGGTGAACCTCAGGTGGTGGGTGATGGGTAGGTGAAAGACAGGTGATGGACAGGCAAGAGGCAGGCAAATGGTGGATGATAGGCGCCTGACAGTGAGCAATCTGCACTCAAAAAAGGCGTCGATATGCTGGCAGACTGCAGGTGATCACAGTAGACAAATGGGGTAAACAGCAGGGGATTGATAAGCAGCAAAAACTGCCTCACCAAGAAACAGATATCCTCTGCTGGAAACCAGAGTTACAGAGCGACAAGGAACGCAGCCTCCCTCTAGTCCACCATCTTGGATCTCCCCATCTCCCTTTTTATAAATTGGAAAAACAACTGAAAATAATACATATGCACTATGCAAGGCAGTAAAGAAAAAATTATGAGTACAAAAATTGAGCAATACCAGAATCCAGATGAACTTAAGGACAGCTGTATTTAAGATGGAAAGTAAAAGTCATAGGATTTGGTCCAAATCTTAGGAATCAGATAAGTAGAAAAGAGTAAAAGTATGAGCAAGATTACAGAATTTAAAAATACAAGCCATATGTGATGATTAGTGTTAGTGTTTCAGCGAATATGGAAAAGATCAGCAGTTCCTAAGGTATTTCTTCAGACCAGAAGCATCAGCATCACTTGGAAACAATAGAAATTCAAATTCTCGTGCCCCCTTCTCAGATGCTGGGGTCAGGCACAGAAAAGTGTGTTTTAACAAGCCCTCTGGGCAACTCTAGTGCATGCAAAATTTGTGAACCAACATTATAAAATGAAGTAGAAAAAGAAAAAAAATCTATAGAAATAGGTCATAACTATGGTTTTACTCTTTGGAAAGGCCATGTAAATTATTTGGGATAAGGTCAATATATTAAACAAGAGATCAAAGTTATAAGAGGTGTTCTGGAGAAAAGCTGATGATTTTGATTTTAGACACAGAATGTATTATTCAAGGAAACATTAAATGGGTTTTCTCAACATGCACACAAAAATATAGGACTGAAAAAGAGGTTGGGGCTAGATTATAAATCTAGGAACAGAATGTATGAAGTTGTTAATGCCAGAGTTTACAAACTGCTATACATTACTAGATTTTAGGGAACAAAGTTGAATAGAAATAGACCCTGCCACTGCAAACTTTACAACCTAAATTAGAAGTTCTCAAATTTTTCAGTCAAGACCCCTTTACATACTTAAAAAAATAGTTAAGAGACCCAAAAGTCTTTTTATATGGGTGATAGCTGCAGTTATTGACCATATCAAAAACTAAAACTCAGAAATATACATATATATACCTATTAATTTATTTAAATATCAATAAACCCAGTACATGTACTTTTATAACAAATACATTTTCAAACACATACACGAAAAGAGGAAACTTCTGCAAACTTCCAGGGACAGCTGGAGTTTCATATCTACTGCTGCATTCAATCTACAGAAATGGGTTGCTTTGGTTGAAGCATATGAAGAAACCTGGTCTCACAAAAGTAACTGGAAAAGTATTTCAATAAACTTTCCAGAAAACTGTAGGTATTTTTCTTTGATACTACACCAAAACTTAGTAAAACAGTTTATTAACAATTGGTTTCAATGTGGTAGTATCTCAAACCACATATAAATAAACTTTTCAATCTCATAAAAAAATGAGAGTTGAACAAGGCAAATAACATCTATTAAGACTACTATGAAAACAGTTTTTGCTATGAGGTTCACATTAAAGGATCTCATAGAGATCTGTAAGGCTCCCTGGACTATGTTTTGAGAACTGCCTATTTATATCTGCAATATAGGTGATAGCTCAAACCTCCCAAGTGAACAAGCACATGCTCTAAATAGTACATATTTTGTCTAATTACTTCCTACTCACCCTATAACCCACCCTCAAGAGAAACATTCCCAAACCCCTCTCCAACTAAGGAGGTGCCCTATTATGCATTATCACTGCACTTAATTATGTGACCATTTTACTTTTATTTATGAGGGTTTCTTTTTTATCTGCCTAATTCTAGTATGTTCCATGATGGCTAGGATTATGGTAACTGTGCTCACTTTTGTCCATAGCTATATATCCAGCATCTCTCCCTCTCCATAAGGTCCATTTGCAATACAGCAAAGATTTTTTAATTTATACCATTCCTTTATACCTTTTAGTTTATACCATTCCTCTACCTATAACTTCCAGTGGATTTCCAGTTTATTTAAGGTAACCAATATTGTCAATATGACTATACATCTGTGATGCGGTTTCTGCTACCTCTCTGATCTCATCTTCTACTAAGATCCCCTTTGCTTTCTCAGCTCCAGCCAGTTGCCTCCTGATGGTCATGAAACCCTCTAAGCACATTTCCACCTCAGAATTTTTGCTCTTGCAATTTCTTCAACCTCAAACACTCCTCATACACAACCAAATGTCTCATAGTACCTCATTTTACTCACATTTCACCTCAAATAACACCCAAACAGTGAAGTCTCATCTAATTAATATTTTTTTTAAAATAGTAGCCATCCCCAACCTCAACTTTCATACTTCCCATTCTGCTTACCCTGTATTATTTTCCTCCATATAATTTATTACCATCTGATACAATACATGATTTCTTTTTTATTGTCTTACTTCCCACTAAAACACAAGCACTCATGAGAGCTGGATTTTTTTTCTCTTCTGTTTCCTGCTATATCCCCACTGCCTAAAACATTCCCTAACATTGTATATAGTGCAGTTTATGTGAGTAATGACATCTTTTTAATCTTATAACCAAAGTCAAAATGGTCCAGAGATACCATCAATCTAAATACACAGATTCTTTTTGCAATTTTTTAGAGTGAAAAGGCACCCAGACAAACCACTCCAACGTGGGAACTCACGCAAGAGCTTTTATTAGGCAGATGAACAGTGTCTGCCCTGAAGAGAGAGAGAGTGTACTGAGAGAGAGCATGGCAAGGGAGCTTTGCTTAAGTAGTTGAATTTCCTGGGCTAAGGACTATGTGGCCAATTGCTGAGCAGTTAACATTTGAGGGCTAGGGATTAAGCCAATGGCTGCCGAGCACAGGCTGAGGAGCAGACCATTGGCTGGCTAGGATCACAGACTGACAGTTGGGGATGCTGTCATCTCCCTTGCCTTCCCCCACAGGTGTGTCCTGCACCCAACTGCCCAGGAAGGCGCCCCACAAGGTAGTAGGGTGTGCTGGTCATAGGCAGCCCGAGGCCCCAGACGAAGGCCACATTGCAGGGCAAACCCAGCGCCCACCTGCTGCCTGCCCCAGTGAGCCGACACCCAGTGGGTTCACAAGGACAGAGCCCTGCGTCAGCAGCTGGGACCTGCTGCAATGCGTCCACCCACCACGCAGCCCACGAGCACAATAATGAACAGAATATTCCCAGGAATGCCAACCACACAAGAGTGTTCACTCAGTGAGTTCACATTTCTTTTTATCATCAGAATAGTCCAGAAATCAGATGAGTACTTTCATTTGTTCCTTCAAAGGCAGTCACTAATGTGTTCTATTTACTAGTATCTCAATACCTCTGACAATGCAAAGATACTGCTGTTTCAGATCTCTTCACCTCCACCAAAGACACTAAAACCATCTCCTTACTATGATGAATATGTATATGAATAATAGGTTTAAATAAAAAGCATGGAATGAAATAAAATAAATAAACTACTAAGAGCTTGTACTGAACTACACCACACATACAAAGAATGCATTTTCCAAATCCAATTCTGGTGTCTGACATACATTGTGTTTAATCCCTCAAAAGTCAAACCATGGCTTTTCCTTGGGCTTCCACAAAAATTGAAAGGTAACCTATTAAAAACTAATAACCTTCATGAACCTGTATTTATTAAAGGTTAAATTATGTTCCCTTTTATGTTGAAGTCCTAATCCCCCATATGTATGAGTGTAGTGTGACTTCATTTGCAAACAGGTTCTTTGCAGATGTAATTAAGGTAAGATGAGATGATTAGGGTAGACCCTAATTCAATGACTAGTGTCCTTACAAGACAAGAGAAATTTGGGCACAGGGACATAAAGGGAGAATACTATGTGAAAACAGACCAGAGATTAGAGTAATATATTTGTATTCCAAGGAATACCAATGATTCCTGGCCTTCAATAGAAGGTAGGTGAAAGCATGGAATAGATTCTCCTTCAGAGCCCTTAAAGGAACCAACTCTACCAACACCTTGATTTCAGATTTCTAGCATCCAAAGTAGTGAGATAAAAAACTTCTATTATTGAAAGCCACCCATTTTGTAGTATTTTGTTACATCAATCATAGGAAACTAATGAAATACTGATATAAATAAATGACTGAATAAGTAAAAAATACAGAAAACACAAATCTTCCATTAAGAAGTACTACAAATAATTTGATAACTCCTCATTCCTTAAATATGAGCTGTGCACAGTCACTTCTTTCATGTACAGCATGGAGATTGTGAGGGCAAAGAATGACTCTGAAGTGGAGAAACCTGACAAAGATCAACACTGACAATACTATCTATACTGACAATCATAAATCATGTTGGTAATATGTACCCCTGGAAAAAAATGATGAAAATGTGACTTTACTTCTATGGTCTTCCCATTAAAAACAACAATAACAACAACAAACCATAAACCTGGTCTAATCTTTTAAGAAAAAATACCAGACAAATCTCAAATTAAGAATATACTACAAAATGCCTCATCAGTATTCCTCAAAATTGTCAAGGTTATTATAAACAAAGGGGGTCTAGTAAAACTGCCATAGCCTAAAAGAGCCCAAGGAGTCAGGAACAACAAATATAATGTGGTATCCTGGATGGGATCCTAAAACACAAAAAGGACATCATGAAAATTACAGATATCAAATAAAGTACGGATGCTAGTTAGTAACAATTATCAAGTTTGGTTCACTAATTATAACAAATATGCTGTACTAATGTAAAATGTAAGTAATGGGGAATAGGCAAACTCTTGTATCATCTTCATAATTTTTGTGTAAATCTAAAATAGCTTAAAACATTTATTAAAAATAAATGATCAAGAATAAATAGAATTCAATTCATTTATACCACAACCACCACCACCAACATAGTCAGATTAAATTACAGTCACTATTCAGAACCATACTATTGGTTAAACTTTACCAGCATGCTCCATCCTCCTCCATTAAAAAGTATTTATTTGTACCAGACACTAATGTGGGTGCTGAGAAAAACATGATAATAAAAACAAAGTTCCTGCTGAGTAGTTCACATTCTGATATTAATCCATAAATCTTAAAGACCAGGGTATATGTAGCTTCCTACCTGTTCCTCAGAATGTTTCCAATTACACATCCTATTGTGACTTGGAGTAGACAATCTTGACTGAAAACACAGGCAGACTGTAAGCACCAGTGAAAGAAGAAACTAGCCTACCTCTATGAAGGGATACTGAGTAGCCCTCAAAATGGCTTATACAACAAGTGAACGTCTCCATAGAGAAGATGTTAAATTTAAAGAATAGGATTTTCTTCCCAAGACACAGAAGAGCCACACATGTGAAAAATAAGTTGGAGGGTGGGGATTAAAATAGTGGAAAGAGAAATACTACTATTCACTTCTGCCTACATAGTCAATAATCATCTCAAATTAACATTTCCAACACCAATTCTCAACAAACTAGCTAGTCCTTCAGAAATAGTTTAATACTCTTGCTACTCAATATTAAACAACAAAACAATGGTAGATCCCTTCCATTCCTTCTTCCTTTCGGTGTATATACATGTACCTATATATATTCTTTCACAAGTCATTGACTAGTCATGTCTTCTTTATTGTATTTGCTGTCTCCCAAATTGATTTGTTCCTTTTGTTCTTACTGCCCAATCTTATAATTATATTCACACAAAGAGCCCCAGTGATTTCTCCTCTTAATAGATATTCTAATCTTTTATATCCAAAACTCCCCTTATTATTTCCAAAATACCTCTTGGATCATGTTACTAACACTTTCGATCATCTGCAAAAACCAAGACTAGTTCTCCAACTACTTACCAAACATTCAACATTTTCTATGACCCAAATTTTATGTTCCTTTACATTAGTGCCACACTGCCTTACCTTAGCACCCATTTTATTTCCCCATTCCCCAATATTTTCCATCTTTGAATCACTGTGAGGAATTCCTAATTGTTCTCAGCTAATTCACATCCTACCAGTCTTTAAATTCCTGTCAAATGTCTTCCTGTCTTGCTCACTCTAGGGCCACCAGTCTGTAGCTGTCTTGGCAAAAGAGGAAGGAAATATGTGTTTAAAAAATATAGGTCCCTCCCAAGTAGCAGATATCTCACTGAGAACTGACAATTCTATAATACAGACAAGGGGGGGAATTAAAAACTGGCACTTATTAATTGCTTAGAATAGACTAAACACTGTGTTAGCTGCTTTCCAAAAATTACCTAAGTCGTGAAGAGAAATAAAACAATTCTCTCCCTACAAATGATGAAATAGGTTCAATAAGTCCTTCTCCAAGATCACACAAATAGTGGAAAAGTTGGGTCAGAAACCAGGTTTGGATTAAACAAGGGCATTCCCACAGTGCACATTTCAAGAAATGGTTTTCATCCCCCTGGTGGCACGTGAAGATACTAATCCCAGAATCTTTCACCTTAGCCCTGCCACTACCCGCCACTACCACCCCATTTACTAACTAGAGCAAGCAGGGAGCTGAAGCCCATGCAAGAGGTCTTTGTCAGAGAAGCCCCGCCAGCTTCTAGACATTCTTGGAGAGTTTCAGAGGCCACCCCCGCCCCGCACTGCCCCTCCAGAATCTGGTGGGGAGATGGCAGCCACACCTGTAGGCGTCTCCTACAGGCTCCTCGGGCCTCAGGTCTCCGTCGTACACGTCGTTGAAATGAAGGATGGTCAAGTCGCAGGGGCCGATGTCTCCTGGGAAAGAAAACAGCTCTGAGGAGTGAAGCAGGGCCACTACGGGAGCCTCCTCCGTGGCCTCCATTCCCCAGGGGAGAGAACCACACCAGCTCTCTCAGCCTCCTCTGCCCCTAGCCAGAAGGCCCGGGTGTCCCGCGCGTGGGCAGCACGTGGCGTGCGGTAGCGTGCCCGTGGCGTGGCGCAGCGTGGCGGGGCGTGGCGCCGGCGGGGCGGGGCGGGGCGGGGCGGGGCGGGGCGGGGCGTGGCGTCGCGCGCCAGCGGCCTTTGCGCCAGCCACACCGGGCCTTGCGCCACCGAAGTGCTGTCCTGTGGCTCGCGGGCCGTTGAGGACCTGACGGAAACCTTTTTCAGGATGCAGCAAAGGGGATTCACACCAGCAGAACTCATGGCTCTGGGAGTGTAGTCTCAGTTCATTTCTTTAAAATTTTGTACTCTAAACATTTTTAACTCTGATTCCTATAAAGATTCTTCCCTCCTGACAGGGACATAGGAGGCTATTCTTCAAATAAAACCTTTAAGTAAAACTTTTTCTCACCCAAATCCATAGTTCTTCCTGTGTCTCTGGAGTGTGTCCTTTGTTTTATACATTAATTTAAAATAATTAAATATCCTTATACCAGGCACTTGTTCATGAGACTCATTATAAAACAAACTAGACCTGCCTTTAGGAAGACCATTCAAGATTATATCATCTCACTCTTTGTTATAACCCTGAGGTCCCTTTTCTGCCTCTACCATAATCCCAATGACCTTTCCTTATGTCACTTTTACTCAAAAATCCATGCAGTTCACGACTTTTCTATTTACCTCATGATTCTTCATCTGTAGTTTTCTATGACCTCTAATATTATGACTCTGAAATACAGTTTTCTGTTGTGGTATGGGCTCTGACATGGCTTGTGAGAATAGAACAAGTAAAAAATTAATGCTTCAGTTGAATTACATTTTATACTTCTTATTCTGGACTCATGGGATCCATCCAATCAATAATATACCACAGAGTGCTGCAACCCCTTGAAATATTGCCAGTTGGTCATTTGCTCAATTGAACTTTGATTAAATGGACACATCTAGAAGAACAGAAGGTGCCAAATTTGATAAAATAAGAAAAACTTGAACAATTAAGTGAAATTCAACTGAAACGGTGGTGAAACTTTCTCCTTCCCAAATGCCAAGAATGTTTAGCCGGTGAATTGTACAAAGTTTTCAGTCTAATTTATGAGATTAGTGTAATCAAGATTCCAAAACCAGGACTGGGGCTGTAGTTCAGTGGCAGAGCACTTACCTAGCATTTGTGAGGCACTGGATTCTATCCTTAGCACTACATAAAAATAAATAAAGACATGCTGTCCATCTATGACTACAAAAAAAATTTTAAGAAGATTCTAAAACCAGATCACAGAAAGATAAACTTATAAACTCATTTTACTTATAACTGTGGGTATAAAATTCTTTTTTAAAAATAAGTAAATCCAATAGTACATTTGAAAATGACATTGTTTAGCATTTATCCCAAGAATGTTAATGGCTTAACAACAGGAAAATCTATTCATGTAATATGCCATATTGATATATTGAAATAGAAAAATAAATGATTATGGCAAATGATGCAAAAAGTCTTTGATAAAATTAAGTATTAAAAATTCATAACAATTGAAGCAAATGACTGTTTTATCTTGGTAAGCCAACAATGAAATTCTTTAAGCATATTCCCCATAGGACCGGGAATAAGACAAGACTGACCCCAATCACCATCACCACTTAACATATTACTGGACATCCTGGAAAACACTATAAGAAAAATAAAAGGTGAAAGGGGAGAAAGATACAAGGGGACAACCATGTAATACTCCAAACTAAGTGAATAAATGATGAAAATCACCAGGTTGCCTCAATAGACACAGAAAGAGCATTTGATAAAATCCCATGGCCTTTCAAGATTAAACACTCAACAAATGAGAAATGAACTTCCTAGCTGACAGAGGGGCATCTTCATAAGTTACAACTGTATTAAAAATAAGGCAAGACTGTCTACTCACATCATTCCTATTCAGCATTAAACTGGATGTTCCCAGTTAGTTTATGAGGCAAAAAAGTAAAAAGACATCCAAACTAAAATATGAAGGAGGAGGAGGAAAACTTCATTTGCGTGTGAATTATTCTGTATGTAGAAAATTCTAAGATACCCCAATACTAAAATTAAAAGGACTGAAGACCAGATGGAGTCTCAGCTGAGTTCTACCAGAATTTCAAAGAACCAATACCAATCCTTCTCAAATTATTCCATGAAATAGAAAGGGAGGGCACTCTCCCAAACACATTCTACAAAGTCAGTATCATCCTGATACCAATACCAGACAAAGACACATCAGGGAAAGAAAACTTCAGACCAATGTCCTTGATGAACATACTTGCAAAAATTCTTAATAAAATATTGGCAAACTACATGCAAAAGCACATTAAAAAAGATAATGCACCATGATCAAATGAGTTTCATCCCCAGAATGCAAAGTTGGTCCAACACATGGAAATCAATAATTGTAATTCACCATGTAAACAGATTCAAAGGCAAGGATCACATGATTATCTTAATAGGTGCAGAAAAGCATTTGACACACCCATTCATGTTTAAAACACTGGAAAAACTAGGGCTAGAAGGAACTTACCTCAACATTGCATAGGCTGTATATGGCAAAGCCCAGGTCAAAATCATTCTAAATGGAAAAAAACTGAAAGCATTCCCTCTAGAAACTGGAACAAGACCGGGATGCCCACTCCTATTCAACATAGCCCTTGAAACTCTAGTCAGAGCAATTAGGGAAGGGAAGGAAATTAAAAGGATGCAAAAAGGAAAAGAAGAGCTCAAATTATGTTTGCCAACAATTTGATCCTATATTTAGAAGACCCAAAACACTCCACCAGAAGACTTCTGTAACTCAAAAATGTATTCATCAAAGCAGCAGGATACAAAGTCAACACTCATAAATTGAACACATTCCTATAAACCAAGGATTAATCTGCTGAAAATGAAATTAGGGGAACTATTCCATTCACAATAGCATCTATAATAAAATACCTGGGAATCTGACTAACAAAAGAGATGAAGGACTTCTATAATGAAAAATATAGAATACTAAAGAAAGAAATTGAAGAAGACCTTAGAAGATGAAAAGACCTCCCATGTTCATAGGCAGAATTAATATTGCAAAAATGTTCATACTACCAAAAGTGCTATATAGATTCAATGCAATTCCCATCAAAATTCCAATTATGTTCTTCACATAAATAGAAAAAGAAACATTCATTTGGAAAAATAAGAGACCCAGAATAGCCAAAACAATTCCTGGTGAGAAAAGCAGGAGGTATCACAATACCAGACTTCAAATTATACTACAGAGCTATAATAAAAACAGCATGGTAGAGTCATGAAGACCAATGGAATAGAATAGAAGACACAGAGACAAACCTAGATAAATAGTTACCTCATATTAGACAAAGGTGCAAAAAACATACATTGGAAAAAAGATAACCTCTTCAACAAATAGTTCTGGGAAAACTGGAAATCTATGCATAGTAGAATGAAATTCTACTGTCTATCACCCTGCACAAAACTTAATTCAAAGTGGATCGAAGAGCTAGGAATTAGACAAGAAATCCTGCACATGCTAGAAGAAAATGTTGGCCAAACACTGACATTTTTGTCAGGGGGTTCTACAAAGGAGAATGAAGGAAAGGAAGGAGGGATAACCTAGGGAAAGACAGTGGAATGAATCTGACCTCACTTTCTTATGTGCATATACGAATACACCACAGTGAATCTCACCATCATGTACATCCAAAAGATAATAATTTTTAAAACTACTAAAAGTAAAGAGCAGAAAGATCAGTGGAGTAGAGGGAAGGGAATGAGGGGTGGAGGAAAGGGATAGGAAGGGGAAGTACTGGGGACTGAATTGGACCAAATTATATTTCATGCTTCTACAATTATGTCAAAATAAACTGTCATGTAAAACATTTGTTTGAGTGGGGTAAACTGAAATGCTCTCTCCTCAAAATATTTCTGTAAATCTAAAACTGTTTTCAAATTAACTATCTTTAAAGTTAAAATTTAACTAATAAAGGCATTCAGCAAAGTCATGAGATACAAGATCAATTTTTAAAAAATCACTAATTTTTGTTTTACCAATGACCTATCTGAAAAAGAAATTAAGAAAATTCTACTCACAACAACAACAAAAGAACAAATACTTAGTAATAAATTTAAAAGAAATGGCTGCCTTGTACTCCAAAAATTATAAAACATTGCTAAGAAAAATTAGAGAAGTTTTAAATGGAGAGATATTTTATATTCATGGATTTGAGTACTTGGTGTAGAGTGTCAGTTCTCTCCAAATTGATCTATAAATTTAACACAATCCCTATCAAAATTCCCACAGTCTTTAGTGCAGAAATCGAAAAACTGATTCTAAAATTTATGTGGAATAGGAAAGGATTAGAATTGTCAAAAAATATTGACCCAGTTCATTTAGTTTATTGAACATATTTTCTTAAATTGTATGAAAATATTTATAATAATTGCTTTTAAGTCCTGTTCTCTGCTAAATCAACATCTGAGCTCAGTTGGCCAGTTTTCTTTGACCCTTATTTTTTCTGAGTATGGGTCACTCATCCTGTTTCTTTGTATGTTGAATAATATTTGATTGGAAACTAGACATTATATAATAATATGTTGTGGTGTCTTGGAGTTCTGTTCTGTTTATCTGGGCATTGTTCTTTCTTCTTTTTCTGTTTTTTTTTTTTTTTTTGACAGCTGTCAAGGATTTATTTTTTTTTCTTCAGAACATTGCTTTTGTTTGTTTGTTTTACTGGGTACTCTACTTGCTTGGATTCAGATTGTGAACATTGTCTTCCCTGTGTTAGGCAACTTCTAATCTTATGATTTGTAGTTATTGCCAGATTACTTAGCCTGGCTACTGGTGATACTCAGTGCCTGTGTGAAATAACAGTCATCCAAGGATTTGGACAGCTCTCATATTTGAGAGCTTATCCTAGACTTTCCTGGTTTCTAGGGATTCCATTCCCCTGCTCCCCAATTTTAAGATACTCTGGCTCAGTTCTTTGATGCTTCAAGTCCTTAATTTTCAGCTTTATCTGCCTACGCTTCATGCTATTGGGAGAATGCATTCAGTTAAGAGAGAGAGAGAGAAAAAAAAAGACAGTAAACTAACAGCTCTCACTCTTTACTTTTCTCTATACTTTTCACATCTCTTCCTGATTTTTGCTGTCTACCTTGGAATTTACTCCACATGTGAGTAGTTTAGAAATATAGGCAGGGTTTATACTCAGATTTCGGATCTTGATCTTTTGTTATTATCCCATTAAGAATTTTCTCTTTAAATTTCTGAGTACTTTTCAAGCTCTGAAATCTGATCTGGCACCTCACATTGATAAGACCCTGGTTCACATCTCTAGTTTTCTAACTCACTGTCATTGGGGTTAGGAGGAACCATTAGGTCAAGCCCTTCTCAGACCAGTCTACAACTATGCAATTCTTACCCTTCTTATTGCAGTTTTTGGAGAAAAATTTCCCCCTGGTTTCTATTCGGAAGTTTTCCAATGTCTTTAATTTATTATATTTTAAAATATCCAGTTATAATTACTATCTGTGGTATTATTCACAGAACTATTTCAGCCCAGTCACTTATTAGAAGATTACCCTCCTCCTCTTTAAATAGTTCCATGCTTGGAAATTCTTTTAAATTCCATTAGTGATCCCATTTAAAGTTAATATATTAACTTATATTTCTTAAGTTAACAGTAAGAAATATATCTAAATTCTCTATTTGGGACCTATATCATAAGAGTAGAGGATGGTCAATGGGAGCAGTCTGAGTGGGTCCAGGAAATTTAAATGATATAGAGAATTGAAAAATGAGCATAAAACCAACTTAAAAGTGGTCAGTTTTTCATTATTACCATGCACCAGCAATTCTAAACAACATCAGTGGTTAAATACTACTTCCCTCTTTTGGTATGCCATTATTGTAGCAATTTTAATTCCATTCCCTCTTGTCCCCTGATTTTCTGTTTTTCATAACAATGTCTGAGATTTGAGGTCTAGATTATCATTGTGTTGCTTTATTTATATCATATAACTTCATTTTCAAGATAAGTTAAAAACCAGGTGTACCACTCTTGCTCACCTCTAGCTTTGTCTGGGCTGTTTTCAATGCTCACACCCATTTTTTTCTTGTTCTTTTTAATTATACATAACATTATAATTCATTTTGACAAAATTATAAAAGCATGAAATATAATTTGTTCTAATTCAGTTCCCAGTATTTCCCCCTTCTCTTCCCTCCTCACTCCCCCTTTCCTTCACTCTACTCACCTGCTCTTTCTGCTACTTATAGATTTTTAAAAAATTAGTGTCTTGTGGATATACATGATGATGAAATTCATTGTAGTATATTCATATACATACATAGGAAACTTAGGTCATATTCATTCCGATGTTCTTTCCTTCTCCCTTTCCTCCGCCCTTCTTTTCATTTCTTTTCATCAACTCCAATAATCTTTCTTCTGCTTTTTTATATCCCCCCCCCCCCTTATTTTAGACTAGCTTCCATATATCAGAGAAAACATTCAACCTTTGACTTTTTGAGACAGTTATTTACTTAGCGTGATAGTCTCCACTCCATCCATTTACCAGCAAATGCCATAATGTCATTATTCTTTATGACTGAGTAATATTCCGTTGTATATCTATGCCACATTTTCTTTAGCCATTCATCTATTAATGGGCACCTGTATTTGTTTCATAGCTTGGCCATTGTGAATTGTGCTGCAATAAACTGATTCACACCCATTCTTTTTACATTCATAGTCCTTTCATTAATGAAGTCTAGGACTTAAGATCTAGACGACGATGATGATGATGATGATGATGATGATGATGATCATTTTTACTGCTGGGGATTTAACCCAGGGCCTTAAGACTTCTAGGTTCTGTACCCCTAAGCTATATCTCCAGCATTAGTTCTGTTGTGTTATATTTACACCACATATTGGCTCTTTCAAGACTATATAACTTGGATAGGCAGAATTAATATTGTCAAAATGGCCATACTACCAAAAGTGCTATACACATTCAATGCAATTCCAACTAAAATCCCAATGATGTACCTTACAGAAATAGAGCAAGCAATCATGAAAATCATCTGGAAGAATAAGAAATCCAGAATAGCTAAAGCAATCCTTCGCAGGAAGAATGAAGCAGGGGGTATCGCAATACCAGAACTTCAACTACACTACAAAGCAATAGTAACAAAAATGGCATGGTATTGGTACCAAAATAGACAGGTAGTTCAATGGTACAGAATTAGAGGACATGGACACGAACCCAAATAAATATAATTCTCTCATACTAGACAAAGGTGCCAAAAATATGCAATGGAGATAAGATAGCCTCTTCAACAAATGGTGCTGGGAAAACTGGAAATCCATATGCAGCAGAATGAAACTAAACCCCTACCTCTCACCCTGTACAAAACTCAACTCAAAATGGACCATGGACCTCAGAATCAGAACAGAGACCCTGCATCTTATAGAAGAAAAAGTAAGTCCAGATCTTCAACATGTCGGCTTGGGTGGGATTAGACTTCCTTAACAGGACTCCCATAGCATGAGAAATAAAAGCAAGAATCAATAACTGGGATAGTTTCAAACTAAAAAGCTTTCTCTCAACAAAGGAAACTATCAGCAATGCAAAGAAAGAACCTACAGAGTGGGAGAAAATCTTTGCCACTTATACTTCAGAAAGAGCACTAATTTCCACAATATATAAGGAACTCAAAAAACTCTACACCAAGAATACAAATAACCCAATCAACCAATGGGCTAAGGAAATGAATAGACACTTCACAGAAGAAGATCTACAAGCAATCAACAGATATATGAAAAAATATTCAACATCTCTAGTAATAAGAGAAATGCAAATCAAAACCACCCTGAGATTCCATCTCACCCCAATTAGAATGATGATTATCAAGAATACAAGCAACAACAGGTGTTGGCGAGGATGTGGGGAAAAAGTTACACTCATACATTGCTGGTGGGGCTGCAAATTAGTGCAGTCACTCTGGAAAGCAATGTGGAGATTCCTCAGAAAGCTTGGAATGGACCACCATTTGACCCAGCTATCCCACTCCTTGGTCTATACCCAAAGGACTTAAAATCAGCATACTATAGAGATACAGCCACATCAATGTTCATAGCTGCTCAATTCACAATAGCCAGATTGTGGAACCAACCTAGATATGTCCTTCAATTGATGAATGAATAAAGAAACTGTGGTATATATATATATATATATATATATATATATATATATATATATATAATGGAATATTACTCAGCTATAAAGAATAATAAAATTATGGCATTTGCAGGCAAATGGATGAAATTGGAGAATATCATGCTAAGTGAGATAAGCCAATCTCAAAAAACCAAAGGACAAATGATCTTGCTGATAAGCAGATGATGACACATTAATGGAGGGTGGGAGGGGGGCAAGAATGGAGGAAGGAGGGACTATATAGAGGGAAAAGAGGGGTGGGAGGGGTGGGGGGGAGGAAAAAATAACAGAATGAATCAAACACTATTACCCTATGTAGATGTATGATTACACAAATGGTATGCCATTACTCCATGTACAAACAGAAACAACATGTATCCCATTTGTTTACAATAAAATTAAATTTAAAAAAAACTAAATATAGTGAAAATAACGTCTATGCTTAGAGAAGTACAGGGTGTTAAACCCAGTACATGCTGGGCTTTGTAACCTAGTTCAGTGGAATGAGATTCTCAGAACAAAATGTAAACTGATGTCTGGAATATGTAAATACACTTAACACATCTATTGCTTAGCTAAAAGCATTCTTATGAAGATCTATTACTTAGTTGTAAAAGTAAATGACTGACTTAAGTGTATGGTTAGATGGTTGTTCTCAGATTTACTGACTCTGAAGTAGCTAGCTCACTGACTTGAATGCCCTTTATTCACTGGTCATATTTTGTCAAATATTACTTGCTTCATGCTGAAAGGATTGTCATGACAAAATGTATGTATTTGAAAAATATAGTTAGGAAATCCCTACTAAATTCCCAGAGTAACTGGAAAAAAAACCTAGTCTTTAATATGTGACCATGAATTGACTTATATGTAAACATAAAAAGAAGGTGTATGGACAGTGAAAAAAAAACTATATAACTCAGTGTTATTTTGGAATTTATCTATTTTCCCTACATTTGCACTTGATCTTTTTTCTTTATCCTAATATTTGAAAAATTTTGCCAGCATGTATGTGAGTGTAGATCTCTTTTCATTTATTTTTACCTGCAATACAATGACTTTTTCCAGTGTACTGTATACAGAGATGAGAGCTTTGAGTCAGTGATATAAAAAAGCTATTTTAGAGGAAGAATAAAAACTAGAAGGGATTTACTTCTAATTACTCCAAGCATTTACATGGAATGGGAGTTTAACTTTCCCCAAGGGAATCTGATAACAGGGAGGACTTTATATGTTTACATTTTAATTTGCAGGATATTCCTGTTATTAATTTTATATTATTTGCATTCTATCTTTTTTTTCTGGTGATATTCTTTTATCTTTGAGGGCAGTCAAACAATACAGATGACAATACATTAAAGATGGAAGGTTGAATTGGAGTTGGATTCTTGGCCTCGTATTTAAGTAAGAAGCCTACATTTCTTGGGTATTATATTGGTTTTGATCATTTTAGAAATTTTGGGAACAGTTCTTAATAGGAAGGAATAGTGACAAAAACAGAAAGCAACATATAAAGATATGGACAGGAATTCTTGGTAATCCTTCAATCTATCTCTCTAAAAGAAACACAATTATGTCTTTGATAAACAAGTGGACTATTTTAAGCCCATTAGTTAAGAGAATAAAGTTCTTTTTAATTTCTAGATGAGAACTTTAGTCAAAAAGAAAAAGAAAAAAAAAATGTTCTCTATTCCTTCATGTACACATACTCTTCATACTGCCCTCAGGAAAATCACTGCTGCCGTTGCCCAGAAATAGGAACATGTAATTGGCCATTTCCATTTGGTAATAATTAATGCACCTGATTAAAAAGATTAAACACAGGAATGTGGACACTTCTCTCATCCCTTATTTAACCAAGTGACTAGAATACTAAAAAAGACTGTGCCAACTCAACCTACCTTTACTTTTTCTCTCTTACTGTATATGTATGATGCTATAAAATTTCTCAATTTCTCTGGAATAAAATAATAATTTCACTAAAAAAAGAGAAATGCAAAATAAAATGTGATGACCAGTTTTTCTTATTATACATTTTTCAAAAAACAAAGAAAAATTATTATTTGTGCATGAAAAGCAAAAAATCAAAATAGGAAAATGGTTTACTGCAAATATAGAAAAATTATAATCTTCTTACTATAATCAGAACTTAACCAATTTTTTAAATCATTAATATAATTGAACTACCATATAAACAGGAAAAGACAATGAAAAGAAAACATACACAATATACACAAGTGGATCAGAAACATGAAAAATGAAACTCATCTTCACTAGTAATCAATAAAATACCAAGTAAAGTAGGATGAAAATTCTTAGTTTTTAGGTTCATCAGTTGTAGCCAATATACCGTTCTGATGGGAGAGTTGATAATGGGGAAAATTACACATATGGACACAATGGATATTTGGAAAATCTCTGTATCTTCTTTTTAATTTTTCTGTAAATCTGCTCTACTTAAAAATTTGTATTGTCAAAATAGTATTGGGGAGGCAAAACTCCACCTCCAACCTCCTAGGCTACTGGCTAGCCCTGAAAATCAAAAATAGAATGGCAGAAGAAATGCATGCAAAATGTACTTAATATAGTTTTTATGTAACACGGGAACCCTCATAAGGACATGAAGATGCAAAGAGTGGTTAGTCAATCATTTATATACTGAATTGCATGGAGAGCACTTGGCTGTGAAATGTGATAGGCAAAGGAGATCAGGCTAAATTAAGAGTTTAACAAGGTTTATTTGTACAGATATCTGTCTTCAACCTTTCATTGATGATGATAAGAATATTATTTTCCTTTTGGTATAGAGAGGACTTCTTTCACATGGAAATTTCATCTACTTCTCTTAAGAAACAAAATGAAAATCAGCATGATCTTGCACCTGCTGTTTTTTCAAGTGCCTTTAATTCAAGATAGTTGATATGCCAAAGCAGCATATTGTGGGACAGCATATTCTTAACTCCCTCATTAGCCAAGATAAATTAAAATGATATATTAAGTGATTGTTAGGGTTAATGAGTTGAAAACTAACAAATCTGATGCTTCCAGTTTAATTAATTTGATACAGCTTGGAGATCAATTGGGGAATATTACAAGTTTTTGAACATCCATGTGTTCTTAAAGGTTCTATTTTAAAAATGCTTCCTGTGGACATACTCTAAAATGAAGACAAAGACCTTTATTACTAGGTTATTTACAGTAGAAATGTTTGAAAACTCCCAAAACAACTGTAAAATAAATTATTATTGTCAACCATGAAAGAGAATATTACACAGTCAATAAAATGACTTTCTAAACAATTTTAAATGATAAGCAAAAATGCAAGATTGAGTGAAAAGCAAGATTATAAAACTGCACACATATAATACATGTTAAGTTTATTAACATTTCTATGGTTTTTAAGATCAAAGACCATTTCTAAGATTTTTAAAATCATAGAAAAAATTTAAAAAAAATATACCAATATGCTGCCTCATTGCTTCTGGATGTTAAGATTATGATGGTTATTTTCTTTTTATTCTGTTTTCTCCTAATTTGTTAACTATGAGCATGTCTTTTCTTTTACCTTTAAAAATTTATTTGTAGATTATGCAAATGTATACATAGAATAATTCTTTCTCAATTCTTATTCTTCTTATACTATCATAGTAGGTAAGTATATCTAATACAATGCAAGTAGTTATGGCAGGCAACCCTTGTAATTTTATAGATAATGTTTTCAGTGTTTCAACACTGTAGATGAGGTTTGCTCTAAGATTTTGTAGTTACTGTTTATACCATTCAGTAATTTTTCTTCTATTTCCTAGGTTGTTCAGAGTGTTTAAATTGAATTACTACAGATTTTTGTCAAGATTTTATCTGATAAACTATCATATGATTTTTCTTCTTTAAGCTGATAATATGAAAAATGATACAGATTGTTTTTTCTTATTAAATTAACTTTTTATACAAGGAATAAACCCAAATTGGTAATGTTATATTAGTATTTTTACATACAGATTTTGATTGCTAACATTTTGTTTAGGATCTTTGCGTGTACATATATATATATATTTTTTTTTTTGGGTGCTGGGGATCGAACCCAGGGCCTTATGCTTGCAAGGCAAGCACTCTACCGACTGAGCTATCTCCCCAGCCCCTGTGTGTATATTAATGAGTGAAAGTAACCTTTAATTTTCTTTCCTGTACTATCCTTGTCAAAATTATGCTAGTGTTATAAGTTAAGTCAGGACAATTTCCTCTGTATATTTTGGAATAGTTTGTGTAAGGTTGGAATTATTTTTTGCTTCACTATTTGGTAAAACTTGCCTTTAAAGTCATTTAGGATTTGTGTATTTTCTTTGTGAAAAGAATTTTGTCTTAATTTTTTTTTTTTTTGTCTCTGTTCCTCAGACAATATTAACAAAACCATTCTATTTCTCCAAAGACAAAAATTTCTGTGGTAGGGAGGAGGCAGGGATAGTTGAAGGTGTCAGAATTAAACAGATATATCTGTTGGATATACTACACAGACTCCTGATGCCTTTTCCCAATGGGAGAGAGGCGGATCCCAAAGTTGGTTTGCTAACATGAGGGTACCAAGACCTAAAGCAAGACTTGACCAGAGGAATGCTAGGTGAAACCACTTGCCCATATGACAATAGCAACAACAATAAAAACAATGACAATAATTTTTCTCATTTAATTCTTACTATGTGGACAAGCACTGTTCTCATTCCTTTATAAATATGAAATCATTATATAAGTTTGCTATCATAACTTTCTTCTTTTGAGCTCTGACCTCAAATTTCTTAAAATAAATTTTTATAAGAACTTGTCCATGTCATCTAATTTTGGACTGTATTGGCATAAATATTTTTCATAAAGTACTCTTATTGTCTTTATATCTAACATCTGCAAAGGTGGTCTACTTTTTCAGTCACTAATGTTGTTTCTACATGCCTTCTCAAGTGTGCCAGGTTTGTCAAATATATCAGTTTCAAAAATCAACTTTGTCTTATTGACCCTTTCTATTGTCAGTTTATTTACCATTTTACTACTATTCTTATATTTATTATTTTCTTCCTAATATTTTCTTTGAGTTTCTTTCCCCTCTGCTATTATTATTCCAACATCTTGAGTTGGATACTTAGGTCATTAATTTAGGCCTTCTGTTTTATTTAAACACTTACAGCTTTAAATCACCCTCTAATTACTACTTTAGATGGATCAAATAACATATAGTATTTTCATATCACTTAATAAAAATATTTTTAAATTTCCATTGTAAGTTATCTAATACTTCATGTATTTTAAAATTTCTAAACTTAAGGTATTT